>NC_069790.1:68018628-68643628 GCF_027406575.1 Nycticebus coucang | reverse complement strand
TATCCAGCATCCCTTCATGATCAGAACACTTAAGAAAATTGGTATAGAAGAGACATTTCTTAAACTGATAGAGACCATCTACAGCAAACCCACAGCCAATATCATATTGAATGGAGTTAAATTGGAAGCATTTCCACTCAGATCAGGAACCAGACAAGGCTGCCCATTGTCTCCATTGCTTTTTAACATTGTAATGGAAGTTTTAGCCACCGCAATTAGGAAGAAAAGGCGATCAAGGGTATCCATATAGGGTCAGAAGAGATCAAACTTTCGCTCTTTGCAGATGATATGATAGTATATCTGGAAAACACTAGGGACTCTACTACAAAACTCTTAGAAGTGATCAAGGAATACAGCAGCGTCTCAGGTTATAAAATCAACATTCATAAATCGGTAGCCTTTATATATACCAACAGTAGTCAAGTTGAAAAAACAGTTAAGGACTCTATCCCATTCACAGTAGTGCCAAAGAAGATGAAATATTTGGGAATTTATCTAACAAGGACGTGAAAGCTCTCTATAAAGAGAACTACAAAACTCTAAGGAAAGAAATTGCTGAAAATGTTAACAAATGGAAAAACATACAATGCTCATGGCTGGGAAGAATCAACATTGTTACAATGTCCATACTACCCAAAGCAATATATAATTTCAACGCAATCCCTATTAAAGCTCCACTGTCATACTTTAAAGATCTTGAAAAAATAATACTTTGTTTTATATGGAATCAGAAAAAAACCTCAAATAGCCAAGACATTACTCTGAAATAAAAACAAAGCAGGAGGAATTACGCTATCAGACCTCAGACTATACTACAAATAGATAGTGATCAAAACAGCATGCTATTGGCACAAAAACAGAGAAGTATATGTCTGGAACAGAATAGAGAATCAAGAGATGAATCCAGCTACTTACCATTATTTAATCTTTGACAAACCAATTAAAAACATTCAGTGGGAAACCGGACCCACAGCTTTCACCGTTAACTAAGATAGACTCTCACTGGATTAAAGATTTAAACTTAAGACATGAAACTATAAAAATACTAGAAGAGAGTACGGGGAAAACCCTTGAAGAAATCGGTCTGGGTGAGTATTTTATGAGGAGGACCCTCCAGGCAATTGAAGCAGCTTCAAAAATACACTACTGGGACTTGATCAAACTAAAAAGCTTCTGCGCAGCCAAGAACACAGTAAGTAAAGCAAGCAAACAGCCCTCAGAATGGGAGAAGATATTTGCAGGTTATGTCTCTGACAAAGAGTTTAGCTTTGTAATGTTAGGATTCTGGTATAATGTAAGTAGCAAGTACACAGTATCTAGGCAGCAGTGAATCTATACTTGTATGAATAATAGACAGATGAATACATAAATGCCTATTTTTCTCCACGTGGGGGCTAATGCATCAATGATAATGATTTTAAAATATTGTATGTATATAGTGTTCTATTTTAGAAAGTGCCTCTGTAAGTACATTATCTCATTGCATCTTAAAATAAAAGAACAAACAGACTTAAAGGAAAACCCTATCCTGTACGCGGGACGAACATGAGGCTTTGAAAGGTTAAGCGCTTCAGGCAATACAGCTAATACGAGGGAAAACTAGAGTGTAGCTCACACCTTTATTCTAAATGGGTGATTTAGGGCTGTGCCTCCTGTCTGGTTCATGCGAGAGCACCTGGTTTGGAGTCAACAGACATGGGTTTGAGAGCAGCGTTTTGTCCACTTCTTTCTATCCCATTCAGCTACACAGAGGAGAACAATGGACTAGGCTGCATCCAGATCACTACAAGGAGAAACTACCAAAACAGAAAAAAGCCACTGGCACCCACCTGTCTCAGTTAAACTTAGGAGAAAAAAATGTTTTTTTGGTTTCAGCACCCGACAATTCATACTGTACATTTTAATCTGTAGCTGTAACAGATAAGTTGAGAAACATAAATGTTTATTTTCTTAGTATAATTTCTATTTTTCTATTGCTGCATACATTTTTATGCATGTTTATATCTATTAAACAGGGGGGCGCCTGTGGTTCAACGGAGTAGGGTGCCAGTCCCATATGCTGGAGGTTGCAGGTTCAAACCCAGCCCCGGCCAAAAACTATATCTATTAAACATAAAAAGATGGAAATTTTGAGTTTTTAATACTGTAACTTTTAGTGTTGTAATACAAATATGCATTGCATAGGTACCTGTAAAGTGAATAATTAAAATAATATTATATACCTTACACCTGGTATACAAATCTATAAAGAACAAAGTACATACATTTCTGGTGACAATAATTATTATGATAACCACTATTTTGGGGGGGAGTTGAGAAATTAAATTAGAGAGAAGAGTTCTAAATTTGTTGATTCACTTTAGTGCCAAAAATAAAATCCTGATGTCCAGGTTATTTTTACACTACAGGCTGAACCTGTTCTTATCCAAATCAATTTGCTTTTAGTGAAGGAGATATTCACACAGTTCACCAGTTTCTACTGCCCTATATGTATCAGGGAATTTTTTTTTTTTATTAAAGAGTTATTTGGTACAGTTATATTTGGTTGTATTTATTACTTTATTAAAAACTATTACTACTATCTGGAATAGATAATAAAGTGCTACATGGTGTTGGAATACTGGGCTAAAATATTCAAACATTCATTCATTAAAAACCCCTCAATATCCTGTCATTTGTAGTAACATGAATGGAACTGGAGGACATTATGCTAAGTGAAATAACCAGGCAACAATAGACAAACATCTCATATTCTTACTTGTACATAGGAGCTAAAAAAATAAAAAAAAATTAATTCATGAAATTACACTTTAAACAAAAAGTAAGCTATTTTTATTTTCCTACTACGTCAAATTTACTGATCTTTTGTTTGTCAAAACATCTCAAGACACATGGCTTTGAATAGAACTACTCTGATTTTTATACCTTCTACCAAGGTATTATTATTTTGTATTTAATAAATTACTTGATGTTTCTCAATCTCTTCAGTATCATCTAACAGTTCTAGAGTTTCTCTGATGTGTCTGATGCTGTTCTATAGCTTTCTTGCATCATTTTTTTCACCTATCTCTATTACATTTTGGGTTAGGTACTATCTATACCATTTTCAGGACAAAGCAGCTAAGCCTGAGGAGGGTTAGGGACTTGTTATAAGTTGCCTGGTATACATAAATGCTAAAATTAGAACCCACTTTTTTTTTTTTTTGACTCCCACATCTTTCTTTCTACATTTTATCATCATTTTAATTGTCAAAAAACATTCTAGAAGTTCTATAAAAATCCTTAACCCCCTTTAATTGAATCTCATTTATTCTGCCCTATTTATTTCTCCATGGCCAATTCATATTGATTTTACATTTACACCTAACATTTTCAGATTATTATCGCCATTTATCCTCCTTTCCTATATATTAAATAACTTGAATGTCTTCACCTTCTCCTCACAGAATCAATTATTCATTATTTTAATTTTATTTTATTAATAGTGCTTTAAAAAATGTGTTAAACTACCTCTAGCTAGAAGCAAACCCTATAATGTCACTTCCATTGTGAGAACACAATATACAAGCAATATTTATCCTGACAGACGTCAGGAGAAGTGATAATGTTTCTGAGGAAAAGTTCTGACAATAAAAATACCTTTGTTACTGAGGGAGCAAATCCCAATTTGCACTAAAACTTACCAGGGCGAAATTGTGATCTAAGAAGAGATTAAATCTGAACCGTATTTTATTTCCATAGTATTATACTCAATTTATTCCTAAAAATAAGGCTTGCAATGAAAACTTGTGTCATATGTAATTCCACTGTTAAAATAATAAAAGAGAAAAAGCCACTTTATATGGTGAGGGAGAAACTTAGGTATCAAGTTATAGTTTGTAGTTTCTGTTCAGTTCTACACAATTTCCAGCTAGTAGGATGGAAGGCTCCCGTGTTTGAAGTGATGGATACTTTGTCTTTGTCTTCTATGAGAACCAGAAAAGGTGGCATAATTGTTTTAAAACTTTCCATTTAAGAGCCAGCTGAACTGAAAAAAAAATTTTTTTCAGTAAATCATAATGAATAAGATGTTAAGTGGATACGAACCATAATTTATCTAAATCACACGGAGTAGTTCACTTTACAGGGTGTCCCCAAGATCACACGTGAAGTCACCAAACATAGAGAAAATGGGAAACTGTGGCTAAATGTATCTTTATTTACAAAACATTCACTACAAATTTTTTACAAAATATTTACAAAATGTTTTTTACTTGTTTCCCATCTCTTTGGAACATTGTGTAAATATTTTCGATGATTTCAATATGACAATAATGCCTATGAAATTAAATCCAGACTCATTGTCTACCTGGATCACCATGACCTTATCCGAACTTTTTATATACTCTGGTATTTTTTACATAATTTGATTGATAGCAACACCAAACCAAACAAAATGCCAATAATCTATTGTCTTGCATATTAAATAATCACTGAAAGGAAATAAACAGAGTAATTGGGTCTAAGGCCCAAGATTAAGACCCAGTGTTATGTGCTGCCCTGTTTTATGTTGAAGCCAGGAGGGCCAAACCTCAAGTTCCCTCCCATTCTGTTTTGATGGATAAGGTCCCCCATCAAGGGGGTCATGTGCAGTGTCTGCCTATCCCTATCTAAACGGTGTAGAGGTTTTGGTTTCCTGCCATTGTGAGGGATTACTCAACTCAACTCAACCAACCGTATCTTCCTGCAGGCATCAAGGGTACCTCAGCCTTTTGATATTAAAAAGCTTATCTTCCACAGCCTCTAGCTGCCTACTGTTCCCAAGCACAACCCCCATGTGGCTCTGTGTTGTGTGGTATACTGCCCTCCCCAAAACTATGTGACTAATAAACTGCTGCTGATGTCATCTCTCATCTCTCCAGTAAAGGTGTAGTGTGCTCGGCCCTCACCATAACCCCAGGACAGACCAGAATCCCTCCCTCGCCAACCAGGGGAAAGGACGCACTTTAACGACTCAACATAGAACAAAATATCAGCTGATAAGTAATCAAAGAAATAATACAAAAACAATCTGATATAAAAATGTGGCTTTTGAGCTAAGTTAAAATATATTTTGTCTTAAAGTGCTATCATTTTAAATTTCTATGATGAACGGTGAATGGAAGACAATTTATTAGTTTGGAAGTGCAAATTGGAGGAAATTTCTTGATAAAAAATTTGATGTCTCTTACAAGGGTATATGTGAAACTTGGTAAACGGTCTGTGAAGCTAGTGAACGATGCCCCATGATTATATCAATGTACACAGCTATGATTTAATAATAAAAAAAAAATTGATGTCTAAAAAACATCCCAAATATCCTTCCTCTTTTACTCAGTAATTTTACTTCTGGGAATACATTCTAAGGAAACAATAATCACTATGGCAGCATTTTCTAATTGCAGCATTGTTTATAATGGCGGAAAGAGAGATATCATAAATTTAAGGAATAGTTTAAGTAATCAAATCTATACAATATAATAAAGACCACCTATTGTATTTATGTTTGTGAAGAACTTTTGACATTAAGAAGAAAATGTAATTATTAGGCAATTTGTACTTTGTTAGAAATATGTATGTGAACTACATGACAATACACTTTTAACTTTTTAGTGTGTGTGCACATGATATAAAAAAGAGCAGAAAGAAAAGGAACAAAATATAAATTGTTAAATTATGGATTGTAATATAAATACAATTATGGATTGTATTTTTAGCTTTATAATTTTACAGGGAATATATAGCCTAGATTATATTAATATATAAAAATATAAATACACACGAATGCCAGCACCTTTATGTTACACATACAAGAAGGCTTAGAATGAGAGAAGCTTGTAGCCATTTAGCTTCTATAAGCTGAGACAGAGGTAGACATTTGTCTTTAAGATCTCTATCAAAGCGGAGGTAAGTAATAAAATCCATCAGAAAATGGGAAAGGTGTGTCTTCACAGGTAAAATTTTTTGAGCAAATGAAGAGAAGCAGTACAAAATATTGTGCATGTACACATATGTACACATAGAATTTGTAAGGCGTATTTAAATACTCAATATATCCTTTTATGTATTCACTGTTTCATGTGCATTAATTCCACTTCAAGCACTTTGCCAGTTCTTTAAGCAGAGTTCCTGTCAGATTTTTCCCACATCTGCCTTATATCTGTTATAAAACTGAATGCACAATCAGCATTACACATCTACTGTTTATAATGGGAGAGATAGTTCTTTATTTATTGTAACTCTGCTTTATGTAATTTTTTACATTTCAAGTACATTTAATCAGTACAGAGGGTGGAAACATTGTAGCTTTAGTACTTTTATCTTTTTATTGAGGTAGAATGTGAGAATTTTGCTTTCTAATCTGCTAATCACAGTATTATGTCTTTGAGAAGTATCAGCGGAATATATAGAGCTAGTCTCACTATGCTCCATATAAAGTCTAAGTACAAATCTCTGTTTGTATTTTAACTTTGTAGATTTTCATTGTGAACACATATCATTTTATAATTATTTGTATTTGGAGGAAATAGTTATATTTTCCAATTATTTCAGAAGAAAAAATAGAAAACTTGAAAGTACAGAGGAAGACATTTAATTATTTTAATATTTTATGTCCCTAAAATAGTTAAATTTTTCACTATTTTCTTTGGCGTTATGCATATATAATTTCCTTAGTTGCATGCTGTGACAATATAATGATTGATCAACTTATGTAAAAAGTCCATTATTATAAATGCAATAATTTCAATTCAAAGAATACATTTTCTCCTATGTCTGCCAGAGTCAGTATGAAGGCTCACTGCTGTGTTTGTATGTACATACGCCGGTAGGCACGTCCTTCTCCTCTTCCCATTAAGAATATATAATCAACTCAATGCTTCCATATATTGCCAGTGTTTGAGATCTCCATTCTCCATTGATCAATAAAAGCGTAAATCCTGACTAGCTATTGTAGGCTTTTTAAGCTGTTCTCACACACTTTTGCTCAGCTTTTTAAAATTTTAGGCTGAAAAGCCTTTATATTGAGTATTCAAGAAGGTGAAAAGAGGAAGGAGTTCTATAGGGGGATTAGGGCAGAGTCCTAATTGTAGTTAGGACTAGTCACCAACTTTATGATTCTGAGAATGCCACATTCTTCCTCAGAAACTTAATGGATTCATTAATGAAATATTAATAAACTATCTTGGCCATCTTCCTCAGATCCCTGTGATTTTTCAGAATACTGTTTCCTTTTAATCTTTTGAATCCATTACCTAGAATTATTATTATGCTGTCTGATAAGTAATCATGAGTGGAGACAGAATGAGGTGCATCAGATTTGCAGCTTTCTTGTTTTAAACACATGAAATCAAGATTATAATAGAATACTTAGAAACCATTCCTTATAAGAATCTTATTCCAAAACAATTTCAATGTATTCATATGTTGTGTTTATTTCATATGTACTAATTTTAATATTTAAGTATAAAAAGATAGTACAGTTGAAACAATTTTGTAGATTACTAAAAAATTTCCAAGGTATATGGATTCTTTACTGTTATCTCAGGAAATATGAATCTGTCAAAATTATAATTCAATGGAAGAGATTGTAAAGTAAAACAAAAATCATCTCTCAACAAATTACATAGGTAGACATAACTTTCAAAAAGATGGCTAAAAGATTTAAATCTAAGATGTGAATTGGTAAAAACAAAACAAAAAAACAACCAACTATTTCATCACACTGGAAATTGAACAAAAGCACACAAACAAACCGGGAATCTTCATGAGAAGCTACTGATCATCAAGTAAGAGCAGTGGGATTCTTGGTCATGCTTGCCTGGGGCAGCTTTGATCTCTAGTTCTGCTCCATGGTAGTGCTACTAAGTGAGGCAGATGAACCAGAAACTTTGCTGCAGGAAGGTACAGAGTAAGTGGAAGACCTGCAGATTATCTGGAGATTAAGGTGAGAGACTGGGAATTGAGGCAGCCATAAGTAGATGTAATAAGCTCTCTGCAGATCCCGGGGTAAATTGAGGCAAAAACCAGGGAGAGTCGAAACTATCCACAAGTGACTACTAGCCCAGAGGAGAGAAGTTCCAATGGAAAGTAAAATCATCATATTTGACTGGCAGACTTAAAAACTGCCTGAATGTTGAATATTCTCCCCAATCTATATGTAAACTAATCAACAAAGCTTTATAGCTTTCTTGGTAGGTTTAAAATGTTTGATCAGAACTTCTGGTCAATCACTGGCTAGCCACTACTAAGCCATTCAGGTGCAGTCCCTAGGAATCTGGCTTAAAAACAAAACAATACAACAATAATAATAATGATTATGATGGTGATAATAATAAATTTCCGAGCAGAATTATCAGTTTGCAACACCACAGGAAAATTTCCTCTGAGAATGAAAATTTGTTTCCATTATGGCTACATATATCTCATATATATATATATATATATATATATTTTTTTTTTTTTTAAATTCAGTCTCTGTAGAGATTGTCAAAAATTGCCAATGCTGACTATATTTCAAGTTGTCATGGTGGGGTACTGGGAAAAGTTTTCAATTAGCAATAATCACGCCTTGGATAAATCTCACTGGCTATAATACTGCCACTGCTCAAAGTGTGCTACATATACTGTACTATATGAAACATCTGAGTTTCAGGCTGGGCATGGTGGCTTACGCCAATAATCCTAGCACTCTGGGAGGCTGAGGCAGGTCGATTGCCTGAGCTCATAGGTTCAAGATCAGCCTGAGCAAAAGCAAGACCCCATCTATAAAAATAGCCAGGCATTGTGGCAGCCACCTGTAGCCCTGGCTATTTGGGAGGCTGAGGCAAAAGAATCACTTGAGACCAAGAGTTTGAGGTTACTGTGAACTATGACGCTGTGTAACTCTATGGAGGGAGACAAAGTGAGACTCTGTCTCAAAAAAAAAAAAAAAAAAGAAAGAAAGAAAGAAAAGAAAAAGAAAAAATATTTAAACAGAAAACATCTGAGTTTCAAACAAAAAATACGATAAATGTAAAGAAACAAGAAGGTATGACCCACACTCAGGAAAAAACAAACAAAACAGTCTCTCTGTGTTTCTAGTTGTTGTATTTAGCAAAGACCCTAAACCTTCTATTATTAACATGTTCAAAGAACTAAGCGAGACTCTGTTTAAAGAATTAAAGTATAACAATATTGGTTCAAAAAGTAAAGAAACTTCATAAATAGAAATTGTAAAAAAGAAACAAAGAGAAGTCTTAAAATGCAAATGAAATGAGAAATTTACTAGCTGTTTCCAATACTTGAGATGGTGCAAGAAAGAATCAGCAGATATGAAGATAGATCAAAAATGATCAAATCTAAAAAATAGAGAAAACATCTTTGTGACCCTGGAATAGGCAAAGAGTTTTAAAGGTGGTATCAAGAGCAGCATGGCTGGGCAGCACCTGTGGCTCAGTGAGTAGGGTGCCGGCCCCACATACCGAGGGTGGTGGGTTCAAACCCAGCCCCTGCCAAACTGCAACAAAAAAATAGCCGGGCATTGTGGTGGGCGCCTGTAGTCCCAGTTGCTCGGGAGGCTGAGGCAAGAGAATCACATAAGCCCAAGAGCTGGAAGTTGCTGTGAGCCGTGTGATGCCACGGCACTCTACCGAGGGCAGTAAAGTGAGACTCTATCTCTACAAAAAAAAAAAAAAAAAAAAAAAAAGAGCAGCATGGCTATAAAATAAAAAAAAATGATAAACTGGATTCCATTAAAATATAAAATTTTTACTTTAAAGACACTATTAGGCAAATAAAAAGATAAGATGTAGACTGGAAGGAAATATATGCACATCACATACCTCATAAGAAACTTGTATCCAAAATATACAATGGACTCTTGCAATTTAGTAAGACAAACAGCCCAAATAAATAATGGGCAAAAGATTCAAATAGACATTTCACTAAAGAAGACATATGCATTGCTTATAAATACCAAAAACCCACAAAAACACATACAAAACCCGGAAAACTATTCAACGAAAATAACATACTGTATTTCTATGCTAAAACTTGTTTGCCAATATTACAAAACAAACTGGGAAAACTACTAGATAATCAAAATATAGACTAGACAATCAATAGAAACATATTTATAAATAGAGAGGAGCAGATCACAGATCCAGGCTATGATTCCAACTAATCTAAAAATGCTCATAAAGTGAAAGAAGCCAAAACCTCACTCTGTATGAATCCATTTATGTGAAATGCTTAGCAAAGGCACAGTAAAAGAATAGTTGTTACTGGGAAAGGGACTCTGGAATCAGAGACTGCCAGCAGGCTCTGGGGAATTTTTGTAATGATGGAAATTTCTAAAACAATATTCTGGTGATAATTGTACAGCTCCATAAATTTATGAAAGTCATTTGTTTGTACACTAACAATAGATATTTATGATATGTAAGTTGTACCTCAATAAAGCTGTTAAAATAATGATAAGAATAAAGAGGTACCCACATATGGTATTACTACCAACTGGGATCAAATAAGATCTATTATAATTGGTCTCCTGGTTTTGAAAACCCATAAAGACAGTGACTAATGCAGAGTAGAAAATGAGCCACTATTTCCTAAGAAGAAACTAAAAGTTTTTAATGCTCTTTATTATTATAATTGCTAATTAGTCTTTCTAGCTTTGCAGATGTAGCCAGTCCATTTATGAAATTGCAAATTCCTTTTTTAAAATCAGAAGAATTTCTTCAGCTTGTTTCAAACAGCTGTGTTTCTAGAGCCATAAGATGGAGTTCTAAATTTAAAAAAAAAATGAAGACTTTTTTGCACATTACATTTTTTTTTACTTTTTCTGTTCATTTTAAGAGAAGAGGAAATAATATTTGTTAAGTAATATAGCAAAATAGATAAGATTTTATGTTGTCTCACTTGCAATTATGTGAGATACCTGCAGTTTGTCTTAAATTAAAGATGAAAAAAATACCTCTCAAAATTTAAATAAGTGTTAAAGCTGAATTCCAATGTAGGTCTTTATGATATCAAAACTTATTATTGATTCTCCCCACTCTGCTGCCTTATGCTTTGTTGAATACAGGCTTTCAAACCCATTGTACAATTACTATAAATGTCTTTAAGTATATCTGTGCAGATATAACTTAAAAAATCAATTTTCAAAAAATTATGGACCATTGATTGGTGGGATTACACCTGCGGTGCATCTTACAAGGGTATATATGAAACTTAGTAAATGTCTTAACACAATAACTAAGAAAATGCCAGGAAGGCTATGTTAACCAGTGTGATGAAAATGTGTCAAACGGTCTATAAAACCAGTGTATAGTGCCCATGATCGTATTAATGTACACAGCTACGATTTAATAAAAAAATAATTGTGGACCATTTAATATAAGATTATATTTATATATTTTTTAACATTGTGAAACAAGATAAGTTATTGTGGAAGTGGTAAAGAATAAAATGTAGTATGCTTCCTCTGTCAGAGAGGAAAATGATCATTAATGAATTTTCATTTTGATTACATAAGATAGTAGAAATACTGCATACCTTTTATAATATTTTATTAAAGGTATACAATTTTACAAGACATACAATTTTATCTGTCAATTTAAAAATATGTACTCAATTAAAAACTTTACCATATAAATTACAAGTATAGCTAAGAAATAACAAGAAATCCTAATGTCATTAAATATTTAGTCAATCAGTCTAGGCTTTTGGTTGAGCAGCAAATGACATAGGGACCAACCAGAAGCGTAAATGCTTTCCACCAGAGTTTCCTTGCCTGGTTTAGAAGTTCTAGACATTGTCAAAGACTGCCTTGCCTGGCTCTAGTCTTGTATGTACATGTATTTAAAGCAATTTAAAGTACTGAAAACTCATCTGAAAATCACACAGATTGTTTCAAAACCTTTGAAACAATGGGACCATTATTCCTAAGGACATATCAGCAGTTCAGGGTAAATAAGACAAGGAAACTAGTATTATTTTTGGTAGCTATCAAAGGAAAAAGAATCATGCAGAGAGATGAAAGAGTACATTTCTAGCAAATTTGTTGTTCAAAACAATAATCCTCTTTTCTCATTCTGCAAAATCTATATACAGAAGAAACTGGATTTAGTTTTGAGACTAGAGTATTCATAACAAAAAATCAATAGCAGTTGTTTTTGTTATTCTTAGGTTTCAAAACATTTTTCCTAGTAGGAGTAAAAGAAAACAAGTAAAAACGATTCATTGCAAAAAATAAATAATAAAGCTGAGGGGATAATTCCCTTAATATAGCATAAAAATAAAGCTTGAAAATAGGTGCATTGATATTGGGTCCTGATGATATGGAAAAACTTATTTGAATATTTTTATGATATGTCATAAAAAAATCATTTTGGCATTGCTGGGAAGTATTATGTTATTTTGCTTTATGAGCTGAAGGGAACTGAAATAGTTTTTAGCAAGTAATTACTTCTGCAGAAAGAGCCCCTGGTTTTAAGATTCACCCCAGGAATTTTCATCAGTACTTAACATACAGTTTGAACATCAATAAAACTATAAAGGTTGAATTATCAGTCTCAGGGAGAAAAAAAATTACCTATTTTTAAAAGGAAAACAATATTAGACTTCTAATCGATTCATTCTCTATGAAAATAAAGATAGCAAAAATGCTCAAAGCAAAACCTTTTCCACATGCACATGTTGTATTTTCTAAAATCTGTGAGGAATAATAGTAAGTGCACTGAAGAAATACTTCCTTTTGCCATTTCTTATGTTTGTACTTCAAAAGTACATGCACCCTGTTATATCTACTGTCTATACAGGTACCCATGCTGATGTATGCCGACATCTTTATGAATATTTTTTGTTGATGTTTCAATGTCCATGAAGCTCACAGAATATACTTGAGCAAGCAAGAGGTAACATTCAGCTTTTGAAATTTCATCAACTTTGAAAGAATTTAATATCAATGATTTAAATAATGAAATATTTATTTTTAATATAAAAATTCCATTAGCTTTCAAAATTTTCAAGGAGGTCATGACACACAAAGACAGACTGAGGAACAGTCATATGGGAGGAGGCGCAGGAGCCATGACAAACAACTAAAGGCAAAGTGGGATCCTGAATTGAGTTCCAGACCAGAAAAAAAAAACCCACCCAAATCCACAGTAGTTTACTGGGGAAGCTCTCAATTTGCTTAAGGCTTATAGATGCTTTAATAGTATCAAGTCAATGTTAATTTTCCATATTTGATCAACTGTGGGGGTTGGATATTTAAATGAGAGAAGCTGGGCAAAGAGTGAGCAAAAGAAATGTCTGCATCATTTTCTGCAAATCCATAATTATTTCAAAATAAAAAGATAAAAATTCCATCATCAGCTTTGTTTTATAAAAGGACACGAATAAAGAAAAACCAGTATTACTGACAGAGTTCAAACCGAGTAGGTATTATTCCTTAGAAGAACACAAGATAGTGTTCTACCTCTTGTGTAAGATTGATTCATATTCATAAAACCATTGACTAAATTACTTAATAAAATAATTAGTGGGCATTGTGAAAACTGTGTATATAGAGAAAATTTAGTTAATGAAAAGAATGAGGTAAACATGGACCATTTAGTAACTCTGCATATTAATGACCAAGTCATTAACGTTTTCGTTTTCAAGTATATAGCCTATTTATTTTTTGACATTTTCAACATACAATTTTTGATATAAAAAGTGTTTTGTAAAATTTAGTGAGCCATATAAACAGAAGTCCAAATATCAATCATACACCAAGCTGACATTGGAATAAAAAGGGCAGGATTATTTGCTCTGCTTTACCTGAAACTGTGTGATCCTTGGAGTCTCTTGTTATTTTTATCCTTGCATGAGGATAGATGTAGTGCATGGTCTTCCCATTCATCTGTAAAATCTAAGACATACACATGATAAGGTGGAAAATCAATGTTAAAGACATTTCAAATGCAATGTACAAAATTAGACTTGTTCATTTAAAAGCATATTGATTAGGTCAATGAAAATGTATTAGAAGATTCTCAAATGATGGCAATTAAGCACTAATACTGTATAACGATAATTTTGGTTTCTGAGGTCATCATGGTTTTTGCATTTATAACCAATTGCTCTTGCAAACTGATTTGTTGTATTTGGGAAATTAATGAATACATGTCAGATTTTGAGGAAAGTTTGTTACTACAGTAGCACAGATATTAATGCCAGTGTATAAAGAAGGTATATGGGAAATTGCCAGCAGCTGATTTTCTCTGGACAGCCTGGACAAGGTGTTTTTAATTATCAGCAACTAAGTGGTGCTAAGGCAGAAAAAGCTGGAGGAGGTCTCCACCCTTCCCAGGAGTTAAGTACTCCACTTGCTGTAATTGGAATGGCTGTGTATTTTTGTTGCTTGATTTTTTTGAGGAATTGTACTTCCTTTGAGCACATCTTCCAGAAGTTTCAGTGTATACTGGATGCTGGGACTAATTCTGTACAAATAAATAAAATGTGTTTATTCTAATGCATTCTGAAGCCTCCTTCATATTATAAAATTGTGTTACTGATCGTATTAGTTCTCATAGAGGTTCTTTAGGGTAGAAGAACGCTTAAAGCTACTGTTGCGATTCTCATATTGAGACTTAAACATGAATTGCTATAGGCTGCCTGATCTCTGCTTCCACCTGATGAAATGAGTTTCTGGTACAAAAGCAAATTAGCAAAGGTAAGCTTGTGTTTTATGGAAATTTGCTTTCAAAAGTGACATAAAATAATAGAAATAGTAAAACAATTATTCATAACTATATTAATAAGATTTTATTAGCATGGGGCTTATATCTATTGCCTTAAGAAAAATTTTGACTTCAATTACAAATGAAATAGTTTAACATAAACGTTTTATGTTACCTATTTTAAATATGTTTAAGAAATGTTTGGGAATATTAACTCAAAAGATTAAACAATTAAGAACAAAAGAGAGATACATCTTGTAAAGAAATGCTTGGAAAATCTGTGTGATTTAAATGTTCCCTAATAAGCTCAGATATAAAACATATTAAAAGTAAAATAGGTATTGAAAAATACAAGCTAAAATTATAGCTTTTATTTTCTTTAGAAAAGAATAGGCTTAATCAGCCATTGGACCACTATCAAACACTCCCCAAATAAGAACAGAATCCTGTTAAGTCCAAAAATATTATGAGAATGCAACATTGCATACAAAAAAATTACTTGCAGGATTATAAAAATTTCAGGGTGAAGTCATTTAATCCAGATAATTCACATAATTTGTAAACCATGGGCTATTTTATTCCTATTCATAATGATAAGCTTTCATTTTTCTTTTTTCTCTCTTTCTCTGGCCTCCCCATCTCTCTCCACCCCTTTCTCTCTCTGTCTGCTTATTCCCACTCTTTTGAGTCTCTTACTTTCCTCTTCTACCTTCTTACTCCCTTATCGTTTCTCTTTCTACTTTCTGTCTTCTTTCTTCACTCCCCTAATCTGCACTTGTCTTTAATTTTTAGTGAAAATTAAATTGTGTACCCTGAAAATTCTACAACATATTACATATAACTACACTTATATTCTAAACTATAAATCTATATTATATGTAACTGAAATTTGTTTCAGTACTGTAGATTATAATCATTAAAATTGGGGGATATTATTTTATCTTAACTACATGATACTTTCATGCGTTACTTCATAATTCTCTTTAAAAGTCATTGTTTCGCCCACTTGGTTAAAAATAAACTAAATAAACTCAATTTCTTTCTATAACAGTATTCTTTCCAATTTCCAGACGGGGGAGAAGTTGATATAATGTCATAGCACATGTATTACATGGTTTCAGAAGACTATCAGTTTTCCTATTTTTTCACCAGAATTCTATCAGCTAGCTAATATCACTTTTGAATTTATACCGCTTAGTGTTAGTGGAAGGGATGCTGAATATCTTCATTTTTATTGAATGTTGCTTTCGAAGTGTCTTACATTAATACAATTCCCTGTAGTTCAGAGAACATCTGTGACCAGCTTCATGAGCCACTTAATAAATCAAAAACGTTATACTACCATAATTATGATTGATATGCATGTGAGTCTATAGAATGCAGAGTCATCCGTCTCATGTATAAACTAGATAAATGTCAGCTTTTTTCCTAACTGTATCTAGTGAATATTGAGAGTCCTATAGCAGATGGAGTTACAGCGTCGGTGACGATACTGCCAAATGAGAGTAGCAAGGAAGCCCGGGTGGGACTGGTGTCAAGTGGTTGCTCATATCTCTCCCCAAGAGCCTGGTCTCTGTTATCATTGTCTTTTGGTGATCATGCATTGACAGAACGATGGCCTCTTAGAAAAAGGACTGTTTCTTTTCCCTGCCTAAACTGTTTCAAGATAAATTATCTTCATGAATTGAGCCTTCCTACTCTTTTAGTTAACACACCTTTTATTTATGCAGACATTCATCCATTCCCTCATTTGTGTACCATCATGTAGAGGCAGGGGAGAGAGTGATTTGCTGGTTCCTAGGACTGTGCGGAGGCACTGTGTACATGTATACCATAGATGAGAGAGAGCTGCTGTTCTTCAGGTGCTTGTGGAAACCACTGGAGCACAGAGGAGGAACACTTAACCCGTATGTGGGGATGTGGTGGTGATAGTGTCAGGGAAGTCTTTGTGCAAGATGGGGTGTGCACATGGACACCTGAGTGATGAGTACAGGTAGCCAAGGGAAGAATGGAGGAAAAATATCCAGGGACAGTAAACAGAACATTCAAAAACTCAGAGTAAGGGGGAAGAGCGGCTTTTTCAAAAAAAGCTTAAAGGACCTCAATGCAGCAGTTGCATGAAAACTACAAAGGGTGTGGTCACTAGGGCACAGTGTGGATGAATTTTATAAGGTAAGTGTTGACCTCTGCAACCACCTTGTGAAACGTATTAGTCTTATTTATAGATTAAGTGACTGAGGAAAAACAAAGAAAAGAAAGAGGTTAGGTGATCTGTTCAATTTACAAAGGAGAGCTGAATTTTCAATGAATAGTCCAAAGGTTAAACGTAAATACCTACATATGGAACAAACAAACAAACATGAATCTATTTTTATAATTAACATAGAGTTTAATAAAAAATTTTCAGAAATATTCTTCTACCCCTTTAATGCAGGCTTTATATAATCTAGTTTTAAAAGCAGATAAACGAGTGTTTGCCTCAATTTGGTTTTATTACTTACGCCTCCAAAGTCTTTTATGAACATAAATTCTAGTTATATGTTAAGTTTTAAAATAAAAGTATCTGAGTTTACTGACACCCAGAGTTCAAAATTACCTTTTTTATGATCATAGATGCAAAGAAGCTAATAAAATAAGAATGCCATTTTGCTATTCACCATGTCAAATTATAGTTATGATGAATTAAAAAGGAAGACAGTATTTTAAGATAAACACTATATTAAAATACAGGTATAAAAATGATAAAAATACTAAAAAAGCTTCATTTAGCAAGAGGATACACATTATTATATTCACCTAACAATAATCCTCTGGTTTTCTCCTTTATTGAATATAAAAATTTATTAACTAATTCTCAAATACACCTTCTCTGCTTAATTTTAGCATTATATCAATGTATAATTATATATTATTTAAGCTATTATATACCATGCACTCAGATAAAAGCTATAAATCTGTATAGTAAGAGAAAAAAGGAAACATAAATGTCTCTAAAGAAGACCATTATTTCATCTATATGGAACAGAATTTTTCTGGGGGGGATACAGATTTTATGTCTTTAAAGAATACTAGTTAGATAAATTTATTGGAGAAAACAATTCGAATAGCCACAGAAATAGCAGTTTTGGGAAATAAATGTAGAAGAGTTGTGATTTTTTGCTTTCCAGATTATATTTTTATCTCACTATGATTTTCTTAATGTATTTGTTTTCATTGACTTGATCTAGTTTTGTGGGAAATAGTAAACTTCAGAGAAACAAATTATATGGGTAAAATAAAATGGGTATATGGGTATGCCATTACAGATAGATTCTTACAATAAATAAATTTAAGAAAGTTATTTTCAACTTAAAATTTTTTTTAGTACTTGGAGATAAAAGAAGGTAACTTTAAGATTTTAATTCATTTTCTTATTTATTAATTTATTAATTTTCTTACTTTACAACCAAATTCATCTCATGAGAGTTGACATACAACCATAAATAAAATTTTAAGAATGAAAAGATAAGCTGAGAAAAGTATAATTTAATACCATTGGATACATTAAAAAGAAGTACAAAGAAATGGAAATATGTTGACTTGTTTATGGAAGCAAAAATAGCCCAATACCATAAATGTATTAAAAATATCAAAAAATAAAGAGGATATTTATAATATGTAGAGGAGAAAGATTTCTGAAAATTAAGATAATACGTAAGAACACTAAACAAAAAAAATTCTGAGAATAGGATATTTTGTTTAACAGCTAGAAACTTGTCTATAAAAAGTGAAATTGCATAGGAAGAAATCAAAGTTGAGAGTAGACAGCACTTCTGTGCAAAAGCCTTGTTTATTTTTTTATAGCTCAATATGACAAACACTGAATTAAATTACAGTAAGTTCAAATGGTTATTCTTAGTTGTTCAGAATATGGTTGTTTTCTCTATCAATGAATACTAAACAGACAGTATTATTTAGGAGTTGATGTAAGTGAAATAAGTCAACTATCTCTTTTGTTGGCATTCTAATGATCATGATTATACAACCTACAAATATCTGCTCTGCTACTGCACTTGATTTAAGGCCACTTGGCTTCCCAGAGAAATCTGTTCTAATTTATCTCCCAGGTATTGTTCAAAATTCAGCTCAAACATCACCTCATTTGCTCCAAAGTGCATTAAGATTATGACTTTTTATATCACATATGTCTTAGCTAAGTTTAAGTTTCTTCCTCTATAAAAATACATTAATGAGTAATATATACTTTAAGTGAGATATTCTCCAAATAAAATCCAAAATGAATGCAAAACAAGTTAACATTTCCATAGAATAGACCCTGTAAAATACAAGTTCCCTTAATTCTCTAAATGAAGACTTTCTATCACAGCGACTTGGTTTAACCCTATTCTTATTTGCTATTTCCTAGCATCTGGACATAACTATAATTGGAAAACACTGAATATTACTTAAATATGTTTTACTTAATATGCTATAAGCTCTTGAAAGTTCAGTCTCTTCTTGTACAGCAATGCTGGATTTATTATGCAAACTTAATAATGATCTATGGAGGAATGAATCACTTAAGCTGTCTGCAAGAAGTATCACATTTCTGCTCCAGTGCCAATAAGTCATAGTTGACAAAGTAGAGCACTTACTTCTTTAAGTTAATGAAAAAAAAAAATCACATGTAAAAATGACTGAAAAATATCCGATTCATTCAAAATAGTGAAACTATTGTAGAACAGAATTGTCTTTGTTTGATAAATCTTAAACAGATTGCTAAATACAGCACTTACTTGCTCTTGATGTTGACTGAGCGGTCTAGAGTGGACCAATCTTTCTGGCAGTTTTCGGTCCAGACCGTGTCCATTTTCCAAACGAGATTCCCTGGGTTTATCAAACCAATCTGTTTCCTCACGACGCAGGTGATAGGCTTTGGAGACCAAGCAAACATCAGACAATGCAACCACAACTAATACAAGCGATCAAAGGCCGCTGACGTGCTGCAGTACTGACATGCACTGGGCTTATAGACCAAACATGCATTTCAAACACAACTCCTAATGGGACTAGAAGAATTTAATTATTGTGCTAATGATAAAATAATGTCAGAAATTTGGTACCATATAATAACCAGAAAAAATGATGCACATAGACGCTTACAACCTCAGAGCAAAATGAGAAAAAAAAATCAAATTTTAAATCAGGAGAAAAAGAAATTTAGATGATGGAATACATAAAGGAACAAGTGACCAATCCTCAAAACAGTCATTATATGTAACCTCATTATGTCAATTCTCACCGACATACTTTTCTCCCACATTTCCCTACAAAACCACCACTGAAAATTATAAGAAATAGTATTCCTTAAGTATAAAAATTTCTGTCACTATTACATTAAGCCAGTGACAATATGTGGTTGTTTAACAGTTTTTTTAAATATGACATTTTAGAACATTCACAAATAGATTATAGCTTTTATTTCTAAGAGAATTCCAGGTGTTACTGCTAGAAATACACATGCCATGAGTACTTAGTAGTCTAATATTAAAAATACATCTATTATAATTTTAAAATAAAAATGCAATTATTAGTTTCTAAAAATACCACTCTTTCAGAAATTAGAATGAAGAATTGTCTGCTTTTTATAATTAAACTGTGATAAAACTTGACATCATAAAATACTTTATTCAAAATGCAATCATACTTAAAGTACACAAATATTATTTAAAAATTTTCATCTTATTCATTAGTACATCTCAGGTCTTTCAAGGCTACAACATAGTAACTGAAAATCTTATTTTAATATATAGATTTTGATTCATTTAAATTATTTTATTTTATTTATTTATTTATTTATTTATTTATTGCAGTTTTTGGCTGGGGCTGGGTTTGAACCGGCCACCTCCAACATACGGAGCCGGTGCCCTACTCCTTTGAGCCACAGGCGCCACCCTAAATTATTTTATTTTTTGTAAAATTATCCCCACTTAGTTTCTGGAAATACACTGCCGCTTCCTGAATGGCAGATGGGGCGGCTTTCTCAACTGCTCTTCCAGAAACAATGTTGACCACACTGTCAGCTGTCAACCTACACTTCCTCAAATCTCCAGCTTCTACAAGGCCAAATAGGTGAATTTCCTTTCCTAACTGCATTACAGTTATCTTTTTCTGTCCATGACCTTGAATATCTTCTTTTCTAAAACATCCTTCCAGGATTTTTCCTGTAGTCCATTTTTCATTATTTCCTTGCTGGCAGGGCTGGTAAACCTATCACATATGTACCACTACTCACCTCCACACCTTCTGCGATCTTGGTCAATACTGCTAATTAACTACAGTATTCCCCCCAATAAATACGAAATGAGAGATGATGTCTCATAGTTTAGGCACTGTTAGATTTGAGAAACTGTACATACCCAGTTTGTGCTGGCATTGGGCCTTCACTGATCTCACCTATTAGATTCTAAGCTGCTGGAAGACAAGGCTCATATCTTCTTTTTTTTAAATTTTTCCTTCCTCAACACTAAAAACAAGTCCTTGCACATGGCATAACATTAAATAAATATTTGTGGAATCAATGAAGCATATCATAATTTGTCATCAACTAGAGAAAGTTAAGTATCCTAACATCGATAAACACATTTTATAATAAATATTAATTTGTCCCTTTGACCTCATTAATAAAAATATATTTTTCACTATATACTCAATAATCTTTATAGCTTTACATAGTCTTGATTTGAAACCAAGTGATTAAACTTACAGAAACAATCCAGTGTAATAGACATTTGATCAGCAAATACAAAATAGCCCTTATTTAATCCTCAGTCTCTCAAGACTTATCAGATTATCCCCAACCATGTTTATACTATTTTTGTCTTACTTTGTATAGGCCTTTATTATATATTTTTCATTAGAAGAAAGCAATAATCCATACTGATTTTAATAAATTAATTTTCTGGTTAATATAGTACAAATTTTATTTACACATATAAATTTCTTAATTGCATTTGAAATACAATTCAGTAAAATGTGTCTTTACTTTGGCTGCTTTATAGAAATAAAATCTCAATATGAACTATATTTTGTTAATTTATTTCCAATTCTGATTACATACTTTACTTTTCTGTTATTTCTTATAATAACCCTGTAGGTAACTAAATGAAAATATTTGTTATCCTTTTTTATAGGAATTTATAATCAACTATGAGCAACCAAATTAAATAAATCTGCTTTTGTATTGAATTCTGCCTTCATCAATTAGCCAGTTCTACATAAATGTTAATAGTTTCAACTACCATTATCTGATCTTCCATGGTACAGCCTTTAAAGACCATTTTAGAAATTAAATTTTATAACAGCAATGAGTTTTTCCAAGTTAGTTCAAATAATTAATGGAGATTAACATCCCTTTTTAAAAAGTTGATAATATTTTCCTGAATACCTAAGTATAAAAGACAAATAAGTCATTTTTGGATCTAATATTGTTCACAAGCAACTTACATTAATAGTTTAATTTTCCTCAGTATCAAATTCTGGGTACACTTTTTTTAAAAGAAGATTGTCTATACTGATACTTTTTAGGGGGTACACAGAATGAAGTACAGTTTGGAAGAATGTTTTCAACAAAAGATCTGTGGTAGTAGAAATAAATATAATATGCTTTAAGCCAGAAATATTAATAAATGTTAAGCTACATAAATTATGTCTACCTAGGTTTTTGTCTCAAGTGAGATATTTCAAAATTAACTTGAGTCTATCAGAATGCATCTAAAAACCTTAATTTGAATGCAATAAAAACAAATAATTTGAAAGCAATTAAATTACTGTCCACATGATATTAAATTACCTATAGTAGGTTACACTGTTCATAGCTATTGTAGTATCAAATACAGATATAGTATATGTTTGCTAAAAATTCCTTTAAAATATTCTTCCCATTACATAAGTTCATAAATGTTAGAAATTATATGACTAGTAAAAATAGTGTCTACTTTTTTCCTTAAATGACCAAGAAATTAAAATTTTCAATAGAAAAGTAGACCATGTCTTACTTGAAGAAAAGTTACATTTTTAGGATATGAAAGCAAAGAAAATAGATAACATTTTACTAAGTGTATCTTTTAAAAGTAATCACTATAATTCACATACACCAAATTTTATATATATATATATATACACACACACACACATATAATTCAATTAGTTATACGTGTTTTGTCTAATTCTGTATCGGTATGTTCTTTGTGAATAATTTTCGTACCTCCTTAATTTTTTTTTTCTTAATTTTTAAATATATTCTACTTTAATTTCTTCTAAATTTCATTTTAATCATTTACTCCATTAGTATCATCTTCATACATTTCATAATTTGTATGAGGTGTGATATATTTTCATATGCTTTATCAAAAAATCACTTTTCATAGTCTTTAATGATTGTGCTTATACATGATTCATACACAAATTAGAAATATAAGTTATTTTTATATAGTTATATGTAAATAAATACTACATAATGGGATATCTAGACACATGTATGTATCTGGCACCCTGTTAATGAAATATCTATGATGAATCAATGAAGTTGTCAATTTTATTCCAGATATATGAACACATAGTCTTTATTTATTTATTTATTTTTTTGTAGAGACAGAGTCTCACTGTACCGCCCTCAGGTAGAGTGCCGTGGCCTCACATAGCTCACAGCAACCTCTAACTCCTGGGCTTACATGATTCTCTTGCCTCAGCCTCCCGAGCAGCTGGGACTACAGGCACCCGCCACAACGCCCGGCTATTTTTTTGTTGCAGTTTGGCAGGGGCTGGGTTTGAACCCGCCACCCTCGGTATATGGGGCCGGTGCCCTACTCACTGAGCCACAGGCACCACCCGAACACATAGTCTTTAAATGGTTACTTCTGCCATAGACACTCTAGAGTTTTTGTTTTGTTATTTTACAGATATAACTACTGACGAGACTTCTTACTTTTCTTCAATAGACATTATTTACAAATAAAGAATTTGGCTAAATAAAAAATAGTGTTTTATTTAACTGACCATTAATAAAAATTGGTCAAATTGCCTATAGAGAAAAGAAATCAAAAAGTGGCCTACTGCAATTTCACAAGGAAAACAGGTTTGTCCTCCTTCAAATTCAGTGATTACTTCCGTTCTATGAAAAGAAAAATCTAGAGTTGAATTTCTATAACCATATCTGTGTCTAGACATAGAAGTAGAAAAAATCCTTTTCACAAAAATAGATATTTTCCTGTGCATCCTCAAAAAGATGTTAGATTTGACAGGAGAGATGTTTATTTTAGCATAATTCTTTGACATCTCCAAAGCCATGAAATAGCCTTTTATTTCTAGAACTCCATATACACCTGTATTCAAATGTAAACCACAGAGGTGGGTTGGGGGAGAAGAACAGAGAGTCTTGACAATGGGCAGAGCTATTTACACCTTGTACCACTTCTCCCTCGTTTTCAGTATGAGACTTGATTACATAATTTCCAAAAATCCTATGGATTCATATAATTGAACAAAAATTATTTTAAGCCAGTTTTTTATTTAGGAACATACCTGTATTAAAGAACTTCTTCAATATTAAAAACTAGAAAAACAATTTAATACAAAAACAAGGGATAAATAAAAAGCAAAGCAAAGCAAAGGCTAAGTCAACACATGAGGACGGCTTGAATTCCAAACAGCTGAAGTCACAACAGTAATTTAACAAATTTTCGATTTTAAAACTTAAGAATGCTTCACACATAATAATAAGATTATTTATTTTCATCATATTATTTAGTGCTAAGCTTCTTATAAATGTAATGTAATAAAAAATGAACAAATTTGTCACTAATTGTATTCACAATGAGAGATATATAGAACAGAAACGTTTTATTTCAGGAGAATTATAAAATTCTGTACTATAGTAACATCAAGAAC
This sequence comes from Nycticebus coucang, assembly GCF_027406575.1. Classification (NCBI taxonomy): domain Eukaryota; kingdom Metazoa; phylum Chordata; class Mammalia; order Primates; family Lorisidae; genus Nycticebus; species Nycticebus coucang. Next base: position 68,618,975 of record NC_069790.1, on the reverse strand, counting down.
GTATTCACAAGTTCCCCAAAAGACAACATCCTCTGAACTAATAAACACTGATCTCAAAAAAATGCCATAATTATTTCCTACAAAGTCTATCAGCAAATTAATTCATGGTTCTAAGTAATATTTCCACAAACTGAAAGAAACTGACCAATAATTTTTAAAATGCATTTTAAAAAAATGGAAGAAACATACAATGAAAAACTTCCCAACCATAGATTTACAGAACAACTATATTTTATTGACAGAATTATTTGATAATGGTTTTTAAAAAGCCAACACCAAATGAATCAAGAAATCAAGAAATAGAACAATAAAAGAATAAACTAAAACTAATGAAAGAAAAGCATGCTACAAAATCTATACACGAGATAAAATTTCCATTTATAAGAAATAAAATTGAAGTAAACATGCAAAAGACACACCAAGAAATGTAGAATACACCTTTGGAGAAGGAAAAATAAACATGCAGAAAAATAAGAGTTTGAGTTTTGAGAGAAACGGGGTAGTTTGAGGCCCAATTTACCTTCACTGTCTGACATGGCATGTTGGAAGTCATCCATGATGAATGCTATGTCACGGTCATAGCCTCGAGTCCGTGATTCTTCTCTCATATGTTGCTGAACTTCAGGCAATGAGTGACTCGATCCAAACTGATCCCTGGTGTCTGCAGATATTGGTGGCAGTGGTCCAGCTGCAGCCCTGGCCATTCCCATTGGCTGACCAACAGGACTGAGTGGGCTTTCTTCTTCAGAATTCTGGGCAACAATTGGAATTCTTCCTCTACTCTGACTAATGGGCAAACTGGTAGGCTTAGTTCTTGCAGAGGGTGATCCATGACCAAAGGAAACATCTAGAGCCTCCGCCTCTTGAGCTTTCAGTCTCAGTGAAGAGCTAGAAGAATCTCTTTTAATTGATAAATCAAGGCCATAGACAGAGGAAGGTCTGGAGGAAGGTCTTGACCTGCTACCACTACTGTATGGCTTATCTGCTTCATCCTGCAGAGCTGACCGTATGGTACTCCCTAAGGTGCCAAGAGATGACCCCATAAATTTTTGTTGGTCTGTAATATTTTTTCTGAGGCCAAAAGTGATGTCATCTTGAAGAAGTCTTGCCCTGGAAGAAATGCCACCAATAGATGAAGTACTAGAAGTCATATAGCTCGAATAATCAGGTTCCAGGTCCCTACTTTCTTGAATAGGTGAAAATTTTGACATTTTAGGGTCAATTAGTGATTTCTTATGCTTTGATTGCTTTTGATAAAGTATGGCTGCTGGTAATTGTTTTGCTGCTTGTTTCTCAAGTGTGAGTCTACTGATGCTATACTTTTCAGATTTTGGAAAATGTCTGTAACTAGTATCAGCATGGTAATAATGTGAAAGACCAGCAAGGTGATCTAAGCTCTCTGCCCCTCTACGAAATTCTTGCTTTATCTGATGTTTCAGAAGCTTTAACTCATAAGGCTCCTCCATCGGGTCTTCCTCCGCCTTCACGTAACTATGAAGTCTGGAGGAAGTCTGTAAAGGAGCTAGAAAATCTGTCACTTCTTGAGACCTACGTGTCTCAGTGGTGCGAAGGAGACGGTCTGTTTTTGACAGATCCTTTTCATGAAGGTTAAATGCGGTGCTTAATGCTGTTGTTCCTTTGGTAATCTCACCGATGTCATCAATTAGGACATAATTTCGTGGAGTGTGATGATCAATATCTGCATAGAAAGAATCTGCAGATATGCTCGATATTGGACTGCTTGCCATGCTGCTTCTTTCCTCCAAACCTATTCTCAAGTCCAATGTATTGTACTTACTACCAAGATGAGAAACAGCATATGTATTATCAGTAGAAACAGGTGCTATCATCAGGGGTTGGTTGCGAATCACTTCATAGTTTGAAGTTATCTTGGGCTCCAAATATAGTGTAGTTTGCCGTGGCTTCTGCTGTATCACCATCATCTGTGATGGTAACTGATAAGAAGGTTGTGGGGTTGGGGTAGGTTGAGCTTGAGGTGTGAAGGACATAGTGGCCACAGCTTGGAACGTTGGCTGAGTTTGGTATGGTGAAACTTGCTGATGGTACAAAGTCTGTTGCTGAAAATGGGACTGTTGGGTGTATGGGGTGGGTGCTTGGGTAGGAAGCACAGGGGAAGAGTATTGGTATTGTGTGTAAGGACTTGTCTGAGGCACCAGCTGAGATTCTGTTTGGGTTTGTGGTGGTATAAATTGGCTGAACTCAGTTTGGGGAGCAGTTCTTGGTCTCTCGATGGCGTGCTGACTTTCTATCCGGGCTGGCCTGCTGCTGCTCACCTCGCTGTCAGACATGTAATCACGGTCTTCAGCCACTCCCTGGAGGTAGGCTCGCTCTCTCTTTTCTCTCTCCTTTAACAATGCCTCTTTCCGCCTGTTAATTCCCATTTCTAGGTATCGTAGCTTGGCATCAATCTCCTTTTCTTCTTCATCAAGCTCTGCCTGTTTCTTTCTAAGCTTTGCAGATTCCCTTTCCACGAGATCAAGCTCTCTGTCTATGTCCTGGAGGATCTTGGCTCGGGCCATTGTGTTAGTTCTGCAGATCCTTCTCCTGGAAACAGTGCCCATGCTGCTGTATGTGGCCTGAGTACCCGTGGAAGTCTCCTCAGGAGGTGGATTTGGCAGAGTTCTCTTTACTTTTTTCTGGGTTCCAGAAGGTGCCATGGTTTGAGAACCTTTTGTCTGTAATCAAGTAAACAAAATATAGTACTTTATTATCAAGGAAAAATTAAAGACCAAAAAAACTTCATAATTTACATTTAATAAAATAATTTCATGAATGATACCATAAAAATTTTATATAAAACATAAAAATTCTATATATAATTTCAAGTATTGGCCACAAATGCAATTAACTAATTTTTTCTTTCTCAGTAATCAGTTATTATTATAACCCATATAACATTAGAAGTGAGTTTTGAAATTAAGCACCAAATACATTGTCCATGTAGGCTTATGTTTCAGTCAGACTTTTAGAAGAAGTCTAAAAACTCAATTTCCAATTAAATTAATATATATAAGATTTATTAAATCCATTCCAAAAATGTTTGTGTTAACATTTAAAATTTAAGTTGCATTTGTTGAAGATGTTCATTCACTATGTTAAATTCAATAATTACATCTATTTTCCTATTCCTATGTTTACTTCTTGGAGTAGCTATCATTTCTATTTTGGTCCTGGAATGTATTATAAGGAAATCCTCAAATTTTCTAATGTCCTTTTTCTCTCTTCAAAAAAGCATAATTCGGACTAATTTTCTATATTTAATCTTTTAATATTTTTATGGTAAAATAAAAACTGAGATGTCATATTATGTTAATTTTAAAATTTCTAAAATACCAATACAGATATATACACTATTTTTTAAAAAGTTTTTTCACAATAACCTTTTCAATCTTCTGAATATAATGGTGTTCAATAGGAGGCTGAACATTACATATGTATACCATGGAATATGATAAGAATCTGTAAATTGAAAATGTTTTGGAATAGGTTCTGCAGTTTATTGCAGCTCAATTTACAATCACCAAAATGTGGAAACAACCTAAATGCCCACTGACCCAAGAATGCATTAACAAACTGAGGTGTATATATATATACCATAGAATACTATTCAGCCATTAAAAAGATGAAACTTTACATCTTTTGTATTAACCTGGATAGAGCTGGAACACATTCTTAGTAAAATATCACAAGAATGGAGAAGCAGGAATCCAATGTACTTAATTCTAATGTGAAGCCAGCAAATGATCTAATACATGCCCACATAAGAGAGAATCTCAAATCAATTTTAGGTGGGAAGGAGGAGATAGGGAGGTGAAGGAGGGGGAAGCATTTATATACTCCCACTTAATGGAGTGGGACACAATTATAAGGAGAATTTTACCTAACAAATGCAAACATTGTAATCTAATTTTTGTACCCTCAAATTAACCTGAAACAATAGAAAAAGAAAATGTTTACCTATACTATATGGTTATTGTGAAATGGTTTGATAAAACTATATTTAATTTAGTCTAGAAGTGTTAAGGCATTGACATTTCAAGATATTTCAAAGCAAAGACTTTCCATCCCATCAAAGGGAGTTAAAAACATCCATTGATTAACAAAAACATCCAGGTTAATAAAAATAAATGTTAACTTGGTGTAAAGAAAGCATACAAAACAGAAATTGTTACTAGAAATTGGAAAAAGTAGGATAAAAATAAATTTCTTGGTAGGCAAGTCCATTTTTAAATTTAACTCTTAGAAATATTGTAATACCCTAAACACAAATATATTCGTTTCAGGGGGAGGGGGAATGAGGGAACCGGCAAAAGGGGGCAGGAGAGGGATTGATAAACTCCCACCTAATGTGCACAATGTAAGTTTATACAGCACACCCCCTGGGTGAAGGGCTTAGCTACAACTTGAACTTTATCTTAGAAAAGCAGACAATGAAACTAATTTGGGACTCTCACATGAAAGCTATAACCCAGCTACAACTTAACAATAGGGGGAAGTGGGAAAGTGGGGGGGTAGGTAGAGGGGTATTTTTTTCTTCCATTCTTGGGATACTTTACTAAGAGAATATGTTTCAGCTCCATCCATGTAAACATGAAAGAGGTAAAGTCTCCATCTTTCTTTAAGGCTGCATAGTATTCCATGGTATACATATACCACAATTTATTAATCCATTCGTGGATCGATGGGCACTTGGGCTTTTTCCATGACTTAGCTATTATGAATTGGGCTGCAATAAACATTCTGGTACAAAAAAAAAAAAGAAAAGCAGACAATGTAACCTAATCATTTGTAGCCTCAGATTAATCTGCAATAAAAAATACTCATTAAATGAATGCAAATATTTTCAAATGAAAAAATGAAGAAATGAAAAGAGGGCGGCGCCTGTGGCTCAAAGGAGTAGGGCGCCGGCCCCATATGCAGGAGGTGGCAAGTTCAAAGCCAGCCCTGGCCAAAAACTGCAAAAAAAAAAAAAAAAGAAGAAAAAAAAAAAGAAATGTAAAGATAAAATAAGGACTTGTGGCCATTTTTAAAAGTTCTGAATCAAAAAGTGAAATTTTCAGAATTCACCGAAAAAAATGAGAGTATATAATATGAAGAAACAAAAAATGATTACTGCATTAAAGTTAAACTTTGTATTTAACTCTATATATTTTCTGCATTACTGATTACTGCATTAAAGTTAAACTTTGTGTTTAACTCTTTATATTTTCATTGGAAAGAACAGGCTTACCAAACTTAACTTTTTTGAGAAAAATAAAGTCCTACGTTAAAGACGCATTCTAAGTATTGGGGCCTCCTAACTATCTTCCATGCTTACAAATATGTAATGATCCAGGACTTATGTTAATTACCATTTTATGAGCCATGGTTATGAATCATGGAAATAAGAGTATAAAGCTGGTTGGTAGAATCAAGATACTTAATTAGAGTAACTGACCACTCAGTCCCTAGAAATCTAAATAGCTTTGTAACACAATAGCTTTTACCCCAAGTACACAAACAGTCACAAATTTGCAGACTTGCCAAGGTCTCAGCCATATTCCTCACAAATCCAAGGCAGTACGTAGTAACTGAAAATGTACTCTTTCAGGGCAGGCTCTACAGAGTTTCAGTCCAAGAGCTCTGTCCTTTCTGAGACCTGTATCAATTTGTTTACATTCCCTGGGCCTCAGTTATATGTAAAAGGTGGTTAATATTTATTCTTAGATATCTGGTTTGTCTAAAAAGTAAATGCATTAACATAAGAACCTAGACTAGCTATTGGCCCAGAAAAAGCACTATATATACACGTACTTGGTCAAAGTCCTTGTGTCTGAAATGACCAAAGCACAGAGTATTTGTTTCAATAAAATTATCTGACAGAAAATTCTATATCACAACAAAGTTGAATGCTTAAAATTTAACATTTAGCTTCAGTTCCCCCCAAATCAAAGGGATTATGTCTTCAGAGAGAAAGCAGTATTGTTTTTTTTTTTTTTTTTTTTTTTTTTGTGGTTTTTGGCCGGGGCTGGGTTTGAAGCCGCCACCTCCGGCATATGGGACCAGTGTCCTACTCCCTGAGCCACAGGCACTGCCGAGAAAGCAGTATTGTTTTCAAGCTTAAATAGTTTCCAATAAAACCAGTTTCCCAATCCCAGGTTAATTGAGGAGGTAATATCTTGACACCATCAGAGAGTATTCTATAATTACATTGTTATCAAATGTAAAGATATTCTAAGTGACAACAGGTGCATTTCTACAGATGAGCCCTTTATAACATCCTATCAGAAGACTCCAAGTGGATGTGAAAACCTTATTGTGGTAAAAGCCTTCTTATTAGCTATTCAAATAGATATTTTCAAATGCACATTGGTGATGAGAAATAAAGGAAATTATTTTGAAAAAAAGCAAAGCAAAGCAAAGATAAAACGATCAAAGTCATCGGATTTCTAGGTAGTAGAATTCCATAGACGTAAATGTTAGAAATCAATTTTATCTATTTGGCAAATCAAGATATCCTTCAATCAAGTCCATTCATTGATTTATCCCTTCACCAAAAAAAAAAAAAAAAAAAAAATTACTGGCTATCATGTGCTGGGCATGGGCATAAAAACGATGATTAGCAGCTACTGCATTACTGTTATCTTTTGGCATCTCGCAATGTAAAGAACATCTTTAAAATTATGTGAACACTTCTAGAACTATAAGAGTATATTTTGTTTTCAATACAGATAATAACATCTACTTTTAACATATACTAATGGAGGACTGCTAGATTCTTACGGTAGTTCTAATATCTATAACTTTTGACTTAGGAAAAGGGATTGGGACACATTTTTTTATATATTGGATTACTAACAGTGAGCATTTAAGACGATAATGTGCAAAAAAAGATGTACCAAAGAAAGAATAATACCAAATGAAAATTTTGCTTGCTCCCTTTTCTTCCTCGGGCTTTGCATTAGGCGCAGGATTTATAGCTAGTATTTATAGTGACACAAAAGAGTATATAAGGATTGATCAAGGTTTGTCCCACATTATATTACTTTAACACCGCAGGTAAGAGTCTATGTTGCACATCGATATAATATATAATTAATGTAGTGTGCAGTTTGAAAAGAACTGACTTTCGAGTCCAAATATAACTTTTAAACTGGGCTTCTTTAGGACTTGAATTTATCACCATTATGGAGTTCTTTGGACTATAACAATGTTGTCAGAATTACTTTTAAGTTGGTGGTAGTGGTAAAACATCAGAATCCCCAACCTCCTCTTTATCCCCTTCTAGATGTAAAGAACAAGACCTAGTGTTTGGTAACACAATAGATTGACTCTGGTTAAGAAGAATTTATCAGACATTTAAAAATAACTAAAAGAGTAGTCTTAGAATTTCTTAACAAATCAAAATTGTGATTTATATAATGTGTAATAATTAAAGCAGAGAAACTGGGATATCCATTACTTCAATCCAATCATTTGAAGTGATGGATTAATGTGATGGATATTGGATAAATTATTGGACTGAAGTGATGGATATCCCAATTTCTCTGCTTTAATTATTATACATTATATACCTGTATCAAAGTATCAAATCTACCCCATATATATGTGCAATTATTATGCATTCATAATAATTAAGAATACAAAAAACCGGGCGGCGCCTGTGGCTCAGTCGGTAGGGCGCCGGCCCCATATACCGAGGGTGGCGGGTTCAAACCCGGCCCCGGCCAAACTGCAACCAAAAAATAGCCGGGCGTTGTGGCGGGCGCCTGTAGTCCCAGCTGCTCTGGAGGCTGAGGCAGGAGAATCGCTTAAGCCCAGGAGTTGGAGGTTGCTGTGAGCTGTGTGAGGCCACGGCACTCTACCGAGGGCCATAAAGTGAGACTCTGTCTCTACAAAAAAAAAAAAAAAAAAAGAATACAAAAAACCTTATAATAAAATATAAGTCACATCAGGGAAGTTCTACTAGGGATGAAAACGGAGGATTATTTTGACTACGGCAGAAGCAAAAGCCTACAGGAGCCTAAAGGCAACTTGTGTGAGGCAGCTTAATATGAGATTAAGAAAATGGAGGTGATCAATATAAACTGGTTCTTTGTACCCTCAATGAATCCCCAACAATTAAAAAAAAATACAAGTTAAAAACCCAACAAGATAGCATTACACACTTATTGGGTTTGACATGTTAATTGGCTTGATTTAATCCTCTCACATTGTATACTTATATCAAAACATCATATTGTATCCCATAAATGCACACAATCTTGATTTTTTAATAAAGAATATTAACAATTGTAAGAAAAAAAAAAGAAAATGGAGGTGGATGTACTGAGTTTAAGTCCCATATGTCACAGCTGGCCCTAGAAGATTGCTATCATGTAGAACTAGAGGTCTGGTATTGTGGGAACCTCTGTTTTGTTCAAAAGTAGAAAAATCTAGATTTAAAAATTTAGGTCTCTATTTTACACAGCTTCAAAAGGCTGGCCGAAGCAAAAACAAACAAAAAGAAAACAAAAAGAAAATAAAAGAAAGAAGGTTTTAGGCTGCTTTGACAGTTTGAAATTCTGTTCTCAGAAGGTGCCCACTGAAAAGCCACAGGAGTCACAGGGAACATGAATGGCTACATGAGAGAAGTAAAAACCAGTCTGTTTTAAACAATGAAGGAGGATGTGGGAAGAAGAATCCAAGAGCTCCACATACAAACTTCAGTTCTTTATTGGCATGTGTCATAGTTTGGCTTAAATCTTAAATACGATCATTCGTCCCATCCTTTTTCCTTCACAGCATACTATTTTCTTTCCTATTTTCCCTAAAATACAAAGCAATTCGATTCACTTAGGAAGTTACTAAGTGCCTCTTCTGTTCAAAGCACTTTGCTAAGCAAATTTATACAGAGACTCAAAGTGTAAAACTGTTAAGAACCTAGACATTTAAATTTAAGTGTGTGGACACGAAGGGTATACTTTGTTTCAGGATTAATTTTACTAAAAAGATATTTTAAAGACCTGGAAAAAATAGTACTTCATTTTATATGGAAACAGAAAAAACCTCGAATAGCCAAGACATTACTCAGAAATAAAAACAAATCGGGAGGAATCACGCTTCCAGACTTGAGACTTTATTATAAATCGATAGTGATCAAAATAGCATGGTACTGGTACAAAAACAGAGAGGTAGATGTATGGAACAGAATTGAAGACCAAGAGGTGAACCCAGACACACATCGTCATTTGATTTTCGATAAGCCTATTAAAAATATAAATTGGGAGAAAGATTCCCTGTTCAATAAATGGTGCTGGATGAATTGGCTGGCAACTTGTAGAAGACTGAAACTGGACCCGCACCTTTCTCCTCTAACAAAAATTGATTCTCACTGGTTAAAGGACTTAAACTTAAGACATGAAAGTATAAATATTCTTAGAGAGAGTGCAGGGGAAATGCTTGAGAAAATTGGCCTGGGAGAATACTTCATGAGGAAGACATCTGGGCAATTGAAGCAACATCAAAAATACATTACTGGGATCTGATCAAACTGAAAAGCTTCTGCACTGCCAAGAACACACTAAGTAAAGCAAATAGACAGCCCTCAGAATGGGAGAGGATTTTTGCAAGTCATGCTACCAACAAAGGTCTAATAACCAGAATCCACAGAGAACTCAAACTTATTACTAAGCAAAAAACAAGTGATTCCATTTCATTGTGGGCAAGAGACATGAACAGAAGCTTCTCTGAAGAAGACAGGCGCATGGTCTACAGACACATGAAAAAATGCTCATCATCTTTAATCATCAGAGAAATGCAAACCAAAACTACTCTGAGATATCATCTAACTCCAGTAAGAGTAGCCCATGTCACAAAATCCCAAAACAACAGATGTTGGCATGGATGTGGAGAAAAGGGAACACTTCTACACTGTGGGAATGCAAGCTAGTACGTTCCTTCTGGAAGGAAGTTTGGAGAACTCTCAAGGATCTAAATGTAGACCTGCCGTTTGATCCTGCAATTCCTCTACTAGGTGTATACCCAAAGGACCAAAAATCATTTGGCAATAAAGATATTTGCACCAGATTGTTCACTGAAGCTCAATTCATAATCGCCAACTCATGGAAGAAGCCCAAGTGCCCATCAACCCATGAATGGATTAATAAATTGTGGTACATGTATACCATGGAATATTATGCAGCCATAAAAAATGGGGACTTTACCTCTTTTATGTTTACATGGATGGAGCTGGAAAATATTCTTCTTAGCAAAGTATCTCAGGAATGGAAAAAAAATTATCCAATGTACTCAGCACTACTGTGAAACCAATTCATAATAACTCACACTTGCATATGAAAAATGAAACACAACTTTAGGCTATGATGAAGGAGGGAAGGGGATGGGGAGGGATGGGGAAGAGGTGGGAGCTATAGTAGGGGATAGTAGGGAGGCCACAACTATGGAGCACATTGCAAGTACAAGTTGGTTCTATCATGTGTAGAACACCAATGTCCTAATGCTATAACTGGGTAAATGAGATGAAAGCTATGTTGAGTAGTATGATTTAAGCACTCCAATCTGTACAAATAATCGACACACTGAAATGGGCCTAAATGTATTTATGATCTATGTACAATAGACTTAATTAAAAAAATAAAATTATAAAAAAATTTTTTGCTAAAAAAGGTCAGACAGAAATATAAAATGGAGAATTTGAAGTGATGCTTGGCCAACTTATAATTGTGAAAGAACAGATTTTTTAAGATCACAAAAAATTAATTTAACTCAAATTAAATCAATATAACATAAGAGTTCAGAACTCCAAGACAGAGAAAAACAAAACCATATAATTTACTTAGAAAGATGAAGAGATGAATAAAAGAAAGTTTATCATGACTTAAGGTGATGTAGCTGGAAGGCATGATGTCTAGGAAAAAACATGGTGTTTAATAATGTCTTCCCTTTTGGCCAGGTTAGTAAAAGTTGTTTTCAGATAGATCTAGGGCCCCTAATCTGAAAAAACATTGTGATAAATATACTAGATATATAAATTCAAAGCATTACAAAATAGCTTTGTAAATAGTAGACAAAGAGAAAGGCACAAGAAATATAACAGTAGAACGGAGGCTTAAGGGGGACTGGAGAAATGGCTAATTATAGATTGTAATACCACAGAAATAATAAGAAGGCAATTGGGATAACACGCAAATAACCTCCACGATAACTTTTGCTGTCTACAGTTATTTTGTTTATTTATTTATTTCAGATTAATAAGAGGGTACGAATAATTAGGTTATATTGTTTGGGTTTGTTAGGTCAAGTTCAAGTAGTACTCAAGCCCTTACCCATGGAATCCAGCCTCCTTCTTTGCCCCACTTGAATTTAATTATGTTTTTCTCTCGGGTGAGAGTGTAGCTGGTGATCAATTGGTTTCAAATTACTATTACATACATAGTCTGAAGTTATTTTAAATGACATTTTATTCAGGGGATTTCAGTTACATCATGCAGTTTATACCATTTATGTATGGCAAAGTAAAGGAATTCTTGCTTGTTCTGAGGTGTCAGGAATATAAATAAAAATAATACTAAATGAGATATGTGGTGAACAAACTATACTAAGTACTCTAAATATATGCGCATGCGTTATTCTCATTGTCAAAATACTCTAACCTCAATCTAAGCATGATAAAACAATATTTTCCCCCCAAAGTTGAACAAGTGAAAATACACAGGGACTATTGTTTAAATTCATAGATGCTAGACCACAATTATTTATCGATTATTATACAGGGGGTCCATAATGTTAGTCTGTATTCATTGTTCTCGAACTTTGTGGACTCTCTGTATATAATATTGTAAAATTCAATTTATTTAAAGAGTTACTAGTATAAATCTAAAATACATTTTTCTAGATATTTAAGGAACAGAGCTAAGAGGCATGAGATAGAACAAACCTATGCCTTGTCTACAAAGAACTCATAAATTGGAAATTTGGGGGGGAAATTATTGTGTAAAGAAAGCATCTCAGTGTTCTGCTAAGTTATTCTTAATGTTGGTATCAAAGATATACTTCTAAACCACTGTGCTTTGGAGTGACATAGGAATGTATTTTTTAATTTTATAAACATACAAAGCCATATCTGCTGTCAGAAATAATTATTCATCCTGATAATATATTGGATTTTAGGTTTGTTCTTTCAGCTAAGCAGGGAGGATCTGTGTGAAGGCCCTTTACATTTAGATGATGGAAATGTGTATTCTTTTTCAAACAGTGTAATTCCATAAAAATGTATTAATAAAGAAGATATTTTGATAGACAACCTCTTAAAAGGTTGACCATATAACAAGGCAGAGGTGATTTAGAAGTGTATACAAATAGAGTATATTGGGACCTAGGTAAAAAAAGTTAACTTTCTTGAGGAAGGAAGGATGGATTAGGACAAAACCTGAAACCTAGATCTTAAAGAACAGGTGGATTTTTAAGAGGCAAACAATTTTTAAGTGGAGGAAATAGTATAAAATGTAAATTTTCAAAGAAATACCTAAGCTAATTTGGTTTAATTTGGGACTTGTGATGCATTAATATCTAGGATGTTGTAAAGAGAGAGAGAGAGGAAAAAATGGAAGGGCAAATAAAATGTATAGAACAAAACAAACCTTGAAAGCTATATCTATATTATAATCTCAATTCATTCAATGTTCTTCTTTTATAGATGGAAAAGGCAATGCTACTTATTACATATTGGTCAAATTAACTCCTATACCATATGAAATGCCAGGGCAAATCATCAAACTGTAAAGTGCAATCATGGGCAATGACTTGCAGTGCAGTGTACTGGGTAGTAATCAGAGCCGCTTTGTCAAAGAGAAAATTGTTACAGCCAAATTTAATTTCCTTCAGTGATAATATGGCAGTCCACGTAGATATCAGAGAAGCAATAGATATAATCTAGCTTTGCTTCTGCAGAACATTTCATGTTTTTCCATGATAGTCCCAAGACAGTTTTGGCCATGAGAATGTAAAATGGCAACATGAAATCTAAGCTGTCAGGGAACCACATCCAGACTCTGGCTACTCCTGGTCCAATATCAATGCAGGTAATTAAGCAACGTTTCTCACTCTTGATACTAATGACATTTTTGGACCAGATGTTTCTATGTTGTATGGGCTTATTCTGTGCATTGAAAGATATTCAATTGTCTCCATTCCACTAGATAATATCAGCACACCAATAAAAAATGTCACTATGCATTGCCACATGTCTCCTGGGGAGAAAAATAGTCCCTCCACTGATGTGAGGGACATACTACACACTTGATAATGTTTTCAGGAAGAGATCGTTATGTATTGCTATTTGGTATATCTCTTGACAAAGAGAATACTGCTATTTGTGTATCACAGTGCCTTAGGCTGAATGGGAAAAGCTGGAGTTCTTAGGATAACTGAAAACTGGTTCCTTGAGAGGAGAACTTATGAAAATATACATCCTAGGTTATGGTAATGATCTAAGGAAATTCATAAGGATTGTGAATTATTTTGCCTTGTTATAAAATTTTATGACCCTAAAATTAATTTATTTTACAGGAAACTTCTAAACGTTAGATTAATATGAACTAATATTCAAAACATATTCAACCAGACTTTTTATGATACAGTTTTACTAGAGAACAGGGAGAAAAACAGTTGTCTACAATTATGAGAATGAGCCTGCTTAGCGCAGAAGATTAATCTTTCTAGCCTAATCTCATTAAAACCCTGACAAATTTTCCACAACTGCAAGAACTATGGAAAAATTAAGAGTGTAAGAACTGCCACTCTGGCTGAAAAATTATGTAAATGCTGACACTTTGTTAAAAGTTGCTTGCTGCTCTAAGTCTATTATAATGGTGAATAAGACAAGGTCTGTACCCTTTAATTGTGTAATAATACACACAAAATTCAAGAGGAGAAATTGTGTTGAGGATCATTTGACCCACCCTATTTGAACTTGTCTGACTCAGGAACTATACTTATACTGAACATGAAAATAAGTGTTTGATTTTGTCCTGGTGATAATAATAATATACACAGTGTATACCCACTATACTATTCTCTGACTTTACTCTCTTTTGCTACTGTTCCTGGCCATACATTCTTAGGGTATGCAGATCATCTAAAAAGAGCTCTGCCTTTTAAGCATTAAGAAGGGAGGTGAAATATGCCCAGACAAGATAGTTCTTTAAAATGTATAAACCTAGGTCAGCATATTCCTGGGGGCGGTGCCTGTGGCTCAGTCGGTAGGGCACCAGCTCCATATACCGAGGGTGGTGGGTTCAAACCCGGCCCTGGCTGAACTGCAACCAAAAAATAGCCGGGCGTTGTGGCGGGCGCCTGTAGTCCCAGCTGCTCGGGAGGTTGAGGCAAGAGAATCGCATAAGCCCAGGAGTTGGAGGTTGCTGTGAACTGTGTGAGGCCACAGCACTCTACAGAGAGCCATAAAGTAAGACTCTGTCTCTACAAAAAAAAAATAAAAATAAATAAATAAATTTGGGAAATTAGGGTGGGAGATAATGAGGAAGCTGGAAGGCAAGCACGAGGCTCAGGCTCAGATGTTAGAAAACTCGCCTTTGCACAACCTTCCTTTTAAATCGGCTGGGTGCCGCATTTTGCTCTTTGCAGTGTCAGTGATAACAGCGGTACATCTTCAGGGGGTCCCCGCCTGTGCCCAAACAGCAGCGGTTTCCAGTTCTCAGACAAAATGCTAGATAATATAGAAATATTTAGCAGCCTGTCCATGCACTATGCCATTAATAATGTGTTACCAAAATGACCCATTATTTATCACCTTCCCTCTATCTTCCACTACCGCCCCCAGGGAGATAAAATATGCATGTTCAATGAAAAGGCTCAATACTTTCTATTGCTTTAAAACACGTAAGAAATATAAAAGATAAAAGAAGAGTGATCTGTAGAAAAGTAAGTTCTAATGATACCACTCATAAAAAATACTTTCAATACTGGTAAAACATTTACAATTCATTAGGCATTGTGATAGGGCAGGATTTCTCACATATATCAAATAAAACCATTAAATTTCTTCAAGTACTGCAGAATAGTTTAATAACTGTTTCCATGGATCAAAACAGCAGATAAGCACCATGATGAGCCTCTGAGAATATCTCTGAATTGCTGAAAAATTATAGACATCTTTATCAATAAAGTCTTGAATCTCCACTGCAATGAATGAGAATCTTACTCTTTGCAAATGTAATTTAAATTGTTTTAAGTAAGGAGCTTTTCTCTAATTGTAAGCTTCTAGTGGCAAGAAAAATGTGAGAACCTAAATCATAGGACTGCATTAATAAGAGAATAAAAAAATAAAGTAATTGAATGTACTTAAAAGTGGCACCCTTACAAGATATTTCTCAAAATCTAGTAGAATAGACAAAATATTCTCCAATTAATATTATGAAAATGGCACTCAATGTTTCATCATACATCTTTAAGCTTTTCCTTAATGCACCTCTCGTCCCAGTTTGTTTTGTTTTCCTGCTGAAAGTCATTGCTCTTGGGCTGAGCAGTCAAGCAGAAAACTAGTTTCTACCTCACTGGACAGAAGCATTAGACGCCGGCCTGTGTGACATTTATTGCCTTAGATTTTCTGGAAAGTCCCAAAGAGATTAATTTCTTTCTTTTCCTAAAATCTGTATAAAGTATTTTATAAACCCCTCTCAGAAGTTTTTTAGGGTGAACATTTTTGATGTATGTGTGTGTGTGTATTTCTCCCCCACTTCCTTTCTTCCCTTTTTCCTATTAAATCAGAGACTATATCACAAAGAAGGGACAAAGTATATTCTGTCCATAAGATTCTTTGACATAGTTCACTGTAATGGCCAAAATATATGGAATCCTCTTTCTTTTTCCTCTGTGGAACTGCTTTAAATGTAATTAAATGTATAATGTAGGTGCTTGGAATTGGTGATATCTAAGTGTTTGTCCTTTATCCATCCATCTTTCCAATATTTACTGAATCTTAACTTGGTGCCACCTTCTGGGCTAAGCCATTGTGACATAAAGATGAATGACTCTGGTATTGTTTCTGCTTTCATGCAGCTTTCAGAGCTTAGAAAAATAATAGAGACATTTCACCAAGAACTGTAATTTGACCTGGTAAATTTCATAATAAATCTTGTATGTGGTTCTTAGACTATAGAGGAAGGTGTCTGCATCTCAGGTTCAGTAGTGGCACGTGAGGAGGCAGCCTGTGTGGGAGCTCTAAAGGTAAGGGGTAGAACACAAGGTTTACAGGGGTAAGGTTTTCTGGCAGCAGAACACACGGGCAAAGAAACGAAAACTCACACACTTATGTCTCAGGACCTACAATGCCTACCCCCCAGTGTAGAAACAGGCAGAGAGGCAGGGAGAAACAGCATCAGGAGGTAAAGCTAGAGACTGGCCCACCAGAGCCTGCCTTGAATGCCGTGCACACTTTAGACTTTATCATGTTAGCAAGAGTCACTAAAGAGTCTAAGAAATTATACAATCATACGTATTTAAAAGGAGACATTTTTTGCAGAATTTTATTATTACAAATAGTATGAAATTTACTAAAAATGTTGACTTCTACCAAATTGCACAAGAGGTTTAGCATAACACAAAGGCACTGGACTCATTTCAACAAAAGTAGAAACTAATGTCCAAAGGGGTTACAGGTGAATACCTGAACTCTAATTTCTGTGGCAGATAATTTCTTAACTAAAGAATTATAACCCCAGTTTTTCAGCTTAATTTGGTTCCCAAATACACTGGGATAATACATTTTTGGAATTACAGTTACTAGGTTATATACTTTTTATTGGATGATACTTAAAAATCAGGAATGTATCCAAAAATCATTTGACTTCTTTTACAATCACATTGATGAAGCGTCAATATTAATATCTTAGTAATGAACTTACGTAACATTTTTGTGCTGTTTGCCACATGAAGACAAGGTTTCTTAGGGTGGAGGGGGATATAGCAAAAATTGAAATCATACGGAACACTTAGAGTAATAAGATAAAAGAGAAAGAGAAAGCACAGTAAAAAAGAAAGGGGAAGACGTGGAAAAACGAGTGTCTGAAAAGGAAGCAAGAAGGACATTTTGGGGTATTACAGAAAAGTTACTAAAATCAAGGTCAACACAGCAGCACTGGATGTAGAAATTGGGAAATTAATTTTATACTCTTGAAATGCTAGGTCTTAAAAAATAAATTTTTTTCTCAAATTTCATATTATTTGCATACTCACATATATTTTAATATATATATTACAATGTAACTAGCCATATTTTCATTATACAAATGTCTATTATTGATAGATAATATATATTTTATGACTTAAATTTTATATTTTGTTGGATATACATTAAAATTATGCTTTGGTATCATGCTTTTGAGCAATTCAAGGCATTTAAAAATCTTGTTAGTTCCCAATTATTTTTAACACCTAAATCTTTCCTTATATTCCTGCCTGTAATGCAAAGTCTTTGCAGTCCACAATGCCGTTCCTTGTACTACCGTGTGTTGAGAAGGCACTACTGTGTGACTCAGCGTTGTTTGTGAGAAAAGTAAGGAATAAATTATCTCCCCTTATGAGAGAGAAATACAGACATTAAATCATAAAGTATTAATTATAAATGTGCTGTAATACAGGACGAGGAGAGGGGCACTAAGTGTCTACAAGTCCAGACTCAAGTGAGGGTGTAGGATATTCAGTAACTCACACGTAGCTGGGGCACACAGAGTGAGAGGTAGGCTTGCAAGGCATGGGTCTAGAAGGGGCTCTGTAAGCCGTAATTGATAACCTGTCGATTCAATATAATTTCAGCAGAAGCGATTGAACAGAAAAAAACGGGACAGATAAAACTGACATATGAAAAGCTGTATCTGGCTGAAGTGCAGAATGAACAGAATGGGAATAAAGATCAAAACAGGAAAATAAATTAAGACTGGTTTTAAGGGTCCTCTTAAGAGAGAAGACAGTGTGCTTTAAAAAACAGAGTGATAGCCAGGGCATCAGATTCAGGACAGATAGAAAATTAAGGATTTCAGAATTTGATTGCTGTTATCTCATTTCAACATACAGTAACCCTATAAGGTGAGCACTATTATTTTCCCCACTTTATAAATGAGAAAATTCAGGCAGAGCAAAGTTATGTGAATTCCCTCAAGTACACACTAGTGTAATATGGCGCAGAAGATTTGAATGGACAAAATCAAGAGTTTTGAACTAAAGCATTTTTAAAATCATGTTCTTAAATACAGCATTTTGGATGGAAGATTTGTAAAAGTCAGAGGTGTAAAACATTGCCTGAGAATATAGTGGCTTAATACAAATCTTTTTTGGTATCTTGTATTTTCTGTGGGTGAGCAATCCCAGCATGGCGTATCTGTGTCCCTTGCTTTTCTCCCAAGCCTGTGATAAAGTCACCATTCAAGGCTGTGGTGTCACCGAAGGTCATACCTGGGGAAGACTCTACCTCTATGCTCACGTGACCATTGGCAGGGTTAAGCTACTGGAAGGCTGTTGTACTTGGGCTTCGTTCCTTGTTGACCTCTTTGTTACCTCCCTGGCAGGCCTCTTTAGAGCAGCTCTCGGTATGGGGGTTGCCTATCAAAGCAAGCAAGACAGCCAGAGAAAGAGAGTACAAGAAAGATGGGAGAAATCGTCTTTTGTAACTTCTTATCTTGGAAGTGACATCCCATCCTTTTTTTTTTCACATTTGACTCATTAGAAGCAGTCATTAAGCGCAGCCCACATTCAAGGAGAAGGGATTCCACCAGGACATAAATATCAGGATTTAACATTGATTGGAAACTATGGAGAAGTCTTCGGCATAACATAAATTGGAAGTAATGACTGATTCCACATGAAGTATATGGAGAGGGCAAAGTCAAAGAGGATTCCTTGAGAGCATAGAAAATGATGATGTATTTGGTAGCTAAAATTTGAGTGAGCTTGGGTCTTCCCTGTAATGTAGGATGTAATTACAGGGTTACCAGGGGTTTGAGGAGAACAGACAATGAGAAAGGAAGGAGAGTAGTTCAACCTTGAGGGAGTGTTTGGCAGTTGGGGTGTCTGATTGAGGTTGGTGACACTGAACTTTTATTCAATAACCCCATTGGTGTACCTGCCTCTGAAGGTGCTCAATAGGCCAGAGGTAGATAAGGAAAAAGTATATATCTGGGTTCATTCCGCCTAAATTCTCTGCTTGGACTGTGATTAGATTAGAGTGATGGCAAAAGGGTTGTTGATACAGTGAACCTTGGATTATGAGAGCAGTCGAGATAGGAAGTTTGTAAACAGAGACAAAGCAGAAGTTCCAATGGACTAGAATAAGAATAAACACAAAGATCAAATATGATGAGGGATTTACATGAGGAAGCTCTCAGACATAAGGATTACAGGTTAGTGATGTGTATGATTTTAAGTTAGATAATTTTCAGGTCTAAGAGCAATCGTAGAGTGGATGGAAAAATGAGGGAGAAGCAATGATCACTGGAGCTGGAATTTAAGAAGGTGAATGTGTTAAATCATCGTCCTCGCAGATGCTGAAATCGCTCAGGATCTGGCAGGACTTTTGATGGTGAGATTATCAGTTTGATGGTGAGAGATCCCAAGAGTGGAATCACAGGACAAGCACGCCTGCAGATGAAACACACTGGATTGCACTGTTAACACAAATGTATTCTTGGAGAGAAAAAAATAAAATCCTTATGCTCTTTGTGCTTTCCTTTACATTTTTAAAAATAAATTTTGAGATAGTTTCTTACATAGCAATAGAAAACTAACATGCTATTGACTCTTCCCACATTATTGTACGTGTGCATCTGAGTAGCTGTCTGTTTATCTTGCTGAGTTAGTCTCACATTGTTTTGACAGATAATCGATCTTTGCTGACAAGTCCTCCCTGGAGAGGCTGCAGCCTGGGCAGACTTTTCACTATTTTGTTTCACCTTGCCTATTTAGGTTATTTTTCTGTTGCAAAGCCCTGATTCAAGACCCATAAATGACTAGTTGCGGAATCAGCAGGACTCTCTCTAGCTTTTTTCCCTCTTTGCTGGCTGACAGTTAACTACCAGGTAAGATGGGACCAGTCCTTTAGCCCCTCCAAGAAGTAAGAATAATTTATTAGGTTCTTCATTAAGCATCAAGGGAACACTTCCTTGTCTTCATAGTAATTTGAGATTTTAGTTGAAACTTTAGCAGTTTTGTCTTTTGAAATGTATCCCGAGATTTGAATTTTATAAACATTTAGACTCTAGTAAAAATTATCTTAAATGTTCCATATACTGGCTACTTTCTGAAAGAACAGGCATTTGAGAAAACAAACTTGCCCTGGGCAAAATGTGTTTTTCTAGGCCTTCCCATTTCCCAAACCGTCTCCAGCCCTCACAGCCTCCCTTTACAGGAATGGCTAAATCAACAAATGCAGGGCTTACTGGCAGTAAGACAGGCCAAGACTATTTCCATTTTTTGGATATTCCTGCTATATTAGAAATGGGCCATGGAAGGGGAAGGGAGAGGGGAGGTTAGGGTGGGGCCACACCTACGGTGCATCTTAGAATGGGTGCAGGCGAAACTTACTAAAGGCAGAATACAAATGTCTACATACAATAACTAAGAAAATGCCATGAAGGCTACGTTGAACAGTTTGATGAGAATATTTCAGATTGTATATGAAATCAGCACATCATACCCCTTGATCGCACTAATGTACATAGCTATGATTTAACAATAAAAAAAGAAGGATATAAAATTAGAAAAGAAAACTTAGTCACCTAGTATATCAGATGAGTCTGCTCCTATTACGAAAATAATTTATATATATAAAAAAAAAGAAATAAAGAAATGCTCCCAGTAAGGTCACAAAACTGATACATGTTAAATATGGACACTATATAATTATGCTTTCAAATATGTACAAAAACAAATATATAAACACTTGAAGATATACTTGAGGACGATATCAGAAGTCAAATTCTGAACCTTTTTGTCAAAATAAGGACAAGACAAATGGTCCACCTCAGTCTCTCCAATTCTTCTGTTTTGTA
This sequence comes from Nycticebus coucang, assembly GCF_027406575.1. Classification (NCBI taxonomy): domain Eukaryota; kingdom Metazoa; phylum Chordata; class Mammalia; order Primates; family Lorisidae; genus Nycticebus; species Nycticebus coucang. The sequence continues at coordinate 68,597,916 of NC_069790.1, read as the reverse complement.
ACGAGCAAATTTTTCCACATCAAAGTTGAAAATGAAGTCCCTCTAAGAATATGTAAATTTTAATAGTTGCTTTGAAGATAGATTTATTTATTACTTGGAGAAATAAATTTCTAATGATAGATTGTCACATGATTAAATACTTGAGAGGTGTGGCCCAACACTCCTCTGAAATAATTACACATGTTTACTTCACTCACAAAAGAAGTGATTTTTGTGATTTTTTTCTTTTTTTAGAAATTAGCTATTACTTTGAGTTGCTTTTTCATATGAAATAATATTAAAACATGGCTTCTACATATGACTATCATTAATGATTTTTAATGGGTAAAATTATAAAAATGTTTTTATAATTTTATAACAGCTAATGATGTTTACTTAGTTACCTAATGATTAAAATTTCTTTAGTTTAAAATTATAGCTGTTTTAAAATCTTAGAAAAAGAATCAAGGCACAGTATGTGCACTCAGCAAGATAATATATTCTAAACAAAACAAATTCTGATATATTAATTAAATTAAGCTATAGCTAGAACCTTTGTATAGTTACACCTTTGTATCTCAAATAATCTAAACATTTACATGTGTAAACTGGCAATGAAAATATCATGATGACAACTGGAAGAGAGATGTAATTTACTGATAAAATAGATCTTTATTTTAAAAATGTTTATTTTCACTTAAGATAAAAACCTACAATGGGCCAGGTGCAGTGGCTCAGGCCTGTAATCCCAGCACACTTTGAGGCTGAGGAGGGTGGATTGGTTGAGGTCAGGAGACCAGTCTGAGCAAGAGCAAAACCCTACCTCTACTAAAAATAGAAAAATCAGCTGGGCATTGTGGCCGGCACCTGTAGTCCCATTTATTAGGGAAGCTAAGGCAAGAGGATTGCTTGAGACCAAGAGTTTGAGGTTGCTGTGAGCTACCTCAAACTACAGGAATATTCTCTAACAAGAGCATTCACAATTCCTTTGAATGGGAAACATTTTAATATGCAGATTATATTACCAAACATGTATACGAAAACTCACTGAAAATTATACTTTGTTGGCATCATAAATTTAGAATCTAAATGCCTTTCCCAAAATCATAAAAATTTTTGGAGTTTACCATCTAATCTAATAAGATTCATTGGGAAATATTAAGGTAGGACATTCCCAGAATGGCCAGGAAACAATGATATTGTTGGTTCTATTTCAGCCATTCTGAATATGGGGAGAGGGGTGAGAAAGAGACTCAATTGCATGCAATTAATCAGTGCCATGTAAATTTTCCTTTAGTCTTTCATTAATACGGTATTGTACATATTGGAGGATATATCATGATGTGGCTGGATAATTAGCCAAAAAAATCAGTTGTAGTTTGTTTTGTTCTTCTTTCTACGAGATACTTGAAAAAGAACAGGTATTATTTTTATATCATAAGAAGGTAACTCCACATTAGATTTCAAATCTGAGAACTTTGCTAATGGGTCTCTGGAGTTACAAAGCCCACCTAAACAAAGTTACCTTCTCCTTGTATATAGATATCTAAGGTCTTTCTCGATGGCAGTGCCAATGATAGAATTATTAAGAGCCACGGCTTTGGAAACCACATAAAGCACTCTGGGCTAGGCTTGTCACATAAGCTCAAGAACTGTTCTCTTCCAGGACTCTGAAGATTTGGAACAGGATTATATCACCCATGAGCAACATAGAAATGAATAATTCTGTTTAAATAATTCGAGATACATTACATTTCAACATTGTAATGTTGTAAAGTTAAAAATTTATTAACTATAAGGGTATAAAATACAAAACATGACTAATACTAATGCCTTAGAAGAAGACATTTTATTTCTAAATGTCAATATTTTTACATTTTCATTAGACATATTACTATGTGAGAATATAGATGAATTTTTTAACTAGTTTTTTGATTCATTCAACCTTACATTTTCTTGATTATTTTTCCACATAGCCATGGACTTGTTTTAATCTGCCATCATCAAGTTATTACTCAATTTAAAGTCATCCTTTTTTTTAGTCACTACTTCAAAAACTTATTGGGGCAGCTTTTGTGTATATACCCTCAGCTAGGCTGAACGAAGTCCTGATGACAGCTGAGCATAAAGAGAAATAAGGAAGTCATTTAAAAACATGGATTTAACTTACAGAACATGAAAACATGGTAAAGTAAAGATAAAAATAACAGCCAGGATCATTGGCAAATGAATTCAGCTAGAACTATTTTCTTCTATCTTTACCATTTAAGCTTTACATGGTGCATCTCGATTACGATCACGAATGCTATGTACACCTGTCTCATGCTGTTTCTTCTTCAAGAGAAAAATCATTTACAGTTCTCATATAATACATGAAAAAATGACCACATTCCTTTTTCAGAAAATGTGTTAAATAATTTATGTGGACAATACGAGGTAGAATAAAAATCATTAATAAACATTTCCAGGAATTAACATGAAAACTTTTCCTAAATACAAGTAAAATGCATAATTCCCTTTTGCTTTTTAATATTCATTCCTTTGTACTCCAGATGCTGAATACTGGAGCACTGCCTGACAGTGAATTCTTCCATTTTGAGAACAGATTATTACTTCATAAAGACTGTAGTGATTCCAATGATCCTATAAATATTTACTTACTGATATTTCATTGTAATAAAATTAATTTTATTTTAAATGCTGCAGAAGATAGGTCTCTAATTATACTACACTTTTGGGCAGAGAGTATTAGAATTATGATTACTATATGATGTTTTAGATCATTAGCAATGTGAAGAATGATTTAATAACTACCTAACAAAAGTCTAGAACACAACCTTGGAACAAGACATTAAAATAGTTACCAGATGGTTTTATTTATATATCTTTGCAGTGGATGAAATATTTCTTTCTCATAAATCTAAACTGTGTTAAATATCTCCATTAAAGTTAAATAATTTATTTTTGGAAAGTATTTGAGCATAGCCCTTATTGCATACAAACTGCAGAAGCATCTGGTTCTTTAGAAGACAATATTGTTCACAATTGATTAAGGAATGGTAAATTAAAATAAATCGGTGACAAGAAATATTTTATGCAGTCCTCGAGAAGACAAATCTCATAGGCTCATAAGATAAAACTCATGGCAACATTTTTATTAAAAGTCATCGTAAGAGGTTAATTTTTCCTTTCAATTCTATACCATGAGAATAGAGGTATAATAAATAGGTGATTAGATCATTTTCTAAGTGGATAATCAATGAAACCCGAGCTTATTGGTTGCTGTGCTTCTAAGTAAACATTTATAAGCACCGACTACTTGCCACAAACAGAAGATCTAGTTGAAACAACCAGAAAATAACTCTTTTCCAAATATTAACGATACCACTCATGTTTTTATTAGCACTGTTTCTATCATTTCAATACCTATGTCACATAGAAGAAATTTATGAACCTTTATTCATGTCAAAAGGAAAAATTAATATTGTGATGCTAATTACTTTATAAAGTGTTATAAAACACTTTATAAAGCAAAAATTAGGACTATAAGCAATGGTTTCAGATCAAAGTTCACAGAAGTCAACGACTAAACCATTCATGTAGCCCCTATGCCTGAAAACTGACCTCTGTCATTAGGGCTGAGTTTTATCTGAAAAAACGATGACTCGCTTTGTCCCTGTCATGTCGGAACAGACTACCGAATAGATAATTAGGTAGAAATTAAAATTTGGTCCAAACAATTGAGTGATTTATTCATGTAGTTATAATGGCTACTCAGAGAACCAAAACAATATTTGTATTTTTTTCATACACTTATATTTAACCATTCTGTTGGGAAGGAATGACAAAGGTAATCATATTTAGCATTAAATCTTTTTTTTTTTTTTTTACTGAATTTTCATTTACTCAAAAGAGTTACTAATTATTCTTCACAGATTAAGTATTTATTTGCCATCTTATAAAATTGGCAGTGACCTTATTTTTGTTTTCAACAAGAATAATACTGAAATAGCAGTTCTAAATCTAGTTCTTAATCATTTTTTATATTCAAGTTATTTTTTCAATTAATTTATTTAAATCCTTTGTAAACTGTTTTTTAAGGTGAAATTGAAATTAATGCTCCCTTTTCCCGCCCGTTCATAGTTTGAGGCTAAAAACAACCTCAGTTTCTTTCGCCCCTTCATTTAAGACTCAGTTTATCACACTATACTCGTCTAATACTCTCCTAATTTAAATTCTACGCATAATTCGAAATACAGAATAGAACTACCTAAATTATCAGGCCTGTTAAACAGTAGAGGCTCATTTTATGTAAATGGATTAATGTTGGCTTTACAAGGGTACAAAGCATATTGACCTGAATTTCAGATTGCTTATCCTTAAAATATGAAATGAAATAAACATAAAACCTACAGAAAGTAAGTAGTTTGGGTCTCAACGAAGCAGATAAATTTGAAAATATTTTATTAATTACATGAGACTATAAAAGTATTTTATGTATCTGTATATATGTTCATGTTGTGTATATACATATATGTTCATTATAAACATATGATATTGAATATGATAAAATGTTCAAACAAGTATCACAATACATTGTAATGTCACTATATCTTATTGTCAAAATCAACACCAACTTTTCTAAATTTATATTTTATAATAATTTTAGTTGTTTATTCATTTAATCAGTAATAACTAATATAGCATATTGTCGAGTTCTAAATAATCAGTAATTTGTAGAAACATAAAAAGATATATCAAAATGTATGTGTATATATGTTTTGGAAGAGTGTGTATATATATATCATATTCAACAGCAAAGCATAGAGCTGGTCAAAATAGAAAGGATAGTGAATTGCTATGAAACTACTAGATATTTAAACAAAAGAAAAAAGGACATTTTATTATAAAAACACTTTCCCTTGAGTATTTTAGCAGCATAATTCACGATTGCAAGGAAGTGGAAATAGACCAAATGCCAGTACATGAGTGGATTAATCAAATTTGATATTTATATACAATGAAGTACTACTCAGCCATAAAAAATGGTGATATAATATTTTTTATAATATCTGATGAGGCTAATTACCATTCTTCTAAGTGAAGAATGGAAAAACAAACATCACATGTACTTAATTACCAAATTGGAACTAGTTATTCAACACTTTTTTGCACACAGGGAAATAAAACTCAGTGGAAATCAAGTAAGTGGGAGCAGAAAGGTGGGGTTGGTTAACTTCACACCTAACAGTACAAGGCACGCATAGTGGGTGAAGGCCACACTTATGAATTTGACCTTAAATATACAAAAGATACTCTGTGATCAAAACATGGGTACCCCTGTAATATTCTGAAATAAAAAAAATGCAAAGAAGCTAACAATGCTAAATAATGCTCTATGATTTTCAACTAACAGTTTAAATAGTAATTATTTACATGATAATCAGTAATAATTAATGCTCTATTAAGTCGAAACTCCCCTGTGTTAAACGAACATGCTGGAATATGCACTGCTAGATTGTTGCCAGTTGTCTTTTACTGAACAATGAGAATATAAACCTGCTTCTTGGACTCATGTTAATTTGCATATTTTGAAATATGAATGGAAAGGTTAGCATAACTTATCTAAATTTTGTCCCTTAGTATGAAAAGAGTTCTTTTGAAATTAATCCTGAATTTTGATTATAATGAAATGTTAAACTACTGAATGCTAAATTGATGAGATTAACTTTAAAATGTCTGATTTTTACTCACTGACATGTGCATGATGTATATATTTTTCTTAATTTTTATCATATCCTCTCAACTGCTAATGATCATAAATTATTTTACTGCCATTTATTTATTTTTTTTATTTTTTTTACTGCCATTTATTTTGAAAAATACTTTAAAGTAGAACTTTCTATTTTAAAACAATTCCATTTTAAAATGCAAGATTTTAATCATAAAGAAGTATGATGAGAAAAACATATTAGTAATGAAGAAAATAAGGGCCATAGAAAAAGGAGAATTTTATTATTATAAAGCCAATCTCTAATATATTATTATTTTTTGCTGGCACACATTATTACCACCATTATAAAACAGATTAATTTCATCAAAGTCAATTTTAATAGACTGATGTCTTATGTTGCTTTTCAAAGAGAGTAATGAAAAATAGCCCCTAATAAATATTATTCTTCAAATAACATTTGGCCATCATAAGCCGTTATTTCTCAAATCTTTATGCCCTGAAAGAATTGATAGAAATAAAATCTCTCAATTTAGTTTATGGAAATTACTGTCTGAAATAGACACTAAAGGGTTCCAAAAATCTTAAAAATAGCTATCGAAACAATCAGTGAAGAAAAGAATATTCTTGTAAAAATCAGCTCATGAATACCATCTGCTTTGCAATGACATCCTGGCTTAAACACTAGAACAAATAAGATTTTAGCAAGGAGTTTTCCTGTTACTAAAAAATGTCCAAAATTATTAGGCAAGTCTAACAGAAGGACAAAACAGCATTAATGCTTAACAGCTCTGTTTCCATGACTATGTAGAACTGATAACATTTCAGATATATTTTTGAAAAAATCACACAGATTAGTGTGTGTTATCATTGGCAACACATAAGATTTCTGAAACATTAACATTTCTGACAGAAAAATCACCAAAACATCTTATAATTTAAGAGAGATAAATCTTGGAATGAAAAAGGTCCCTTTTACCTCCAAACAAATTCTTGGAATTCACATTGGTATTTCTCCCAATGGATAATGTTATTTTCTCACTTGGCTTTGTGGCGAACACGCTACATTAACTTTCTTGAAGTTATTCATCATCTTAGTAATGAACTAAATCAGTCTCATTGTACACAAGAGAGAGAAAGGGCCTGAGGAACACACTTTGGAGCTCTGGTTTATGAACTCTTTATAGACATAATGCTACATATAACCCATAGATGACTGGGGGAAAAAACTCTAGATTCGAATAAACTGAGAAAATACAGTGTCATCCTTGAAGGAAATGGAAGAAAAACACACAAGAAAAAGCAAAGACGAAATGACTACAATACTGAATTACCCAAAGAGTATGCTGGGAAGATGAATATGGTTTTGTTTGTTTTTGCTTTGTTTTTAGTTTAGGTGGGAGTGAGAAATATGTGAATTCCCCCAAATTGAAGATAATGTGATTGATAGAGAGATCCATTCACTTGCTAAATAATCAAATTAAACTATTGTTGTAGAGAACCTTCTAGGAGTCAAGCATCTTTCTGGGCAATGGGTATATAGCAGTGAATATATTAAACAAAAATCCTCACATATCAATTTGGATGGGAAGAGGACAATAAATGAAATGACAAAGAAATAGATACAGAAACTTAGATGATGACAGGTGCTATGGGAAATAATGAAGAAGAACACAGACACAGAGAGTGCTAATTTAAATCTGTCAGTTAAGGAAGGCCTCATGACCTGAAAGTGTAAATTCAAAATAGTTGCTGAGGAATCTGAATTTTCTAGAGAAGCATCATGACATACTCCCGAGAAAGTACATGGTTACTAAGACATTTAAGAATTATTTCTACCAACTCATAACGTAAAGCTCTTTAATGATATCTGGATAATTTCTACTAAGGAAATAGAGATATTACCAAGAAAAAGAAAATTGGTGTTATCAAACATATTTATAATTGTCAGACGTGGCAATGGAAAGATTATAAATGTTACTTCTGGGGGCAAGACATGATTGCAAGAGGGACTTTACCTAACAAATGCAATCAGTGTAACCTGGTTTATTGTACCCTCAATGAATCCCCAACAATAAAAAAAAATAACAAATAGATATTTGATCATTCTGCCTTGGTTTCTACCCATTTTTAAGTCTTTGCTTTCCATAAATCATTTTAATTGAAGAAGTGTTTTACTGACAAAACTTAGAATCGCTGTCCATATGCTACTTTTCACACTACCTTTCATTAGAAGGTACACCTCTTCCTGTGCCTTTGCTAACTCACGATGGAAATGTAGCACATCACGTCATAGCTACCCCGCAAGCCTAGCTCCATGTGAAGGAACAAACTGTGACTTTGTTTTGGTTCTATCTCTGGGAAATATTCTGTGGCACAACCTGGAAGGATTAAGGAAATAGTATTAATCTTTCTCCATCTTCACGCAAAGTTAAACATTTGAATTTGTGACAGGGAGTAGGATTCAAGATACAACTGTTTGGTTACATAAATGTTGTAAAAAATATAATTTTGTTTTGGGGCTGTGGTATTGATACTAGACTGATGGGATCTGGAAAAACAAGACAAAAATCCAACCAAACAAAAATTTCATTTGGCTTTAAACAAAGGCATTTTGCCTTTAAACAAACAAAAAGGTATACTATAGTGCTTTGATAGATGTATGTAAGTTAAATAAGCCCCCCCAACCCCCCCAACCCCCCAAAAAAGATATGTTGGAGGCCTAACCCTCAGAATGTGAACTTGTTTGGATGCAGGGTCTTTACAGAGGTAACCAAATGAAAATGAGGTCACCAGTGTGGGCCTTGATCAATATGATGTGTATTCTTATAAAAAGGGGAAATTGGGGAACAGAAATAGCCACATAGAGAGGGGGAAAATGTGAAGAGAAGCAGGGAAAGGCCGGCCAACTACCAGCTAACAAGGTCGCAGTAACTGGGAGAGGCCTGGAACAGACCCTTCCCACAAGTCCTCAGAAGGAACTGACCCTGCTGTCATCTTTCTTTTGGACTTCTAGCTTCAAGAACTGAGAAACAATGAATTTCTATTGTTTCAGTTTGTGGCACTTTGCTGTGACAGCCCTAGCTAATCAATATAACACATGGGCAAGAAGAACCAAGTGATCCCAGGGGTAGGAGGTTAAGCATGAACTCTGCCTCTCTGCTTCATTCTCTACCTTTACAACTTACCATCATGTCTGGAAAAGAGTAAAGAATGAATAAATGAGGCAATGAGTAAATATAAGCAAGAATTAATTTTAAAAAATAAACTTAAATGATAGGGATTTAAACTGGAATTTTAAGACAGCAGAGGTTAATGGCAGAATAAAGATACCAAGCATGGCTCTGTATTAGCAAGAAATAATTAGGAAATGTTCAATAAGTCTAAAAGAAACTTTTCATCCTTTAAAGGATGAAAACTATAAAGTGTGGACTCTAGCATTTTAATTCTAGTCATGTTCTGGTTTAATAAGGAGTCATGATGAAGTTAGTAGCCTGCTGTGCTGCAACTCTTTAAGCAAAAGACATATTGATTTAGATTATCAACAGGACTTTCTAGAGTCTATTGCCCAAGTTGTGGCAACAAAAATATAAGCAGCCCGTCTTTCCATATACTCCTCATTCCATTGCTTCTATGATTATAAGCTTCCCTTTATAAATTCAATTTATTCAATAAATGTTGAACATAACTTCCTGCTAGGCACTGCATTAGACCCTTGGGACTATGCAGTAAGCAAGGCCAAATTCTTGTTCTTACAGAGCTTATATTCTATTGAAAAAGAAAGATGATACATATTCAATAAATATGCAACATAATGTATTTAATAAGTAATATGTACAACTTTAGAACTAGAAATGGAGATTTGTGGCGAAAGATTATAGTGATTTAGAGATCAAAGAAGACCCTCTTTGTGGATGTGAAATCAGAGTGAATCAATACATAGGCGTGAGCTATGCACAGATCTGGGGAGAGAGAGATCTAGACATGGGTCCTGGGTGGGGATGAGGTTAGCACATCCATGGAACAGCAAGGCCAATGGGGAAGCAGAGTGAGGAAGGAGGAAAGTGTGGAGGGTGACCAGTGAAGTTGTGAGATAGGCAGAGACCACATCATATGGGGCCTTATTAAGAAATTTCTAACATATTCAGACTTTAACGAGGCTCTACTAGAGATTTTAGCTGTGCAATCAGTGACATAATCTGATGTACATTTTAGAAAATCACTCTAGATCATGTTAGAGAATAGTCTGCAGGGAAGGCAAGAGTAAAACAAGCCCAGGGGCTAGGGAACAGTGTAAATAAAAAACGATGATGGCTCTGGGTTAGCTTCCCCACAATCAGCAGAAGTAAGTCCAAACTCTATAACTCAGCAAATTCAATCCCTTGCAATATGGCCCTCACTCAGATTTCAAGTTACATTTGTAGTAAGCCACATTTCTTATTTTCTTTGTTTTATGTCCTATTATCATTCTGAAACTTTGTACATTTTATTCCTAATATACAGAATGGCCTCCCTTTTTTTCTTTACGGTCCAACAGAGGTCTCAATCTGTATAAATTAGAACCTCATTGAAACTTCAAATGATACTTACAGGATGAAGAGATGGGAATAATATAAACCATATATTTTACACTGCATTATATAATTATATATGTTTCTATGTTGTTTCGACCCCTACTGAATGGTGTGATTGTCACTACTTCATTGGCCTATGAAAATTAACAATCTGCAAACTACTGAACTAGACTTAACTTCCCATCACTATGACTATCACTTAAATTATTTTCTTCAGTACAGCTAATAGCAATCCATAGTTATAATTAACAATTAATTCGATTTACCTTAAAATAAACTCGAAGCTTGCATAGACATTTTCTTAAGAACAAATTGTAAAATTCACCTCTCAAACTCACTCATCTAAATTGCTAAAAACATTGCTTGTATATAAAACAGTCTAACTTGTACATGCAATAGCACAATACTTTAGAGTTTTCTATAACCATCCTACATTAAAGTGTGCATTGCGTTTCACCAAGTGAAAGACAGAAATACTAAACTGTGTTAGGGTTTTGCAGACTTGGAGTATTACTTTGGTAATTCTTCTCAAGTTCTTTCATGATTAGATACTTCATTAATATTGCTGATACAATCAGTAATACAACCTATACAACCCATTGTATTCATTTCCAAACTCAAAGTAAATGCTGTGTAATTGAGTTCATTTGAATTAAGAGTACAAGGATATATATTAATTAAATGGTCAATACACCCACTGGAAAAGCCTATTTTTTGTACTGATAGAAGGCTTCTTACTTTAAAAATACCATCATTAATATGACTATAGATATGTCTACACATATATACATACTTACATATAATGACATATCATTCAGTGCACAGCCAATGTGTAACACACACAGGGCAGTAGAAATACAGAAACATCTCAGAGAAACCAACTTGGAAGCTTCAGGATGCAAAGACCTAGAGTTTGCTAACTATACATTAGGGAAACTAAATTTGAACGAATTTTTATTCTAACTTGAACTGTTATATCTATCAAGAACCTTCTACACAGCTATTTATTATATTTTCTTAAGTAGGGCATGCCTGCTTTTAAGGCCAATTACTAACATTTCTTATTATCAATTATAGAAATGTTCACAGATGTTTCTAACATATTTGTACATATTCTTTTTCTGCTCAAAGCATTATCTATACATTTGAAAATAATTTCTATTAGTCAAAGAAATGACAAAAAATTCTTGCTTCTGTAAGTACTAGGACTAAGGCTTCCCTGAGGGTAGAAAGCTGCCAGAAATCAAATAAGCACGGATAAACCATGATGATTATACTATTTTTTTTATCTGCCTGCTCCAGAAGCTCCCTCTTGACCAGTAAATGTTCTAAACTTTTGTATGAAAATATTCGGGCTATAAAAGGGTAGAATAACCAGATTGTCATCAAGTCCTTCTTTCCACTTAAGAATCCCAGTATCCAGGGTCTGAATCTACAGTCATACTTTGCCTTATCTTTTTATAGTTAATGTTTATTCCACGATGCTTGAAAATAATGATTAATTATATATTCATTAAAATCACAGCCTATAGTTGACAGTTGGGAGATTTTTGATATTAGAATAAAACTTTCAATCTCTTTGTCATAAAATAATAAACTTATAATTTTACCTTACCTCATTTTTCTTTGGCATTTTTAAGTGAATTTATAATTTTTTCTTGCAAATTTCTAATGCAATATTCTTCATTGAAATTTAACATTAGGTGTCTAAAGTATCAGGAGATTTACCGCCTCCTAAAATTTGCAAACATGATCAACATCAACTCATCCATTGTCTTCCAACTGAAAAGAATCACTCTTACCGTGTAGCCCTCCGTATATTGAAAAGGAGCCCTGGAACTTTCATCTGCTGTTGGACTCAGAGGCTTGGGGTCAGACATAGAACGCTGCATCATCTTGGCTGTCTTAGGACTTGCCGGGGGAACTTTAGCCATATCTGGATGCAGTACTTTCTGTGGACTGATCTCATCAGGGAGGGGTTTTTCATAAGGTACAAAGGCTGATTCTAAGGCTTTGCCTGGTGAAAGTGGTGAGATGGGTGAATAAAGGACTTTGGGGGATTTGGGTGGGGAAGGAGCCAGCTGTAGTGTGGAATCTGCCCGGAGGTGAGATGAATAACCAATCTCTAAAGGTGTTGGGCGTTTCTTGTCTTTGGGTGGAGATGTGGCACTCAGATATTGAGGACTTTGTGTGTCTGAATCTGCTTCTGTTTGACATCCTAAACTGCCCCCTTTGTAAGTTTTTTCAGGTGCTGAAATGTGTTTAATGATCTCTACCTTGGCGTCCACTCGCGCCCGTATCGAGGGTGTCCTTATGGTTCCCACGGGTTCGGTTTGCACAGATATCTCGGCTACTGTTTGCACCGCTATGCTGGAGACTTTGGAAAGGGGCTTGGTCTTGTCCGCCTCTGTTGTGCTGTCACCGTATTTCCCTCCACGAGCTTTCCTCCTTGATCTAGTGGGCATGTCCCATTCATCCTGATCTTCATCGTCAGTTTGGACACTCGTGTCAACGCTCTTCTTGGTCCTCCTTCTCCTGCTGGTGAAACTCCGGTCTGCGGCGTCTTCGTCGTCGGTTTGTACACCACTGTCCACTATCTTTCTAAAAGATCGAGAATCATCTGCTCCATTTTCTCCTATCTCATCATACTGTCCTCGGCCTTTAGCCCCAGAACTTCTCTTTTTGGGTGGTTTTTCCTCTTTTACAACAACATCTGTTAGAGGAATTTCTGAAACCGTGCTCAGGATGCCAGGTGGGGCAATGTACTGAGTAACACCATCAGACTGGACCGTGTACCACCCTTGGCTTTGTGGTATTTCAATGGCCACAACTGCTGAAGCTGTGGTGGTTGCATCCTCAGTTGCCCAAAATTGAGCGCCTTCTGGGGCAGTGTACTGACCTTCCAAAATTGCCTGCTCTGTCGTGGTTTGTGGAGAAGCAGTCCCAGAAGGGTCATAGTTATACTGGTAGATCTGGCGAATCTTCTGCTCCTCCAGCTGCTGGTGTAGCTGTTGTTGCAACTGTTGAATCTGCTCAAGCTGTAACTGCTGCTGAGCTAGCGTCTCCTGCCTCATCATGAACTGGGCCTGCCGCTCTTCTTCCTGCTGATAGAGAAGGTGTTGTTTCATAGACTGCAGCTCCTCCAGCTTTTTTTGAACCATGATCTTTTCCTGTTCTCGGAACCTTTGAATTTCCTGACGTTCCCACTCCAGTTCCTCTGCAAAGCGCTGTTGCTTAATTTTCTCTAGTTCCAAGAGCTCCCGTTCCAAGTCTAGCTGTTGTTGTTTATCTTCTTCAGGAACAATTACAAGAGTGCTTTCATCTCCCACCACTTCAGAAAACACTTCAGATGCTGTGGTTAAAGTAGGAACAGAGTCTATTGTCTCAGCAGTAAGAGTTTCCATAGTAATAGTTTGCAAAGTGGCATTGATATCAATACTGGTTACTGCAATGTCTGTTTCAGATGCACCTGTTGTTATAAAATAAGATCTGGGCATTGGCTGGCTCTGGTGGAGGGCGGATAAGGAAGTCACAGCATCAGTTGTATGAATGCCAGATAAATCCCTCACAGTGGTGCTGAAAATGGAACCAGGTTGTGTGGTGATAGCAAATGTGGAGGGTATTGGAGTTGCTACTGAAGAATAAACAACACCATTAGATGACCTCAAAACACTCCCCACACCATACTGGGGTCCTGGAGGTGGTGTCATTCTTGCTGTGGAATACTGTGGGGTACTAATCCCAGCTCCTGAATTGACTTGTCGTGTTTCTGGATATGGACCTGTAGTCTTGCTTGAATAATCCATTACCTCACCTGAAATACAGGGCAGAGTTATAGTCCAGTTCCCAGAAGGAATGATGCTTTTTGGGTTCGAAAGCCCTGTCATCTTGATGAACATAATGAGTGGGACTGCATGCAAATCCACAGGTTAACCTAATTAGATGCGGAATAAAAGCAATGTTGAACATGCAGGCACATGCAGATGACTTTGAGCAGAATAAACTTAAAAAATGAAGAAATAAAAGTGCATATGTATTCCAAAATATGTTGCCAAAACATCCAAAGGAAGAGAAAAAAACAAAATTGGCAAGGGGACCACCTTTCATCCTGAAATGAGATGAGGGACCCCATAATGACATTTCAAGGAAAGATCTGCAGCCACATCATACTGACCTGTAGTAATTCTCCCTGAAGTTAGATCTACTGCTGCATCAGTTCCTTCAGAATAATCAAAAGCATTCTTACTTTTATAGAAAAAATGTCCAGCTTCCGCTAAATTAGTGTCAGACATGGAAGGTTTAATCCCCCCAACCCCTCTGTACCCATAGGACCCTGATCGATCATATTGATAGTGGTCATCTCTATAACCAAAACGATCCTCAGGAAGAGTAGTTGCAGGCTGCTGTGCCGTGCAGCTCCTTCCAAATGGCAATTTATAAACCATATCACAGCACACAGCTCTTCTTCCTGCAGTCAAATCAACAGGTTTTTCATCATCTTCTATTATTTTGGTCATCACACCTGACGTAGATTCGTCCATTGTGACGACAGTTCTATGAGTTTTGGTTGTACTGAGATCCACCACTTCTCCATCAGTGATCCCCTGAGATGTGGCACTATCAGTCCATCCATTTGTCACACCTACAGGAGGCACAGTGACAGGCTTTGTAACAGCCATTGTCACTGCATGTGCTGGAGTACCTACAGACAAGTTTATTGGTGCTTCCTCCCTAACTGTGGGAAAGACCTGGTCACTTGATGTCCTATACAAAGGCTCAGCATGCTTTGCTGTAGTAAGCTGGAGTGGTGCTGTCATTGCATGTTGTACACCTACCAGGCTTTCTGTGCCTGTCGTGTAACTTGCACTAGCTGGGCATGTGACAAAGGTCACTGTCTCAGTGACCAGAGATACAGGAGTCACTAATGAAGTTGCACTGAGATTTATAATAGAGGGTTGGACAGCACTAATTTGTCTCCCATATATTTCATTTGTTGCTATTGGCCTTTTCACATCCATCGCAGAAGCAGAAAGATCCATACATTTTTCAGTTGTCTTAATTTCTACTTTTGGTACTGTACTCAAATCAATGACATCACTGACAAGTTGTAATTTTCCATCTTCCTTATACTGAAGCTTCTCTAAATGTAAATTACCTAGAGCACATGGTTCTGGAGGAATTGATATAGAGACACTGCTGAGATCAACGCTGGGAGCTGTACTTCTGGTTGCTGAAACCTCAGGCTTGGAAACTTCTGTTGTAGGAAACTGTGTAACTAAGGTGGGGGCTGCAGGAAATGAAGACAGTGCTGTGACAGGGGCAGCAGAAAATGTCCCCAAAGCATCAGAGATGTATGGAGTCTGTTCTGAAGAGCTTGGAATTTCTACAGCTGCCATAGGAGAAACCACAGAAAACACTGGTTCAATGGAAACCAGATCTTTGGGGGGTGATCCTAGGGGCCAACTGGTAATTGGTTGGACAGCTGAAGAATCTGTTGGAGTCCCAGGTTCAGATGGCAATGTAATAACTACATAAGTTTCCATGAGGGATTTGGAATACCTTGGTGAGGACTTGTTAGAGTGTGGGGAAAGTGGGGAGGTAGGGGAAGGCAATTTATAATCTGCTGAAGTCACTAAATTTAAGGTCATACTCGAAGCTAAAGATAGATCTGTTGGTTTGGGGTGTATATCTGTTGGTTTTTGTGTAGTTGCTGGAAGCTGTGGAACTGCTGGTTTGGGGGCAATTGGAGGTTTGCTTGGCTCAGGCCTATGGGTAAATACAAGTCCAGATGGAATTGAAGACGGTTTAGGAGGAACAGGGGGAGGTGCAGGGGTACATATTTTTGTTGCAGGTAACCCATTAGTCCTTGAAGCAGCTGTGGTTTCTACAGTAGTAACAGCATCAAATAGAGGCATAGCAGTGGTGGCTAGAGTCACTGGAGCTGGAGCTGTTGCTTTTTTTCTAAGATGACTAGCTGGTTTAGGTGAAGTTGGTGGAGGAAGTGGTGGGGGAGGAGGGGGAGGGGGTGGTGGGGGAGGAGGAGGTGGAGGAGGAGGAGGTGGGGGAGGAGGTTGGGCTGATATATCCAAAGAAGAACTTCTAAAGAATGGATGAGTTTTAGTTGAAAGAGCAGAAACAGAAGGACTGCCAGATGGTAATGGAGGTGCCGGTTTTTCCTGACCAAAGATCTCTCCAGGTACAAAGTATGCAGTTGAAAGTGGCTCCTTTATGGGAAGGGCTGTTACAGAAGAAAGTGGTTGATCAAGCACAGTTTCAGATAAGCTGGTTTTTGTTAATTCAGCCTCAGTCTTTTTATCTCTGTAAGCTTCCAAAACTTCCAGAATAATTCCATTCCCCATTTCCTTCTTAGCTTTCTTCACTGGGTCTTTTTCAGAGACAGATATGTCAGTGGAAATAGTGTCAGCAATCGGTCGCTCTGTGGGCTTAGTTCCTACTGATTCTATAATAGAAGGTGCCACATCAGATAAGGAAATCACAATATGATCAGCACTAGCTCTACCACCTGGTGTGGTAGTCCGATCTAAAGGTACACTTATGTCTTCTGGATAGTCTATAATACTGCCTGGAAAATAAGTCGATGAAGAAATGTCCTCAGAATCTTCAAATTTAGTTATTATGTCCACTGGCTCTGTATAAACTGTAGTTATGCTGTCCAGGGTAGTAACAGGTGAGGAGCTATCAGTGGTACAAACTGAAGAAACAGATGATGTGAGAGAAGGTGTGTCAGAGGGTGGGACAGAGGTAGCACTTTCTGAAGGTTCAGAGTAGGTCAAAATCAGTGATTCGTGGGCAATTATCTCTTGAATTTCTCTTGTATAATCAGTGACATATTCATCCTCAAGTTCTTCTGTAGAAAAGTGTTGGGTTATTTTAACATCTGGGATAGACAGTGTTGCACTGCTGGTTGAATCTGTAAGAGATGCTCCTGAGAGAACACTCGATGTCAAAGATGCATCAGGAACGCGGTCAAAGTCCATGGTGGACTCTGTCAAGTCATCACTGATAGGGAGCTGGGGTGGGCTGGATCCAGGTGTTACCTGCATTTGTTGCCTCTTCATGAGCTCCTCATAGGCAGCATCGGCATCTAGTAATTTCTTTTCTTCACTCGTGGAAGTCACCATAGTACCCAGATCCACTATTTCATGGCTTTCGGGGATGATATAAGAGCTTGAAACAATGTCCTCTTGAGGCACAATAGAATGTATGCTTTCTAACTCATAAAACTCTTTCTGTAGGTCTGTAATTTTCTGCATAGGATCTTCATAAATCTGCTCTGGAAGTCTTATTTTTTGCTCTCTTCCTCTCTGTTGCATAAATCCATTTTCTTCTTCTTGCCTGGTTAGCAGACTGCCATCTACTGATCCATTGTACGTGTCTTCTACTAAAGATTCATAAATATAATCCTCTATTAACATCCCACCATACAAGGGCTCTTTTTCAAACACTTCATCTCGTTCAGTCACAGCTGAAAAGGCTTTGTATTTGTGTGTTTTATGTATCATTTCTTCATACATCTCCTCAGCACTTTTTAACGTCTTTTGACTACCTTCTTTCTGCATAATAGATTGCTCATCTGTTGGCGAATATAAAGACACAGCTGTGGGCAATTTATAAACTTTCTGTACTTCTATTATTTTTTCTGGGCTTATTTCAAAACCTTCTGGATCTGATTCTATGCTAGGTGAATATTCAGAACAAGAAGATCTATGGAGCTCCTCCATTTCCGCAGCCTGACGTAATTCTTCTGTTGGGGATGCATCTTCAATGGGGGAGAGATTACTGGGTGGTGTCTTTGGTCTTTCCCTCCTTCTCTGAGCTCTAAGTTCATCTTTGTCTTTTTTTGATTTTTTACTAGAACTCTTTCTTTGCTGCTGCTCTAATTCCCGCTGCTTTTCTTGTTCCTTTAATAACTCTTCTTCCTCTCTCAATTCTTCCTCCTCTGAAGAATCTTCAATGGTAGGCAAAAGAGGGCCATGTGATCTGTGCCGAGCTTTGCGTTGCTGTTTGCTCTCTCCTTTTTTGTGACTCGGGCTACTGTCACTGTCCTCATCAAGTGACGACACTGATGTAGGTGATGTCCCAGGAGTGAAGCTGGAAGCGTGCAGACTTGAAGACCCCTCTCCCCTGGACCTGTCTTCTGGTGAGTCTGTCAGGCTTTCCATTTCCAATTCTGGCTCTTCATCAAAATACAAAGTTGTTTTTTTCTGTGATGATTCTGCAGAATATTTATCAGCTATGGTACTGTTGAGATCAATGGTTTTAAATCGGCGTAGTCCTCCCTGTCCAGCCATGCCAATTTCTTCACTCTCCTGACTTTTCGTTTCTCTGTATTTAAGTTCAGGACTTTCATCAAATGTTTCATCATCTTCGTCATGCCATGAATGGCGTCTCCCGGCATCATCATCGATGCTTGTACTACTTTTCCGAGTCAGTCGTCTATGTTTCCCTGCTGTTACTTTTCCTTTCCCTTTTGTGTCTTCCTTCTTCTGGCTGTCAATACTACTACTAAGCTCTTTGAGCTGATTCCTAATAAACTCATCATCTTCAGAACCTGAAGCATCCTCATCAGCACTCATTTCTATAATTTGTTTTCGAATGAAGTCCTCCTCTTCCCCTGACCCTTGACTATCTTCCGGTTTGTATTCATCACTGCTTGATGAACCAACACTAGTTCTCCTTTTTCTTTGTGGAACAGGTGAATTTTCACTTTCACTACTGTCTTCAACTGAATCATAAGGCTCTCTTCTTATAGTTATATCATCAACAAACTCAGACCTTTCTTTATAGTCCTTACCAGAAGGAATGGCTTGCTGGCTGTCTTTTTTAAGAGTGTCTTTCTTTTCTTGACTCTCCTTGAGCTCATCTTCTGAAATAGTAATTTCCAGGGTTTCAGATACAATCTGAGTTTTCTGTTGGTCTTTAGGCTTCTCAGGAGAAACCTCATGGGGTGGTGTTTTCTTTTCTGACTTTTCATCAGTAAGAGTACTTGCTTGAGCTTCCAAAATAGATAGGACTGTACTTTCTAACTTAGCCAAATCTGAGGGGCTGGAAGGGCTGCTTTCTTGTGAAAAGGAGTCCTTTTTGAGTCCCTTGAGAAAATCCTTTTCATCACTTGGAATAAGACTTGGAATTTCGCCAAGTGAACTCGATATGCCATCAGAAGAATATCCTGTGTCGCTCAGACCTTGCGGGCTTTTAGGCTGCTGAGAACTTGAGGTGTCTGATTTGTCATCTTCCTTTTCCTAGCAGGGAGGAAAAGATACAGGAAAACTTAACATAGTTAAACTAAAACACTGCCTCTCTATTACTCTCAAATAGCTATTAAGAGCTGAAGAATAATGTGGGCAAATTTTTCAATTATATGTCAGTATTTTTAAAAGTTTGAATGAGAACAAAAATAAAGATAGTTTATACTTGTTGACCAAGGTTAGTTTTCATTTAAACTATGTTTAATAATGCCAATTCTCAATGACATTTGATTTTCTTCCAAAAGTACTCTAATCTTTCATATTTCAAAGACTTTTCCTTAAAATTTCTGATTATCTTTCTCCATAAATTTACTTTGGGATAAAGTTTAAATTGTGAAGAGAATTTTAATAACTTTTCTATTATCATAATTAATACTTTTGAATTATGAGATTAGGCAAAGGACAGAAAGAATGAGAGCATCTTTGTGCCTGTATCTGGCCATAAATTGAATGGAACCCTGGGAAATTTACTTAAAAATAAGCAGGTAACACACCATAATAATGCATGTACCCCTTACTGCAAAGGATATTATTGTTGTTAGGAGACTCAACGCACTGCTTTTTAATGACACTCTGAAAACTGTGAAACACTGTATATACTTGGTATTGGTATTAATGTTATAACTCTATATTCTGTAAGAATGAATGTTTAGAAGTTGTTAAGTTTAAAAAAGTTATGCAATAATTGGTCTGACTCATCAACTTAGCTAAAGAGAAATATTCAGCTGTTATTTTTGTACAATTGCTAATCACATTTATATTCAACTTACCAGCCCAGTGGTGTTTCACTAATATTATGCATGATTAACCTCTGATTCTGAAACTGCTTTTGAAATGCCTTTATCTTCAAAGGCAGCTTTCTTCAACAAGTATAATAACTAATGTTTGTGAGAAGGAGCATGAGTTTTCCTGGGAGCTGGGAGCCTTCATAGACATACCATAGTCTTGAACTTGCTGCCTTTTTTTGGCTTGTAAATAAAAGGTCAAAAATATTATCTTTCACAATCAAATTTTGAAAGTGTCAAGGGTATTCTTTATTTCATGACTACCTATGCTGTAAAACACAATGTCATAAAACTATGCATAAAATGGAACTATTGTTATATGTAACAACAATTCACTGAGTATAATTAACAAATCACAGTTTTATACAATGGATTCTGAAGTTTCTACTGTCATTTCACAAACATAAGATTAGGACCAGACATACATAATGTAATAAAGGAAATTAAGTGACATTAGACAGAAGACTAACATACATATACATATATAACATATATATATATATAATATAGCCTGCTCTATAATCTTCCCTAATCTTTCCTAAGTGGCTTTAGGTTCATGCTTCTTTCCTCAGTCCTATATTCTACTCACTTAACCTTCTTGCCACTTACTTCTGAGTCCCTTTCTTTCGTACTACTTCTAGGATTTAATCATTTTTTAACTATGATAATGATGTTGTGATAATTTTTTTCCCCTGAATGATTCTTCTTTTTCTACATTATGAGGTAGCCAGTCTGCAAAGTATTTGCTCTATAGGTTTTTTTCTTTTCCCTCCACTATCTGACCACCATTTTTTGAACTATAGACCAGTCAGAGAGGAGTTATGAATCAAGCCCCATTTTGAGCTTTTACTATAGTGGTGTACCTTTAGGCCTTTACCAGTAGCGGAGAATGCACCAAGACATATCTGAAATGTCAAATTTGGTTTGGCTTTTTATGAAGCCTTCTACATCAAAGCCAAGTAGAAACTTTCTGAATATTAATGGGGTTAAGAACTGATCTAGGTTACATATAAAACCTGCAAAGAAAGGACTCAATGTTAAGTTTCTGATTTTCCCAAAGCCATTTATTTTTGAATGGCTGAAAATAAATACCACATAAATTATGTTTAATAATTTATATAAAGTTAACATCAATACAGATGACTGGTCTAAGTATTTGAAATACTCCAAACAAAATTAAATGCATAAAATTCACTGAACCTGAAGTGAAAGATCAGACATTCTCACCTAAGCACTATAATAAGAGAATCCTTGTCACTACAGAAAACATAATTATTTTTCATCCTATCTAATCGTATGTCAATTATACACAATGGATATATGTAACTTAAACACTAACCCTTAGGTCATTTTAACCAGAAATACATGTATACTTTAACGGATGTCCAAGTTCTATCAGGAGAGCTGTAGTGTTTCAAAATAAAGATTTAAATGGTATTCTGTTTATATATATATAAATGAAAAAGAAAATTCAGTAGTAACACGACTTTTGAAATTATGAAACTAAATATTAAAAATGTACACTTTCAAATTATTTATTATATTTTAGGATTAATTATAACTATTTTCAACAAACATTTTGAAAGATAGAAATGAGCAAAGAGACAAAATGTTGTGGCAAGAAAATTACATACATAAAAATAATGAATAAATAAAATAATATAAATATGTGAACAAAGTAAAAATGACACAAGTTTTTGGGATACAATGGGACTCTCTGAGAGAGATGAATAATTACAATAATGAAAAGGCAGTATGCTAAAAGTGTCATAGAAAAAAATCATCTTGTCAATGGCCAAGAGTATAGTTTGTATGGTCAGAACTGGATTATGAACCTAGTTCTGCTGCCTTCCAGCTTCATGATCTGTGGCATCAAAATTTCATTTTCCCATCTTTAAAACAAGCATCACAATATTAACCTTATTGATAAGTAGGTTCAGTGAGAGAGAAAGGGCTTAATACAGTGGCCAGGATAAATTAAGAATGCCATTTGATTGTAAATAAAAACTACCTTTAAAACTAATCAATATGGAAAACTCATCAGCAGGAGAAATGACTACCACTAGGAGAAGAAGAGACTCACAGAAGAAGTAGTACCAGGAAAGCAATCTGGAAATTCAGGTGGGATTTTCCTGATGGGGCTGATAGGAAAGCACAGAGTCAGCACACAGTAAAAACCCGAGAACAGGTTCAGGAAGGAGAGGCATGAGCTATGTTGAGGAATAACAGAAAGGCATGGCTGCAGGTTTATTTTTATCTCTCACTATGGGGAATGTTAGGGATTGCCTGGAGGTTGTATTGGAGCCAAATACCAGAAGGGCTGAGAAAACCGACTCTGTCAGTGAGACAGGAGTTTCCACTGTGGGAAGCGGATTATCCTGGTGGCTATGCAAAAATGGTCCAATGGACGACATCAAGAAAATAGTAGAATTTTTACTGTAGTTTTAAATCCAAGTGGAAAATAAATTAAGTTTTACTGATATGTAGTAAATAGATTGCCACTATTATTTTCTGACTTTTCAAATCAGCTGTTCACAGGGTCTGTGAGAATCCTAGGAGAAAACTGGGAGTTATTCTACAAAGAGTAGTTACAATGAGGCAATCATGTCATTTGCTCTCCTTTATATTAAAGCTTATCGTTCTGTTAGGCAGGTTTATGGCTAATATTACCTAGTTTCAACTAAAACAACTTTCCTTTAATGGGTAAGTGGTAAACTAAAGGTTTCTTCAAAATAATCATGTATGAAAAATTAAACTAGTAATGTAAGAAACACACACATACGCTAATATGGAATTGGACACTTTCCATATTTTACAAGCTTTCACAACTTTTCATACCGAGGTAAAAACAATGGTCATCAAATTAAACAAGATCTGACATGAAGTTTGTGCTTAATGTTTGACATTAACAGGAAACTGAAATCTTTATCCATATCTACCCACGCCAACAGCAAACCTTACCCGGAGCCCATAATGTGCTTTAGAGGTAAAGCCAGTGGTATTACAACACCATTACAAAACACTACGATTCTCGCAAATGAGACTCCCAGCTCTTCAAAATTTTTCACTTAATTAAGCAAGAAATATTTGCAAACTTCTTTTAAAATTTCTTATTTAATAGGCAAAGACATATTTCTTTTTTTTTTTTGGCCGGGGCTGGGTTTGAACCCACCACCTCCAGCATATGGGACTGGCGCCCTACCCGCTGAGCCACAGGCGCCGCCGGGAACAGACATATTTCTATCACAGAAAAATGACTAAAGTAATATATGGAAATCAAACTGCATTCTGTTGTCAGTAGATACTCTTGAAAGAAACAAAGAAACATTGTGCAAGGTTTAGAGGAAAAATAGGAGAAAAATTAAGTAGCAAAATGTCTGGCAATGGAATCAATGCATAAATATTTCTAACATGCTAGTTTGCAATATTCCCTATTTCTATGTTAATAATAAAGAATTACTAATCTTAGTCCCCAAAGAAAAAGGTGCCAGTAAACACCTAGCCCAATACTGAATGATTTGTTTAATAAAGATATATGTGTGTATGTTAATGAAGAAATTGATATATTAAATATTGAGTTGTGGCTTCTGATTGAATTTATTGTTCAATGTTTAAGGTTAGAGAAATAGTAGTACATGTGAAATTATTTTACCATATTCATTGTAAGTAAGCCAAATTGGACAGAGTGCCTCAGAGTGCCTTAGGAAGTTACTAATTTAGTATATTGTATACTAATGAGACCTCTATATTTTGAGGGCATGTTAAATGTTTTGTGTTGAGATGAAAAATAACTATGAAATTATTTTAATCACAGAAGTTTGGTGATTACCTTGTGGGAATTTAGTTTAAAAGCTGCAGAATACAAAGATTTAATTTTTTAAAAAATGGAATAGGTTCAAATGTACTTAAATTTTTGGTGATGACAGTGTTTATCAGTAATATACTATTTATTAGATACTTAGGAATAAATACTAGTTGTCAACAATTTGCTACCCACTAGGTCTTTAAGGAAAAATAAACAATATATATTTCTCTGAGAAATCATCATGTGATTTTGCTACATAAAATAATATAAGTCCCTTTTAGACGCTGTAATATCTTCTTATTTAATAAAATTTAAAACAAAATATTTTAATCTGTTTAAAAATCTTCCAGGTGAAGAATCCCAATGGGTTTTAGAACTATTTGTTGAAAAAAATATTTTTAAAGTGCCACATTTTCTGAGAGTTAATAAGAACAAATGATTGGTATTAGGGACTGTTAACATTAATTTGTGTCACAATTTTTTTTTTTTCATAATTGGTTTTTAACTCTACCCTTGGAAAACAAGTAGCAAGATTTGGAGAGCACAACCTTTGCTCCACTTCTTCCATTTCTGGTGCATCCTTCTGAATTACCTTTTTTTTCTGCTATGGATAGTCATTAAAACTAAACAGCAAAAGATTATATAAGCTCAACTTTGAGGCCATCTTTTATGTAACTCTCTCATAAAATTTCAGTGCAAGATTTTAAAAAAATACTTGGGCATATTCAATCAATGGTTTTCTAAAACACTATTATTCATCAACTTTTAATGTGATCAAATGCATCTACATTGAAATAAGTATAGTAAAACAGTAATTTTAGTTTATTTCAGTAACTTCTTTTTTTGAATGTTTTACAATATAAATAACGTATTAGTAAAATAGTATACCAATTCAATTATAAATAAATATATACATATTGAGGTTGTATAATAGAAATAGTAATGATTTAAAAAGTGGTAAAGGTTTAAAATAAAGGGAAAAAAGTACTGCATTAACAAATTATATGAAGACTTCTTGTTTCTATTATATTTAAAACTCAATTAGAAATTAGTAGGAATATCTAAATAGTGGAGTAAAATTACTTGAATTCTGGAAAACACTTACCTGCCATCTATACAATGGAGACAGGAGAATAGGAAGGGATAGTAACCAGTAATTAGATTACTTGATAATTGTCAAAAGGTCATGAATACTGTAAATAAGGCAATGTCCGGAGAACCAGGAGTTAATGGACAGGAGTGTGATAACTTGGATGCGGAGAACAAAGGGCAGTAAGAAGAAACCTTTGATCACTCAGAAGATTAGTGACTGGGAGACAGCAGACAGGTGAATGAAGTGCCATTATCAGAATTAGAAAATCAGAAACAAAATCAGCTTCTATAGAGAAGTAAGTCTGATAAGTATTAAGTTTCAATTTACAATGAGGCTTAGAAGTGGAGCTACCTCCCAGGTACTTGAAATTGTAGGCCTGACGCTCAAAATAGGGACTGTAGGTCCACTAATGGATTTAAAGTTGTTTATGTGGCTCCCCTAAGAAGAAAAGACAGAAATCAAAAGAAAAACAAGGAAAACCTTACCGTCTGGAACTAGCAAAGAGAAATGCTGAAGACAGTTAAAGTAGAACTTGTGAAGTGTGATCAGAAAGATAAAAAGAGAATGAAGCAAAAAAGTAGAGGGTCAGGAAAGCGATAGATAATGTCATAAAGGGGCAAAGAGCACGGAGCATCGAGTTCTACAAAGATCAGCTAGGAGGAGAAATAGGTGCTGGTGATGGTGGTTAGAGATATATTTATATAAAATTCATTTATATAAAAAAGGAAGATAGGGATTTATGTAGTTAATATGTGATGCCAGACAGATGAATTAGCAAGCATGTATTAGAAATGTAAACAAAAAATAACCGAATCAGAGTTGGAATGGACTATAGTTTCTAGTTAAGAGTTTTAATACTAACACATCATTTTATTCCTTTTTAAATAATTGCTGTCTTCTAAGAATTAAAATTATTCAATTAGATAAATGATGTAAGATCTCTTGTAGCTCTAAAAAAATTAGAATTCTTGTGACATCATTGCTTGTGCAAATATTAGTGAAAATGAGTTACTCTAAAAAAATTTCTATTAAAGAAAAGAACATATATTTTTCCAGTTTATGCTTGGATTATAAACAGCCTTTCAATATTAAACATATTGAATGAAACTCCTAGAAAAACACATCATGTTAAAAACATGCTAAGTACTAAAAAATCTACTCTGTGCATTTTCAAAATGACATATGTTTTGGATTTGGGCACACCATTTTTCCTTTTTTTCAATCAAAAAAAAAAAAAAGGAAGAAGAAGAAAAAGAAGTTGACTCTTGTGTAATCAAAGGCTAAGTGAACAAAAACTCACATAAGACACATAATTTTATGTTAAAGGGGGATTTTGATTTTGATCTCCATACTAGAGAGAGATAAAAGAAACAGAACAATAGGAAACTTCTTTATCACTCTAAATGATTTTGATAAATTATATGATAGGCATAAGACACAGAAAAATAAATGTTAGAGCTATGCTTTATGTGAACTTCACTAAGTTGTCAAAAGGCCAAAGTTCTTCATTTTCAGCAAATAACTGTTAACTTCTCTGAAAATGTTATTCACTGTTCTAGGGCCTTCACTTATTATGAACACCACTGAGCAACTTGTGTGCTTAGGTAAAAATTAGTAAATTTACATACATACATGAGATAGTGCAAAGTTAGGAAAATATAACTTACTGTTTTTTCTTTCCCAGGTTCTGCCTGATCAGATTTTGCTGTGGACGCTGCCTGGGGCTGTTCTTTCACTTTTTTGGTCATCTTATCATCTTCCTTGGGCACACTCTGAGGAGGGCCAGCTGGCAAATCTCCCACCTTCATGTGTGGCTGTCCCTCTTCTAGTACAGCCTTCGGAGCCACCCTGTCGTCACCCTTTTCTTTTGTAATTTGTACTTTAGTTTTAAGTAAGTCCTGTTTCTGTTCCTCTTGGAGAAGTGATATTTTTGCCTCTGGGGGTAACTTTTTGTCTTCAGGGGCTGGCTTTTTTTCTTCCAGGGCTGGCTTTCCTTCTTCAGGCTGTGGCTTTTTTTCTTCAGAGGTGAGTTTTTTCTCTTCTGGGAGTAGATGCTTTTCTTTGGGAGCTGGCTTTTTTTCTTGAATGGTTGAAGCTTTGTCTTTCTCTAGTTTTCGTTCTTCTTGTTTTTGATCTGTGGTTACTTCAGGGGGATGTTTTTCAACTGAAGGAGTTTCCTTTGCTTTCTCCAGAATGACTTTTTCAGCTTCTGCCTTGACTTCTTGTTCTTCCTTTTTCACTTTTACTTGAGGAGGCATTCCTGTTTTCTGAGATGGTGGTTCTGTAGGTATAGGCGTGGGGGATGCTTTGGGTCCTGATGGTGCAGGTGGCATTTTGCCCACTTCTCCAAGCTGTCCTGATATTGCTCTCTGGGTTTGACAATTTAAACAAAGCCATTCTTGAATCTGCAAATAAAACAGCAATGAACAGATTAACTGTATTATAATGTATCTGTTTCTGTGTATTTTCCAAAGTGAAAAATTGTTAATTCCTACTTGTTTTATTTGTATATGGAGATTTTTCTAAATCAATGACACAGCAATTTTTTTTAAAAAATGATTATGATTAAAAATTAGATTTTTTAAACATCTAAAAATGTGTGGAATCCCTAGAGCAGTGATTTTCAACTAGTATGCCATGAGAGGATCTTAGGTGTGCCACAAAGCTTTTCTTTTTGCTCAACGTAATTTAAGTGTGCTGTGTAAGTTTAACTATTGGGTCAAGTGTTCTGTGAGATTAAAAAAAAAAACTGCTGAAGAGGCCAGCTATTTACTCTCTTCATTATAAATGATGAAAAGAGAAAACGGGGGGTGGGGAGGAAAAACTTCACTAAAGACATAACCACGGAAATATTCATTTGGGAGGAGAAAAAAATCTGCATTTGTTCCAAATAAAATTATTTTTAAGCCTAGTATCTTCAAAATTAATATTTATCTCATAAATTTATTCAAGTACTGTTACATTAAATTTTTTTAAACAAAAAAAATCATTATGGTTTAGCCCATTATTGCCTATGGCTTTTTTTTTTTTGCTGGGGCTGGGTTTGAACCCAACACCTCCAGTATATGGGGCCGGCACCCTAATCCTTTGAGCCACAGGCACTGCCTGCCTATTGCTTTTTGGGCCAAAAATTGTTCTACTTACCAGAGCAGAGTTTTACAACTATAGGTGGAAGTTTCAAAAATCATCTGTGCATAAATCTCTATGAACTCTCATATTAAAAAGAATCATTCTTCATACTAATCACATTTCCTTATGCAATTGACCAAGGAACACTAACAGGCGCAAATTGCTTGGTATCTTTTTTCCAGGGTATTCTGAGATGCTAACTAAAACATTTCCTTGTATCTTTGATCTTCAGTATGTAAGCCATGGCCAATTGCACTAAATCAATTGAGGTGGTCCTTAGCCATACAAACAAATGCCTTGGAACTATATCAAAACTATTTCAGCAGAATTTTGGAAACAGGGAAGGGTTGCCTTTTTGATAAATTGGTTAATGCTTTTGTAAACTAAAAACTACCCTCTGATAAAAATATAGGCCAAATGATCACATAGGAGACAGACTATGTCAGAATAAATCTATTTAAGGACTCCCCCGATTCATGTATGTTTTATTTTTTCTTATTACCTATGCTCACGCAACAAATAAAGGCTAAACATGTAGTTCTTACTGTTAACATTTAATGTGTGCCCATTCCGTAAGGCACATGGTTGGAGGGTCCTACAAATAATATCGCTGTCAAATATACGTTACATTGCCCTCCAAGAACTTCAATTTCAAAGGGCTTTTTATTCGGACTTACTCTTTCTAGTTACTTAGCTTAATAAATTATTTAGAGACAAAACCACTTACTGTTCCAGAATACTATCAGAGATATAAGTTTCATTTCTTATTTTAGTTTCCAATTTCTTTAGAAGTGTTAAACTATAGCTTAATGTCTGTAACTGTTTTGCAATCTGTAAGCCATCATAGCTCTTATTTTCTGATCTAAAAGAACAAAGACCAAAGTTGATTCTTCAGCTGCTGTAAAATTCTGCCTATAAAACATTAGGATGCATTATGGGTTCACTTGCTTTTTCTGTGTATGATCACTCAATATCAATTCCCTTTTTAATTTCATGACAAAGCTGCACTGAAGTAAATTTTGCCTTCTTTATACACAGTAATGCTTTTATATTAAAGTCATGGGAAAGAAGCTGATTTGATTTCTTATATCAAATACTACAAGTTCTAGCTCTTATGTTGAACAGTCCCTGAAGGAGGAACTTCCATAGTAGCTACAGAAAATCAATCTTGATAATCTATGTGGTTTTAAAAAGCATTACTTGGCTGAGTCACATCTTAAGATATTTTCATTCAGAATCTGACTTTTAGAAAAACAATAACAGATACAAATAGCTGAGTCACTGTGCTGTTTTGTAACCTGGATTCTAAAAATCAAGTGCAGGTGTGTATTAAGCATTCCCGTGGGCCAAGTTCTAATGTAAATAAATTAGAAAAATTTTAATATGCCAGAATACAAGTTTGATTCCATTGGAATTTTTGTCAATTAGAAAGTGTGACTATGTTAACTGAGTTTTGGGGACAAATCATTCTCACCAAGTTGTCATCCTTTGCTACTTATAGCAGATGATACCAACAAAGGACATGGTTCTGGTTAAAAGAAAAATGTGTTGAGAAAATAAAGCACTGTGATTATTTCAAAGGTAGTGGACTCATAGTTTTCATATCATTTGTAATTTCGGTAGGAGAAAAAATGTATAATCTAGTTAATTGAGTCAATCACATAAAATATTCTATATTCCCAATTTCAAGGTAATGTATGGGTATAAAGCAGTGATCACCAGGATGCTACTAAAGTTTGTAATGTAAACAGGAAGCAATAGTGTAAACCTAAAAGACAGGATCCTAAGAACCTCACTGGCTGTTTCAAATCAATACCTTTGATTAAATTCCCATCCATAGTCAGTTAAACCTAACATTTTCAATCATTGCTACCTTGCTTTTTTTTTTTTGAGTCAGAATTTCACTTTGTCATCCTTGGTAGAGTACAGCGGTGTCATAGCTCACAGCAACCTCCAACTCTTGGACTCAAGCGATCCTCTTTCCTCAGCCTTCCAAGTAGCTGGGACTACAGATGTCCACCACAACACCCAACTATTTTTAGAGACGGGATCTGCTCTTGCTCAGGCTGGCCTTGAACCTGTGAGCTCAGGGCAATCCATCCACCTTGGCCTCCCAGAGTGTCAGGATTACAGGTGTGAGCCACTGCACCCAGCCTTGCTATCTTGCATTTTTAACTTTATGTTGCTATTCTCAGTCCCTTGAGTTCATGACTAATTTTTCTCAGGAGTAAAATAAAAATTCAAGCCTAATTCTTTTGATTTTACACTTTGACTAATTGTCACCAAAATTAATTTGGAAACTGATGTTTGTACTGTGTCAAATAATGTATGTATTCCGTATACATCCATTCTGTTTATATACACAGAGTACGTACACTATTCAAAAGTATAGGTGCAAGTCATATTCTGCCAGAAAACTTACTTTCAGATAGAAGACAAAAGGCACAGATACGAATAAGTATAACATACAGTAAAAACTATATAAAGAGGGCGGCGCCTGTGGCTCAGTGAGTAGGGCACCGGCCCCATATGCGGAGGGTAGCGGGTTCAAACCCAGCCCCGGCCAAACTGCAACAAAAAAATAGCCGGGCCTTGTGGCGGGCGCCTGTGGTCCCAGCTGCTCGGGAGGCTGAGGCAAGAAAATTGCGTGAGCCCAAGAGTTAGAGGTTGCTGTGAGCCGTGTGACCACGGCACTCTACCCGAGGGCGGTACAGTGAGACTCTGTCTCTACAAAACAAACAAACAAAAAAAAAACTATATAAAGAGAAAGAGGAAGATACTGTGTTGCAATGCAGAAAAGGGTGGCTCCATTTTTAGATAGATATATTCTACAAAGATTTGGCTGGCCTTAAAATAGAGAAATTAATAAATTGTGAATACAAATTAAATCTAGTTTTCTAAAAATATTTATTGTCACTATTTGATATAATAGAAATATCACTTGCAAAATTTTATTTATATTCGGTGGTACGTAGTCAAAATACAAGTCAAGGGCTTATTTTATTCTCATTGAAATTCAATTATTAAGTTAAGGATGAGACAGAGCAAAATTATGTAGCACATACATGCAAAAAGGAAATAATTCATTAGATTTAACGGAATATATAAAGAAATTAAACATGTATTTTTAGTTGTAAAAGTTTGATGGTAGATAAGATCAAAGAAGCTGAGATTATTTCTTACATTGGGCATTTAATTAACACATAAACAAACTGAGTTTGTAGAAGAAACTGGGATCCAGCAAAGGTTTCTGTAAAGAGTAAGACCTGCTATTTTAAGAACGATTTGGCAGAATGTAGTCATCTACCTATCTTGGTAAAAATTAAATCTAGAGGCAGAAAGAAACTATTAAGGAAAATGGAAAGGATTCAGTGTATACAGGATTATCTGATGAATGCAGTCTGGAACATAAGGAATTTGATAAGTTATAAGTCATGCAAGTGTATTTTCTTCAACAGTTAGACACGCTATGTTGGTCGTCTCGTATGTACACCTCTTCTTTTTTTCTGCAGCCCTAGGACCAAACATGGAATTCCAAGAAATTCAGCAAGCTGAAGAAGACATAATGTTAATAAAGAATTGAGAACACTCAAAATGTTATACTTCTTTAAATATGAAAATTCAAATTTTGTTTATTAAGGGAGCATATAGGACTCTCCCTGGAGGAAAAGGCAGACACTAAGTAAAATATAAAATAGAAACAAGAAAAACAAAATGTATCAGGTTTTTGAAATTGAGTAAAAAAAATAAACAAAAAAATAAAAACAATGATTTTCCAAGAAAGTTCATTTGGACATAATGGTTCGTCACTATGATCACATCATCATTAATTATAAACAAACTTACTTGAAAAATTTGCTTCACAAAAATTTTTGGAAATATTCTGTAACCACAGAGGATGATTTAGAAAATCGACAATCACAAGTACTTTTCATTCTTTAACAAAAATAAATGCAGAGAGTTTTGTATCACTGCCTTCACGAATTTGATTTAGTTGCATTATATTTCTAGGTCCAAAGTCTGTTATCACTGCTGTTAGTTTCTCAATAGCCACTCCATTAAATATTCATAGTGTTTCTAGGCCAGTAGCAATCTGGAAATAAACACGATTCTTTAACTTATATAAGAACCCCCATGCATAATACATCAATGCCATATATGACTTTCATGAGCTAAAAAGATGTAGCCAGACATAGTATCACCCTTCTCTACATTAGTTACGATTGTGATAGACATAACAACTCATATTTTGCCTTAAGGTTAAAAGGATTATAGTTTTATCTCTGAAATAGTTCCTAGCAAAGATAGCTAGTGAGATGACCACAGAACTTTATATACATGAGGACTGTCCAGAAAGTATCCAGCCATGTAATGTGAAAATAGAAATATAAATGTCTGGATACTTTCTGGACAGCCCCGCGTACATACATATAGGACATTTCCATCATATTGTTAAGTGTATTAATACATAAAAATATACAAAATAAAGGCTTTGAAGGAGGCTTTTAAAGCACATACTAGTCATTACCGATGCTGTCAGACCATTTCTGTGTGAATTTCTGTTATTTTATTGATTTTGATACATTATTATCAGCGTCGTCTAATGGTGTAA
This sequence comes from Nycticebus coucang, assembly GCF_027406575.1. Classification (NCBI taxonomy): domain Eukaryota; kingdom Metazoa; phylum Chordata; class Mammalia; order Primates; family Lorisidae; genus Nycticebus; species Nycticebus coucang. The sequence goes on along the minus strand of NC_069790.1, from coordinate 68,564,939 downwards.
AACATAATAAAGTATATGTTTCATTTATATTGTTATTAAATATAGGAAATAAACTCAGAAGCATCCATACTATGACACCAATCACATCTTTTCTTCCTTTTCTTTTTTAAGTATGGAACGCTTCACAAATTTGCGTGTCATCCTTGCACAGGGCCATGCTAATCTTCTCTGTATTGTTCCAATTTTAGTATATGTGCTACCGAAGCGAGCACACCAATCACATCTTTATTCAGCGCTTAACACTTAGAACCAACATATCAAAATTCATCTCCAAACAGGGAAAGTTCTGATAAATGATGCATAAAAAAATAACACCACATTGATCACAACATACTTGAATATATTCTATCGTCAGCTAGTACATGGTAATAAAACGCATTTATTTTAACATCAAATCATCATAGCTTGTTCAAAACAAAACAACGCTCAAAAAATCCATTAATCTTAATAGGAAAGCAGGAAATGTAGGCAATAAAAACCCAGAAAAGGGATGCTGCTGTGCTACTCAGCATTTTTCCATCAATAAGCAATTTGCTTTATATAACATTACAGCTGTAACTATAGCAACAATACCATTAAGGAAAATCTCAGAACTTCAGGGCTGCCTATTATTTTTCTAACTATCTTTTCTGAGGCATGATAATAAGACCTGCAGTAGGTTGAAAGTTTGCTTTTAGATTTAAAAGGGCAGAGAAGTGATGGCCACAAAACCTACATTAGCATTCATATTTGTATCTGAGAAATCTTGCAAATAGCACTTTAAATGAATTTTAAGTAAAAGATTGACTAGATTAATTAGGAACCTCTTATAGTTTCCACCAAGATAAGTATCAAAATCAGAGACTATATGGGCTGCTTTTCAAAATTTTATAAGGAAAGCCAAACAATGAAGAAGATCAATAACATAATGCCATTGACTAGGAAGCTTTGGAGTCAACAAAAATTCTGCACAGGTTTTACTATTGTTTGCCTGTTTATTTGCCTATTATTTGGAATATCATTTAAGCAAAGAAATAAATGCGTAAGTAATCTCCTTAGAAATCACTTACTGACAAATTCACCAGTTGAAGAACAATGTTCCAACCTGTTACTTGTAACAATGTCACCTATATTACTAGCCAGATGGTATTTTACTTGTCACAGACCCATGCAGTCTTACAATTCAGTCTGACATTGTGATAATCAGGTTTTTTACTTACAAATTGATTCCCTTTGTCACCTGCAAAATGGAAGTACTGAACTCACAACTGATACACTCTTTTTCTACACTGCACAGTTATTCAGATTACAAAATATTAGAAATCTGTGATCACTCGTGAGATTGTAGTTTACTAGTGTACATAGTCATGTATTTTTGATGCTTCTATACTTACTGTCCCTCCAAAAATGAATATAACGTGTATCTGGTCTTTTTTACCATCACACTCTTTTTGACTTGCATGTCAAAAGACTAGCTTCTCTCAGATTGTTGTTCCTCTTACAATTACTGACAAAGAAATAACTCAAGTCCAAAATATCAAAATGTATATATATATATACATTTTATACATATATATATATAAAACTGAGCAGTAAAGAGTGAATGTGAATATTCATTTCTAGTAGAGGCCCTGAATGTGAAGGGTAGGAATCGATATTGACACCCAGTAGAATCCTGGATCCCATTAGAACCTTGTACTGGGTTAATCTACTTCAGGTTGAAATTGATCAGTGGTCATGTTCCTATTTATCTTTTCTTTTATGTGTATGTTTATTTCTGCAAAACCCTCACGCTCCTATATACCCAAAAGAAGTCTGCTTGTTTTTTCTTTAGATACTTTTAGGTTTCTACATAATGTAAAATACATTAATAGCTATTTCCCATAAACGGCAACGTGCTGACTAAAATCATGTATGTGACTATTATGACCAGAGATTAAAACTATGTTTAGAATATCATTTCATACTATTGGTGGATATTAGTTTTATGTCCATTTTACTTTGAGTAAACCAGAATCATTTTTCTGATTGCTTTCTCATCATAAATTATATATATTTGCCTAAATTAAGACAGTAATCTGAGTCATGTTTTTAGTATTTATTTATTTACTTTTATATAAATCTAAGGGGTACAAATTCAATTTTGGTACATGGATATATTGTATAGGAGTGAAGTCTGGGCTTTAGAGTATCCACCACTCAGATAACGTATACTATATCAATTGAGTAATATCTATCACCATCCCTCTTTCAGTGTTTGATGTTTTAAATACCATTACAGAAATAACACATAAATACCTACCTACATTAATGCAAATACCTGTGAATTATCATATTAGCAAATTTTGACAGAATTATCTGAAGAAAATTGTGGGCTCAGTTTGCTTTTGTAGTCTACCATTAATGGATACCTTATAAACATTATAGTCTACCATTAATGGGTAACTTATAAACAAAATAAATAAAATTTATTTCTCAGTTCTACATGCTAGGAAGTGTAAGGACATGGTGCTGACGGATTTGGTATTTATCGAGGCTTACTTCAGGTTCATAGATGGTAAGTTTTTGCTGTGTCCTCAAATGGTGGAAAGGTCAAACTAATTTCTCATATAAGGCCGTCAAGTTCATGAGGACTCCACTCTCATGACTAATTACCTCCTAAAACCTTCCACCCTAACACCCACCACCAAGGTAAATTAGGACTTTAATTTATAAATTTTGGGGTGACACAAACATTCAGACCATTATAAGTGTGTGTGCATTTATTTATTATCTACCGACATGTATATATCATTTCCTGAATATATCTAAATAGTCTGAATACTTCTAGACACTTAAGTCTAGACAACTCTTAAGTCTAACTTAGCCATTACTCAGCACCACAGCAATGAGTTACTGAATTTTAAAACAAGATTTATTTTAAAGAGTCTACCACACTTCATCACAGGGGAATTTTATATTTGTTAACAAAGCCTTATACATTGGGAAGATAGATCATTTAAAACATACTGTCACTGAATGAAATTTGTAGACTGTATTATAAGATAAATAAAACTCAATCTCCACTTTTAAATGTAAGAGTCACTATGGATATAATATTCAAACACAGAATAATATCACAAACTAGGGAACCTGAAATGCATAGATGGGCAGGTTATACTAGACAAGCTAGGTAAAAGAAAATGGATAAAGGTGGCTGGAGAGGTTAGTTAGCTGTTAAACCATCCTGCAATACAGCAGAACACAGTGAAATACTAGAAGCCCTTGTTGCAAGAAGGATCAGTATGTTAATTTTGCAAAATGCAAATGTGCCTAGATTGAACTATGTTTTCCAGAATTGCCTTTCCTAAATGTTTCCCATTACAGCATATCACAAGAGACTCTTTTTGTGTGGGATTTGGCATGTCGAAGTGAAGCAGCAACCATATTGCTTTTTATGCTCAGAAAATCTGGGCAGCCTCACTAGATGTTATTACCGATTAAGCATGTTTACATTTAGTTCTTGGTGGGACAGGGGGCAGGGATGCAGCTGGTCTAATTTCCTCTGGATTCTCCTTTAGTTCTTTCATGAACTTTTAGGTTACAGGCAGTGACAGTGGACAAACGTGTTGACCCATCCTCAGGGGTTCCAGCTTGTCCTTACTCTCCCCTGCTTTAAATTCCTGATCCCTTCCTCTGCCTGCCCTTCAGACTTAAAGCTTCAGCAGTCTTTCAGGAATCACTTAACCTGTTCTCACAATGGTATAAGTCAAATCTCCATAGCAACTTTGTAATATACATTCTGTATTTCTTAATGGACGAAGACTTCACAATGAACACCCATGAAACACTGATCCAATTAAAGAAATGGAATATTATCATTACATTTGAAGCTGTGGTCAATCTCACTACTTTATATCTATCTGCAAGTTGACTACTACCCTGAATTTTGTGTTTATCATTATGACAGATTATATCCTCCTGTAAATTGACTACTGTCCTCACTTGTATGTCTACCATCAGGGGGCACATTTTTACCCTCTGTGCTTGGCTACCTGAACAATATCTAATTTTGAATATATATTGAAAAAACTGAATATTTTAAAAAATGCTTTCTAAATTTTCTTACTCTTCTGATTTGCTATGATTTTAGACTCAGAATTATAGAGTGTTAATTTCATATATAAATATATTTAAATGTGCACTTAGTTATAATTTTCCATTTCCCCTACATGTGGTTATGTTATGAGTAACCTTTGGGACATCTTGAATTAGAGACCCCTCCAAACTCAGGTTATCAGCCTCCAATGCATACTCCCTTTGCCAGACACTTATTACAGATCTTAAAATCAGAGTGATTCACAGATTACTTAATTAATATCAGCATAATTGTTAAAAAGAGAATATGATCACTAAATATTTAAAGAGGAAAGCAGAGATTATAAGAATTTGGATATTCTATCTTCAGATAGGATTTTGTTTTACTTGTAATTCAACAGCTACTCAGTATGGAGAAATCTTTGTGACACTTTGAAGTTCTGTAATTCAATTCATTTGTAAGATAATCATCACATACTTGCCATGATATTCCTGTTGTTCTCTATGCTACATATATGATCTTTGCTCTTGGAAGAACCACAGTAATTAAATATATATTAAAACATATTATAGGCATGAATGTATTATGTATAAATATATATTCATGTTTATGTCTCAATTTAGCCAAACGATGCATTGTAAGATAAAAGTGGTAAAATCACGATTAGGAATATAGAAACTAGACTGGCTAAAGTCACCAGGAAAACCTTAATAAAATGGAATTTATCATGGGCAGTTATAGACCAGTGGATTTGGAAGACAGAAACGATGGACTAAAGCTCCAGAGACGAGAAACACACATACACATTCCACCTCACAAAATGAGTATCTTCTTGGTTTAGGATAATAGAAACAAGGAGAAAACTAAGTTGAAAATGAAAACAACATCTGACTAATATGTGAATGACAATCATTTGTTATAGAGGATAGGCCAAAAGTTTCAGGAATTAAAAGAGTTGAAGTTTAAGTAAATGTTTAAGAAGGAGGTAGCTCCTCAGTTAGGGTCTGGCTACTCGGATTTGCTTTACGGCTAGTGATTTATTCAAGCTATTCCTTTTCTTGTAGCCATGGACAGACTTTAGAATCTTAAGTCTTGTATACCTGCCTGAAATTGATTTGTATTTTTCCAAAAAATATAAATATATACACATAAAATAAATTTATATTTCTTTTTCATTGAAGTACCACCTGTCCTTTGCCAACATTTTAAAATTTGAAACTATCATTGAAAATTATATTGAATTTTCTGATGCCATTAAATATTTATGAGAACATGATTTTTATTGATGATACAATAACCAATCGTGTGGATATGTATTATTTAATAATTCATCAATTAGAGGAATATTGTATGTATAAGACAAATGTAAGTCAAAATGCAAATTCAGAGAAGCAGTAAGGCGTTTAGTTTGTTTAATTCCATAAATAAAATATGATTCACTTGCTTTTAAATAGGGCATCCAACAGCATGCCTATAATGTGTATTATACATTCTAAACATTTGGAGTTCAATCTTGTTCACCATATTTGCAGGCATTATACTCCTACCACCAAAGAGGTAGACGTGTCCCATGTAAGCCTGAAGGCTCATTAATCATTGAAGGAATGCGGGGAAGTAAAGATATTTCAGGTCGATGTACCTTTCATGTGTGTGGTTTGTCTCCGGACTTAGATGTTAACAATAGGAGCAGTGGTGGGATTGAGATATGGAGACTGGATGATATAGAAAGTCAGATTGTCAAACATGGTATTAATATATATCAGGCAGCAAATACATTGTCACTATCCTGCTCATTTTTGCAATGAAGAAACAAGAACTGCACTTGTTCTACTCTGTAGTTTCATGGCTAGGTAACAACAGAAAGTAAATATAAGCTCACAAAAACCTAATTGTGAACAAAGGAATAAGTTCAATTCATTTCATTCACAGCTAAACATCAAAAAACATTTCGTGATGGATCCTACAAACAGGCCCCAGGTCCACATTCCCATAATGGCTGTTGACTGGGAAGACTACTGGGACAACCATAGTACACAGTCCAGTCTGTGTACCTCAGCCACCTCCAGGAGCCCGAGACATCCTAGGCAACCTTTTGTCACCTAGACTCTCTCTTATCCCAAGTCCTCATACCTCCTAAAGTAAGGATGTGAGAGCTGTAATGAGCAGGAAAGAAAGGGAGGAGCAGAGAGAGAAAAATGGAGAGTCTTGTGGGAAACATGTGGCATGCTATGTTCTCACACCTGCTCATGTTTCTGTTAGGACCATTGCAGGAATGGTACTCCCAGGAACATGGGGAGCCCTCAAGCACCTGGAATTTATGAGAATTGCAACATGGTGAAAGTCAGCTGCAGCCTCACTGTCTGAAGTGAGCAGATAGTGAGCGGATGAGTCAGAAGATGTTTGAGTCAAATACTGGTGTGATTGAAGTTGTCATCTTGCAAAGACGATGAGAAAGAAATGAACCCTAAAAAGTCAACACTCCTTTTGGAGCCTTTGCGTATTCTCAGTGTGCATGGCTGAAAAACAAAACTATAAAATAGAAATCCCATTTTTAACACATATGAGGTCAGACAATTAAGTTTGGAAACTCATCCTAGAAAGAGTGCTACACGCCACATTGCTGAATATCACCAGTTACCTTTGAAGGGCTCCCCTTGACCAACTTGTAACCAAAGATCTGATATTCAACAATGAGGAATGTCACACCTGTTCTAGGAAGAGTTTATGAACTTAATTGTCAGACCTCATACAATGATAGTTCTCTTGGCCACTTTAGAAAAAGAGTTTCAAATTTGCTTTATAGGGTACGCTAGACACTGGTGTCAGTGCATAGCTTTCCAAAGGAGGTACCCTGAAGGTGACCATAGTGATACTTAGCAATGAGGTATGCGGCACTTTTTCTGGAGGGAAGAATTCATGAATTTAATTGTCTGACTTTGCATTTGGTTTCCTTTCGGCACGTAGCTTCTTCCCTAGGCTCCTCACATGTGCAGAGGACAAACTGACCCTAGAGGAATGAGGGAGCACTGCAGAGGTACTAATGCTTGCATAGATAACTAGGGCAAGAGCACAAGACACTGAATGGAGGAATTAACATTAAGAAAAAAATCATTCTAATTTCCAAGGAATGTCGTGATTTAAAAATAGAGGAGAAACAGGTTGTGAGGGGGAAGAACCTAGAAATATGCGGAGCTTCAGGACCCTGTAAATATTCTTATTTCATCTAATTCTTACAACAATCCTAGGAAAGAGTTTCTATAGTTGTGTTCATTATATAAAGAGAATGAAGTATAGAAACTAAAAAGTTAATATCCTGTTCAATATCCAGAGCTACTAAGTGGCGGATCTTAGAAATTAGCCCGTAGCTGAGGATTCAGACTTTTTCTTTTTTTTTGTTAGGGATTCATTTTTTTTTTTTATTGTTAGGGAGTCGTTTTATTGTTAGGGATACAGAGAACCAGGTTACACTGATTGCATTTGTTAGGTAAAGTCCCTCTTAAGATGCAGATCTTAAAAAATAACAGAAGTTACTTAAGCCAGAGTGACAGGCAGGATTTCCTAGAGATGATGTGTAAAAAAAAAAAAGAAGAAGAAAAGAAAGGACAGAGTCTATAGAGAGTATATATCTGATATAATTATTTGAAGCACTAAAGTTGATCAAATGTATCATCCCATTGGCAGATATGAATGAGGTCTTAGACCAAATAGGAAAATGAAGGAAACAAAGCGTTGGTTCACCTTGCTCAGGACATAATCAATGCTTATATTTAAAAGATGATTTTTCCAAGAGTTTTGAATTATGATTTTTTAGTTTCTGCAGAAAAGTCAAGAAAATCTCATTGCATCATTTCTAGAACACGTGAAGATGTTATCAACCTAGATTGAATAGGCCTACCTAAAAACATGAATATTTTTTGGCAGCTAATATAAAAATAAATTAGAATGAGAAAAACTGATACCTTGAGAATCAGCTATATTCAGCTGCATTTGGTATTCTGTTGGACCTCAGCTGTACATAAAAATATGTTGTTTTTAATAATTTCCCATTTACAGCCATGATAAATAATTGTGGATATAACAAATTCAATATCCACATAAGAGAAAAACTCAAATCAATTCAAGGATGGGGCAGGGGATGATGGATGGGGAGGAGGGAGGAGCATGGGGGGTTCAGATGTATGGCATACCTCCTGGGGCCTGGATACTATTATAAGAGGGACTTTACCTAACAAATGCAAACAGTATAACCTAATTCTTTATACCCTCAATGAACTTGAAACAGTAAAAAAAAAAAAAAAAAATCCCAAAAAATCCCCCCAAACAAACAAAAAACACAAAAAAACAATGGAAAAGAAATTAATCACAATAATAACATATTAAGTTATTTCAAAGGTTGACTTTCTAATATGAAATTTTTTTTCTCTTTCCAAGAGTTAGTTAATTTAATGATGCCCTTTCTCAAATATTAAGATTCTAAGGGATGCATTTGTTTTCATCATGTAATCATTACTTTGTATCAACAATTATAATTTGAGCTATTACAAAATAGCCTTTAATTCTCTTACAGCAATTTCAAAACTGTCCATTCACCTCAGTTTACTTCAAGTGTGGTGTGCATACATGTTATGGAAGGCAGAAAATGCACTTAAAAAGAAAAAAATACTAAATGAAGGTACTGTGGTCAAGGGATAGATACAGAGATCTCAAGCACAACTCATCACTGACTCGACCTTGTGCAATGACAAGGTCATCATTATAACAGCCTTGAGGAACAAAAATGCATCATTCATCAGGTGACATGACCCCATAATGTGGCCTTAAACTTACTTGTTTTGTTTATTTCTTTTTCACAGCTTGCTGCCAAAACTTTTGCTCACTTAGGTACATTTAGTCCCATTTTTCTCTTAATTTGGGCATAACCTAACATGTTGGTTTCTCCATCCCTGGGAAAATGTGCCTTTCATTGAGGTCTGTGCCTATTTTTTTGCTATTTCTAAAGCTGCAGTGAAAACTTAATTATCAAAATGAGTGTTCTTTTAAATGGTAATATTAATTATATTTTGATTTGAAAACTATCCTTGAGTAGTCAAGTGCATCAAATTAGAAATGTTCCTAAAGGGCTGTACAAAATCAAACATACACATGAAAATACAGCAGAGCCTCTGCCAGTTGACCCCCCAGGGGACTGGAACAAACCAATCAACACATGGAGGGGGTCGACACAAAGAAATAGCTCTGCTGTACTGATATGTACACGTGGTGCATGTTTGGTCTGTGAAATCTGGGTCAACCTAAGGAGGTGGTCAATTCTGGAGGTTCTACTGTAGTTTTCTATTCATAAAGTTGAAAGAATATTACAGTTACTATGTCTATTTTAGCCCCTGTCATTCCTCAACTGTAATTTATTCCTATAATAAGTGACAAACTATTTAGTCCAACTAAGGTTGGTATGAGACTAGGAATAGACCCTCAGAGACAGCACCCACTGCCCCAATGCATAACCTGTTTCCTAAAATGTCCTCAGTAAAAGCTAACATTGTACCGAAGTACAATTGATGAAAAGGCAGTTATAATATGATGGCGGTTAGGAAGATAAGAAAATGTATACAGGCTGACTGATGTCCTGTTTCAGTCCTAGAGCACCCTGAAAGGGATTGAAAAAATGAATGGACTGAACACACTTCAAGCACACACTACCATGGTATTTATTTTGGCCAAGCTTTTGAAAAATTTGACCTGAGGCTGATTCAAGATTTCACTGTGACAAGCACCTGGAGTGCAGTTTTCCATGCAGCCAATTAATTGGGGAACCATATGCTTTAATATTTAGCCAAACTGGGGGTAGAGCTGATATTTTGGTATCATTTTGTGAATGCTGATTAGGTGAACAAGGGCATATGATGAACACACAAGGCTGTGTCTTTTTATTCTTGTTTTATGTGGTGTCTATCACAAATTCAAAAAGAATTTTAGAATTTCAAATAATAGATCAAAATTTTCAAAGCATGAGGCATTAACATAAACATGAATCCAAAGCTGCACATTTTACTAAGTAGTAAAAATACTATAGATCAAATAGGAAAAAATAACTAGAAATTCCCTTCATTTTAACAATATGTAAGAGAAGAAAGTTAAGGCTTTTTATCTATTAAAAATATCTTAAAGTATGTTCAGATCATTTCTTAAAAATCACTTTGCATTTCAAACATGTGCTAAAAATTACAGATAATACTGCTATCGATTCTTATGTATATTTACTACATTTTCACATGTCTGAAATGAAATCTATTAAGCTTAGAAAAGAACATCCATTTTAATAAAGTTAGGATATCCTATCTTTAAAAGAGAAAAGGTATCAAAGAAATTCTGAGTCGAATGTCTTATTTCTCACATACGGTTTTCTATCATGATTACAAATACATTATAAGTCATGTAATGAGATTAATTTTTCTTATAATTATTTGGTAAATTCCTGAATGAAGTGATGACTATACTCAAGAGGGTGAAGGAGAAAAGAACACTACAACAATTTTGAAATGATCACTGCAATTGGATAACCGATTATATAGATTGCCTTTGTTTTAAAACCTGTCATTAAATTTCATCCCAACCTACTAAGATTATATACATTTCATTGCAAATGGTTTCATTCATATATGATTTGTAACAGTTTCTTTTTCAAAAATATTTTAAAATATGCACCAAAATAAATTAATGACATGTTCTCTTATAATTAACAAGTTAGAGTATTTTTTTATAAATCCAAATATGTTTGTTCTAAAATAGCAATCCAATTTATTCTCCTTAAAGCCTGAACTCTATTTGAGTAAGAAGGGCTTCACTCACACACAGGAGAAGGATTTGGTCAACTCTCTCACATGTCAGTTATTGATGTAAGATAATTCTACCTTTAACGGCACCTATTTTTCACTCTTTACTATTAAAAAAGCAGATCTAGGCGGCGCCTGTGGCTCAGTGAGTAGGGCGCCGGCCCCATATGCCGAGGGTGGCGGGTTCAAACCCAGCCCCGGCCAAACTGCAACAACAAAAAAAATAGCTGGGCGTTGTGGCGGGCGCCTGTAGTCCCAGCTGCTCGGGAGGCTGAGGCAAGAGAATCGGGTAAGCCCAGTAGTTAGCGGTTGCTGTGAGCCGTGTGACGCCACGGCACTCTACCGAGGGTGATAAAGTGAGACTCTGTCTCTACAAAAAAAAAAAGCAGATCTAATCCCAAAATTGTTCATTCACACAAATGCACGAGATACTAAGTTCATTCAAATGAGTTAAGCATAAACATTTTTAAAACAAAATTTTAAGTACATTTAGTTGAAAATTGTTTCTTTATGTGTAAAATGGGGATGATTGATGAAAGACTATAATATTCAAATTCAAAATAAATAATTTTCCATAAACACATCATTTAGAGAATATTATGGGATGTTACATCAAATTATTGTGATATAATTTCTAGTTACCTGGGAATTTTATTAGCTCTATTAATAGAAATGGTTATTCCATTAAATGAACCTGTGATGCTTAATAGAAGCAAATGAAAAATTGCAAGAGCAAAGCAAGACTTCAATGCTAAAATAATTATTCTTACATGCTCTATTAAACATATATATATATATATATATATCTTGCATACCCAAACAGGACTACATTTAAATAAAGAAAAAATTCATTTTATTTACATTAAATATATATATATATTACTTAACGATACATGTGTTGTAGGTAGTAGAAACATTAAACGCATGTGATCTGTGATCCCATTTAAACTATCAATCAACTTTGACAAATGAAAATCTGAGAATATCAACATTTTAACTGGACTTTACAAATAGCATTACAGCAAAATAAGTACTACTTTGGAATAGGTAAGACATGAAGTAAAATCTTCACTTTTTTAGATAGTAGTTATTTGAATTTTGGAAAAAATAGTCCGTTTCAGTTTCTGAAATAGAGATAACAGTACCTTTCACAGGTGTCCTTGTGGTCCTAAATGAAGTAATACATAGTTTTTACCAAAAGAACTGTCAATATACCACAAATCAAAGGAGTAATAGTGCAGGCATGCAGATAAAACAGTACATAACATATACATGTCAAGTCTAAGTATCTGAGCATGTAATAACCTCACTTACAGAACTGCAATCAGCATTACACTTTGGCATCAGGCAATAGCTTCCTAAAGTACAATTTTAAATAATGTGTAATTGTGCAGCCACATTTGTACAGATGACCCTTGATCTAAAGTTTAGTAATATGCTAGAATTGCATTAAAAATACAATTCAAAGAAGTTTGCAGAAGTATGTTTTGTATCTAGTAAATGTAAATCTATCCATTCCAACCAAAAATCAGCATAGAAGTTTTATGTTTAAGATGAAATTTAAAATGAAAAATATTAATTAGCTTATTCCTCCCCATGTCTTCAGTTCTTCTCTTTTCACACACAGCTATTCTCTGAAGCTACAGAGTGGGAGTTTAAAGGAGAAAAATAAAGTTAACTGAAGATGAAGTCATTGATAAGTTAGAATGGGAGCTAACACTGTGGTCAGTTGTATAAAGCACGGAGATGGAATATTATCAAGGACCTAAAATTAAACTCATTAGATAATTATAACTAAGCAAAACAAATGAATTAGTATATATCATCTATATGCTTTTTTCTTTCCTATTACATAATTTATACAATTTTTAGGTTATCCTAGGCTCTCTGTTTAGTCTCTCTATCCTTGTTTTTCAGAATTTTGAAGGTTGCTTCTAACTATTACCAATTCTGACGGAAGACTTAAGAAAAGATATAAATGGCAGCTGAAATTTTAGAGGCAGTAAATAATCATTATTGAAAACTTAGAAAATAGAAGATAAAAAAAGATTAGACGTAACTTTGTCATTTGTAATATTTTATTGCAATCTATTTCAGTATACATATTTTAATATTGTTGACAGCATGCAATACTCATTTACTCTATCAGTTAATCCTCAATGAAGAATTATATATTCATTTAGCACATATATAATTTTTTCTTGCTTTTCCAGTTATCCTTATACTATAAATAATAGCAATGTTATTTGTCATATCTTTGCTTATATCGTTAAAAATAACTATCATATTTGACTGTGTGAACATAACAAAAATTACTTAACCATTCTTCAATTATTACATACTTAAGATATTTCCAGTTTTCACTAACGAAGCTCTTAAATGATATTTCTAGGACCACCACAGATCTATTTGCAACACTGAGTTGACTGAGTCAGGGTTTTCTTTCTAGAGCATTTACTTTTCCAGGAATTTCTAGATTATATATAATCCTTCCAAATGAAAAAAATAAAAATAAAATTAATGCTAGCAGCTACCTGATGAAAGACAGTAATTATTTTTCTTTATAGAAAAGGAGAAAACTTTGGGGGCAAAAAGCAGAAAGCAATCCAGTGTAATACCAGAACTAAAAAGGAAAACACTTGAATTTTCTGATCAGTTACTACCAGTTAAGAAAAATTCTACATTTTCTTATTTCCTTAAGGGCAGAAAAAAGTAATATACTATATTCAAATCTATTTTAAAATATCTTAGAAAATTAAAATTATTATAATCTTAAGATTTGCCTCTATGCTTCTAGCACCTTAAGAGTATGTAATTTATTCAAATTAAAATATGACATTCTCAATAAAAAAAGAAAAAAGCAATTATTTTAACTGAGATATTTATTTTCTACATGTAATTTTAAACAAATAAAATTTAAATATATTTAGCCTCCAGTGTGATCTTAAATCTACTAATACAACAAGTTATTTAAGATAAAACAACTATAAAGATATTAGATATATATATATATATATTCTTTAGACAGGTGCTATTTTTGTTTGTTTTTTGAGCAGAGTCTCACTCTGTAGCCCTGGGTAGAGTGTGGTACTGTCATAGCCCACAGCAACCTCAGAATCTTGGGATCGAGAGATCTTCTTGCCTCAGTCTACATAGTTGCTGGAACTACAGGTGCACACCACAAGACCTGGCTAGTTTTTCTACTTATTTATTTATTTGTTTGTTTGTTCGTTCATTCGTTCATTCATTCATTCATTCAAAGTAGTGACGAATCTTGTTCCTACTCAGGTTGTTCTCAAACTCCTGGGCTTGGGCAATTCACCCAGCTTGGCCTCCCAGAGTGTCAGGATTACAGGCGTGACACACTGCACCCAACCTAGACTCTATTTTTGAAATATCGACAGACATATTTTCTTATGAAAATTTGCTTCTTCTTTCTCTTTATTTCCATAGGATAGTTTGTTCTGTCTTGAGTGCCATGGGGAAGATTTATAACATGATCAAAAGATTTAGTAACCTGGGAGTCTATTAAATTTTGGTTTCCCTAAACTGCAAACCATTACAATTATTTATTGGTGTGCCTACAGCATCATCTAGGGTAGTACCTCAGAGGACAAACATTATAATTTAAGAGTAAAGAATTTTCTCCTTATTAGAAATCATTTCCTAGTCTCAGGTAATGAGATTGAGAAAATTCATGGGAGAATGGTGAAAGTAAGATGTGGGCAGGGCCTTCCTAAATTATACCCTGTAGCAAAATAACTCACTCCACCAGGCTGTAGGAGTTGAAGGCAAGACCCAGGGAGTCAATGAATTCATTGTGTAGGTAGACAGGGCCACTGAGAGGCTAATACAGTTTCCTATGCCCCAGCCTGCCACTGAAGCATCCGAAACATTTCTGTGCCTCCTAGTGGCCTTCTAAACTAACCCAGAGAAATAGGAAAAGGAATGGCTCACTAAAAGGTGTAGACCAAGAGCAAGGAAAGATAGATTTTTCAGTATTTACTTTACAGATAACTTGATTTCCAGACAAGTAATTACTTTTCACCCCCTACCCTCACCCTTTATAAATCCACTGGATCTTCTACATAGCAGGAGCTACCACAGGAGTCCAAAGGGACTCAGATTAAGTTTTCTCCAATTTTAAATGTAAAAAGTGTTTACCACGTTAATGAATGGGACTTTCGATAACACTTGAGTTTAGTTATAGACAAATAAATAATTGAGTAGAATTTATCATTTGCATATAATTTTGCAGATTGTGAATTAAAATCTGTACTTACTACAAATAGAAAAGACTTTGCCGGGAGGCACCTGTGGCTCAATGAGTAGGGCACTGGCCCCACATACTGAGAGTGGCAGGTTCAAACCCGGCCCTGGCCAAACAAAAAAAACAGCCGGGCATTATGGCAGC
Organism: Nycticebus coucang; assembly: GCF_027406575.1. Taxonomy (NCBI): domain Eukaryota; kingdom Metazoa; phylum Chordata; class Mammalia; order Primates; family Lorisidae; genus Nycticebus; species Nycticebus coucang. Next base: position 68,549,638 of record NC_069790.1, on the reverse strand, counting down.
TGCCTGTAGTCCCAGCTACTCAGGAGGCTGAGGCAAGAGAATCGCCTAAGCACAAGAGCTGGAGGTTGCTGTGAGCTGTGACGCATGTCTCTAAAAAAAAAAAAAAAACAAAGAACAGACTTTGCCTTCCACCATGTCTTAACAAACACTTTATTTTGTGTAACAATGTTTTGCTGGTAACACAGTTGGTGTTATTATTGATTAAATATTCTATCTCCTCAGAGATACTTAAATGGGATTATATCCTCTGAGAAACCTCATGAATCATTGATATAATAATTATGGCACATAAAGTAAGAAAAAAATTAGGAAAACACATTATGGTTCAATAGGCAAATAAAATCACCACTAAAGTCATATTGTAAATACCCACAACAATAAAGCAAATTATCAAACAAAGCATGGGTTACTTCAAAGTTTTTATTTTTTCCTTTATTCTTGTTTACTAGCAATAGAATAAGCTATTCTACCCAAGGGAACAAAGTTCTGCAAAAGTAGCTATCTATTTAAGTTTCATTTAATGATCCAATAAACATTTATGAACAACAATATTATTCATAAAAATAAATATGAATAATGTCCTAAAGCTTCTTAGTATCCAATGGGATAAATATGAATAATGTCCTAAAGCTTCTTAGTATCCAATGGGATAAAATATGAATTAAGATGTGGCCCCTTTTCCCATATCACTGTGTATCTCTATATCTTTACATATCTGTCTATGTACAGTATCTATTTATCTACCTATCTACATATATTATTACCATATCATTGAAAAATATGCATTTTATGCTAATTTTGTATATCTTCATCATATAAATCTTCTATCTTTAAACAGTTTGTAATGCAACCTTAAAATAACATTAAACACTGAAGTTATAAGTAGTAATTTAAAATTTAAATTTATTTATTATTTTATTTATAAAATTTAATGAATTAGCACTGAAATGATTTCAATGATTTATGCACTTATTAACTAATTTTTTTAAAATATACATTATTAACACCTTAATGTCCCTTTTCATGATCATCGTATCTCCCCTGGCAGTTAAGCATTATATGTAATATCTTTTTCTTTTCTTGCCCTCACAATGTCTTTCATGAACACAAAGAATAAAAAATAATGAATTAAAAATACTTTTCAAAGCTATCCACTAGGTTAGAATATAGGTATATATACACACGCACAGTCACACACATACATATAGGATAGGATATATACACACACGCACATAAATTCCAAACACCGCGAGATCAAAAAGTGATTTTAAATCTTTGTAGTATAATTTAGCTATTTTCAAAGGAGATATTGTAAATTATGCAAAAAATAATCAGTGAATTTCAGTGCACTATTATCTTCTTACACTGGAACAACTCCTAGTCTCCATCCCAGGGGATTTAATTCATAAAGCCAATGTGTTTTAGTCTCAACACCTGCTTCAATTAGTTTCATAGAGCATTTCATACTTCCTGTATAATCTTATATATACGTAAAAGTATTTTATGGCATTATCCTGCACTCTTGAAAGTCTTGTTGGTTTTTTTTTTGGCCTATATCAGAAAACATATTTTAAGAAAGATTTTTTTGTTCTTTCATTTCTTTTTTTTTTTTTTTTTTTTTTGTAGAGACAGAGTCTCACTGTACCGCCCTCGGGTAGAGTGCCGTGGCGTCACACAGCTCACAGCAACCTCTAACTCTTGGGCTTACGCGATTCTCTTGCCTCAGCCTCCCGAGTAGCTGGGACTACAGGCGCCCGCCACAACGCCCGGCTATTTTTTTGTTGCAGTTTGGCCGGGGCTGGGTTTGAACCCACCACCCTCGGCATATGGGGCTGGCGCCCTACTCACTGAGCCACAGGCGCCGCCCTATTCTTTCATTTCAATACAATCACTTCATGGTCCCTTTTACATAAATAGAATGATAATTATTATTGAGAAAAAAAAATCATCTTGTTTCTATTTGGCTGAATAAGTAGCATTGGTAAACATACCATCAGAACTATGTGCCCTAGTACCAAGTATCTGTGACCTTTGTTCCCCAGACAACTACAAAGAGAGATGTAGATGAGTCCACTAGTGGGGTAGTGTGTTTTCTCTAAGGTCATAAAGGCTCATTCCTGGCAGGGAAAGAAGACAACTGGCTACTCTTGGTGTGCCTGCTGCTCTCCACAATTAATATCAAATCAAACAGTTATTACTTAAGATGAGTTAAAAGCTAAAAGTTGTCCAAAGAATCTATTACAGTGTGTTGTAATGGAACATCCTGTCTAGGCAGAATTTTAAAGTCATCACATAAGATTGACAGATAAGCCTAAGTTCCTTATAACTCTCATAAAAATCGATGCCTTAATTTTTGTGAATTGACATAGAATACTGGTATTTGTATTGTTGCTATTTATTTAAACTATATTTACCAAGGAATTGTTTTGGAAATCATTCCAAATGTTTCCTGAAATAGGACATAAATCATCAATGCAGCTATATTCAATGTGTTTGGGAGGCATTTAAATTATTAAATGTAATTAAAGTTAACAGTACATTTGTTAATTAAGATAATGTGCTCAGTATTTGCTTTCTTTCTTTTTTTTTTTTTTTTGAGATTGAGTCTCACTTTGTCACCCTGGGTAGAGTGCCGTGGCATCACAGCTCACAACAACCTCCAGCTCCTGGGCTTAGCCTATTTATTCTCTTGCCTCACCCTCCCAAACAGCTGGGACTACAGGCACCCGCCACAACGCCCAGCTATTTTGTTGTTGCAGTTTGGCCAGGGCCGGGTTCGAAACTGCCACCCTCGGTTTATGGGGCCAGCACCCTACTCAGTGAGCCACAGGTGCCGCTCCTCAGCTTTATAATACACACTGGGAGCCACACATTTAGAGTCACTGAATGTTGTGGATTTTACCATCAGAAGTAAAACTCTAACTATATAATATTAATATTACTATAATATTACAGACATGTAGATTTTTTTCCCCTCTCTGCTAGATTGTACTTTTTAGGGTCCAATATATTCCATGTGATTTAATATCTCAATATAGAAATCTTTCTGTTAGCTAAATTTATTCATCTTACTCAAAAACAGAATTTGCATAAAGAGATATAACAAAATAACAAATAAATATTTCTATGCAATATAAAAAAAGTGAAAGATCCACCATTTTCTATTGCAAAGAACATTTTTAATTATAGGATCTTTCACTGCTGTGAGTCTGCAACACAAGTTACTAAGCTGAACTGTTTTGTTTCACAATCAGGAACATTCATGAATGTAATAGGGCTTTGGTTTTTATTTTTTAATAAATCTCTGAATTTGAATTTGAGTTCTGCCATTTATTGGTAGTTTGAATTGTATAAATTATTATATTAACCTCTTTTATTATAGAAGAAATGGTGAAAATAATTAAATTGAGTAAAATGACACTTTAAAAACTACTTAAGTATGATAATGGGCTAGGCCTTTTAAAAATAAAGAAAAACACTATTAGGAAGGTATCAAATAGATAATTAGGAAAGAGTGATTGCAATACAATATTGCTACCTTCAGAGGCAGAAGTTGAAGGGAGGGCATCTAAAATATTGAAAAATGCTAAATATTAAAAATGTTAAATTCAAGTTTTCCTTACTGTATGAGGCAAGTTAAACAAAAATTTTAGACTGAATGTAAGACCTAACACAAATACAAAATAAATCTCAAAGTATAGCACACATTTTTTTAAAGTATCATCATTAATCATTTAATAACTATGGTTGGTTAACTATTATGTGCTAGGTAAAACAATAGTGAATATACAGAAACAGTTTCTACCCTCACAGGGCTAATGATATGATAAGTAAGGTAAGAAACAGATAATGATAAGATTAATATTTAATTAAAATTGTGAATAGGACTGAGATTAAGTTCTTTGTGTTTTAAAAAGAAATATGCGACTTAGACATTCAGGAAGGGAAAGGCTTTCCTAAGAAGTGACATAAAATCTGTAATAAGAACTAAGGAATGAAAAGAGTAAGGTGGCCAAACTGGGAGAGTAGAATTTATGGATAGAAGTCATTCACCTGACACCTTAAGACCCTTAAGGGCCTTCTACGCTACATGGAGGATTAGAAACAAAGTATTAAAACAGTTTGAGGCCACCAAAGAATGACCAGAGAATGACTTGATCAGACAGATACCTATTTTTAAAATATCACTGTATGTGAAAAATGAATCGAAGAGAGAAAAAAATAAAGACAAAAGTATAAATGGCCAAGTGAGTAATGATAAAAAGGATGGTTTGGTAGTGGTAAAAAGGATGAAAAAAATAAATTGATGAGAGAAAGATAGGAAGTATAACTGATGGAGCTTAGTGTTTGAATGACTGCAGGACGTGAGACAAAAAAAGCAAAGATTACTACCTAATTAATGCCTCAGATTTCTGGGTGGATTTGTTGTATCATTTACAAAGGTAGCACAAATAGGGATAAAAGATATCTGGACATCCAATATTTCAAAAGCAACCTTTAAGATATTAATCAAGTGATGCTTCTGAGGTAATTGAAGCTCAGAAAAGAGATGTGATACACAGACGCATACTAGGAGTTACTGTGAAAATATATGCACATATATGTCTACACACACACACACACATACATATATATTTTTTAGAAAAGGTCTTGTTCTGTCATCTGAGCTACAGTTCAGTGAGAAAAGGTCTTGTTCTGTCATCTGAGCTACAGTTCAGTGATTCAGCATAGCTCACTGAAACCTCAAATTCCTGGGATCAAGTGATCTTCCTGCCTCAGCCTCCAGCAGGGACTACAGGTAAGTACCACTGCTATGTTTGGCTAATTTATTTTATTATTATTTTTAGTAGAAACAGGGTCTTGCTCTTGCTCAGGCTGGTCTCAAACACTTGGCCTCAAATGATCTTTCCACATCAGTCTTTGAAAAGTGCTAAAGTTACAGCTGTGAGCTACCACACTGGTGAATGATGTTTTAAGTTATAGAAATTGATGGAGTCTAAGAGGGAAGATACTGAAGGAGGATACATAAAGGGTGATGAAAAAGCACTGAAGCTATGCAAACTTGACAAGTTGAAGGCTGTGGTCTGCTGGTGCATGTGGGAGTACTTAAAGGAAGAGGCATATCTTGATGTGCTTGTGTCACTAGTAAAAATGACTTAAGAAGCTTAAAACCAATATACAAGTATTAAAGTAGGCTAGGAATTGAATTAAGAAAATGATTGCAGAGGATGGGCAAAGAAAAACAGACACATGAGAGAAGTGGATTTAAAAGAACCCTGAACCTAGCACCACATGCTGTGGGAGGCCTGGCGTCTTTAAAACTCCAGAAGCCTCTGCTAAAATTTTACCCCTCCCCTGGGGTGACTTCTCCTTGGAGGTCTCTAGAAGGCCAGGCTCCCTGGGATAGGTGGAGGTCTCTAATCGCCTGAGAGAGGGAGTGCTTTTCTAAAAGTTAAAGTATACAGAATGTTTAAACTTGTTAAAGACCACAAGATTTACTGTGGATCAGATAAGGAGATAAACTATCTCTTTGCTTCTATCACCTTGACCTGACCAGAAGTATCTGTCTGACTGAGCCATGAGCTTCCTGAGTATTAATTTTCACTCCTGTTATTTATATGCTGGCTTCATTGGGGTCTTCTCTGACGTCCTGCTCTCAGACTGTTTTTCACTGTCCAATACTATGTTTGTGTTAAAGATCATAAATACCTTAGAGCAGCGGTTCTCAACCTGTGGGTTGCAACCCTTTTGTAATAGTGAAAATACATCCTGCATATCAGATATTTAATTATAATTCATAACAGTAGCAAAAATACAGTTATGAAGTAGCAATGAAAATAATTTGTGGTTGGGGGTCACCACAACATGTGGAACTGTATTAAAGGGTTGCAGCATTAGGAAGGTTGAGAACCACTGCCTTAGTACATTAAAAGTAAAAAGTAAATATATCCAATTAACGTAGTTAAAGAAGTAGCTTATTTCGAAAAATGCAAGCATAGCAAGAATGATATCAGAATTGTTTGCCTTTCCCTCATGAGATTTATGACTAAAACAATGGTGTATGAAAGAAAAACGGAGCTGGGCTGGGACGAGATGCTGTAAGTGTGTTGATCCTCTCAAAGAAGAAAGGCATGCAGCCTCCTGACCCAGCTAAACTCTTAAACTTTCTTTTTGTCTCTTGGATTTTCATTTTCTTCAACCTCTCACTTCAATCAAGCCACGGGGAGGGAACCCATACCATTATTGGGGTTGGTACCCGACAATGGTCAACATTAGATGCTTAGAAGGAATGCTGAAAAGCTGAGGTGGAACATAGGAAGAGGCTGCACCATGAAAAGGATGGAAAGAGAGTAACGAACCTGTAGTCCTTTGCCACGCGACAGTTAATAGTGTAAATAAATCGGGTACTCAAAGAGTTGACTGAATTGAAATGTATTAGAGACTTTAGCAAGAACCATTTGTTTGGTAAATTGGTACAATGAAGTGCTGTGTCGGAGTATCCCATGAAATGGCTACGATACACAAAAATGTAATTTCAAAATGTAAGTAACTCTTCTGAGAAATCTGGTTATGGAGGGGTGAGTGGAAATAAAGTAAGTGCTTTGGAAGAGAATATAACATCCAGGCAGAAGCAATGTAATACACATTCCAGGTCACATGCAAAAAAGATGGGCTACGCTTCGATTCTTCTAACTCTGATACTTTCTAGTTGCGTGGTCTTAGACAAGTTACTTATTTTTCTTGTGTGTCACTTCTTCATCTTAACTTGTCAACAAAACATTACTTCACCTCATTAGGTGAAAAAAATTAATTGGCATATGTAAAGTAGTTAGATTTACATCTGGCATAGAGTAAGCATTTTATAAATATTTCTTAACATTTTGTTCAACATGTAAAAATATCTAGTATACAAATATTTGCTGGAAAAATTCAGTACAGGAAAATAAAAGTAAAATATATATTTATCATTACCTTTAGGGGGAAATGTAATGGATGACTTTTATCATATGTTAAGACTAGGCTCTATTTTTTATAATGAATTTATTATCACCTTTATAATAAAAATATTGAATATCATTTTAGAAGAATATGAATATTATGAAAATTGTTCATAATATTTTCAGAAAAGAATGACAAAGATAATGAAACAGTAATATAATTCTGATCTGACTTTGTTAAAAATCACACATATACAATCAAAGACTAGAAAATAACTGCAAAAAGGTTAACAGTGGCTAATTATAAGTAGAATTATAGAGCATTTCAATTTTAACAACTCTTCTCACATCATATATATTTCTTAAATTTTCTACAATGAGAATTAATCATTTTGTTTTCATAAGAGAGAAAATGTCATTTAAGAAATTAAGAGTTATTTTATCAGGAGCCAGAAAATCTAGAAATGAGGGCTTGATCAGGGTCCAAAGCTACCTAACTGATGTGGAGGCACAGAAGCCATTATCAGTCTTGGGTCACTGAATAAGTGCCAGCAATTCTATCCAAATCTCTAAGGTGTGGCACAAATCTTGTTAGCTAAAAATTGCTGTCCAACAAATCTTAATAAAATGCATTGGAAAACTCCTACAATGACCCTCATTCCTCATGAATAAAATAGTCCGTTTGTAAGGCTTGCCACACACCTTCAGAAGTAAAAGGTACCTTGAGGATATTCCTCAGGTTTGTTTTTCAGGTGGTTTCTTTGCTCAGGAGCCCTTTAAAAACAAGTTTGTTAGTGCTCTCCAAGTATACTGCAGTGACAGCATACTATAGCTATTTTTTTTTCTCATTGCATAGGTCTCCCCTAAACGCCAAACTACCTGATGGAAAGACACATGCCTATACACACAATTTATATATCTAAGAAACTAGGTGAAAGCACTTTGCTAAGTAAGTTTGTTAATTTGAAATAATTTGTGTTTCGTGGACCTGAAGATTCTGCAGCCTCTGTGAAAATTTTACAATCATGTTTTTAAAATTTCAATAGTATTGTTTAGAAAGTATAGTCCGGTATGTTTTACATTTATGTCCAAGGAAGAACTTGGATTTAATTTTAAATCAAAGGATGCAGGCAGAAAAGACTAGTCTTGAGAATGTAAGTTAGAGTCGGACATCAAAAACCTTGTATCAGCACTACACGTCAATGGACAATAAAACCTAAGACTTCAGTGAAAAGAATCTTATCACTAAAGACTAAATCAGGGAATAAGCATGCACCAGCTGATCTTTGCCACAATGCAGTTAAGTAGGACAGCAATAGACTCTCAGGAAAACTGACTATAAGTTATCTTAGAAAAGTAAAAGGTCAGATAGTGTTGGATCCATTTCAGACTAAATCGAAAGCCAAAAGCTGGTAGTTCATGTGCTTTCATAGTGGACCATTTTCTTGGTGGCCCCTGAGGCTACAGTCAGCTGGTAAGTGGTCTGGACCCTGCAGACGAGATGGCCTCCAGTGCATGTCTTTCTCATGGTGCTAACAGCCGCCCCCCTCTTGTCACCACATCAGCTTTTATTCTGGCATGTCTTGGTGTTCTCAGAGCAGGATTCTGAAGGGGCAGACTCCAAGTCATCCGCACTTACTAAGCCCATGCCTCATCACGTTTTCTGATGTCCAATTCAACAAAATACATCACGGGGCAAAAGGAAGTACATGACGGGTAGAGATTCTGAAAGGTGTCACATGGAGGCATGTCACTACAATATTTTACCCAGAGACCCTATACACAGGTCCCTACAAGTTTCACTGGTGAAGGATTAGTCTAGCTATTTATCTTCCTTTGGTCACTTATTTCCTCCAGGTTCTGTGAGTCCATGTCTTCTCTCCATTTTTGGCTATTTAATCTTCAAATACTGCTTTTCTCCTTTTTTCCCCTATTATTCCCTCTGTTATTGCTAATTCAATATATGCAGTTTTTTTCTTATTCTATTACCCATATTGCTAACTTCTCAATTATATGTTTCATCTTTCTGTCTGTTGCATACTAACTTATTCTTACATTTTCCTATTCATTAATTCTCTGAGGCTGTAACTTTATCACATCCATTTGCATTTTCTTTTCTTTTTTTTTTTTTTTTTTTGGCCAGGGCTAGGTTTGAACCAGCCACCTCCGCCATATGGGACCAGCGCCCTACTCCTTGAGCCACGGGCGCCACCCCCCATTTGCATTTTCATCATAATAATTCTGTCTTCCATATCTAGAAGTTCTTTTTCATTAAAAATTTTACTGATCATTCCTGACAGTGTCTTATTATTTTGATCTTTCATATTGATTCTATCATTTTATTCCCCAAACAAACTCTATTCTGTAGCTGACAATGCAATTTTTATATACTATAGGATCAAATCTACTTTAATTTCCCTCTAATGCATGGTTCTATTTCTTTTTTTTTTTTTTTTGAGACAGAGTCTCACCATGTCACCCTTGGTAGAATGCCGTGGCATCACAGCTCACAGCAACCTCAAACTCTTGGGCTTAAGTGATTCTCTTCCCTCAGCCTCCCAAGTAGCTGGGCCTACAGGTGCCTGCCACAATGCCTGCCTATTTTTTTGGTTACAGCTGTTGTTGTTTAGCAGGCCTGAGCCAGGCTTGAACCCACTAGCCTCAGTGTGTGTGGCCAGTGCCCTACTCACTGAGCTATAGGCACTGAGCTGGTTCTATTTCTTTAGATGAAAATTTATCATATAGAGTATGCAAAAATGCTTCCAAATATTAACCACTCTAGTATCTTTTATAACACTTCAAATTGTTAAAGCATGAAGGACATAGATTAACAAAAATTATATTTCAATTAGGTAAAGAAATTCTACAAAGTAATTTAAATGATATGGATTTGCCTTAATTTATATGAGAGGATTCTACAAAAGTGAAAACAAATGACTAAGAAGCATTCATTCTGTAAATATTTAGTAAGTGCCCACTATGCATGTGCCAGTTACTGTTTGATGTGCTAAGATACAATAGTAAATAAGAGGTTAAAATAGCAATATCACTGTAATATATTTTTCTTTGTATTATAAACAACTCCTTATTCTGAAATATTTTGTCAGATTTACTGAAAACTTTTTCTGTCGATATTCTGAATATGTCATTTTAAATTTGTTTGTTTTTTCTTTTACCATATACATTTATGTAAATATGTCTGAAAGATCATACCCTCCTATTTTAAGGATTAAAACTGCAACTGGGTCTTCTACATGTAGTTTTCAATTTTTTTCCTTTCTATGCATTCTTTCTTCTATTGACATATGTGCTGTTTTCAAAAGAATAAATTTTATCAGAGCACACAATAATTTCATAGAACATATTTTAAAAGTGGGATAAGAAACCAAGTATATGTATATATAAAAATGCACATTTTGTATAAAAGACATTTTAATTCTAAGAAAGGACTTTCAGTAAAATGTTCTCTACATGTTTATTTTAGATCCATTCTAAATGCATATTATACAAATGCTTCATGTTAGCTTTGATAATTTTTATATTGCAGGGTGTATGTGAGTATGCGTATATGTGTAGGATAATCATTGCTAAATGGCTTGAAAGGGATGAAAACAATATGGAAACATGGATGACTACATCAGTGGTTAAAAGCAGAGTGAAAAATTTTTGTTATACAAGAATGGTGAATTTTCTCAACTTCTTTCTATTGAGATGATCAGAGATGATCATAATAACCTCATTCTGTTACTAAGTATGTCATATTTATTGATTTGCAAATGTTGAAACATCCCTACATGCCAGGGATAAATTCCACTCGATTATGAAGTTTAATGCTTTTAATATGCTGTTAAATTTGGCTTGTAAATATTTTGTGGAGGATTTTTATAACTAGCTCCTCAGGGACAGAGGCCTGTAGCTTTCTTTTCTTATAATGTCCTTGTCTGGCTTTCATATTGGGGTAATACTGGCCTCATAAATGTATTCCCCCTCAATGTCTTTGAAAAGTTTTAGGAGTGATGTTAATTTCTTTTTAAATGTTTGGTAGACTTCATCCATGTAACCAATTGGTTCTGAGCATCACTTTACTGGGAGATTTTTTGTCAATGTTTTCATGTCCTTACTTGTTACTGGTCCATTCTTATTTTCTATGAGGCCATATAGGATAACTCCACACCTAATATACTCAATAAAGAAAAGCAAAACACACACCTATCAAAATTTTAATGACATATTTTAAAGAAATAGGAAACAAACAAACAAAAAAAAACAATCCTGAAATTTTTTATGGAACCAAAGAAGATCTCAAACAGCCAAAGCAATCTGGAGAAAGTAGAACAAAGCCAGGGGAACCACACGGCTTGATTTCAAGCTATACTTTACAAAGCTATAGTAATCAAAACGCCATGGAAATGGCATAAAAACAGACACTAGAAAGAACTATGGCATAGAATAGAGTGGTGAGAAGTAAATCCAAATATACAGTCAACTAATCTTAACAAAGACACAAGGAATATGCAATAGGGAAATAATAATCTCATTAATAAATGGTACTGGGAAAATGAGATATCGTGTAAAAAGCACGAAATTGGACCCTGACAGGTGTATTTCACACTATACACAAAAAGAAACTCAAAATGGATTAAAGACTCAATCCTAAGACCTAAAACCATAAAAATTCTATCAGAAAACTTAGAGAAAATCTCCTTTACATTTCTCTTAGCAATGACGGTTTTAGATAGGACACCACACAGGCAATAAAAATAAAGAAGCAGGACTATATCAAACTAAAGTTTTTATCACAGCAAAGGAAGTAGTTAATAAAACTAAACAGCAACCTACACAATGGGAGAAAGCATCTGCAACGCATATGTCCAATATTGTGCTGATATCCAAATACATAAGTCATACACAACTCAACAGCAAAAACCCATATAGCCTGATTTAAAAATGGGAAAAGAACCTAAACAAATGTTTTTCCTTAAAGAGACATGGTAAACATATATAAGAAAGTTTCTCAACATCACTAATCATAGGAAAAATGCAAATTAAAACCACAATGAGATATCACTTCACACCTGTTAGAATGGCTATTATTAGAAAGACAAATAATAACTGTTAGAAGGGATGTGAAAGGGAACTCTTGCACACAATAAATGACAGGGGTAGGAATCTAATTTTTTTGAATGCTTCCTATATTTGAAATATTTTCTGTATTTTGTTATTTAATACAGACTACAACTTTATAAAGTGGGTATTGTTATCTCTACCTTATGAGTAAGGATGTTAAATATCAAGGTTTACTAAAGGTTAGTAAATTAAGGAATTGAAATTCAGACTGATTAGACTGTGAAGTTCAAAGTCTTTTCACCATTCAACACCAATCTGAGGTGTTTGTTGTTATAAATACTTGAAAATGAGGAGCATGTAGCCAAGAGAAAGGAAAAGGATGTTCTACAGAATGTTGGTAGAAAAAGAATAAAAATGTTTAATAGGTTGACTCAGGCAGCACAGCCAGTATTAAGAGTCAGAAAGATTTCAACAAATATATCTAAATATATCAATTATCGTATATAGAGAAGAAAATCATACATAATTATGAAAGTATAATGGATATATTATAAACACATGTAACAAGACAACATATACACTAAAAATAAAATGGGATAAAAAAGTAAAAGAATGGAAAATAGATATATCAAGCAAATATATTTAAAATTCAGTTTGCAGCACCATTTACATAAAGGCTAAGAAAAAAGTTTATCTCTATGGCAATTTCTATACCCATAAATATCCCATACAGTAAAATCACCTCACTCTAATTCATTTTAATTTATTTTAAAATAACCTTTTCAGTGGATATAGTTAAGATATTTTAGTGTCTAAATATTACATATCTACTGATTCCTTTCATCTATGACTAGCTCCCTGATTACTCAGCAATGGATCCACCACAGACTCACAATGTTGTGTAAATGTTGTGTAATAACTGAATATTTTTATTGATAAATAATTCCACTAATACCAAGAGAAATCATTGGCATGATGCTTAATATAAAGATAGAAAATAATTATCTGAACAACTCATTTCAGTATTGTGAAATTAACACTTGAGAAGGTGAATAGCCTGAAGTCGGCATGTTTTCTTTGTGATTTGTGAGCAGCCTGTTTTGCCCATCTGTGCCAAAGATCACTAATTTCAATTTAATTATGGATTCTACAAACTTTAAATAAATGTAGAAGTATAATGAGAAAGAGATAATAGCTTGCTGTTCAAAGAACATTTTTTATTCCATGATCCGGAAGTATATATGATAAAATCCTTTCCTAATTTCTGTACTAAGTTGAGAGATTAATTAATACAACATGAAAATGTAAGAGAATACCAAGTTTACATCAAATTGAAAGCCTTCCAGTATAAGGGATTGCCTGGAACAGAAATATTAATTTAAAATAAATATTTATCTCTCAGGCAAATATTTGGATTGCATTAGAAAAATTCCCCTGAGGGTTTTTATATTTTAGGAAAAAGGTATTACTGGTTACACATACTGGTTATATATGAATTGCTTACACATCATGTTTAAAAGTACTTTTAAATGCTATATTCATTACAACATTTTACAAAAGGTTGCCAACATGTAGTGAATATTTTGTAAAATTTTATAATGAATATTTTGTAAATAAAGATACATTTTGGTACAATTTCCTATTTCCCCCATATATGGTGGCTTTCAGGGCACCCTGTATTTGTTTCTTATTGTACACATTCCTTTTATATGTGTTTAAATATCAATGTTCCATCCTGGAACAACTTCACATAGCACATCCTTCTCTACTGTTGACTAATATCTTGGGCTATGAGCTCACAAAACAACTTTCTATGATATGCCCGGTTTAATATTTTTCAGGCATCTCAACTCATCATCCCCAAACCAAACTCAATTTATCCTTTGGCCTCACCAAAATCCTTCCTAGTCACTGTGTAACTCCAAACTTAAATATTGTTAGCGTCAACATTCACTTTATCTAATTGACATCCAGTCCAGGAAAAATTATCTTTCACGAAGCACAGAAATTATTTTGGCCATTAAAAATGGTAATTCTGCCTCACTTGCATCCCCATCACCTTCTTTCCTTTCTTCTCCCCTATAAACTCCTAAAATTACCTCCTGACTTTTTCCCTATCTCCAGTTTATACCCAGCTGCAATATAAACCATCTGCCCTTCACATGTTACCTTTGTGGTATTTCCAAAGCACTAACATTATTAAGTACTCCCTTCCTACGACATGAATTCTTTCTCCCTGTAAAGAATATAAATATTTGGTCCAACAAATCCTTCGACAATATTCTCTACATCTTCCTTCCTCTCATCTCTCAGCATCCTCTTGCTTGAGATGCACATGAATACTTGACCTATGTCAAATACATAGTTTTTCTTTCCAATTTTAATCCTATAGGTTTTTCCCATTACTCAATTACCAGCACAGAATCAGAATTTCAGCATGCACTGATGCTCTGTGAAATTAACCCTGACTCTCCCCTTATTGCCACAGAGTAAAGTTTTGACCTTCAACTTTTGTTAATATTTTGAGAATAATTCAAATATTGCTCTTTAAAAAACTATACTGTGATGGTCTACTTTTCTTGCTCTTTCAGGATCTAATCTGACCTATCAAAAAATGTTGAAGAAATGAATAAAGACAAAGACATAAATGAATGAAAAACTGTGTAGACTGGTATGTCCCTATTTTTAACTACTTTAAATAAGAAAAATAAATAATATTTCTTCTTGAAGTCTATAATGCCATTTTCTAGCTATGTCTCAATTTATAGTTTTGGTGCATTGTTATATGTTTTTATATTTAATTTCCTGTAATTAGTAACTTCCTCATAACAACATATTTTACTTTATCACTTTTATGTTGATAATTTCTTTGTATGTGACTTGTCTTCTCAAAACTACCATGTAAAATGTATCCACTTTAAAAAGAAATACCTTTAACTTATATACGGCTTATATATTAAACTATAACTAAATATATAGCTTATATATTTAGAAAAAGATTAACTAAATACAGGCTTAGATACTAAAAGAGACCAGATGTTTTAGTTATACTTATTTTTTTTTGAAATCCCTACTAAAATGAATTCCATAACTCTGCTAGATAACTAATGTAGTTGAGCCAAAGCAAAGAAGACAAGTCAACTTGTCTATGCTGCCAGATCCAAGAGCAAGGGATGAGTTTTGAATTTGCTGTGAGTTCAGTACTCATCCCACACACCTTGCCTCCCTCCTCTACACATTTAACTTGCTGTTCAACATTTTTCTCTTTTTTTGAAGTAGGATTCACTCTGTTGCCCAGGCTAAAATGCAGTAGCATATCCTAGCAAACTGCCACCTCCAACTCCTAGGCTAAAAGTGATCTTCCTGCCTCTGCTTCCCAAGTAGTTTGGAATACAAGCACACACCACATTCTCAGCTGATTTTTCTATTTTTGTAGAGATGGGGTCTTGCTCTTGCTCTGGCTGGTCTTGAGCCCCTGGCCCCAATTAATCCTCCTGTCTCAGCTTTCCAAAATGCTAAGATTATAGGTGTGAACCACTGTGTCCAAACTATTCAGTCTTCTAATTCTTATGATCATATATATGACCTTTGGTGTATATATATTTTGTAGATAGGAATATGAGTAGAAATGAATATGACATTTATCATGAAAAATAAAAATCAATCACATTTAAGATACTCTATGATGATAATAAAGTATATTTCTGAAGGAGTCTGATAGAAACTAACAACTCAATAAACATAAAATCTAAATTTTACCTGCCAGTTAGTTTGGTAAAAGATATGCACATATCTCAGAATTTAATAGTGAAATCCCCTTGGTCTGGCAGCGCCCATAGCTCAGTGGGTAGGCCACATACATCCAAGCTGGTGGGTTTGAACCCAGCCTGGGCCAGCTAAACAACAATGATAATTGCAACAACAACAACAACAAAATAGCTAGGTGCTGTGGCCGGCGCCTGTAGTCCCAGCTACTTGGGAGGCTGAGGCAACAGAATCACTTAAGCCCAAGAGTTTAAGGTTGTTGTGAGCTAAGACATCACGGGGGACAAGAAAGTAAGACTCTGTCTCAAAAAAAAAAAAAAAATCCCTTGGGTATACTGCAGCTCATCATCATTTGATACCTTAGGAAGTCAGTAGCCTTCTGATACATTCTGATCCTAAGACAAATTTTAGGAACTGTTTATTCTTCCTTGAGGGTGATTACTTAGCTTCCTTCTATCTTATAATAAATCAATTTGAAAATAAACATCTCTTACACACCACCTAAAATATTTTCTTACATATACGTAATAGCACGTATAACTTATATCAAAATATACATATAATGGAATTAAGGAACTTTAGTGACATTTAAGACTTCATTGCACAATTCATAGCCCCAGAACTTTCTGTTGCTTAATAACATCTTAGTACCTATAAAATTCCAAAATATGTGAAATTCAATATCATGTTGAGTGAAATAATCGACTTCATACTCATATCTAATATAAGATTTTTAAAAAGATTGTTACATCATTGGACAACTAAAGGTGAACTGAGGCTAAAAGAAAATATAGCAGAAAAATTAGTCATAAAATACAGTTTTCTAAATAAAGGCACAAAAAAATTCTTGTATAGATATAAAATGGCTATGTGTCAAAAATTTTAATTACTGTGGAAATTAACAGATGTTACAACTAATTCAAATGAGAACTCAACGTACCATATATTTACAGATATTTAAATTCATTCATACTGAAATGAATTTACAAATGGATAAAAAACTGATAATCATTATCTACAGCTTTATAATCAATTGCAGTCCACAGGAAATTATTACTAGTAAGTTTTCTACTACTTCACTTCTAACTCTAAAAAGTTGTAAAATAGCCTGGCCAAAAGGATAATACAGAAGATGTGCCAGCCCAAACTAAATTTCAGTCTTTCATAATTTTTCCTTATGATAATAAAGAAATTTGCTTATTTCAGAATTAGGCTAAACATTTGCCCTAAACGCTGAATGACTAATATTACCTTACACACATTATCATGCTCAATAGAGATGATCTCTAGAAATTTTAGTTTTATAATTTTACATTCTTGATTTGACTAAGGGAAACTTCAGGATTTCAGAAATAAAAAAATTGAATTTTCTAATGAGATAAAAAACCAATATTCACTAATTAATCTTCTATAACTAATATAGTTTATGCTTTCAAATAGAGATAGTTAGACGTGAACAAATCAGAAATCTGAAAATTTGATGATGACAGACAACAAAATTGGCAAACATATACTTCACGCATTTGAACTTAAAACCTAATAAACACAAAGCACATACCACTTATAAGTGGGAGCTAAACAATGGGTATATATGGTCAGAAAGTGGTATAATGGATACTGGAAACTAGTGGGGTGGAGAATAAGGAGGGATGAGGGATAAAAACTACCTATCAGGCAGAGTGTGCACTATTCTGGTGACACGTACACTCAAAGACCTAACTTCAGATTATACAGTTCATCTATATAACAAAAACACTTGTACCTCCTGAATTCTATTCAAAAAACAGTAAACTGAGTGAGAATATTTGTTCTGCTGTGTATTCCCCAGATGATCATGGGTACATTAATCTTTTAACCTTAATATGCCCGAGTTTCTTCACTCAATGTAGAGATTATATTACTCTTCCGAAAAGGTCATTGTCAGGATAAAATTAAAAGTATGTGTGCAAATGCCTTGTACAGTGTCTCCATACAACAAAGTATACCCACTGACTTCTGGGTAAATGAGGTCATCGGATGCTTCCAGGAGTTGGAGATGGATGATCAATGCCTGGGATACCAATCTAAACAAAGCACATATCTGTCCAGGAAGTTTCACAGTATGGGAGCCCCGATATTTTGGTTGGATTTCGATCAATCCAAAGGAAAAAAGCTTTTCAAGCATTCTACATAAGTAGACAAAAGATGGAGAAATATAACTTCTGAGATGAAACATTTGCATAAATAAAAAAGAACTTCAAGGCACTTAAAGTTTGGGGAAATAATCAGAAAAATCATTACAGAAGAATTATAAAATGTATATTAGGTATTCATTACATACAAGTATCATTTGTTATTAAATATACAAAACCTAGCTATAGATTTTTGTTGCTTCTTTATCCTTTATTATAGTGTAGCAATTCTTATAAAAATTTGGTACACCATTTTTTATCACTAGCACCTGCAAAGCAAGCGGAAACAACCAACCTATGATTTCATATTTCATATGGAGAGCAACAAAGTATTTATTGAACATCGATTCTGGGTCCAATTTTATGCTTGACACTATGAGAAAGGGCATTTGTATTAAAAAGTTTCTTCCCTTAAAAAAGTTATAATCTCCCTAGGAAAGCAAGGGACATACTTGAGATAGATAACAAAATAAGTCAGTAAATAAACAAACACTCAACTGAATGATATAAATAAGGTTAAAAATAAAAAATAAGAGGTTTTAACTTTGCTCACAAAGGTCTTTAATTAAATATCTAGGTTATTCTGTTGTCAAACCCAGCAGAAATATTTGTCAATTGCCACAAATATAATAATGTTTACATATACATTTATATATGTAATGAATAAAGCACATGGGAGGATAAATATAAATTTCCTTCATGAACTCGAAGATTAGTTAGGCTTCCTACAAAAGTGATCTATCAAGTCAATACACAATGGATCAAATGATATATTTCTGTGAAACTCCCAGCCCAAAATAAAATCTCCTGAAAGTAACATGCCTAGAAATAGAATGTACAAGTCATAGGGAGTGGAGAGGGACAGCTACTCAACATTAAAAGAGGAGAAAAAAGAATAACAAGAATTGCAAAGTCACAAAATTAGCAGTGCTCATCTAAGCTCCAACCAGGGGAGAGTGCTGGTCCACAAACACTGACTATTCAGTTCCCTGAGGCCAGGACCCACCAGTTGGGAAATGGGTATGTCAGACTCCCTCTTCTAAAGGAACTGGACAAATTACATAACTCACACCTCTGTCCTAATGTCCTACTTAAAAGAGAAAACTCCGAATTGCCATAAATCTTCTCTGATAATCTCCCAAGACAGAAAAATGCTAGAAAAAGGATCTTAGTAACCTGCCACATTTTAGTTACATTTCTCACAAGAGTAACTATAATAGGGAAATGTTTTCGAGCAATGAACTAAACACTTTAGCTGAATTATGCTTTTAAACTAACACAAGAACCCTGTGAGCCATGCACAGTTATTACCTTCATTTTTAAGATGAGGAAATGGAGGGACAGAGAGGTCTATGACTGCTCAAGACAACACAGTTAGTAAGGCCCTGAGATAAGTGGGATCTGGCCCCAGGCAGTCTGACTCCAGTGAGTAGAGTATGGCATTACACCGTTCCTTACACTAACATATCAGTTAACATTATATTGTTATTGTATTTTTGTAGCCCAGTCATCCTCTTCTGGGTGGAATCTGATCACTAAATGATATTTCTTTTTACTTTTCTGTGCACAGACACTCTTCTAAAGCCCATGTATTCTCAGCTATGTCTATATTTATATGATGTACATAAAATATAATACTCTGAAATAAGATTTTATTTTAAATAAACACATATTTTGGTAGTAAAAGATCAGTGAGTTGTATAAAAAAAGATGCTGTTTCCTGAAAGAAACACATCATAGGCAGTAATCTATAACAAATTATCATTAGAATTATTTTTATTGTGAATAAGGCCAACAAAGTCTAACACATATTACTCAGAAATAAATCCTTCTAAAGTTGCTAAATGATGCATAGTCATTATTTTTCAGTTTTCCTATTAGTGATATACCATAGTTTTTTACTGCATTACGAATTTGTATATTTTTTTAAAGCTTTTTTTTTGTACAATACAAGTTCTTAGAAAAGATCCCAGAATATAACTATTTTTTTCTACCCTAAACAACATAAGCTTTTTTGCATGGTCAGAAGTCAAAAATGAAAAGAATAATCTCTCTTTAGCTCAATGGTCTTTAAAAACTCTTTTCAATTTTGAAATGTCACACATTCTTAGGTCTGTTTCGTGAAAAAAAAAATATGCAGAAAGTTGGCATCATCATTCAAACCAGCTCGCGATTTGTTTTCATGCAAGTGCACAGCCTGGGTAGAAAATCAAACATCGGGAAGCAGGTTGTGTTGTTTCCCACTGGCTTAGAGTTCCTCATGTAAAAAAGGACATGGCAAAAGGTTGGACACCCACTATCAGAGGCCCAACAACAGATGGACTGACTAAGAATTAGCACTGATGCCAAAACATGGAAATGTCAAAATAAAATTAAATAATATGCACAGGTTGAGAAACATGGGAAAAATATGAGTGAAAATCAGAACCTGAAATAAGAATCCATGTTAAAAATGTGCTTTCAATTCCTATAAGAATTACATGTGTTATAACAGAAAGAATAAAGAGGGTTGTTTATTTTTTGATAGTTCTAAATGACTGTCATTGTACCCTCAGGATGATTTAGGAATCAATGTTAGGAAGATGATATAGAGGCCGTTGAAGAAGATTCTTCTGATCATGGCTTCAAAGGAAGGTTAATGTTTAGACAATTGGCAGGGTTGGGAGAGGGATCTGCTGTAGTGTGTAGACATGATGTTTGAGAAATGGGTGTAGTATGGAGAACCTCGAATGCTAGGCTATGCATGAATGTGGAAGTCATTCTAAAGCAAGAGCAAAATCACTGGAGTATTCTGAGTAGAAAAGTCTAATTGTGGCATGGAGAAAAGTAAATGTTGCAAAAATTCTGAGTATTATGCAGAACAGATTGAAATGGAAAGAATGTAAGCTGGGTATTGGTTTAAACTGAAAAGTATGCTAGATATTGGAGGCCTGAAAAAAGTCTACATGTTGACTTTCCCTTCATCTGTACTAAGAACTCAGCCAGCACCTAGGACAGAGAACAGAACCAAGGATGATTCAAGTGCCTTACTTACTCAATTAAACCCTATCAGGAGTGTTTATCCCCTTATTTGAGAATGGTTTAAAGTGGGTAAAGGGGGAAATGGGCTTTCTCTGTAAATAAACTATGGCTCTATGAAAGATCAGAGGAAACTAGAAAGGTGAAAAATCTTTCTAGAGACTCAGATGCGCAATAGAACTTTAAAAACAATTTACTGTGAGCCCATCAGTTATTTTGACCTAGAGATGACTATTATGACTCAATAAATCTATTAAGGGAAAAACAACAACAAAAAACAATTTACTAATGAATTGACAAAAAATAATTAGAAAATATTTGGTGATTTTAATATGACGTTGAAAAACTGCTTTAGATCAGATGTCCCCAAACTTTTTGCACCAGCAGTCTGGTTTCATGGAAGACAATTTTCCCATGAAGGTAGAGGATAGGGAAGACAGGATAGGAGGTGGAGCTAAGAAGTATGTGTGATGCAAGCATGGGGAATAGCTGTAAGGGCTGTAAATACAGATGAAGCTTCCCTTGCTCTCTCACTGCCTGATGCCCAGATGCTGTGTGCTCCCCTCCTGCTGAGTGCTCCCTTCCTGCTGAGTGTTCCCCTCCTGCTGTGTGCTCCCCTCCTGCTGAGTGCTCCCCTCCTGCTGTATGCCCTCTGCTGAGTGATCCCCTCCTGCTGTGTGCTCCCCTCATGCTGTGTGCTCCCCTCCTGCTGAGTGATCCCCTCCTGCTGTGTGCCCTCTGCTGAGTGTTCCACTCCTGCTGAGTGCTCCCCTCCTGCTATGTGCTCCCCTCATGCTGTGTGCTCCCCTCCTGCTGAGTGATCCCCTCCTGCTGTGTGCCCTCTGCTGAGTGTTCCACTCCTGCTGTATGCCCTCTGCTGAGTGATCCCCTCCTGCTGTGTGCTCCCCTCCTGCTGAGTGATCCCCTCCTGCTGTGTGCTCCCCTCCTGCTGAGTGATCCCCTCCTGCTGTGTGCTCCCCTCCTGCTGAGTGATCCCCTCCTGCTGAGTGATCCCCTCCTGCTGTGTGCTCCCCTCCTGCTGAGTGATCCCCTCCTGCTGTGTGCTCCCCTCCTGCTGAGTGATCCCCTCCTGCTGTGTGCTCCCCTCCTGCTGAGTGATCCCCTCCTGCTGTGTGCTCCCCTCCTGCTGAGTGATCCCCTCCTGCTGTGTGCTCCCCTCCTGCTGTGTGCTCCCCTCCTGCTGAGTGATCCCCTCCTGCTGTGTGCTCCCCTCCTGCTGAGTGCTCCCCTCCTGCTGAGTGATCCCCTCCTGCTGTGTGCCCTCTGCTGAGTGATCCCCTCCTGCTGTGTGCTCCCTGCTGAATGCTCCCCTCCTGCTGTATGCCTTCTGCTGAGTGTTCCGCTCCTGCTGTGTGCTCCCTTCCTGCTGAGTGTTCCCCTCCTGCTGTGTGCTCCTTTCCTGCTGTGTGCTCCCTTCCTGCTGAGGGTTCCCCTCCTGCTGAGTGTTCCCCTCTTGCTGGGCGCTCCCCTCCTGCTGTGTGCTCCCCTCCTGCTGAGTGATCCCCTCCTGCTGTGTGCTCCCCTCCTGCTGAGTGATCCCCTCCTGCTGTGTGCTCCCCTCCTGCTGTGTGCCCTCTGCTGAGTGATCCCCTCCTGCTGAGTGCTGAGTGCTCCCTTCCTGCTGAGTGTTCTCCTCCTGCTGGGCACTCCCCTCCTGCTGAGTGCTCCCTTCCTGCTGAGTGTTCTCCTCCTGCTGGGCACTCCCCTCCTGCTGAGTGCTCTCCTCCTGCTGTGTGCTCCCTTCCTGCTGTGTGCTCCCCTCCTGCTGTGTGCTCCCCTCCTGCTGTATGCCCTCTGCTGTGTGCTCCGTTCCTGCTGAGTGTTCCCCTCCTGCTAGGCGCTCCCCTCCTGCTGTGTGCTCCCCTCCTGATGTGTGCTCCGTTCCTGCTGAGTGTTCCCCTCCTGCTAGGCGCTCCCCTCCTGCTGTGTGCTCCCTTCCTGCTGAGTGCTCCCCTCCTGCAGTGTGCTCCCTTCCTGCTGTGCTCCCCTCCTGCTGTGTGCTCCCTTCCTGCTGAGTGCTCCCCTCCTGCTGTGTGCTCCCCTCCTGCTGGGTACTCCCTTCCTGCTGGGTGCTCCCCTCCTGCTGAATGTTCCTCTCCTGCTGTGTGTTCTGATTCCTAATAGGCCACAGACTTGAGCCCTTTTGTCATCAGGGAACTGTTTCATGGAGGACAATTGTCACTGAAGTGAGTGGAGATGGGACAGAGGTGGATGTTAGGCAGTGATGCTGTGTTTCTAACAGGCCATGAACCATGATGGTCTGCAGCCGGGGGTATTGAGAACTGCAACTTTAGATGAATTAGGAGCAAGAAACCTTAAAATAAAAATACATCTTCTATAAGATAATGAAGATAGGTGAGAAAAAGAAGAATTAAAGATAAATTAATAATCCATTCAGAGAATTAAACTCTATATTAATATTAGAAAAGAACAGGATAAACCTTTAAAAAATCTGTTTTGAAAACTTTACCAGGATCTGCTGGAATGGAACAGAACAAAGGACACGTGATGTAAGAACTTAATTATTCTTGAGAGCAAAACCAGGATACCTAGAACAGGAGTAACGATCAAGGCCACACTGGCCAGTGTCTTTTCCAAACAGAAAAAGAACCAGATTATGGAGCACACATAGGTTCACTAGACTGTAAGAAAAATGCAAAGAGGTAAACCTAGATTTATTATTTTAGGATTGCTGTTAAAGCATCCTTTTCTCCTGGAGACACTAAAATATATTTTACATATACACAATCACAAAATCAGATTACTCTTCTGCATCCGAAATATTAGAAAAACATTTTTGTGTATTTTGAGAAAAAGAAATATTTAAAAACCCATAAAAACCAGTTATACTTTCTGTATAATGGCAGGGAAATACAGTATGAAACATGAAATATAAAGTTATGCCGTAATATTAACAATAAAAAAGATTTTCATGAAAAATCAGTTTAACATACTTTGAATGGGTAAGAAATTTAAAAGAAATGAAAAAACCCAGAATAGTAATTAATTTTATTCTCTCTTTATAAAATCACTGCTACTGAAACACCCCCAAACACACAATTGTGTAGAGAAGAATTACTTACAAAAAGTTAAATTGGAAACAAGCTACATATTCCACAATAACAGGTCACATACTGACATAAAGTTTAGGTATAAAAATGTTTACAAAATGATTTTAATGCCACAGAAAATGTTTACCACACAATTCTGTTAAGTGAAAAATACAAAATATGAACATGTATAAAAATTAATAAATACAAACATAATATCAGATTAGACACTTGTACTAGACTGTTTATCGCAGCTCAATTTATAATTGCCAAAATGTGGAAGAGGAAACAGCCTAAATGCCCACCAACCCAGGAATGGATTAACAAGCTGTGGTATATGTATACCATGGAATACTATTCAGCCATTAAAAAAAATGGAGACTTTACATCCTTCGTATTAACCTGGATGGAAGTGGAAGACATTATTCTTAGTAAAGCATCACAAGAGTGGAGAAGCATGAATCCTATATACTCAATTTTGATATGAGGACAATTAATGACAATTAAGGTCATGGTGGGGAGGAAAAGCAGAGAGAGGAAAGGAGGGAGGGGGGTAAGGCCTTGGTGTGTGCCACACCTTCTGGGGGCAAGACATGATTGCAAGAGGGACTTTACCTAACAAATGCAATCAGTGTAACCTGGCTTATTGTACCCTCAATGAATCCCCAAAAATAAATAAATAAATAAATAAATAAATGTGTAGAATAAAGAAAATAAGAGTAGTTTTTCTTCAGGGAAACAGAATACATTGTCTGGCTTTGTTTTGTTATTTTAAATAATTTTTGCATTTCTTAAATTTTCTATAACAAGTACTATTATAACCAGGAAAAAAAAGAGATAAAATAATTTCAAATTTTAGTATTCTGTTGAAAGAATTTATACATTTTGTCTGGGATACATCTGACAAAATTACATTATTTTGGAATGGTCTTGATGGTTAGATTAAAATTATTATAAAGCCCATATATATCAGAGATCTAAAAATCATACTTTAAATTTGAATATATTAAATGTTAATTAATATTTTAGGAAAAATGCTAGTTTCTTTTTAATTTCAGGGAGGAATTATACTGTACTTTGACCTACAGAATTATTATTTGCTTTGACTTTTTTTTATTTTATTTTATTTTTATTTTTTTGTAGAGACGGAGTCTCACTGTACCACCCTTGGTAGAGTGCCGTGGCATCACACGGCTCACAGCAACCTCTAAGTCTTGGGCTTACGCGATTCTCTTGCCTCAGCTTCCCGAGCAGCTGAGACTACAGGTGCCCGCCACAACGCCTGGCTATTTTTTGGTTGCAGTTTGGCCAGGGCTGGGTTTGAACCCGCCACCCTCGGTATATGGGGCCGGCGCCCTACTCACTGAGCCACAGAGGCCGCCCTGCTTTGACTTTTATATAAACATTTTCTAAACTCAATTTGGAAGCTTAAAATTAAGGAAATAATGAGAATGACAGCAGACTTAAAAGTATACCATATTTTTTTTTTTTTTTTTTTTTTGTAGAGACAGAGTCTCACTTTATGGCCCTCGGTAGAGTGCCATGGCGTCACACAGCTCACAGCAACCTCCAACTCCTGGGCTTAAGCGATTCTCTTGCCTCAGCCTCCCGAGCAGCTGGGACTACAGGCGCCCGCCACAACGCCCGGCTATTTTTTTGTTGCAATTTGGCCGGGGCTGGGTTTGAACCCGCCACCCTCGGCATATGGGGCCGGCGCCCTACCAACTGAGCCACAGGCGCCGCCCAAAGTATACCATATTTTAAACATTGCTTTCTTTACCATTTTGTTAGATGACATATTATAGGAAAACTGCATTTAAACATTTGATTTATGCAGAAACAAAATCTTTGGAAGGCGACATAATTGAGGTGATAGTTAAAGGTGCATGCCAGCACACACTGTGGTAGGTACATGAGAGCTTCCTGTTTACAAATCTTTTATGATAACTACTTACACAGTATCCAGAAATGTTCCTGAAATAGATACATTTATACAGGCACAAATGAATGAGTGAATGAATAA
Source organism: Nycticebus coucang (assembly GCF_027406575.1). NCBI lineage: Eukaryota > Metazoa > Chordata > Mammalia > Primates > Lorisidae > Nycticebus > Nycticebus coucang. Next base: position 68,523,585 of record NC_069790.1, on the reverse strand, counting down.
GTGAATGAAACTGTCAGTGTAAATTTTGTGAATTGCTAAAAAACCTTAAAGAATTTTTAGTTCCCCCAATATGTGTGTTTTGCTTTGCTTGTAAATGGCATAGCTATTTTAGTTTCAGTCGACCAAATGAATTTTCTTTTTGGGGATGGAGTAAGGCAGAAAGAGGAGTAGGAATAACAAACTAATTCCATTGTTTTAATTTTGAACCTATTTAGGTAAAAACTATGTAAAGCCTATGTTTTATAATGCAATATATTGCATTTTGGTTACTGTAAACTGTGGTCTTCCAAACATGAATGTTTAACCAGAAGATGAGTTTGTAAAGGAAGGACAAAAATAATATAAAATTATAAATGCAATATCCTCATATCCTCAATTGGTACATTTTCAATGGTCAGACTTATTGTACTATAAGTAGTTATGTGATGCGTAGAGTTCCAGGCAAGTCTTTGAGGTCACAGAAGAGACTCTCACCTATCAGCCACATAAAACAATCCCATAATGTACGAGAGGCTGTTTCTCATTTTTAATGCAAACATAATTTCCTTTGCATTAGGTGTTAAGTTTCCTTCATTACTCTTTATCTCTATGAAGCAGTGTGTTATTTTTCTTACATCTCAAATAACTACTTCCATAGAACATATTATAGCTAGAAAATCGGTCAGTCTCTAGAGCAAAGATTGAAGAAGTGGCAAAAAAACTCATTAAATACCAGAAAGACTCAATATCTTAATTCAAAAGAGAACTCTGGGCACAACAGTTCACCCCTGTAATTCCAGGACTTGGGGAGGCCAATGCAAGAAGATCGTGTAAGCCTGGAAGCTTGAAGCAAGCCTGAGCAACATAAGTGAGACCCCATTTCCACAAAAATTAAAAAAAAAAAAAAATTGCCAGGGTGGTGGTGTGTGCTTGTGGTCCTAACTACTTGGGAGGCTGAGGGAGTGGACTCCCTTAAGCCCAGAAGTTTCAGGCTGTAGTGTACTATGATATCACCACTGGACTCCAGTCTGGCAACAGAACAAGACCTGATCTCTTAAAAAAGAAAAAAGGCAGGGCAGCGCCTGTGGCTCAAAGGAATAGGGTGCTGGCCCCATATGCCAGAGGTGGTGGGTTCAAACCCAGCCCCAGCCAAAAACTGCAAAAAAAAGAAAAGAAAAGAAAAAGAAAAAAAGGCAGAGGAAAGAAGCACTTGAGAATGACTCTCAAAGCATTTCAAAGTCACTCTCAGTTAAATACGCTTAGAAGATATGTGAAGATATATGGCTCTCAGGAGTAAAATGAAATCTTCTAAATGAAAAAGAATGCAATCGTCTTGATTTCAGGTCCTCTTTGTAGTTAGATGGATGTGAACATTTTATTAGACTACCTAAATTAACCTAGATGATGTATCTGACTTTAAACAAATTGGAAAGCATTAATACCTCTCTTCATACAAAATTAGTAAACAAATGGAGCACATCTAAAGAAGGCCTTTAATTACTTGGATCTAGTTTGATCCCTAAGGGCTTATGTTATTGACAGTTTGAGAGAAGTCAGCTCTGTGTGTTGACGCATTGTGAGTTCTCATCTTTCAGGGCCATGTAGAATTCGCTGGCACTGGATGAAGTTTACATCATTTGATTTACCTTTACTAATGTTATAATGACTATAATGTCTTGAATATATTCCCTTCAAAATTCAAGAATTGAAACTTAATTCCTATTGTGTTTGTATTAAGAGGTGGGATTTTGGGGAAGTGATTAAGTCATGAGGGCTACACCTTCATGAATGGATTCATGTCTTATAAAATCACTTAAGGGTACTAGCTCTGGTTCTTTTTTCTCTTTGGCTCTTTCACCAACTGAGGACACAGTGTTTGTCTGTTTTGCCTGTGTACTTTTTTGTCACATGAGTATCAGCAAGAAAGCCCTCCCAGACACCTACTGCCAAAGTCTTCCAAGTCTACTGAAAGTATAAGAAATGAACTTCTGTTTTTTATAAATTACTTGGGTTGTGGCATTTTGTTATAGCACCAGTAATAAATTAAGACAGTGATGATGACATTTAACAAGTGCTATCAGAGTCTGAAACCACTTACCAGAGAGTTCTATATCTAAATTCTAATTTTCCCATTTATTAGCAATGGATCTTACGCATGTTATATAAAGTTTATGACTCTCAAGTTTTCTTATCTATAAAATGGAGGTTAAAAAGGAGTTATTTCTTAAATGTAAAGAATGAAATGAGCAAACATCCTGGAAGCACCTAGCTCATTGTTACATTATGAATTCAACAGAGGTTGCTTCTCTCTGTTCTCCTTTCTTCCCCTCTCCAACATGCATTTCTTGATGTAATTACCAGACTATAGAAATATAAGCACATTTTGGTATATCTAAAGTGAGACCAACAAGCATTAAAACAAAGTAAAATAATGTTATGATTAAGAAGAAGAGGTTGGGGATAGTGGCTCACATCTGTAATCTCAGGACTTTGGGAGGCTGTGGAAGGAGGATTGCTAGAGCCCAGTTGAAGGTTGCAGTGAGCTATAATCAGGTCACTGCAATCTAGTCCGGGCAACATAGTAAAATCCTGTCTCCAAAAAAAAAAAAAATGTTAATGGTTTAATTTTAGGGTAATTCATTGTGTTTGATATATTTTATTTAATCTGCCCATAAAGAGTTCTTATACAAAGCTTAAATTATAATCTTTACCACAAGAAAAAAATAAGGGAAAATAGAATATATTTTATAAAAATTTTCTGAAGACTGGTCAGGAAGTTGTTTACATGGCTTATAAGAATTCTAGCAAGATAACTGTATATAACCTAACTTTACAAAAATTTGCATATGCTGTGGTCTGAGTATTTGTGTCCCTCCAAAATTCATTTGTGGTAATCTAACCCTCAAGTGTGTTGGTAGTAAAAGGTGAGGCCTTTGGGAGCTAATTAAGTGATGATGAAGAAGCCCTTGTGAATGAGATTTGTGTGCCCTTATGAATGAGGCCTGGAGGAAGGTGTTCTGCCATGTGAAGACGCATAGAAGGTACCATCTGTGAGAAACAGGCCCAGGCCACAAGACACCTGAGCTGCTGGTGCTTTGAACTCAGATTTCCCAGGCCCCAGAACCGTGAGCAATAAATTCTTTTGTTTATAAATTATTCAGTACAAAATATTTTGTTATAGCAGCCCCAAGGGGTGAGAAAGTATATAAAACTATATTTATACTATATAAGTACACACTTATAAATTATATTTGTAATTATTTAATTCAAAATGACTTATAAAAGGTAGCGGGAAAAATGGTGGCAATGTTGTAAAAAATCAAAAATTACCAGGATACTGTTCTTCAGGATCAGCTAAGAGTCTTCACTGGAAGACCATAGGATTGTTTTAAGAGTCACCACCTAACATTGTTGTCAAATCCTGTCTCTATAAATATGAAAAAGATAGAGTAGGCAAACAATAAATATGACTTAGAGAAATGGAGCTAATAATTTATAAGATTTCATATTTTCTTTCAAAATGGACATAACCATCTTTTAGATTTATAGAGTAGAAACCATTTTAGCTGAAGGCCTTTTTCAAGTCTATATTGAATGAGTTCTTTGAAAAGGTTATACATTTCTTTGCCTTATGTAACAAACACACAATAGCTCCTAAGTGCTTCTGACATGAAAAAACTTCAGGCTATCTAAAAACCTGAATGTATGAGATAAAGAATGTTTTTAACTTATTTGTTCCCTAAAAACTTTTATAGACAAAATTTGAAAAACAGAAAGATAACTTGAGATCTTACTATGCTCTTAGACACATGACCCTATTTTTATTTGTATGGTGGGAGATAAACATCATTTGTAAATGTACATAATAAATCTTCAAAAAACCTGTTACTATTAGATATTTTTACCTGAAAATTTACTATTACAAAACATGCCAAATTTTAAACATGAATTATTTATGCCATGTAAAAGCTGATAGTATATAGTAAAATTAATTTATGATTTCCAAATCTATTCATTTACTAATTTTGCAGATAATGTAAAAATTATAGTTGTATGCATGTAAAACACAATGATTCTTAAAAGCAAGATACTTACAATGACTCTGACAATATGATAGTCCTGAAACAATTTGAGCTGAACATCTAGGAGAGGTGGTTAAGACACATTTAGAATTTGATAATGTATTCTAACAGTTTTCCCTGCTTATCCAGGCATACCTGGATACTTCTACCTGAAACACGATGTACATTGCCAAGTATGTGACATTCTGAATGGGAATTAGAAAAGCACATAATATGTCATATATGACTTGAAAACTGATTACTATGTAAAAAACTCACAACTATTTAAAAATTGCAAGTGCTAATCTCTAAGTGCTTTGGCAGAAAAGAATGTGCTCCTGAGAATCAAGGCAAATGAAAAATGATAATCTTTTCATCCATGGTATCTTTACTTGCCAACATCAACCAAGAAAGATAAGAAAAGATATGAAAAGAGAAAAAAAATTGAACATGTTATGTCTGGGTACCATGATTAAGGAAGGACTCAAGACTAAGATAAAATTTATTATTTTGTTAAATAATATTAAGTAAATAGGTCTTATGCCAGAGTAGTACAGTGGGGAGCTAAACTAATAACTACTAATGCTATTAATAGTAGACACAATGATGTCTTGGAAATCTTATGGTTTTCCAATAAATTTTGAAATTCCAATAACCATTCCTGGAAACTTTGTTTTCTGGAATTCATACCAAACAGAACAGCTGCCTCTTGAGTAATTCCTGACAGATGACTCACCTTGGCCAATCTGTTACTCAGTGATTACTTACTGCATACTGGCTTTGGGCCTGTCACCATGTTAGGTACCGAAGATACACACTCAAGATAAGAAAAGGATCAGCTCAGCTTGAAGGGCCTTATAAGTGATGGAGGGAGATGGACATTTAAAATGCTCCTACAATTTGAGAAGCACAACAGCTGGGATCTGCTCAGTATGCTGTGTATAGAGCTGAGAGCTACAAATCATTAATCTTGTCTGAATAAAAAAATCACTCTATGCAGAATGTACTTTTGATCTGGGACTAGAAAAAAATGCTAGTATTTCATCAAAATGAGAGAAAACTACATACATCTGAGATACGTGTCAGCTCTTTTGCTAATTTGCTATGGGATCTTTACAAAGTCACTTAGCTCCTCTGAGCTGCAGCATTCATATTTCCTGATGAATCAGAGTAACAGTAATTACTCTAACAATACAGTTATTTTGAGAAAAATAACTTGAAAGGGCTTTGTAGATTTATAGCTCATAGTATATCAATTTTACAATCTCTGATCAGTTGAAATTCATAGGCGTGTTATACTCAAGTTCCAAATGTTTATTTCATACCACTCTTTAGAAATAGGTAACTATACTAACTATTCTCTTCTCTCAACAGCCCTGGGTGCTGAGTATGGAAACATATGCTTTACTAACAGACTGAAAGGATCTTAACAGTTCATAAACAATTGGTTTAAAGATCTTGGGACATTTTACATTAAGAGCAAAAGCTATCATTTTACATTCTGTTCCAGGTATGCTTCTGTGTTAGCTTCTAAATCCTAGGTGCCACACGGCTATAATGTTATATTCTCATTGATAAAGTACCATTTACAAAAAGAAAGGAAATGATAAAAGTAGGATAAAGTCTCTGAACAAATGCAAAGTCATTCTGAATAGTCTTCAGAATCAGATTCTAAACGAACCTGTAAAGACTATTTTTCTTCTCTAAGGATCACTAAGAAATTAGGTAAGGAATAAAAATCTATATCCAGAAGTGAAGCTTCAAGGAAATCCCTCTCCTTTCCCCTCCTCTCCCCTCCCTCTGCTCTCCCCCCCCTCACATACACACACACACACACACACACACACACGCGCAAACCCACACAAAAGCTGACCCATATATCTGACTAGCTAGAAAAAATAAATCCTTCAAAGAAAGATAATCACTAACATTAAATAGGCTTAAGATCACATTTTATATAATCTTCTCAATAATTCCTTTTACTTTACTCACCTGTCCATCCTTCCCCTGATATGTCACTCTTTGCTAAAATCCTAGGCTTTTTCTCATTGTATTTGATTAGCTACTTTATTCAATTTAGCTGTGGTTTTTCTGTGGCTCTCAAACCACTATGAGGTTTCTACTTCAATTTTTTTCTTACACACTAAACTTGATACCGTCATCATAAGACATACAGTAAGTAGAACTAAGGTTTAACTTCCTAGACCCTGCCCCTGGCATCCATTTGCCTGCCAACCATTCCCTCCCATGCCTCTTTCCATCCGGTTTCTATTTTCACTGGACAACTCTTACCTCTTAAGGGTCTCCCTGAGTCTCACAATACACACATTCATCATCCTTTGAGTAGTGCACACTTCACCAGGACTCCCTGAAACTCTATTCTCCTTTCCCTTTCGATGCAAAATCACAAGGCTCCCTTAGCTCTCTCTCATCATGCTGGCTAAACTTTCATTCTCCATCTGCTCCTCTTCCTTCTTTCTACTTTTAAAATTAATGTGCTCCAAGATTTTATTCTTTTGTTCTCCTTTTCATCTGTATCCTGAGCTGAAATATCTCCTGAATTCCAGATATAATTTCTGGTTTTATTCGATACAATTTCCTGAGGGCCTGCTAGTAATTTTTAATTCCATGTCCACAATGAAACTCTTCATTTATGGGGCCACCATTTTCCAATATACCCAGCCATGAAACGTCGGTATCATTTACAACTACTCCTTTTCCTTTACACTCCACATTCAAAAATATACAGTTGAATCATGAAGTGTTTTAATACCTGTAATACACCAAATGCCTGAGATGCAGGTGGGTGACAATGAGGCACAGGGTTAAAGACAATAGGACAGATTTGATTAAGAATACAGTCTAACTTCTCACTAGGTATTTGACTGCTGCAGCCTATTTCCCTATCCAGAAATTATAGTTATAATTATTACCTAATATTTTATTATAAAATTTAAATACAATAACATTTGGAAATTTTAATGCAATAAGACACTGCTAATTGTATTCAATTATCTTTTATTATCTCATACTATCAAGCCATTTCTCTATATAGCCTATTTAAGTTTTAGCCATAAGGTCCTCTCTATGCACAAATATACCTGATCTTTCTTTGCCCTAGAATATCTTCCTGTCATACACAACTTAGATGTTACCTATTATTTTGATGTCCATCTTTTAAAATATATATTTAAGTGAAAATTTATTGATATAGATATATATAAGCTAAGTATACTTTGGGAAAGGCTTATAAAGAAGAATTGGGGGGGGCATTGGTTTTTATTTTAAGGAAATAAATATGCTAAGGTTCCTTTTACAATAATTTTCTTAAGTAAAGTGCTTCATGACCGTAGAAAGGAGCTTATGCTTCATGACTGTACAAAATAACTCTATTCCCCAACCTACTACAGAAACAAAATGTTGATGTAACCTCCTAAGTTAAACATATCTGGCAATTCTTAACTACTTTACAAAGAGACTAAGGAGGTAGGTAAGAAAGTGAGGATTTTCTAGCTTCCAAATATTCAGGCAGAAAATGAAAGCCATCAGCTACAGAGTTGTTAGTTATAGCAAACAACTATGCTTTTCCATATGAGGTACTACACATAATTAATTTACACACCACAGTTCCACATTCAACCAGTAAGTGAGTCTGTTTAACCATTACAAACTATTAGGTCATGCCAAATGGTTTTAGACAAGTAATTGCAGATACAACAATATAAATGTTGATTTCTTAAATTTGACAACTGCTACAAGAGTTTCCAGAACTACATTAGATATTAAAGATAATTTTCAAGTGTAGCTGGGCATAACAAATCCTGCAGAAGCCTCAGCCTCTGTAATACCAACATAGGTTAACAGCTTTATAAACAGTAAGTTAACATGGGACAATCTAAGAAAAAAAATCTCTTCAGGTGGCATCCACTTTCTTACAGGCTTCTCCAATGAGCGTTACCATGTTCTTAATCTGGGAGGAATTATGAAGAACATCCAAGCCCTTTAGAAGAGCATTCTGGTTTGGAATTAGTCTCAAAATGTCTTACTGAAGTGTGGGTGCTTTGAGACCTTTCTGAGAAAGTTCTGGCAGAGAGAGCACGCCCCTACTCTCCATGGGAAGCTCCTGTTTTAGTGTCTTCTCTTCCTCTTCTACCTCACTGGCCACAATTTCAATTTCCTTCTTTAGGCTCTGAGTGTTCTTAGTCATCAATTCTTCAGTCTCTACCGTTTTTTCTATTTCTTCCTGCAGTAATGCCAGACCTCCTTTATTAACTCGCTCCTGTAATTCCACATTCAGTAGACTTGACACGTGAGTCAAATCTGTTGGCTCTTTAGGAGGGGCTTTCAGGTTTCACAAAGTTGTAGCAATCTTTTCTTCAGTAAGTTCGGATGATACAGCATTTCTTCTTTTTCTCTACTACTATTACCCCAAATTGTTATTATTACTGATTCCATTATTGTTTACACTCTCTGCTACTGTTTGATGGAGGTTGCCAGTTTTTTCTGTTGTTGGGTGCTATCTTTATCTGTTTCATGTTAGGATGCTCTGTTTGTCCTTCAGAAGACAGATGCTTTGAATGATTTTTACTTCTTTTTCCTGTGTTTCTAACCTTTTTCTCTGACTCCTCTTCATCATCATTGGTTTTTTTGAATTTCTTTTTAACTGTTGAGACTTTTTCTTGGAAACATGTGGTTTACCATGCATTTTGATCAGCTTGATGAAACTGGAGGAAATCAAGTATCTCAATCAAGACCTCCCCGTGAACATAAGAGGTGAGCATAATATCACGGAATTCTAGGAATCCTTCCGGGAGCCATGCTCAGAATAATTCGTGCCCAAACAATTGAAACCAAAGGAAACTCCATCTTAAATATTTCCTCTTCCAGAAAGCCTCTGCTTATAAACTACTGTTCTATATTAGTAAAATCTTTCATCCTTTGAACACGTACATATTTTGATTCTCTTTAGCCACTTTCCCCCCTCTATTTTCCAATTTGTTTATTCATAGACATGTCTCTCCCTACTTTAATTCTAAATTCTGCAAGACATTCCTGCCACAATGCCATTGCTGTCTTAGAATATTACTAATTTTACCACACCCTTCTCTCTTTATTTGAAGTCATTTTAATTCATTCTCAGATAAAACTTCCTTGAAAATAGTATCATATTATCTTTTTTCATTTCTGCATAGTACTTAGTCTTATTCAAGTAGATACTCAATAAACTTTTGTTAAATAAGTTAAATTTTTTAAAGTACTAAAAAATTGACAATGATTATTATGCAGTTAAGAAAAAAAATCCAAAGCATTCTTACTATCACCTGTTGTTCCATTCCATGACAGAAAATCAGGAAACACATAGAAAAATACTGAGAATTCAAGTTCAACTTCTATTCCCCCCCCCCAAGATCCATGCTTCTTTCTGTAAGATACTTTTGAGGGGGAAAAAAATCAAAGATAACATTGCCATAATGATACAGAATTTTTTAAACAAGCAAAAATGGTCACTCATCTCTTTAATCAAGTATTGCTTCTTCTAGCCAAGTCTCTTCCACATGAGATTCAGCAGTCTCACCCTGCATCTATGCTGTATTGAAAACACGGTTCAACACTGGCCATACAATCTTTCTGCTGCGTTTCATTAGGCAGTATACACACTTGTGCTTTATTTTCCAGTTATTCTGTGACAAGAATTTAAGGTCAAGCAATCATCCCCGACTTCCTGATTCTCTTTGGATTATAGAAAAATGCAAATGAGTAACCTCCAAGTGGGAATATTAATATCCATAAAAACTTTAGCTATCTTGTTGATAGTTTTATTTGGAAGAAGCGAATGCTTCATACTGCCAAGGATAATGTTCTGATTGGTTTCTGTTGACCAATTACAATGAAAATATTTTTCAAGTTTAAGTGTGTATTTCTCTTCCTTCCCGACTGATACTGCTTTACAGATGCTGTAATGTTCCTCCGGATGCTCTAGCAGCAAGGCTTTTCATTTTTGCAGTCCCTTTACTGTTTCCTGCAGGTCCATAATGTCTTGGGGTCCAGAAGCACCAGCCAGGTCACCTTTGCATCTGATGCTGCCTTGTTCCTGTAAATCAGTTCCCATAACCTTCTTTTACTCTATTTTTTATAAAACTTCCATCAAGAAAAATTATCCCCAAATTGAAGACAGGTAAAAGCAACTGCTGTGTGTTCTTCTAGAGTAGTGCTGGGACGAATATTCCATTAACTTTCTATTGAGTAGGCTATTAGACAATTTTGGAGAGCCAGAGGTTATTTTATAGACAATTGGTATCAATTCGATGCTTCTTATCTGGGATGGTAATACAAATAATTCCTGTCTATCCTAATGTAAATAAATGCTGTCTGAGAGAGATGCAGTTGGTTTTAGTCTGATAAAAAAGATAAATCGAGACATTACTGTCCATTGCTTTGTACGATATTATCAAGTGTTATGTTTGTTAGAAACATTTCGGCATTTCTTGATAGATGATATTAATCTTTGACCTTCAAACCCTTTATTGAACACAGACTTCTTTAATTAATGGGTGGAGGGAGGGTGATTGGTGGGACCACATCTACGGTGCATCTTACGAGGGTACATGTGAAACTTAGTAAATGTAGAATATAAATGTCTTAACACAGTAACTAAAAAAAAGCCAGGAAGGCTATGTTAACCAGTGTGATGAAAAATTTGTCAAATGGTCTATAAAACCAGTGTATGGTAAAAAAATAAATAATAAATAAATAAAATTAAAAAATAAAAAAAATTTTGACATATTTTTATATTTCATAAAAGTCATGTTTTAACTTTTTCTAAATTATTATTTAGAAACACAAAAGCTTATACTACTGCTTCAATAACATTAAAAGTATAATGTAGGTTCATATTTATTCTGTCCTATGTGACAAGGTTATTCTGAATATTTCACTTATTTTTCCAATAACTCTAGAAGGCTGATGCCATTTTTTATTACACTTATTTAGAGAATTAAAGATTGAAGGACAAGCAGTCTCTATCTAGCAGTTCAATAGCTCTACCTGAATCCAGAATGTTCTTATGTGAGTCTAGTCAGTGCCCCTTATAAATACTGTGTGGTTCTATTTCCAAGTCCTTGCCCTCCTACACAGTATGGTAGTTTTCTTGAGACTGAGGTCCTGTCTTAATTCCTTTTCCAATAAGACTCATTGCTAACTGTTGTTGCATCTTTCTGCTTCCTAAGAACTGCATAATGTCCAATCTGCAAGGTGACCCCCCGAATTTTACAAAACTCTGTCTTAACACAGTTTCCCCTAGGAGGTTTGATAAAATACAGCTTGTTGAGCCCAGTTTCCCAGAGTCTTGATTTCAGTAGATCTCAGTGGGGAAAGGAAATTTGCAATTCTAAAAAGTTCCCTAGTGGCATTTATGCTACTCCTCTGGAGACCATACCTTGAAAACCACTGTCTTAGTATGAAGTATATGCGATTAAATCTCCTGCACAGTGATTGCTACAAATCTAGATCAGCCTGTCATCTCTTTTATTTATTTATTTATTTATTTATTTGCAGTTTTTGGCCAGGGCTGGGTTTGAACCCACCATCTCTGACATATGGGGCCGGCACCCTACTCCTTTGAGCCACAGGCGCTGCCCAATCTGTTTCTTGATAGAGATACTCGTATTGCTCACCTGCCATCCCCGGAGGAGTCAAACCTTTCCTCTGCCTCCTTTTGTTATCACAGTAGTACTTGTCCTCTTACAAGTTTTTATAACCTCACATGCAAACAGCCTGAAATGCACAGGGGGTGACCTCAACACAACAACTGATTTTCCTTAAAGTTCCAGTACACAGCCCTATTTGTCCTAGTTATAATCTGAATATAGGACAGTTAACATTTTGGGGGCTAGAATGGGCAGTTCTCTGAACTATCTCCTGTCTATGTCATAATATCAGCAAACTATTACCCGTGACCCAGCCACTAATTACCTTGCTCCTATTGCCACTACTTTTATAATTGCTTCCACCCTATCCCCTACTGCTCCTAGCTCCAAAGCCTCTTTCTCCTTCACGGCCAAACAGCTTTATGAGCACTGTGTCCTTTTTTCACAGTTACTTCCTGGTTTGGCATTGATGATTTATGGGGTCAGTGCAGTAACAGTTTAACAGTAATAAGAAATGAAAAAGTAAACAGATTTGCTGTTCAACTCTCTGATGCTATTTCACTGGTGTTGAAGACAGGTAAACAGAAAAAACATTTATTCATTTTTTTGGAGAAAAAAAGAGTAGAAACATAAAAGATGAAGAAACATTGTTTATTATTTATTGACCAGACAAACCGGCTTTGGCAGTTAATAAACTAGCTTGCATAAACTATAGGAGGTTGCTAGGCCACATTAAGACTGGTGCCCTGATATCCACAGAGGCCTGGCTTGCAAAAGTGCTTTCTCAACAGGTTTCTGCCATATCGTTTTCTTATTAGGAGATTTTTCCAGTAGCCACCCAGTCTATCACCACATCATAAAACCAAAGTGTGTGATGCCATACGTGTTAATATATTTAGAATAGCAGTTGGTTGGAAAGGTTTGACAGATTCTTACTGAACTATGATGTTTTTCCTGAGCCTGTGAGTTAGAGAATTTGATTTAAAGATCACAAAGTATATTCAACTTGTTTCTGACAGCTAGCTAGAAGGAATATGGTCAGGAATAGCCCAGAAGGAAAGAAGCAGTTACTTTAAAAATAATACCTCTTACTCATACCTTTTATAAATAGGATGCCAATTCTGTCTTGTTTGATAGTAAAGAAAGAGAAAAGGCATTTCCTGGGGCTCTTATTTCCTCTGGCTCTCTCACGTCACCCCAAAATTTTACAGAAAATATCAAAATTGAGTGGCAATTATTGAGATGCTGCCATTAAACTGTTTAGTTCCATTTTAAAATCTCCCCATTTATAATTCCCCAGTTACACATCTTTCCTAATTCACAAATTCTCTCACGGTAATGACTTTTTAGTGGGACCACTGAGGGATAAAGTGCATATTTATTGCTGCAAATAATGTTGGTTTCTGTGCAATTTGTTAACTTGTGGATTAAATTTTGAGTAAATTTCCTGTGTTAGTTGAAATGTACAAGTGTATGGGGGACTTTATTTTTACTATGACAGCTTTATTGTGTTATAATTCACATATCAAATTCTCTCATTTAGTGTGTATAATTTAAGGATTTTTAGCATATTCACAGATATGTGCAACCATAATCACTGTCAATTTTAGAATATCTTTATCATCTCAAAAAATAAGCCTTTTAGTTATCACCCTCTCTAACCTCTTCCTACCCCACGCACTCTACCCTTCAGCAGCAATTACTCTGTTTTCTATTTCCATAGATTTGATGATCTGGATATTTCATATGATTGGAATCATATAACATGCAGTCTTTTGTTGCTAGCTTTATACATGTAGCATGTTTTCAAGGTTCACCCATGTTTTTATGGCTAATATTCCATTATATAGATATATCACATTTTGTATATCCGTTTATCCGCTGATAAATATTTGGAATGTTTCCACCTTTAGCTATCATGACTAGTGCTGCTACAAATACTCATTTGCAGTAACTTCATTTCTCTTAAGTGTGGAATTGCTGGATCCCATTGTAGCTCTATGTGTAACCGTATGAGGAAAGATCAGGCTGGTTTTCAAAGTGGCTGTACCATTTTATATTTACACCAACAGTATGTTAGAAATTGCTTTAATTTCTCCACATCCTCACCCACACTTTTTCTTTTCTGAGTTTTTGATTTTAGCCCTTCGAGTGGGAATAAAGTAGTATCTCAGTATAGCTTTGATTTATATTTCCCTGATGACTGAAGATGTTAGGCCGATGTTGATTGGCTATTTGTGCATTTTCTCTGGAGAAATGTCTCTAGGATCATCTAAATGATCCTTTGCCTATTTTTGCGTGGGTTACTTGTCTTACTTTAAATCATTTTAAAAAATAATTAAGATACAAATCCTTTATTAGATACATGATTTGTAAATATTTTCTCCCACTTTGTGGATTTTCTTTAATTTTCTCAATGGTTTGATATGAATCATTGAAGCTTTTAATATATAATACTTTTCTTTTGTCATTTGTATTTTTAAAGTCAGATGTATGAATATATTGCCAAATCTTATGTTATGCAATTTACCCCTATATTTTATGACAAAGGATTTGTAATGTTTTCACTCTTACATTTAGGTTTTTTATCCGTTTTGAGTTAATTTTTGTGTGTGACATGAAGTTCTTATTTTTTGGCATGTGGATATCCAGTTGTCCTAGTATAATTGCTAAAAGCACTATTGTTTCGCTATTCAGTTGTCTTGGCACTCTTGGCAAGTTTCAGTTGACCATCGCTGGATACCAAGAGTAATTTTGAGTCTATAATTAAGACTGATAAGCCTATCCTAAGCAGTATCACCATTGCTTTGTAGTAAGTTTTAAAATCAGGAGAAGTGAGTTCTCTAATTTTGTTTTTCTTTTTCAAGATTGTTTTGGATATTCAAAGTCCCTTGTAACTGCGTATGAATTTTAGGATTACTTTGTGCCCTTCTCCAAAAAGCCAACTGGAATCCTAAGAGATACTGCACAGAATCTGTAGATCAATTTGTAGATTATTGCCACCCTAATGTTTTAAGTCTTACAACCCACTAACATGTAATGTTCCATTTGTTTAGATATTGCTTGCGATCTTTCAAAGATATATTGCAGTTTTCAGATGGTTAAGTTTTCCATTTCTTTTGTTAAATTTATCTGTAAGTATTTTGTTCCGTGTGATGACATTATTAAAATAATTATTTTAATGTGCTTTTCAGATTGCTCATTATAAAGATAGAAAAATATCATTTTTTGTATTAATCTTTATCCTACAATCTTGCTGAATTTGCATATTAATTCTAATAGTTTTCAGGGGGTTCTGTAGGATTTCCTATATACAAAACTTCCTGCTTTCTATGACTATATACCATGCTTTCTTATCTCTCTTTGCACATCTCATAATTTTTTTTTTGTTATGAACTGGACGTATTACTTAATACATTACAGCAACCCTGACACTTCTGGCACTTATTATTTACTTGGCTACTTGTTTTAGTGACAAGTTTGATTATTTTAGTGAGGTCTACTCTCCTACTATGTCCACAGTGTAAAGCCTCAAACGCTGCCCTTCAGGGAGCACAGACTTCACACAAAATCAGGGATGACCGGGGTTAGGGTTGGGTGAGCTTTCTCTTTCTTCGGATGACACCAGCTGTTAAACTGCCTTCTATTGTTTCCTCAAGAAGGTCCTGCACACTCATCTATGCAGATTTAGGCTTCTGTGGAGGGGCAGTTCACCAGGTCAGTGTGGAAAATTTGTTATGACCCCATGAGGAATCCTTCCAGCTGTCTCAGTTCTCTCAGTCCGTTTCTCTCCAGCAGGCGAGATGACCTACAGTTCAGTCTGTATCTCTGATGAATCTATCATCTCCCAAATTGCCTTTTGCCACAACTTCCAAGTTTTGAGAGTATCCTGAGGCTAGAACTTCTCCACACTATTACCGATGAAGTCAGTTCCTTCGGGAAGGGATTTAGAGCTCTCCTTACTAAGACTTTTTTCTTCCCTCAGGCAAAATCTTTGGGCCCGGGCCTGGTTCCTGGTTCCGGGCTCTGGAACAAGGGCTAGCTTCTCTCTGATTGACGGTTCACCTACTCTCATCTCTAAAGGAGCGGGAGTCGGGAAAGGAAAGGAGAGAGAGGGCTGGTGTGCTCTCATCTAACAGGCACGGGGTCGGGGTATATGGCACACCTCCCGGGCCAGGGGCACCACTACAACCTGTACTCTAGCCAACAAACACAAACAATGTAACCTCATCATCTAGACCCTCATATTGATTTGAAATTAAGAAAAAAAAAAGGTGAGCACAGAGTACATGGATGTAGGTGGCGGCAACTGCGGGTCTCTTAGCCTTGCTTCTCCCTGTGTGGAATTGCTGCCCCAGGACCTGCGGCGGGGCAGGAGCCCCAGTATTCTCAGTGGTGTCCTGTCCAACATTCTGTCGCACAAAAGGGACCTGAACATGAAAAAGGCAGGTGCCACCTCTCAGCTACAATGACTCAGAAATTGGCATTAGGAATAGGTAGCATGAGACAGGGTGCGCAAGGCAGGCCCCTAACTGTGAGCTCCACCAGGGAGCTCTGTGTTAATGAGCACTCGATTTAATCATTTCACAGTTTAAACATAGGAGAAACTATCACATTGTACCCTGTAAATAAATAAATTATATATATATATATATATATATATACATACATACATACATACATGCACATATAAAGTTGTCAATTCAAAAGTAAAATTTTTAAGAGGTTAATTGTAAAAAAGTGTTTTTAAGATAGAGAATATCATTTAATCAGGAAATTTAACTTCTGTGAAATGTCATAGCTTTTAATGACAAAATAATAGTTTGTCTTTGAAAAATGTAATTGTGGATTTTATCATTTCTTTTAGAAATATATCAAAACTACAATATCATTTCAAGACCCAAAGACCTTAAAACATAAAAGTTAAAAAGAAAATGAATCCTTTAAGAACATGAAATCACCTAAGTGGTTATGAAACCAACGTGAGTTTTATATCAAAAGGAATAAAGATTCAGATACATCAAGTAGTAAGTGTATGTAGTATGTAAAACGAGCCTGCTGGTTCTAACTTCAAAGTGACTATAAAAGACTTGCTATTCCATGTCCTATCAATATTCCACAGTCTATTAAAGCCTGCATTTTAAAATGAACTTATATTTTCTTAGTAAAATAGCCTATTTCTTCATTCTGTCTTTCAAAAACTCACCATGTTAATGCATCAGTTTAACTTCCAATTATTTGCTCTAATAGGAAGAGAAAACTTGGTTAATAAAAATCAAAAATCATAACCAAATGACATTTAATAGCCATTAGTGACCAACATCTACATTGCAAAAGTGTTTTAAAAATCCAGGGATATCATTATTTTTATTTTTGATGTCTTTTCCCCAGAAATTTTTAACCTATAAAAGAAAGTAAATCTAGAAGTGTAGTTTATAAAAGTAGGGCAGCCAGGCGCATGAATTTCCAATATAGCATTTAATCAAGTTCCATCTAATATTCAAGACTGTTATGACGGTATAATTTTTTTTTTAGTGTACCTTTCTTTTTTTATTTTCACATATACATGTGTTCATTAGGCTCCCACCCCTTGCCTTCACAAAATCAAAAAGGCCTAAACTTTCGGGGAACAGGAACAAAAATGTAAAGTATAAATTTTTTGATAACAGTTTAAATTTTAATTCTCACAATTACATTTCCTAAACAAACACAAATATCATAGAACATGATCTACATTAATCATTACACTACCGAGTTGAGTCAGAAAGTGTTTTTGAATAATATTAATATGTGAGCACCACCTAGAGCTTTCAAAGACTAGTATGTGTTTAATAGGAACAGAAAAGACTAAAATAAGTAACAAAATCTTCTGTTGAAAAGCAGACTTTAATTATTAAAGTCAAATGTATTTTGCAGAATAGACATTAATATATTCTATGGTGCTAATCTTGAACTTGATTTAATATAGAAACTGTTGTACAACAACCTGTTTTCTTTGAAAATGAACCACTAACTTTCTTCTGGTTGAGGAATATTAGACAAGGTTTGTGATATTATTTAAAAAATTAATAGAACATACTAGTCTAGTTATTCCAGAAGAAAATACTAAGCCTTATGTGTTCAAGTGTTTTTCAATTCTTCCACACTGATGAAAAACGAAATGTAATTTACATTTGTTATCTCTTTACTGACAAATATATATCAAGTGGTTCTCTTAAACTATAATCTAAAAAGGATTATAATTTGAATAATTTAATTAAATGATTTCTTAAAATAATACCGTATGTCCTTTCTCCTCAAAAAATGAGAAAAACATAAATGAACTGAGCAAGATTTATAGACTTTGGGCTCTTGAGAGATGATCCATACAAAATCTTAAGTTCATAAACAAGGAAGCTAAATAAAAAAAGAGGGAAATGGTTTGCTTGATGATATAAAACAGAATAAATGACACAACCAGGAAACATGCCTCTTGGTGTCTTGTCTGTCTAATAAATGCTATTGTTCTGTCTATTTAGAGCTATTCCTTTAAAGCAGGATTTTTCAAACTTAGCATTACTGAAATTTGGGGATGAGAGATTTGTTGTAGGGGGACTGTGCTGTGTACGGGAGGATGTTCAGCAGCATCACTGGCGTCCAGACAACAGGTGCCAGGAGTAATCTTCTCCAGTTTCCACAATCAAAAAAGCTCACACCTGTAATCCTAGCAGTCTGGGAGGCCCAGGCAGGTAGATCACCTGGGCTCAGGAGTTCAAACCAGCCTGAGCAAGAGCAACACCTGTTCTCTACTAAAACTAGAAAAACTAGCTGGGTATCGTGGTGAGCACCTATAGACCCAGCTACTTACCAGGTTGAGGCAAGAGGATATCTTGAGCCCAAGAGTTTGAGGGTGCTGTGACCAATAATACCATGGTACTCTACCGAGGGTGACAAAGTGAGATTCTGTCTCAAAAAAAAAAAAAAAAAATCCCCTAGAGGGTAAAATCTCCCCACCTGATAAGCACTGATTTAAAATGAATGCTGCAGAAGTTCTGGAGAATGGCCAAGAAAATGAAAAATACATATGAATTTGACTGCGCAGCCTCTGCACTCCCTTCAAATTTTCAGTATATATAAGTTCCTTGAACACAGACAGGGCTGTGACTGCTTGATCTTTGTTCCTTCGCATTGAAAATATCTCCAGGAAATAAGCTGGTTGGAAAGGACGTTATTTCAAAATATTCCATTATTTTCAGAGGAGAAAAATGTATGGAATATTTGATTATTTGCATCCTCTTAAATTCCAACAAGGAATAAAAATTGCCAAATGATTACGTTTAAAACTCAGATGGGAATTTCTTACGTAAGTGTGGAAGTGGCAACTTAACAGAACACTGAAGTGGTGTTAGTTTTTTTTTTCATGCACCATTTGAATTGCCCTCAATCTTTACTTACATCCCACACACCAGACTTCCTGCCTCCATGGAGCTCTGAGAGCTTCCGACAGCAACTTAAAGATTCAGGCTGTGTCTGGGGTGCACAGAAGCCTGCCAGAGGCAAAGATGGCTGGGGATGCTCACTGAATATAAATTGATTTTTAATTAAAGATTCACTTTCCAGTTCTAGAAATCAGCACCTTGCTTTCTTCACCAGCAGCACAAAGAGAAGCCTCAATTCAACCTTACTATCATTTTTGTCTTTTACCTGGTATCTTTGAGTCCTCAATATCCAAGAAATAGGCAAGTGTAAGAAGTTATAAGAAAAATAACACAACTATTACAATTTGAAATGGTTTTGGCAACTATAAAATACAAATATGAGCAGTTAAATAGCTAGCACCTTCTGTATAGCAAATGATCAGTAAAACATTACTGGTTGGTTGAGTGGTTAAAATGTAACAAGAATTATTAAGCAAAATGTAATGATAATCTGTCTTTTACCATCAAAATTATAGCATTTGCTAAATCAGTTTTTGTTTTTCTGTACAAAGTACCATATGAATCTGCTGTACCTAACAAAACTTGGTGAGAGTTAAATAATGAAGTAAACAAATAAAAATCAGTTTCCACAAAATAAAGAAGAAAGCTACTATTATACTGACTGATAACTTGAACATTAAATTACACACAATATACATCAAAAGAATATGTCAAATATATATTGATTCAATATTAAAATAAGAATTTTCATGATACTTTGTGAACAGTAATTTCTTGCCTACACATGGTGGTGGTATGTAGGTGGGGAGGACATTACTTGACTATTGGAAGTCAGAGTTTTTGGAATGTGACATTTCTTTTGTCATTTTACATGGCTCCAACTAAAAGCAACAGTGAAGGCATAAAATTCTATCTTCCTAACCTCACTATATAGCAAAAATATTTGTAAAATCATCATGTGCTTCTGTTCAATGTTTCTTATGAACTGATGGTGGCTTTAAAGTATAACTGAAAAGAAGTCATTTTGGCTAATTAGGAGTTGATCATTCTGAAGCACAGGTGTGTCTGATGCAATTCATTTGTAATGACATCATTTGGTCCCTGTTAACATGCCAGTTTTAGGTGGTAAATTTTCCCAGGGTCTACTTTCTTCTCAAATCTAATCCATGCTCTTTTGTAGAGAAAAGAACAGCACCCAGAAAAGGAAAAGGACAGAAGGGGCTGTGTTACTATATTAGGATTGGGGAGGAAAGAGATTAATTTTTCCAAGAGTGCACTTCTGCTTATTCATTACTATTGCCTAAAATGTCATTTACTCTTAAAAATTCTCCTTCAAACATTCTCATTCTTTATAATCTAGCTCAAATGCCTCCCTCTCCAAGGAGGCTTCCCTAATCTGCCTTCTGGAACAGATTTAAAGAATGGTTTATTTATTTATTTTTTTCCTCGGATCTTTTCATACACAGACCTTTCTTCTGGAAGAGCATATTTTGGCTCATATGATAGCTGTTCATATTTAGAGCTTATCTTCCCTACAGATTTTCAAGCTTTTTAGGTATATCAATGGCCTTATTTATATATTCAGATTATTTAACATAGAAATGTGTAATTATGATGTGTTTAATATATTTTCTTCCCTCTAGCCTATAGGCAATGAATTTTCTAGACATATGGAAAAATGAGAAAGATACAGAAGATAGATTCTTTGAGACATGTACGATGGTTTATCAAAATTGTTCAATATTGCAAAACAGGAAGACCCACCTCAGGAGCAACTAGTGGAGGTTTTAGGAGCTGAAATATTAATCTTATAATACTTAGCTCCTTACCCGTATGAGTTTTCTAGTGTTGCTATAACAAAGCACCACAGACTGGCTGGCTTTAGCAATAGAAATTTGTTTTTTCACAGTTAGGGAGGCTATGAAGTTTAAGATCAAGATGTCAACAGGTTTGGTTTCTTCTGAGGCTTGTGGATGGCTGCTTTCTTGCTTTTTAACATAGTTGCCCCTTAATCTGGGTTGTTTGTGTGCTGATCTTCTCATCAGAAGACTAGTCAGATTGGATTAGGGCCCACCCTGATGATCATTTTAAATTTATTGGTCCTTTAAAGCCCCCCTCTCCATATAAAGTCACATTCTGTGGAACTGAGGGTTAGGGGTTCAATATATAAATTTGGGGAGGGACATAATTCATCCCCTAACACGTCTTAATCAAATTTCTATTAGATGAGGTCTTAACAATTAAGTTCACAAACTTCCCACCATGCGCTTACACTGGCAGCACGTTACAAACAACTTGACAAGGGTTTCATAACGCTGGTGTATCAGAGTCTCACAGTTGTGTTCGCGTCAACATGTGGCAGTGTCTTGTTGAGTGAGGTTCATTGTGGTTGTGTGTTTTGTGTGCTGTGGTGAGAATGTCTGAGACTGAAACAGAGCAACAAGCAAATATTAAATTTCTTGTTAAACTTGGCAAGAGTAGAAGCGAAATCAGGGATATGTTAGTCTGGTTTATCAGTGTAATGCTATGGAGAAAATGGTAGTATACACATGGATTAAACACGTTTCTAAGGGGAGAGAAAGTGTCACGGATGAAGAGAGGTGAGGGCAGGCAGTAATGAGCAGAACTGACAACAACACCTCAAGAATTTGTTGAATTGTGCATCAAAATCACCAGCTGACTGAGAAGGACAGTAGACCAAGTCAATATTGATAGAGAAACAGGAAAGTCTTAACCGAAAATCTTGACAACTTAGGATTCTTGAATCACGACAAAGCACCAGCTCGCATGGCAGTGTCGGTGAGTTAAATAAGTACGCTGGAGCACCTCCCCCAACACCTTATCTTGGACTTTGTTATTTACCCCCCAATAAAGGAAATACTGAAAACAAAACATTTTTATGACATTGAGGACATCAAGGGTAATAATACTATGACAGCTTTCTTGCCCATTCCAGAAAAATGATTCCAAAGTGCTTTGAAGGGTGGACTAGCCACAGGCATTGGTGCATAACTTCCCGAGGGGAGTAGTTAGGAGACGGTAATGATATTCAGCAATGAGGCTTGCAGCACTTTTTCTAGGACAAGTTCATGAACTTCATGTCATACCTCATAAATTTCTAACTACACCCTTTTACTTCTTAATATGTATTTGCCCATGTTAAAGTCCTAAAATAAATGCAGATACATAGCTTGTGGTTATATTATAAATACTTAGCATATTGGTTTTTATCTTATAAATCTTTAAAAGAAATGCTAATTTATAAATACTAAATAGTATCTTCCTAGGGATGGTGATAATTTTAGTTCCCTAAAACTTTTTAGAAAAGAAGGATCTGAAAGCACTTCTTAAATACTATTGGACTTTCTATAATATCAAAATTATGTGTTTCTGTGCTTTTAGATCTTAATCTTTTTCCAGATTTTGAACTATAAATCACATAATATGAATACATACCTAGCTCCTGAACTCATACTTTATTGTTTACAGATTTTACCCCCAAATACTCGTCTTCTGAAGATATAAGACTTTATTTATATCTAAGGTCCCAAACATAATGGATACTTATAATTTAGAAGTTTGATTCCATGGCTGACAAATCAATTTTTAAACATAAAGAGTTTGGGTATGTTGACATTTCTCATGCATTGTGCTATAATTTGTTCATAAATATGAATTACTATGAAGATAGTTGGGTTGTGCACAGGATCAAATATTTTAAAAGTTTAAAAAGTCAATAAGAAATAAATAATATGCACAGGAACAAATATTTTAAAAGTTTAAAAAGTCAATAAGAGAAGAGTGTCTAAGCAGCATAAAGATATGCACCAGAACAAATATTTTCTTTTTTTTTTATTGTTAAATCATAGCTGTGTACATTAGTGCAATCAAGGGGTACAATGTGCTGGTTTCATATACAATCTGAAATATTCTCATCAAACTGTTCAACGTAGCCTTCATGGCATTTTCTTAGTTATTGTATGTAGACATTTGTATTCTGCCTTTAGTAAGTTTCGCCAGTACCCATTCTAAGATGCAGTGTAGGTGTGGTCCCACCCTAACCTCCCCTCTCCCTTCCCCTTCCTTGGCCCTTTCCCCAGTCTTGTGCTATAGTTGGGTTATAGCCTTCTTGTGAAAGCTATAATTTAGCTTCATGGTAGGGCTGAGTACAAAAGTCAATAAAAGTATCTAGCAGCATAAAGATTAAAAATAGCTGATAATTTTTAAATGCGACCACCTAGTATAGTTTCTGTTTTTTTTTGTTTGTTTTTGTTGCAGTTTTGGCCAGGGCCAGGTTTGAACCCGCCACCCTCCGTATATGGGGCCGGCGCCCTGCTCACTGAGCCACAAGCGCCACCCAATAGTTTCTTAATCTTTTTTATCTTGCGAACTACTAACACTTCAGTATAAGTATAAAATAAAAGCAAAAATAGAAAATACCACACACTCTAAATACCAAGTATAGAAAGCATGGCACAGAGGGCTTCCTATTACATAAATCACATTTGTTTACTTTTTTAATGGATAACACTGCCACCTTTTGAAAATGTGACACTGAATAATTTGCCTTTACTTGATTTATTTAATTTGATTTATTCTATGAATGAATATATCTTTATATGTACACATATGACCATTTTTTGACATCAGAAAATATGATGTATGATTAATTTTAAGGAGTATCATATACAGTTCTCACTTAAACCAAATACATTATTATAAATAAGTTATTTTTGTTTTTTGGGTTTTTTTTGCAGTTTTTGGCTGGGGCTGGATTTGAACCCACCACCTCCAGCATATGGGGCCAGCGCCCTACCCCTTTGAGCCACAGGCACCACCCTATAAATAAGTTATTAAAAATGAGTTCATGCATCTCTTACATTGTCCAGTAAATATTCGCTGATTTTGAAGGTATTGGAAATATTTTACATGATAAATAATTGTCAATTTGATTTCCAGGAGTTCAAAATCGAATTCATTTGATTTGGATGATAATGATGACAGAAAGAACACTGCTTTAAAGAATCTACATATACATAAATCCTTGCAATTTTGACCTTTGTAGCACAAATAGTTATAACTCCTATTTATTGGCTATTTGCATGTACTATGTTCAATATATAAACATGATCAAATCTAATCCTCAAAAAATGTATTTGAATAGATATTTCTTCTAAGTATGAGAAAATGAGAATTAGAGAATTTAAATTTTCTCCAAGTCAAATACAAGTACCTGGCAGATCTATAACACGCACTCAGGTTTGTTTGACTTCAGAGTCTGTAATTTTAATCAATAATTTATCCATCCCCTCTCACATGTCACCCACACACATACACACACCCCGAAAGAGAATATCACAGAAGGCATGAACCACCTTTAATTATTTCAGAAATGTAAGCAACTGATATTTTATATAAGGACAATGCTCAAAGTCCAAGTCTTCTTCCAGAGTCAAGGTCTACTGACCTCCGTGAGGTTTTCCCACTCCAGCATACCCTGATGTCTTCCTTCTCTCAACCTTGATAGGTTTAGCATCTAAACCACCTATTTAGCACTGAACTGCATATTGACCCATTATTTTTCTGTTTATATGATGTTTATATGCTTCTGCCTTGTCTTACCACACTTACTTCGAATTTAAATTTTAGATTGTCATAGGATTACCACATCCTTATATCTAGCACTGGTACTGCGCTGTATTTATTTCATGTACCCACAGCTTTTGCACAGGGGCACTGCACCTAGCTTGTTCCATAAAAAACACCTTGCAGGCTTTTGTGAGTTGTTGATCTATCGTTAAGACAGAACCTTAAGGGCCACGTCAGTTCTGATGCCCTTGAAGAAATTACATTTCTCAATGACCTTATCCTGTGACATAAATCCAACTATGCTCCGAGGTCAACCAGAAATCAAACCATCCTTGGAGAGATCAGGCCATCCAAATATTCCCCACCACTACCACCATTTTTCACTAACACTGCGGGCAACTCTGCAAATTTATTTGACATTCTTTAAAAGGAGCATGATATTCCTTAAAGAAAATATGAAAGTAACCAATGGGCAGAGTATCTTTAGAGGTATAGTTATGAGCTTGTAAAACACTGTGAGAGCCTCACCTGCCCCTTTATTTATGACGTCTTTAACATACTTTAGACACATTATTCTTACCTTTCTGAAGGTTTAAAGAGTACTATATTACAAAACCTTACACACTTGTTTGTGCGTTTTCAAAATGGCACCTGGAAAAACTATTCTGAGCTCATTCAAATCAAGTTATTTGACTATGTAATGCATGGTTTACCTATGTTTTTATAATAATACATTTTTTACGTTATACTTTTACACAACTGGGAACGTAAAGTATCCTGTATGTGGAAGCTACTAGAACAGATGGCTCAGTCATGGTTGAGTGTCCTCCCAAATAACAGTAATGCACCCTTTTTATTTGACTAAGCTCAGTTAGCCACCTGCTGCTTATTTTATAGTATACTAATTTCTCCAACAGTCATAAGTTCACCTCTTAAGAAACTTAAGAAAATTAGAAACTTGCAGACTGCACATCATTCTCTAATATTATGATGATAATGCCACTAATTGCCCAAATAATCAAAGCTTTAGCATTATGAAAGATAAATCCACTGACCTCACAGGGAATGATAAAAATAGCACTTCATGGTCGATACATAAGGCAAAATACATTATTAATACAATAGAATAAGATTCATTAGGTCTCCTTAAATATTGTGAATAAATGGTATAAAAATTCTACTCTCCGTTCTGTCTTGCCATTCCCTGAAATTTGTTATTTCTTCACCTAATCTTCCCTGTCCTTATCTGTATATCTTGCTTTTCCCCAAAGACTTGCCTTCCATTTTCCTATACTTCCTTGTCCAAGCTCTGATGTAGCCATATTTCAAATTTTCTCATCTGTAAAACTGCAATAAATGTAATAGAAACTAAGAAACCAGAAGTGCTTTTTTTTTTTTTTTAACTTAATACTTTTTAAACCACTTACAACATTGCCTGGCATAAAACAAATACTCCACAAGGTGAATGATTAGCAATACTATTATTATTTCTTGACTTCAAAATAACACTTGGGTCTCTTAGATTATTAAAATGTCTCCTACATATCTACAAAAGAGAGATCAAAGAACATGGGTTCTCAAAAAAATGCTAGTAAATCAAATTTGACAAAGTATAAAAAGAATATTATATAGGATCACAAAATAAGATTTATCCTACGTAAGCAAGGCTGATTTAACATTTGAAAAGATGAAACATTAAAAAAGCAGGTTAAATTAGGAAAATAATATGATCACACGAACAGACATGGAAAAATTATTGGAAAAAATCCAACCCCAATCCATGATTAAAAATTCTGAGAAAAATAGAAATAGAGGGGGACGTTCCTAACTTGATAAAAACATTCGCAAAAAACAAACAGCTAACATTATACTTAATGGTGGTAAAATAAGACGCACCATAGGATTGGGAATAAGGCAATGAGTCGTCCCTCACCACTCCTATCCACCTATCATACTAGAACTCTTATCTAATACAATAAGAAAAAAAAGGAAGGAAAAGGTACACAAGTTGGGAAAAAAGAAATAGAACTGTCCTGGTTCATGAATAATATAAATGTCTATGTATAAAATCTCAAACAATCACTGAAAAAGTAAACTCTTGGAATTGATAACTGTTTGTAGCAAGGTTGAAGACTATAAGGCTGATAAACAAAAGTGAGTGTCTTTACTACATGCTAGCATGACAATTTAGAATTTAAAATTAAAAATATAATAATATTTACATTAGTACAAGAAAAAGTGAAATACTTGGTATAAGTCTAACAAATACAAACAGGCTCTATTAGAGAAAAAATAAACAATTCTGATAAAATATTTTTAAAGAAGATCTACATAAATGTAGAGATATTTCAAATTATGCATAGAAGGATTTATTAAAATTTCAAGTTTTCCTAATTTGATATACAGATTTGATATAGTTCCAATATAAATCCCAGCAAGTTATTTTATGGATACTACCAAACTTATTCTAAAGTTTATATGGAAAAGCAAATGACCCAGAATAACCATGAAAATATTGAAAGAGACAATGTAAGTTTGATTTTCATAATATGACTTCAAGTTGCAGTAACAAAAACAGTGTGGTTTGGGGGAAAAAAGAAAGAAAAAAGAGAGAGAGAAAAAGAGAGAGAGAGAGAAATATCAATATAGAGAGAAATCAATAGAAGAAAATAGCCTAGAAATAGAGCCACATAAATACAGTCAACTAATCTTTGATAAAGGAGCATGGTTATTCAATGGAGAAAGGATAGCTTTTCAACAAATAGTATGGAACAGCTGTACATCAAAAAAAAAAAAAATGAAATCTAGTCTCAGATCTTACATCTTTCACAAAAAATAACCTCCAAATAGATCAAAGACCTACAAGTAAAATATAAAATGATAAAATTCCTAGAAGATAACATAGGAGAAAATCTAGGTGATACTGGGTGACTTTTTAAAGACAGCATCCAAAGTTAAGATCCAAAAAAAAAAAAAAAGAAGCAGCATCAACATTGACCCATGAATAGTAATAAACATACCACACGAATGAAAGATATTAACAGAAGAACTCGGATGGTTGGAGAGAGGAAGATGTGGGATATGGGAATTCTTTGTACGTTCTGATCAATTTATTTTGTAAATCTAAAACTGGTCAAAAATGTTTATTAATTAAAAAACAAAAAACATAAACTCTAGATTTAGAAATATTTGGAATCTAATACTATTTCAACTACTTTCTCGCTGTTTAAGACCTCAGTTACACTGATAACAAGGGAACAGGGCAATCCTACTGAGCTGGTTAATATTGATATTTAAAGGAAATAAGGAATATTGTATTATATCACTGTCTCAAATGATTTTATTCCAACTCATATTTATAAAATAATTACCAGATGACCCATGGGAATAAAAAATGGATATTCCTCAAACTAATTTATGTTTACTGCTCTGCTTTTACACCTGCTCTGTCCCTATCTATATCCCTATATCCCTATCTTCTGGGTGTTATCCAGCCTTTAGCCTAACTGCACCATCTTTATTTTATTTTTTTATTAAATCATAAAACACATAGATCATGTGTACATTAATGCATTTATGGGGTACAATGTGCTGACCAGGGTGATATAAACATATGAAATCAGCACATTATACCATCTTTAAACAAAAGTAATCCTGACATCTCCTTTTCTACTTCATATAGATACATTTTTTTCAAACAAGGGTGGTGCCTGTGGCTCAAAGGACTAGGGTGCCAGCCCCATCCATATGCTGGAGGTGGTGGGTTCAAACCCAGCCCCCGCCAAAAACTGCAAAAAAAATTTTTTTTTTCAAACCAATCATATAGTTATGTTAATAATCCAACTTCCTCTCACTTCACTTTTTTGTATTAATCTTCTCTCATATAACCTATCACATAATCCTCCAAATTTAAGTCTCTGACTTCAGTTTAACCTTTATACTTTCTATTCATCTTCTACCTTGCTGCCTGAGTACCATCTTTGAAGGCAAATAATATCCTACTTATAATTCTTAAAATGGGCTCACATTACCCACAAGAAAAAGTTCTTATCTCTAGGAGAATATAGAAAGTCCTTCAAGATCAGGCTTTCTTACCTCTTTGGCTTAATCTGTCAGCATTATTGATTTAGATATATTATTCAGTCATTTTTGCTTATTTGAAATTTCCTATAGATCCTCTAGTCTTCCTTGTTATTCCCTCTTCCTGAAACCCTTGTCATCTTCCTTTGTCATCTGGATAATTCTTGCTTCATTTTGTGATGCCCAGATCAAGCATCACTAAATCACTTCTTCCCTTCCCACCCTGCCTTAGAAATGACATGCCTTCTCTTCAGTTCCACGCCTTCAAACCATCACATGACTGAAAATGTTTATTTTCTTATCCTTTTTCTAAAATACATGCAGGTAATTTGATATTAAGTCTTATATTGAATTCAACCTGACATCCCAACTGACCAAGTCATTAGAACATAAAATATGGCCACTGAACATCTGTGAATGCCCAAAGAAATGAGTGGAGGAAGGATGGAGGTTAAGATAGCAGTTAGGAGTGACAGAAGCAAGAAAGAATGGAAAGGCAAAGTTTATTTTGGTAAACTCATTTATCAAATTGAAATATAACATTTAGTGAGTTCCACAGCAAACAAGGAACTGATCCAGTTCCTTTACAGTTATGCGAATACCCATAGTAGTTAAAGAACTGTATATTCAGCAATTTTCACTAACTCTGTTCCTTGCTTTCTAGATTAAGTATTCCCAAAGCTGCAAGAATATTGTAATATTTTATTTCATTGAATCTAAAATGCCATCTATTTTAAGATGATATTATTTTCTATATACTTTGGAGAAACAAAAAGTACCAAACTCAAATAAAACTATAAGACACATCTCACTTGACAGAAGTGAAAATTAAAAAAAAAAATCAAGTGCAGAATCTATGACATATACATACAATGAAATTAATTCTTATGGACCATTCATCACATATCACAAAAGAGTAGAAAAACTTTTCGTCCTTGCCTTGTACCTGGAGATCAATAAATACGAGCGAGATAACCTCAGAATGATCTTAACTTTGGTTGTAAACTTTTCAGTAGTTACTGCCAAGAGATACATGACACTATGCATGATTCATAAGATCTATAAAATGTCTGCAAGCTCAGGTGAAAGAAGTTATTCTAACTAAAAATGACAAAAGAAAATTTCTTCCAAAGGTAATCGATTCTTAGGAATTCTGTTATGCAAAAAGGAATGTTGCGAATCCAAGACTGAGAAATGCTCTTAAGCAGTACACAGATGCGAAGTGCTCTTCCTTAATGTTGCATATCTATCTAAGGTCCTAGAGATAATACTCCCCGCCTCCAGGTTTTTCTTTTCAAGAATTGGCATAATAAATGCCAAATGTATTTCATTATTCGCTGTAGTTTTTCTTCATATAATACCAATGTTTTGAGTTTTGAATATCTTTTTCATGAATAAATTAAAGACAGAAAGAAACACCATTTGGCAATTACTAAATTTTAAACATTATTAAAAACAAACTGAAATGAAAAGGATATCAATTCCATGGCAGGAATCGATTCAGCCATTAAGCCAGGCACACAGGAATCAAGTGGATGAACAAAAATTCTCCCGAATGGATATGATGCAACATCAAGGTCAGTTTGCATAATAGCTCATCAGCATAAAATCAAAGGTCAATTGGCTCAAAATGAGGACAATTTTAATACAAATTATTGACAAGGCAAGTGTACATTAAGGTAGAAGCACTGCCAGTGAGGAGCAATTTGCTGCTAGAGAATTTAATTTTGGTAAACAGGTGACCAACTTCACAGGTAGGTACGTTAGCTCACATCAAATTCAAATGTTCTAACCATCGTGCAGTAAGGCAACTATAAATTTACCAATCTTAAAGCTCTTAGTTCCTTTCTCCACTGCCATGGTTAATTTAAAAAATTTAGTATCTTGTGTATTTTTATTTGCTAAAAGACTTAAATCGGAGCTGTCCCAACTGTAAACTCAATCTTACTGCACCTGAAAATCTCCTGAAGGGTTTGAATATTACTGACTGCCAGCAAAACTTCACTATAGGAAAGAGCAGGGTTTTCCTGATAAAAACCTTGACCTTTCTTCTCCATTACTTCCCTCAATATTGCAAATAATCCTGAAATAAATTCAAACCCCAAAGGGTCACATATATTGTGGAATAAATGGGACACCTTTCTGCCCACTGGGCAGTAAGAGAGGCTGGAGAAGAAAGTGCCTCCAGAAGAATTTCAGAATGAGATTCCTAATGGCCTGTGACATTCCGTCACAATTACTTATTGATTTTATTTGAAGAAACTCACCACAGGCTTTATGAAAAGCAAATAAAAAGTGATGATCCTTTGTTATTCTGGGAACTAAGGGAGCCTCATGAAGAATGTTTCTAACCTGAGAAACATCAGCATAAAATTATTTAGTTACTTTATTATCCCCAGCATTCATTTCCACTGCACGTTGTCTTTTTGTTTAATGATTGTCTCCATCAGTTAGACATTATTTGGATCTATTTTTGAAAGGCAGGCATTTGCAAAGCTGCCAAAGTCAGTTATTTGCAGAGATGAAGGGAAAAAGAGGCTGTCAGTAGGTATAAGTAATTTTCTAATTTTTGGATTTTCTAATAAACAAGAAACATATTGCTGGGTATGTTAAAAAAAAAACATGTGGGGAGTTATGAACTCCATAGAATATTTTGTTTTACTCCCACTTTGGATTCTGCAGAGTAAGGAAAAGTTACAGGGTAAAATCAGGACAATAATCAAAGTAATTAAAAATATCTCTCAAATTTAAATTCAGGTCAAAAATACAAATGCTACTATTCTTGAGATATTTAGTGACCAGAATGCTTCACGTCACCACGGAGAAGACATCTGGCTTCTGTATGGATATGTGCTATAATGTGTACAAGAATTCTAATGCCATTGTTTATAAGCTGCAGATTTGAAAGCAGGGTGCACTATAAATTTTTACTTATTTTTTAATATATAAGAATCATACATATTTGTGGAGTACAAGATCAAGGAAATTGAGCTATGTTTTTCAAAGTCGGAATCACAATCACTTTGAGTGGTTATTTAAAATGTAGATTTCTGGGCCTCACAGTGCAGAGTGAATCTCAGATTCACTTTGGAGCCAATACTAGATACCAGTAATTACATTAATCTTGGATTTCCACAAGTCTATTAGGTGTGAGATCCTCATACACAATAAAATTACAGACCCACTGAATTAAAACAAGTAATAGTATGTGTACTCTTGAA
This sequence comes from Nycticebus coucang, assembly GCF_027406575.1. Classification (NCBI taxonomy): domain Eukaryota; kingdom Metazoa; phylum Chordata; class Mammalia; order Primates; family Lorisidae; genus Nycticebus; species Nycticebus coucang. Next base: position 68,491,591 of record NC_069790.1, on the reverse strand, counting down.
AAGGCTTACTCTGTATTTCACTTACTTCTGGATTAAATTACAGGCAATAAATTCAGACTTCACAAATCTCAGAATTTAAATTAGGTTGTACTCAAACCTTTTCAGGAAAAAAGGGGGGGCTTTACATGTAATTTCTCTCAAGTATTAAGAGAGGTGGATCAAATTTATCAATAACTATTTGTATATAATAAAGGTAATAAAAACACCTGTCTTTATACAGCTGTTCAGCCCCAAGTGGTCAGAAACTAACCACCAAGTAACTGTCATCACTCTGAGACTTAACAGGAGAACAATACTCAGCTCACGTCCACATCTCCATGTCTATTCTGAGGCTATTTTCAATAGCTTTAGGAGAGTATGTTAATCACCAAATTACACAAATCCAAACTAATTGGTGATGTAGATTTAGTACCATAGATATTAAGACCGGATAAAACCTCAGGGGTCATTTAGTTTATCAGCTTCATTTTATAAAGTTGACATCATGGATGTTAAGACAAGGTGAACAAAAAGCCAGAGTTCTTGATATGGAATCCATTACTCTTCATCCTTGTCTAGACTACATAACCTCCTTACATGGTTGTCTTAAACATTTCTTAAGTAGTGAAATTCCTTTCAATAACTTTTAATTATTTGCTTGGCCTACTGCAAATAGTCTTTCTTATCCCTAATATTTTACATTCACCTAGCATGTGCTCTATTGTATATTTCATAAACTGAATATATCACTAATCCAGTGATGTTATATGCATGAACAACCACCAATATTTGTAGGCCACATGACTACTTTAAAAATCTTCCTTCTTTAATCATTATTATTTTTAATAATCTTTTTCTCAGAATTCTAAGCCTACATATCATCTATTTACTTCACTTGAAAGATAAAATCATGTTAGTAAGCTAACAAGGATTATAATGGGAAAAACTCCAAATGTTACAATTTGCATATTTTATTATCTCACACAATTAATCCTGAGGTACGATGTGCAGATCTCTCAAGGATTAAGAGTTTTAGTGTTTTATAGCCCACTTTTGAAAAATGTTGTTATGCTAAAAAGAATACGAATAGTGTTACTCCAAATCATTTGGATAAAATAATTAGCTATTTTGATTTTATAATAATATGAAGAATCAAGAAACTCAATCTTGAATTTATTGAAATTTCCAAAAGGATGGAGGAAAAAAAATGAACAAGCATCCTGGGAGACCAGAATGTGCGCAGTTGAGGCTTCTGAAGCTTAAATAGAGAAGTGTGCTTTGAAGAACAGAAGCAAGGAGGGGCCTTTTAAAGTCCTGATGGATATTTAAGACTCAGCCCTATTTCATGTGGGTGGAGAATAGGTGGAAGTTATGGAAGAATACAGATTTCAGTTTATTATTTGGAAGAGTATTCTCACTGTCAGAGTTGAAATCACAACACTTTGCCTCATATATTCTACTGAGGATTTAGGTATCTAATAGGCAGCTGTTTGTTTTTTGTGTATCATTTGCTGCAAGTAACCTCGAAGGAAACAGCATCCTCTGCCAATTTTTCTGCTGTTAAAACACAAAGTGCAGCATATTTCTAACCATTATAATTGTACACAGAGCTAACAATTTCTCCAAAAGTATTAAACCCTTTGGAAGACAAAAAGCATAAAAGAATCTGAGGAACTTCCTTAAAATACAGTCTGACATCAATAAGACATTAAACTATATACAAAAGTAAAACTCTATAAGTTGTTGTGCAGTATGAATATCATATGTCGAAATGGATTAACTGAATATATACGTAATAATTGCTAACATTTATCAAAAAATATGCCAGGTACTCTAAGAATATTATCTGAATTAACTAATTTAATCCTCCTCACACTACTCTATGATTTCCAATTGTACACATAAAGAACCTGAGAGATAGGACAGGACGACTTACTTCATATGCTTAAATTCATATTGTTAGCAAGTAATGAAATCAAGATTTGAACCTGGGCAATCTGACTCCAGATCCTGCACTTTTAACAAACACGTAATACCACATTTATGCAGGTAGCCAGGGCCTTACATGAATATTACACAGTGGGAATGATGAAAGGTAGTATTTATTAAAAAGTATTACCAAACATGACAACACTCATTTGAGCTAAATTACTCTTTACTCATTTAAAAATGGCAGCCCCCTGGGGCAGCGCCTGTGGCTCAAAGGGGTAGGGCACTGGCCCCATATGCTGGAGGTGGCGTGTTCAAACCCAGCCCCGGCCAAAAACCGCACAAAAAAAAAAAAAAAAAAAAAATGGCAGCCCCCTCCTTTCATCTTTACAAGGATGTAAGCTATAAACAACCACAGATTAGAAGGAACTAAAATTCCTTCTTTACATTTATTCTTGCTAGGAGCACAATCATTAATGATCTAATATAGTATAGCATCTTTGAAATTATGAAAATATGTAAATATATACCATTTGGCATATGCAGATATCATACTATATGTCTACATATATAGCTTAGGAGATAAATATAAATTAAAAGAAGACAAAAATCAACAAAGAAAAAATTTGGTTAACATATACTTATCGCAATGGAATTACTGGCTTTAAAAGGTAGAAATACAAAAATCATAAAAATAAAATCATAATAAACTTTCATTTTATCATCATATAGACAAAGATAACTATCAATTGATTATCTTCAATAAAAATAAAAATGAGAGAAGCCCTGAAATACAGTCATGATGGGGACTCTCTCCCTACTCTGGACCAGGGGATCCACCCGGCTTGGTGGTGGCGAGCGGAAGAGACCTGCCATCTGAAAGGATTCCCGCAAAGGAAATCTTGCTGACAGGGCAGGCAGAAGTCATGAAGAAGATGGCAATCACGGTTCCTAAATTAAATGGAAAGTAGAAAAGCAATAGAATGCTAAACAATTCAGAAAGCTATGAAATAACATAAGGTGAATAAAGCAACTTTTGAGTATTTCAGAAGTGTGCTGAATCTAAAGTAGTTTGTGAAAAAAGGTTAAGAATATGATAGCATCTTGACCTTGGGTAATCTGAGGAGAAACAAGAATAGTTTAATGATTTCTGTGGTTTCCAGAGAGTTGCAAAATTCTTTTTCTGTGACTTAAATTATCTTTGCCACGACAAGACAAGAACTGTATGGATAAGCTTCCCTGGAAAAGTTATTTTTGAACTAGCAGATCCTAGTGCTTCCACACTGCAAAGATAGGAGATAACAAATATCACCTTAAAAAACCAAATCAAGGGGCAGTGTCTGTGGCTCAACGGAGTAAGGCACTGGCCCCATATGCCAGAGGTGGCAAGTTCAAACCCAGCCCGGACCAAAAACTGGGGAAAAAAAAAAAAAAAAAAAAAAGCCAAACCCAAATTTGGTACTTTTAGAGTATTCATTGGCAAAATGGTCTAACCCGAGCTTCTTCCTCTGCCTCACTGCTGATACACTTCCACGGCCCTTCCTATTAGGTGCTCTACGTACGTGCTTCCAGGGATCCAATCAGGATGCTTCTCTTGCTGGGCTCTGGCTGGTGCTGAGGCTGTTGGTTTATGACTGTCGTTAGCCCAATGAATTTCTAGTTGCTCTGCCAAAAATGCCCCCTGACCCCATTGCTGACTGCTCTCTGCTGCAGGTTTCCATAGACAAGGGCTAGAAACCCACCACAGACCACCCAAGTCACAGGGCGGCGGCCTCCTTGCTTCTGCCCACTGCTCAGCCTTCCCTCAGTTTGATGGCCTCACGGTGCTACCTCCAACCCCGATGTTCTCTCTTTTCCCATGTCAGTAGGGAACTCACAGACTCTTCTAAGTTCAACATAAGGTGCACAAAAGAACATTTCTTTCCATTTTACACAATAAGTATTTCTTATAGGTGCATAAACTTCGCTGCTGGTGGTGGTGGTGGTGGTGGTGGTGGTGGTGGGATAGGACAGGGTGAGTACAGACTGGGCCCGTCAGATTCAAGGAAGGGTGGACTGAAGCTTTCCTCTCTTGGCCTCTTAGTTGTGGTCGCTGCATCAGCTCCACAATGATGATACACACATTGTTAAAGAACATCCTGATAATTTGCTTTCCACCACTATATAAACCACAGACTACTGCCACAGACTTTAGTGGATATACCAGAGTGTGGCTAAACTTAAACCCAGAAAGTTTTACATTATTCCCCAGAAGTATTTTTGCCCCAATTACATCTCTTCTTTTTGTGCCCAATATTTAATAAATTATTAGGCACAAAAAGAACAGATGTATGGGTTGTGTATCAGTTTCTACAGCTGTATAAAAAAAATCAGAAATTTAGTGACTTAAAATAACAACAGTCTTTCAGCTCATAATTCCTGGAGGTCAAAAGTCCAGGATGGGCATAACAAGGTTCTCTTCTCAGAGTGTCAGAGGTTGCAATGAAAATGTTGACCAGACTAGGTTCTCATTTATAGCTTGGTATCCAAAGCTCATTCAGTTTTTGGCAGACTTCTGTTTCCGTGGCTATGGGATTGAGGTCCTTAGCTATTAGGAGCTTCCTGTGATTCCCTGCGAAGTAGCTTTCTCCAACGTGGGAGTTTGTTTTCTTAAGGCCATCTTATGAACAGTTTCAGGCTCATGACTCCTGTTTCTTATCTTTTTTAACGGTTTACCTGATTAGCTCTGTATAACTGCTGATCAACTTACTTAGAAATGTATTCACTCTGCAAAATTCCCTTTGCCACAACTTACTTAGAAATGTATTCTATCTTCAAAATTCCTTTTGAAGCAGTGATAACTCATGCACAAGTTCAGTTTGCACTCAAAGGTGAAGAATTATATAAGTCATGTGCATCAGAAGGGAGAATCTAGGGGAACAGCTGAAAATTCTTTGTACCACAGGTGGATTGGTAGCTACTTCTGCTAACCCTACATGCAACGTTCAGCTCCTTTTCTAGCATAGGTACATTTATTTTCTGGCTGAAAATAAGATCCTTTCTTCCTTAGCAGTTAGGCTGTGAATTGTATTACCCCACATGACTCCTCAACTAGACAGAGTCATAAGCCATTAGCCTTAAAGCTAAGTATAGTCCTGAGTCAACTGAGGATTCACTCTCCACCCGTTTGTGTTGACCCTGCCTTTCAGGTTACTTTGAATACATAGGATATGACTTAACTCTATCCCATTCCAGAGAACCTGAGGCTATTTTGGCATTAAGGTCATGTATTTCAAACATTTTAGGATTTTCAATTTGACAGCAAAGAAAAGGCAGAGGACTTTTCCATTACCTTATTCAGGTTATCTGAATCTATATGACACTTTGTGATGAACAGACAACTGTCATACGTTAATGGTTAGCAAAGAAATGCACATCAGACCTCAAGGAAGTCTATCTTTGGATATGTCAACTATGGATTTTGTTTCACACAGTTCACCACAGACACTCTTGAAGAATGTCTTAATGAAATACTTACAAAATACAAACAATTGTACCTGCAAATAGATCTGATTTCAAAGTTCTCATCTAATTGGGGTAATTACAGGATTATTGAGAATATGTTCCTGCTAAAAAGTAATGTTTTCCTTTACCAATGTGCTATGTTATGGCTAAAATAAAAATACACTGAGATGTAACAGTCAATATTTATTTAGATAAAAGTCTATTATGAAATCAATATATAATCACCCACACTTTCATATGAAAGATAAAACATAATTATAGCCCAGAAAGGAGAGAAGAGGAGAGGAAGGGAGGGGGGTGGACAGGTGGAGGGAAACTAATCGCTGGGACTTCACCTACTGTGCACATTGCAAGGGTACATGTCAAATATATTAAGAGTAGAGTATAAATGTCTAAACGCAACAATTAAATAAGTGAGGTGAATTCTATTTAAACCATTTTGATGTAAACATTCCAAATTGTATATAAAAGCAGCACATTGTACCCCATAAATGCAATAATGTACACAGTTATGATCTAATAAAAAACAAATTTCAGATTAATTACAAAAAAATCATATCTAAGCCCATAATAAAGGAGTAGGAGATAGTTATTTGAATCTTAACAAGACTTCAGCATTTAAGATCATAAAAATCAAAGTTTAAATACATTTCTTTCATTTTTCTTTTGTAATAAAATTCCTAAATTGGATATAAATAATATGTGAGTCTTAGAATAATCTTTATTTCAATAAAAGCAAAAATAGCCTTGCCAATAACTTCAGACATTCATGGAGTGACTCCTGTGTGTGAGGCCAGCACCAGATTGGTATCACTCTACTCAGCATCAACTGTCTGAAACTCAACATGAATTCAACTCTGTTCAAACCAGTGCTAAAAACATGTTTTCTGTTATTCATGCTCAGAAATGATGTCTCTTTTGACACCTCCCATCTCCTCCATTCACTCTAACCAATGTTTTTGGTGGTTTTATTGTACTACCCACCATTCATGTCCATTTAATTCCATTCTCCTGGCACTCTTGTTAAGCACCATGTGCCACAATACTATATGATGAATCGGCTTTCTAACACTTCACAAAGTTACTACTATTCCAGATTTTCACGTATAAAACTGTTAGTTTAATATTCCTAAATTCCTAGTGGAAGCTAATGTTTTTATATTAGATGAGTACTATTCATCAGATTGTGTTCTAATGTATATAATTTATAATTTCAACCTTTCAGCAATCTAGTTGAACTCTCATTATTTCCATTTTTCAGAGAAATAAAACAGAGTAATACAGATATCAAGGGAGTTTTTAAAGACAGAGCCAAGGGATCTGACTCCAAATATAACCATTACTGTATTATCTTCCCATGTAAATTAACAATCTGGAAAAGCACCTATTACCCATGAAGCTATCTATATTCAAATGTCTCCACTTGGAACTCAAATCTGTTCTTTGTTATCACTGAAAATACAGATAGCTCTCAATTTACAATGGGAGACATGGAGAAAGAGCCCAGTGAAGTCTGTGGGTTTCTGCATGTTTCCGGGGGGTGGGGAACTGAATTTCCCAGAAATATATTATTCTTAAATATATAAGGCTGAAATCTTATATTACAACTAAAAGTTAGCCAAGTTTCCAAATATTATACACACTCAAGGCAGGTAAACTTTTCCTCCAAATTAAGACCTTTGCAGATGAAGAAACTGGCCTGATATGAAAGAATTCCAGTTAACAAAGTATCAAGAAAGGAAAGATATTAACGAGAACCTGCAGTATGCTGAAAGTATCTTAATTGGACCATAGTTAAAGGGTAAGTGGAAAAAACAGTGAATATTTAATAAAACATGTATTCTTCAAGAATTTTAAGCTTATTTTCAAAGCATAGATTTGATAATAGATTAATATGAAAAATATATAAATAACTCACATAATTCAAATACAAAAGTAAAAACAAAGACAAACAACCTCCCCAAATAACCCAATTAAAAAATGGTCAAAGGATCAGAACAGACATTCTTATAAAGAAGAAATACAAATGGTTAATAGTATATGTAATGATGCACTTAACACAACCAATGGTGAGAAAAATGCAAATCCAACCCACAATGAAATGTCACTTCTCACCTATTAGAAAGGCTATTAAATCAATAAGAGATTTTAAGTTTTGAGATGGCATGAAGAAAATGGAATCCTTCTACACTGTGGATGGGAATGTAAATTGGTATAGCTATTATGGAAAACAGTATGAAGGTCTCACTACCATATACTATAGCAATCCCACTTCCGGGTATATATTCAAAGGAGAAGAAATCAGCCCCTTGAAGGGACATCTAAGCAACTATGTTCATTGCAGCATTATCAATAATAGCCGATATGAGGGAACGATCAAAGTTTCATTGATGGAACTTCGTGTGTGTATTTGTGTATATGTATGTATATACACATACACACACAATGAGTGGAATATATTCAATCATAAAATACGAATAAAATATTTCCATTTACAACAATATGGATGATCCTGGAGTACATTATGCTAAGGCAGACACAGAAAGACAAATACTGAAATCTAACTTACGTGTGGACTTATAAAAAGTTGGACAGACAGAGGCTGAGGCATGGGGAAAATGAGGAGATTTTAATAAAATGGTATAAACTTTCAGTTATTACAGGAATAAATTCTTGGGATTTAATACATAGCATAGGTGTGGATACATGTATTAATTACAGTCATTCCTCAGTTACTTGGATGTGAGGGAATGGTCCCAGACCTTTTCCCCATACCCAAATCTATTATTCTCAAGTCCTATAATCACCCCTGCAGAACCTGTGTATAATACTTGGGTTTCACATTCTGCAAATACTGTATTTCAAAGTGGACTTGATTGGAAATACAACAAAGTAGACCCATGAAGTTAAAACCTTGATTGTTCAAGGGTCAACTATAATTTGGTGTGGTCATCATTACATGATGTATTCATACATCAAATCATCACACTGTATATACCTTAAACACAGTCAACCTTCTTCTGACAATTAAATATTTTAAAATTTACAAAAATTTATAAAAGAATTATGAGTTTGAAATTGTATATAAACTTTATGTTTAAAAAATCAAGCTATGGGCTTGGCACCCGTAGGACAGTGGTTATGGCACCAGCCACATACACCAAGGCTGGCAGGTTCAAAACCAGCCTGGGCCAGCTATACAACAATGACAACTGCAACAAAAAAATAGCCGGGCATTGTGACAGGCATCTGTAGTCCTGCTACTTGGGAAGCTAAGGCAAGAGAATTGCTTAAGCCCAGCACCAGAGTTTGAGGTTGCTATGAGCTGTGATGCCATGGCACTCCACCGAGGGCAGCATAATGAGACTGTGTCTCAAAAAAATAAAAAAATCCAGCTATGTATATACGTTTTCTTATACATATATTGACATATTTTTTAGATATACAGCATGGATTTAGATTTTAAAGCTGTCACTTATAATTCAATCTTAGACAAGTTATTTAACTTTAGAGTTCTATTTTCTTCATCTAAAATAGCAACATCTGATTTATAGGATTGTTATGAAGATTAATCATAAAGAATGTAAAGTATCTATATCAGTGACCGGCATATAGTAAGCTTTTAGTAAATATCTGCACATACAAATATACCTAATCATCATCACTCTTATCATTCTTTATATTCTTAGCTCTTCACTGCATGCTCTGAAGATTTTCAAAAAGTAAGACTCAAGATATAAAAGAATTATACTAGTGAAAGGATATCCAAGGAGCAGGAGGGAAAAGTAAAGCCTCAAACCCATTGGTGGTTTAAAGATATGTTGTCCAATTCTTTGATACTTCTTCCCTCAAGATGTGAAGCTTAATTGCCGTTCATGTGAGTATGAGCTCAGCTTAGTCACTCACTTCTAAAAAGAGGAAACTGGAGAGTTGATGTGGTATCACTATCACTTTTGATACTGGGTTATAAAAAGAACGTGGCTTCCAACTTGGGTTCTGTCTGGCTCTTCCTGCAATCACTCTTGGGAAAGCCATATTGGAAGCAGCTCTATGGAGATTCCCACACGGTGAGGAACTGAAGCCTCCTGCCAGCTAATATAAGTGAGCTTGGTAGTAGAACCCCCAATTAATTTTCATTAATTTTCAAGGTCAACAGCTTGAATGCGAACTCACAAGAGACCTGGAGGAGGATTCCTCCTAGAACCGTGACTCTTAAAAAGTGTGTGAAGAACTACTTGCTCTTCCATGCTGTAAATTTTGTGACAATTTACTACACAGAAATGGCCAACTAATACACACACTAAACAGTCACAACAAAAAATGACCACCCAGAATAGTGAGGGAATTAGATCAGAAAACTTTGAATTCTTGAGTTGTCTTTGACACAGTTGTTTTAACATGAGTACCAGCTTTCTGTCTCTTTATTTATAAACGTCTCAAACTTTGCTTTTCTAATAAACTTTCATAATATTCATCAACATTCTGTTTATCTATTGGATGATTCTAGTGGACAAATATAAGGATCATTATTCTAGTATCTGTCTTAATTTCTAATGAAACTACTTAAATCAACTTAAAATGTCCATCAACTAATCAGTAGACAAAATGTGGTACATATGTGTATATACCATGGAGTACTACTCAATTATAAAAATTAATGAAATAATGTCTTTTATAGGAACTTGGATGGAACTGGGAACCAATATCCTACGTGGGTATTTTTAGGAATTTTGTCTTCAGCTTAAATTATTATTATAATCTTTGAACAAAATATGACAAGATTAACCTAAAACAAGGAATTTGAATAATATAATTTGTATGATATACATAATCAACAGAGGATAAGTGGATTTTCCTCTATGTGAAAAGTATTTGGTGTTTAATACTGCTTCTTAATATTCCATGTAGATCTTAAGCAGGATTGTATTATAAGCTGGAGCTAAATGAAAGATACATATGGTCATAAACAGCAGCAATAGACATCAGAAACTAAGAAGTGGGGAGGACGGGAGTAGGGGTGAGGAATAAAAATATACCTGCTGAGTATCGTACATGTATTATTCTAATGATGGGTACTTGGAAAGCCCTGACTTCTGTATGATGTGATTTATCCATGTAACAAAAAACATTGCACCCTATAAACTCTTGAAATTAAAAAAAAAAAACATAAAAAGAAGTCAGAATAGATTGTGTTTTGCACATAACTATATTTAATTTAAATAAATATATATTAAACACATAGATGTGTGTATGGACGTATACATATGTGCACATGTGTGCATGCATACACATTTCACTTGCCAAAACTTCTATCCCTTTACAAGCATCTCCAAAAATTTAAGTCAAAAAATTAAGGAATTTAAAATTTAGAAAAAATATTTCTCAGATGTCACAACAGTCATAACTTCTTACGTATAATACTATTTTCTTTCCATGTAATGGAATTCAATTGAGAGACCTTTTGAATATTAAAAAAAGTTAATTCCTCGTACCTAAAATCCCTTAATCTTGGGAAAAGGGAGCTGGTAAATGCTTCAAAGTGGATCAAGCACTCATTAAGTAATAAAAGAAAAAAAATGGCACATTTCACAGTACCAAGTCATTATTTTAATTTCAATTTCTCTGTCTTTCTCCTTCTTTCTCTTTACTCAATATAGGTAAGAGAACAGTGGTCCTTAATTAAAGAATAACCAAATGCTACCATTATTAATACATGAGAAATCTGTCAACTACAACTACTGAAAAGAAGTATTCTGTGGATGAAAATGGAGAAGGACAACAACTACAATATATTTTCCCTTTTTGAAAAAATGGCCTAATAACCCCATGAAGAATTTAATAATCTGTATTTGGTCATGTTACTAGAAGAAAAATCAGTAAATAAAATACTCTGCCAAGAAACACATAACTTTATATACCTGGTGTAAGAACACAAGAGGAGCTATTAAATACGAATTATTTTATTCAAATTCCTTATTTAAGATTAATTCTGTCATAGTTTTTTGATTAATAATTTAAGCTGAAGATAAAATTCCTAAAAGACCCAACAATTTATCATGATTCCCTAAAGATTCTTACAATTATTATATGATAAAGGTTTTGTTGTGATTTTATTATGCTGGTTTCTATCAACAGCACTTGTTACAAAAAAAATGTATGAGAAAATTTAGATCTCATGAGAGCATGTCAATTATGGGAAACACTGAAATACTTTATGCAGAACACATATTGCACAATAGAAGTTTGACTACTTAAAATACAGACTGCCAAAACATGAAAAAATTAAAAAATTAGAATGAAAGTATCTTTTCTTGATTTTTAAAAATATTATCTACTGTTTCTAGTACTCTTTTTCTTTCTTTTGCATCTAAAATCAGTGAACTGGTTCTCTGGCGTCTTGTCTTACTGTACTCTTAACCAAAAGTATTACATGTATGTTTCTATAGCTTCAATTATATGTGAGAAATTAGGAAAAAACGAATGGAGAAATGAGATGATGATTCCAGTATTCACTTTGTTATTATCTCTGGGGCATTGGATATATTACATTATTTTCCTAGCAGCTACTTCATTCAGCTACCAAATTAAGACTGGTACTAGTTCTTGCTTAACTATAACATTTCATGACTCAAATCTGATACTCAGATCTTTTTTTATATATAAGAAACTTTCTTATTTTTTTTTAAGTTTAAAGTAGAACAAAGCACACAAAATAATCTTGTCTAACAATTTAAATTCAACCGTAGGATATTCCCAGTATTAGCCAGAAGTTCCAGGTCATATTATTCAGTATTTGTTAAAATATTATTTTAAGAAACTTTACTTTGGAATGAGACTCTATTCCTCTTGTAAAAAAATTCAGAATATCGGGAAATACATGTTTTGCTTACGTACTTCGTTTTTTTTATGGACTGGATCAAAATTAAAATTGTCTCTGGAGTTATGAATGTTCTTGCATTGCCCTGTACCTGTAAATTTTCCCCCATTGTTGCCTCAAACTTAAATTTATTTAATTAATGAATCAGCTCTACTCATATAACCAGTATCTCCTTTTCCTGAACAGAACATTAAAATTCTCTATTATCCAGAGTTGGAAATCCTAATTCTTGACTCCTCTCTTCTCTTTATATTCAACATTAAATCAGCTGAAAAATTCATTTGTGTTTTTCTTCTCTTCCTTTACGCATTATCTTTAAATTTCCAGTTTCTCCATACTATTTCCGATCTTTATTGCTACTCATCTAAACAACTACTAAGAGATACTCTACTAATTTAGTGTCCCTGCCTACAGCCTCCCGGCCATACAGTGATAGTTTGATACTATCACTGCCATGCAGAAACAATGTCATTTTCATCCCTTGACTCCATGGTATACAGAACAGTATTTTAAAATCTGAGATTACATCGATTGGCTCAAACTTTTGAATATTGTTATAAATTATTTAAAATTCCATTTATGTTGAAATATAGTCAAACTAAGAGTCATCATAAAATAATATGGAACAAATATTTTCCCGTATTATGAATTCTGAATCATTCCAGTAAGAATTTACTGAACACATGTTATGGGTAGATGTTAAGAAAAAAAGATTAATATTTTCTGCCTTTAAGAATCCAATGCCTTGTAGAGGAGAAATATAAACAAACAATAAAGAAAAACAATACACACAGAACAAAATCCTGCATTGGAGGAAAAATGTACATTATGTCTTGCATTTAGCATTACCCCATTCAACCACCATTGAAGAACATTTTTAATGCAAACAAAACTGCCACCCTATATTTATCTTGTTACTTTGTTGTTAAGAATTTAGTGAAACATATTAATTCTAAAATTCCCTACAAGTGCATATAATCTTGGGATGTAACCACAGTTGCTGTGATATTATAATTGGAAAACTGAGATGAGTTTTATTTTTAAATAAATAAAATTCTTTAGAACATTTGATTTTAATAATAAAAATGATTTATTGAAATCATTTTCATATAGTCAAATGACATGTGGAGATTACAAATAAAAAGAAATTTAAGAGTCATTAAAATAATTTCCATTCACATATTTGATTCTAAACCTTCTATTGTTAAATTTCAACACCACTTGGGGTGCACTGAATATGTACAGGGGAAACTTACTAAATGCAGAATACAAATGCCTACGTACAATAACTAAGAAAATGCCATGAAGGCTACGTTGAACAGTTTGATGAGAATATTTCAGATTGTATATGAAACCAGCACATTGTACCCCTTGATTGCACTAATGTACACTGCTATGATTTAACAATAAAAAAATAATTTATTAAAAAAAAGTGGAAAAAAATATATAGCCACAGCTCTAAAGGAGCCATAAACAATTAAAGGTTGAAAAAAACATTTCTAGTCTACCTAATATATAAAGAATTCCTTCAAAAAAAAAAAAAAGAAAGAAAATTAATTCCTCATATTATTAAATACAAATTAAACACATTATAATTCTGGATAAATGACCTATCTTCCTAGTATATGTCTAGGTAAACACTTTATAATTGCCATGAAATTATAAGGAATTTCAAGATAACTGGTTATTAAAATAATTTTTCCATAATATCATTGTAATAGTTCTATATACTACATGTAATACATTTATCTATTTATTTTTTTACTACAAAGTTCATTCAGGCCAGCAGAGGATAAGAAAGATGAGAGACAGAGATCTTTAATTTTAATAAATATTTAGATCCCAAGATTTGTTTCATAAGTTAAAAACTGACCCTTTGAATATATAAAGTTTAACACATCTTAAAATCAAGGATAGAAAGGAAATTCATTACCAAGGGATAATTCTACACCTGTTAGGCAAAAAACTTCTGAACATTTGTGAGATAAAATGACCTTAGACAGAAACCTAGTAAGGCTCAATTATGTGTAAGCATGCACAGATAAGATGACCAGACCAGCTGGGTGAGCCCCTGCAAGACCTAGAATGAGCGTCACAGACCAGGGTGCAGTGTTACTGACCGGGCCCACAGCGCAGTGCCACCAACCTGAGCCCACGGCCCAGGGTTACCGGGCTGAGCCGCAGCGCAGTGTCACTAGCCAGGGCCCACAGCCCAGTGTTCCTGACCTGAGCCGAACCAGCCATTAAAATCTTCAAAAGGCACCTTTTACATGGGGAAAAACTGAGCAATGATCTACCAACTCCTATTAATATTTAAGTACTGAGTGGTACAGGCCATTTGGGGGCAAATTGGATGAACTGTTGCTAGGTATTTGAAAATCATTAAAAAACTAACAAACGGTGTTACTTCAAAAATAAAAATCACATCTATTTGGGGAAAGAGAAAGTTAATGATTTAAAAAACTGTATGATACACATCATTCTTGACACTTTGGCTTTTACCATTTGTACATTCTCTCACACACACACACCCCCACACAAAGAGGGGAAAATGCATTATCAACAAAAGAATAATCCTTGCAGCTTTTATAGCCAGTTTAACTATAACCAAATATTTACTGAGCTTCTTTAGGATGGTGGTGATCACAAACTATCACCTAACAAATGTAAAGGGAAAAAACTCTAACTCCTAGTTGAAAGACAGAATTGATTCAATAAAAAATTGAATAAAGTACACTGAAACTGCTCATTGATCATGTCACCAAGTTATGTTGAGCCCACTGGAGATGCTTCCAAAATCATTACGCATTGGCTCGACGCCTGTAGCTCAGTGATTACGGCGCCAGCCACATACAGTTAGGCAGGTGGGTTCGAACCTGTCCTGGGCCTGCTAAACAACAATGACAACTGCAACAACAACAACAAAAGTAACAAGACGAACCAGACGTTCTGGTGGGCACCTTTAGTCCTAGCTAATTGGGAGTCTGAGGCAAGAAAATCACTAAAGCCCAAGAGTTTGAGGTTGCTGTGAGCTGTGATGTCATAGCACTCAACCCAGGGTGATATAGTGAGACTCTGTCTCAAAAAAACAAACAAAAAAAAACCTAAAGAACTTCTTCCCCAATCCACCCCACACAGACTCCCAGAGTGCTGGGATTACAGGTGTGCACTTGGCCTGATTCATTTCTTAAAACATTATGTAAAATACTTATTTTCTCTTCAATGTTATTTTCCTCTGGCTAAAAACAAAAGCACAAAACAATTAAAAAAAAAAAAATTCCCCTAATCTTTCTAATCCTTTGTCCAGCAATGTGACTTCTATGGTTAAGGAGCTATCCAATAATCAGCTCTTGGATCTGTGTCCATTTAGATATAATAAATTATACATGTGGAAAAATAAGCATAAATATAAATCTAACATGATTACTCTCAAGATTTTTTGATTTTGCTCCTATATTTAGAATATAGCATTCTGCTAAAAATGTAAAAGTATAATATATTTTTTAAATTAAAAATACATTGATATATTGCATGTATGGTATCTGTATGGGAAAGTTCTGACTTTTAAAATTCCTAATATTCACCTTTTTGTACTAAAACATGATTATATTCTGCATATAGAAAGCCATATTATAAAAGCTACTATATAGAGTATAACAAAGAAGTACCATTTGCTATCTCATTAAAAAGCCTACTACATTTTGATAAGTTTTACTTGTTTTCCTGGTCCCTCCTGCTATAGTGATACCAGTTCTCTTTTCCAGCTTGTGGGGCCAAAACAGTTCAAGAGAAGAATGATGGGCTGGCTCTCAGTCTCTACTGATAGGATTCAGTGAGAAAAGGGCCACCAAAAATTAATGAATACTCCCCAGCTTTTCTCTCTTAAACATCACACCTCCCTCTCTGGTCTCATCCATGACTACTTTTTGTTATTGTTAGACTTTTTAGTGGTTTCACCACTAAAGAAAAAGAAGAGAGAGGAAGGGAGCGGGGGAGGGGAGGGGAGAGTGTGGAGGCTGAAATCAGCTTCTGCCAGACTTCAGGCCAAATTTTAAAAATGAAAACAACTGATAGTTCTAACTATAAATGAAAATGCTTAAGGGATGAATACATTGTTTTACTAATGAAGGCAATCTGAGCTCTAATAAAGTTCAGAAAAATGAGGAGCACAGTTATTTGTTAGCACCAGAAGTTCCTCCTGTTGCGTTCTGATCTGAGTTGACCCCAGTTCTCATGGAGTCCATCACACTTGAATTAGTCTGTTCCACTGTTCTACAAATGGATTACTGCTTTTCATAGAAAGTCAACTAATAAACCTCTATGAAGAAGATTTATCTGAAGGAGGTAACAGAAAGAAAGTCAGGAGATCCATCAAAGACAAAAAATGCTCAGGTTAGAACAGGTAATTCTAAAAATGCAGGGGCTTAATGGGAAAGATCCAAATTCTCTCTGCAACTGATGGCGGAGTGCAGGATAGAAGAGGCAGTCAGAGGTCAATTCAAGGTCAGTGATTGGTGATTGCATTTTAAAGTAATCCATGCAGAGCCATTTCTAGTATAGGAAAAAGCTCTACCCTGCCCTCTGAGCTCTTAAGTCTCTCAGATGCTTCCTAATAATGGCTATGAAAGGAAATAAATCATTAATTTCACAAATATAACCAGATAAATGGAAACTGTACCTATCATTGTCATCCCATCATCAGCAAACATACATTATTAAAACATTAAAATGATGGCATTTAGCTAAGAGGTTTGCTAGATACCAAAAGCACTCAAGCCGTACTTTCATGGAGTTATTTTCAAATAGAATTTTAGCCTGGTAGCTCTGAGCCAGTTCTTATTGATTCCCAAAATAGCCTAGGTCAACTTTTGCTGCCCTATTTTTTGAACAAAAATTGTGAAGATGAACCCAAAAAAGAACTATATTTTATAACACACAAAAGTATACTCTTCCTGCAGTTTGTGCAGAACAACCCTATATAATCATGATTTAAATTATGCACCATATGTTGCTAGCATTAATTGTTAATACAAACCTATTTTGTACAACTTGGCATTTATAAATTAGTACCATTAAAGATACAAGCTTATGAATTCAGCCAATTTAAAACACATGCTTACTGTTAAAACCATACATAAATGATACTTAGAGAAAGCAAATTATTGAATGATTCTCATCAGAATTTTCTATATCCATGGCAGGTAGCAGAGGCAGGGTTAATATACAAATATAAACTGAATAACTCTCCTTACATCATTATTTTCCATGACCATTTGATATAATATTGCTAATGAAACCACATATATTGAGGGATGGCATTAAATTAGGGGTTATATTTTAAAATTTAGTGTAATAACATCATAAGGATACCAGTACTATTCAAAAAATTGTTAACTACTCACTAACTTAAAAACGGCGTGAAAACTGAAGTATGGCCTATAAAAATAAGCCAGAAATGATTTTTATTTCTATTTCTAAACCAGGTCAACTGAAATAAAAATAGGAGTAGTGATGAATAATCAGCTCTCATTTTTCCTTCCTGTTATTCAGGGGGCAGAAATAACTCTGCTAGAGCCATTGAGGAGGAAGAAGAAAAAAAAAACAACTCACTCTTCTGTCGGCACTTCCCCCTGATTTCCAGTTTTCACCTTTTCTAAATGTGTGTTTTGTGTGAATAAATTAAAAAAAAAATTAACTGGTCCTTGGAGGCTGCACACTTGGAAATGACCCCTAAAGTCATTATACACATTTTTGGTTGGTGGCTGTGACTGCTTTTCAGCAGGTATACAACATCGCTGTTCACTAAACACAGTCTGAATAAAATTATATGATTAGAAGAGGATTTTAGCATACTTAATGAATGAAGCAATGCTTCTTTGTCCCTAAAATACATTAATATATAGATGAACCCCAAGCTATTAATCATAAAGGCTAATTTTAAAGTCTACTTTCTTATATCATTTGAATGCTGTCTCTAATGTTGGAACCCTTAGCTTCTTACTCAATTCATCAATCTTCTTATATTTATACCATTTATATTTTTAAGAAATATAAAATAAATATTAGTCAAAATATTTTTAAATGTTTTCCTGATTTATCCTTAGAATTATGTCCTAATTTAAAATCCTAGATTATAATAGATCCCCCTTATCTGTGGCAGGCATGTTCTCAGATCCCAAGTGGACGACTGAAACAGTAGATAGTATTAAATCCTATATGTACTATTTTCTCCTATACACATATCTATGATAAAAATTTTAAATTTCACAAAGTAAAATATTAATAATGATAATAAAAATGGGGCAATTAAGATACAGAAATAATGAAACAATATAAGGGCAATGATCAATTAAAAGATGCAGTAGAAAACATAATTTCTAATTAATAATAAATCATTTATTTTGAACATACAATAATATTTATGATTATTTTAGAGATGTTTCTTATATAGTATATTAATGAAAATTATTTTGCTTTATAATAAAGGAAAAGCTAAATAAATAACTCTGGATGAGAAATCACAGTAATATAAGGTATTTAATTTTACAAAATTAATTTATAGATTAAGCCAATTATAATGAAAATCTCACGTACTTAGAACTCAGAAGAAAAATATCTGGAAAAATAATCAGGAAAAGTAGTTATGAAAACTTAGAATAGAAAAAGTTTTGTGGAGAGGCTGATTCTTTGAGCTATAAACTATATATAATTATATTATTTAAAAACTGTTATGAAGAATAGTTAACCTCACCAAAAGAACAAAATATCCAGAAGTAACATAAAAAGATTGATTTATTTTGTGTATGATAAAGGATTCTCAGCAATCAGTGGAGAAGAAAATTGTTATTTAACAATGAATATTGAAATAATCAACTATTTCCAAAAAAATTACTTTAGAACTATTTGACACCTTGTACACAAAATAATCCTAAATAATTACAATGGTCAATGTCAAAATTGTTAAAAGTAAAAACAGATGTTTACTAAGAAATATTTCTATCTTATTAGAAGTAACTTAATAGATAATACTATAATGTGTAAGTAAATTATGTTATAAGGAAATGATAAAATATTATATAACCACCATAATGCTTAAATATTTTTAATATGTAAAATAACTGTATGTTTAAAAAACATTCAAAATCAAATATGATCTCAACTTCATTAAACAATATGAAGAGAAAGTAGGCAGTACAAAATATTAATTATCTTTGTATGAGTAATTTTAGATTTTTATTTTTTAAAGTTTTTTATATTGATCAAAGAATTAAATACTCTATCCTAAGTGGAGTCTTCCATGTTGCCTAGTATAGCCAAACAGCAATCTGTTTTCCCTCTCCCTTTGTTAATTTTTTGGTCTGTGTGCTCCTTGATTACTAACAAGATGATGCAGAAACGCTCCTTAGTATCACGGATAAATTATAATCACCTTTCTAACTGCTGGATGTCACATTTTAAGCAGTTAGAAAATGAGTCCATCTGTTAGCTGTTAGTGAATGGCTTTTAAAAAATTAAAAAAAAAAAAAAAAAAAGTATGTGCCCTAACTCTACATTCAGAGAAAGTAGAAATTCATTTCTATGTTATGATTTTGGACTGTACATGTGCTGATTCTACTACAAACAAATTCCTAGCTATTTTAACAGATTCTTGAAATACTGCCACTAGCAATATATTTCTCTGGTACAAATCTGTCTCCTTTAAACAAACAAACAAAAAAAGATCTTTTTAAGGAGCCAATACCTTTAAGTTTCATTTGTCACTTGTAAGAATAAAAATAGGGTGGTTATAATATTTAAACCTTCCTTAGAGCAAGTTGTGAAGAGAAGTATGGCAGGGTTAACTAAATAACATCCCCTGTATGGGAACCAAGTTAAAGCAGCCCCATTCAGAGAAGATGGGTGGAAAAGAGTATGAATAATGAAGAGGCACTCTTCCCAGGGTTCATCTGTGTGAACTACAGATCCCGAGGATACATGATACCAAACCATCCATCAATAAAGGAATTGTGAAGATATTCTTAATTTTGTGAGTTGATACCAGGATGAATTTTATAAGCTTTGCTTTGGTTTGTATTCAAGAATTTTGAAATTTGACTTGAAGAAATGTAAAAGCAAGGAAACCAAATAGCTATAAATTAATATCTTGAATTGACTGTTAAGGCCAGAGGGTACAGAAATTTTTTGAAGTCCTTTAGCAGAAGACTAGGAGAAGGTGTCCAAATACAAATAAAAAATCCATTAAAATTCTCAACTGCCTTTAGATTTACTTTTAATTGAAATTCCAACTTAAAAGCAATGCCTATATGATGTTTAAGCCATGCTGGTACTTAATGTTAAATAATAATTAAAGGCTAGATTCTATAGCTAGCCAGAATTGAAATGTAATTTTTCAAGAAAATAACATATCATATTGTAAACTATGGCAAAATATTTCAGTGAATTTCAATGTACCTTATAAATTGTAGTTAATTTATTTTCATTTTACTTTTCTAGAATATTCTCTCTCTCTTTTGCACTCAGGAATACACACACAACACTCTTCAAAAAACAATTGAAGAGGTTTTCAAGAAAGTTATACACGTACTTCTTGATCAATTTTACTTACTAGCACATTTCCAATTAGGACCAGGAACTAGTCTTGACTGGTTCTCCAACTATAATTGCACTTGGGGTTGATAACACAGTGATTTACCTAGGTACCTATCAAATACATACTTGCAGTAGCAAAGAACACTAACCTGGCATTTCAGAGACCAAAGAAGAAATCTCCCTTTGGATATGATTCATTATAAATTCTTCATAATATGCATGTGAAACAAAATCATGCCTAGAATAATTTGGCCCAAGAAAAGGAAAGAAAATCAACACGTCTTCCTTGCTTACCACAGTTGGTTCAAAGATCATAAAAATATACACTCATAATGATGCACAATTTATGCAGGTCAACTTCACATGAGCCAAGTTGCTATATTTCTCTCTTACGGTCCCATGACAGGTCCAGAAATATGTGCCATTCCAAGAGAAAAGCAACTTGTGGAAAAAAATGTTTCGTAATTTTAGTTTATTTCTGAACTAAGTAGTAGATAATATTTATTGTTCACTATGCACCAAATGGTGTGCTAACATCATTAGCTGCTGTTATCTCATAATTTAGCAACTATCGTGAACATAATTTTACAATAATAAATTGAGGCACATGGAGGTTAAGTATGTGGTCCAGTGTCATACAACTGGTAAAAACTTATCAGGCTTCAAAGCCACGACACCCCACACTCTTACCACACTCCTCAGACAGAGCTAAGGGGTGTGGCATGCTCAGTCTCCCTTATTTCAATGATTTTGTGCTCACATCTCATAGTGCCAAGAAGAAGCACTTGGTCAATGCTTGTTGGAAGACTTACCACTAACAGGAATGTTACCATTTCAGGTCTAATATTTGAAGAATTTCGTTTTTGTTTTTTTTTTTAATGACTAAAGGAGAACCAATCTTCTCATCAAGCTGAGAATAAGTTTTTAAAACTGCACTTTAACTCATGTTTCTTTTACATTATATGCTAATGTAAAAATAGATAATTCTGGGTACTTTTTAAAAATCATTTTTCTTTATTCCTTTTGTATTTTTAAATGTTATATTTTAATTATAAAATTTCATTACAATAAGAAAAAGTAGGCTGGGCACAGTGGCTCATGCCTGTAATCCCAGCAATTGGGAGGCTGAGGCAGGTGGATTGCCTGGCTCACAGGTTCAAGACCATCCTGGGCCAGAGGAGACAGACCCCATCTCTAAAATATAGCTGGGTGTTGTGGCGGGTGCCAAGTCCCAGCAACTTGGGAGGCAAGAGAATCACTTGAACTCTATAGTTGGAGGTTGTTTGAAAAATACAATTTTATATTAAACAACACGTAATTCCACAAACAGCTCCTTTTAAATAACCACATCTATTTTTTTAGATGAACCAGTTGATCCCCAGGAATCACCTCTTGCATCCCCAAATTGTTAGTTTCAGATTTATTGTTAGTGAGATGCCAACTTGTGTGTTTTCATGAATCCCAAACTACGGCGCTCGGCAGGTGTTTCCTAACAAGAGCAGAGGTTTAGCAAGGAGAAAGGAGGAAAGGAGGACGGTGAAGATAGAGCTGCCTCACTCCGGAGGAGATGTGAGGGCAGAGGGGATGCAGGGCAGCACTGTGTACACCAGGGACCAGTCCCCAAAGACAACACACAAACAGAAAGCTGCTCAGACAAGTTCTTCTCAACATCCCAAAGCCTCGGCGAGGACCTGGGAGAACTCGCCTCTTCACCTTTAACTCATGTCTTATTCATCTGCTTCGTTGTTTCAGTTCTTGATGTTTCCAGATCTCCCTCAGCAGACCAGTACATCCAAGTGCTGATGGGTTAACTCCACCAGGACATTACAGGAACCTCTCTGATTCATCATCTTCCTTTCCCCCTGTAAAGAGCCTTCCCTGCGGCGTCTCCCTCTCTCTTTCCTCCTCTTTCATTGGCCAGCACATTCTGCTACTCCTGCTTCATGACTACTTCTCAGGACGCTTTTCTCATTTTCACCTTCACTGATGTTTCCTGGCTGTGATGTCCTCACTTAACACGGAGAAAGTATAATGTTACCTCCCTCCCAGCCTCTCCTTACCTCATCTCAAGCTTTTCTGGGCTATTCTCCACAATGCCGACAGGATAATCTTTGGAAAAACGAAAAGTGATCACAAAAATCCCTTATGAAAAATCCTTCAATATCACACTAATTCCTTCAGGATAAAACCCAAAATCTGTATTATTATTTGTAAGCCTTTTCAATAGAATTGTCTGACTCACTGGGAGACCAAGTATATGACAGAAAATGAGTCAAATTCAGCTTTTAGTAACTTCTCTAAAATTCTACAATGAAGTCTGGAAAGAAGCTTTCCATTTCAGTATAGATATATATGTGTGTGTGTGTCCATACATACAGATATGTTTTATAGATAAGTTTATGTTTTAATTAAAGGTTAGTATTATTTTTATTTTGTATGACGTATTCAAAGTGGAGAAATTTATAAGCGCTCAAACCTTCTGAATTGTATGAACTCTGCTGTGCCCTTCTTGAAGTGACTTTTTCTATCTGATCTGCATAATCCCTCTGCACTTCCACACCCTGACAATCCTTCACCAGTCTTTCTAAATACTTTCTTGTTTTAGAACATACTGTGCCCTCTTGTGCTTCTAAAACTTTGTACTTTTTTTTTTTAACTGCCTGAAATACTTCCTTCTTCTTTCTTTTGGAGAAATGTTATTGATTCCTTTGAATCTGGTTCAGCTATCACCTCTCCAGAATAGCTCCCTTGGTGCAAGCCCCAACCACATACTGTGGTACGTAATGCTACCCACTTATTTTCTGCCATGGAATCTTTGCTAACCGCAACACTCAGTATTTATCAAACTGTTTATTATTTAATTTATATTCTATTTCTACCTACTTGAAAGAAAGATTTGATATTGTTTGCTGCAATAACCTCTGGCAAGCGCAGATGGAAAGGCAGGCAGGTCAGACGGCTTCAGCGCTGATGAGTTGAGGTCACTGGGGCAAACACAAGGTGCCACAGGACCACATCATGTCTGCTGTCTTGTCCCCAGGTCCCCCTGCCCTTCTAAGTCACCCATATTATGTCTGTCAAAAGAAGAAGACTTCACTCAAAAGGCAGTACGTCTTTCAGTTCATGAATATCCAGTAGTTTGTGTTCATGTACAAGCTTTTTCAATAGAATTGTCTAATTTTCCCAAATTAACACAGGATGTAAGTAGAAGTCAACAATTTCACTTTTCAATTACAAAGCAACAGATACTACTACCTCTACATATTAGTGTGATTTATTGCCTGACACAACTCAAAAACATAAACATTTCAAAATATAGTGCACAGAGCTAGAAATATAGAAAATGGAAAAGTAAATGAAAGGTGACATTTATTTGTCCCTCTAATAATTCATTAAGAAGTTACTAGAATGACTGCATTCCAAAAATAAGTTTTCAACTAATAACAAACATTCTGCATTCACACAACTTTTTTTAAAAAGCTTCAAATCACAATTCCTGAATAATCTCTGTAAACACTGTGACATTTTAACTCCATCAGTCTTGACTTCCTCCCTATTAAATTAATGTGTCTTTCATCTGGGCCTTTTCCCAGTTCTAAAATCTTATGATTCAGTAACACACAAAGCCCAGTGAAGAGTACAAAGGGAAAATACAGCTATCCAGAGGAACCTACCAATTGACTATTATTCCCATTTTTAAACTAAATATTCTAAAATCCAATTTTTAAAATAGCACTTTTTTTGATAAATTTGAAACTAGAACATTTAGTGTAAGATCAATAAAATCCTACTTTTAAAATTGAATATAGCTTCTTTAATCCCATGGTAAATGCAAAATATTGTATCCTCTTTTTATTGTCCCCATTTTCTCCCAGGAGTTATTTCCTTTGGACTATTTAATGAGGCCACAAAAAGTTAACAGATTTTAGTATCTAAGGAATAAATTTGTGTACAGAGTCTTTTTTGTGTCAAATAGAGATACGGTAGATAATATAAGTTCCTTGCCTACATATTTTAATGAGAATTGAAATGTGCCAATTTAAACCTATTTTTAATTACCTAGAAAATAGATTGAAAAAAATACATAGATTTCCCCTCTTCTAATAGCTGAACAAAAGTTCAAGTATGTATGTATCTACATATATTCCTCACCCCTAAATAATGATTTTTTGAGTAAATGGATAAAGAAGAATAAAACTTTCATCTTTTAATGCCAGTCCACGTCTGAAAGCTAGAAAATACTTGCCAAATGAACATTAGAATGGTAAACAACACTCATTTAGAAGTATACCAAAGGATTGAGGAGACAAAAAACAGCTTAGGAAAATAGGATCATGTTCTCTCTAGGCAATTGAAGAAAATGGACCTTTTCTCTACCACTTTGCCACTTCTGTAAAGGCTTAGGAAAAATAAAGTCCTGATTTTGAGAATTACTTTGTAAGAATGGTGTAATCTCACAAGTAAGGACTAAAGTGATTATGAGAGCTAAAACCTCTCATCCACTGCCAATTTCTACAAGTTTTACAAAACACTCTTGAGAAGGAATTGCACCATAATTTCTTCAATTCATTTTCCCCCACATACTGATATAGATTTTGTACATTTGCTATAATAAATATTCAATTGATTTTGTATCTTGAAAAAGAATATCAGTGTTCTCAAGAAAAATGTGTTTCAATCATTTAAAAAGTAATCTATCTACACTAATAAGCCTATTGATTTATTACCAAGCCCTTTACAAAAATTTTACCATGAAGTTTCAATTATATGCCACACTAGAGAGCCTTTGGTTTAGTGAAGAAAACAAGCCTCAAAAATGTGACTTATTTCTTGTACTTTCTACATGCTACCACCGAAAGTCTCTCTGGACCTGTCACTTGAAGACAAGTAGTAGGGAAGTTTCAGTTCCAAATTTCTTGAATTTCTTACTAGTTTATTAAAAATATATCTGTTTCACATTTGAATTTAACATGTCTATTAAATGTTATATTTGGACAAAGGTGA
This sequence comes from Nycticebus coucang, assembly GCF_027406575.1. Classification (NCBI taxonomy): domain Eukaryota; kingdom Metazoa; phylum Chordata; class Mammalia; order Primates; family Lorisidae; genus Nycticebus; species Nycticebus coucang. The sequence continues at coordinate 68,465,709 of NC_069790.1, read as the reverse complement.
GTGAACTCAGAATTCATTTCAAAAGTCCAAGTTAGGAAATTCTGATACAGTATGCGGAACCCACCAAGTCAAGAATAAGTTAGGATACCCTAGAGTTGGCAGTTGCCCTCTTAATATTGTTTGTGAGTCACCCCCACAGGACTCTCCTGAATGAAACGTCCTCTTCACTATCTAAGATCCTGCCATTGGAGACCTTATAGCTTTTCAGTATTGAGAGAGACTCTACCGAACTTGAATCCTCTGGAAGACAAAACACCTGAAGCCATTACTCCTGGTTCATATTCGGCAGAGCATGGGCAACCACTTGAGAATAAATCCCATGTGGCTGGGCAAAAAACAGACAAAGGGAATAAGGACAAGGGGCAGCCCAGAAGAAAGGAGGTGGGATGACATCAAATAAAATTCACCTATTTACCACTTAGTGTGGGACCTGCCCAAAACTTAATTCCCAGATCTACCAGGAGAATCAGTACTAAACCTACACAACCTTCTCAGATATTTTTGTAAAGTTTTAGATCCTCACCTACAAACCCCGTCAAATTTAGAGAGGTCCAGATCTTGACAATTTGATACATTTTAAACATAACAAAAAATATATGAAACAAATTTCAACAGATACCAAAGGGTATTATTGAAAGAATGTGCAGACATAAAGTAAGTATTATGTCCACTGTATTCATGACTACCACTAGATTCAGAAATTAGAATACTCATCCCCTAGAAAATACTAAATTCCACAGCTCCAGAAACCTGTGTCCTCTTTAAATCTTCAATTCCAATGAAATATAGAAAAAATATTCTTTTATATATTAATAAAACATCTATATTATAATGACACCAAAGGCAGCAAAATATTTTTATATTAAAAATGTAAACATTGTCTTCTTGTATCTACTCATTTGACACGTATGTTGCACCATTTATCTAATAGAAATCATTACTGTATATTCAGATTTTCCCAAGTCAAAATAATTAAAAAAATTATTCTACAAATAGAGTACGCAAAATCTACATTTGTTAATTTAAATATTTGTGTCTTGACTCTACCATATATGCCTTATTTCTAAGATATTTCTAAGATTCCTGTGTGTCATTTAATCAATTTTAGGTTCTTGAAGTAGGAGCTTAGATTATTGATCTGACACTTGCCTTCTTTTCTAAAGTATGCATTTAGTGCTATAAATTTTCCTCTCAGAACTGGTTCAAGCATGTCCCACAAATATTGATATGTTTTATTTTCCTACTTACTCAGTGTGATGTATTTGTTAAATCGCTTTGAGGGCCTTTCTTTGATCAATGGATTATTGAGCAATGTGTAGTTTCCACGTGTTTAGTTATATTCTTGTGATCTTGCTGCTACTGGTTGCTAGTTTGTTTCCACACAGCTGGAGAACAGACCTATATCATTCAATTCTTTTAAGTTGTTGAAGTTTGTTTTATGACCCATGATACGGTCTGTCTTAGAAATACATTCCTGTCTACGGCCATATCACCCTGAACGCGCCCAATCTCGTCTGATCTCGGAAGCTAAGCAGGGTCGGGCCTGGTTAGTACTTGGATGGGAGAAATACATTCCTTTACCACTCAAAAAGAATATTGGTTCTCTAGTTGTTAAATGAGCTTTTTGTAAATGTCTATTAGAGCTTGGTTATAGAACCCACAATAAAATTTTTCTCTCCATAAACAAAGAATGCTCATTCATTAAATAAGGGTCTTTACCTCACTTTCATTATAGATACTTTAAAAAAACCTTAATGATATTTAATGCATCTTAAATTAAACTTCCTAACTATATCCTCTGGGATTTTACACATTATTAATACTGTATGTGAAAGACTATGACTCACACCATAAGTTTTAGAGTGCTTTCCCATAGAGTAATTAACATGTTCCTCATACTATTCCTTCTGAAACATTTACCTACCATTTCCATTTTTGCTGATTGGTAAACTAGTAGAGATAAAGTCATAAGACCTTGCAAAAGACACTTAACCCATGATCTGTCTCCCAGGTCCACATTTTTTCCACATTTGCACTTCATACATTTAGTTATCTTAGTGAGTATAGTAAAAAGATTGGATTTGACAATTATCAGTTGAGTGATTGTACAAGGTAGTTAACAGACTTCTAACTCAATATTCTCATCTTAAAATAGGAATATGATAACTATGTACCATAAAAAGTTTTATAAGATTTAATACATGTGCAGAACTTAGAAATCAGTGCCTGGCCCAGGGTTTACACACTCTGTATGTCAGCTATCACTGAACAGCACTTAAGACGCAATTAGGTGTTAAGATTCTCAACAAAATTCAGTCTGATAATATCCTCTAAAATACCTTATATTGCCACTATTTTTAACATAATAAAGTCAACCAGCAAGGGTAGCAAACCTAAGTAGTGAGGACATCTCTCTGTTAAATGAAAAATATTTCTTTTTATTAGGTTAAAGCGCTCACTCTTCTGTTTTTTCACTTATCATGCTTTACAAACTGTGATAAAAAGACAATGTTAAATCTACTTTTTAAAAAGCTGGTCCAGGGCGGCGCCTGTGGCTCAGTGAGTAGGGCGCCGGCCCCATATGCTGAGGGTGACGGGTTCGGACCCAGCCCCGGCCAAACTGCAACAGAAAATAGCTGGGCGTTGTGGCGGGCGCCTGTAGTCCCAGCTGCTCAGGAGGCTGAGGCAAGAAAATCGCGTAAGCCCAAGAGTTAGAGGTTGCTGTGAGCCGTGTGACGCCACGGCACTCTACCCGAGGGCGGTACAGTGAGACTCTGTCTCTACAAAAAAAAAAAAAAAAAAAAAGCTGGTCCAGCATTAAAAGAGAATTCAAACATTCATCACTTTTTTATATCGCAATCCCCTGAAATTGCTTTTAGAAAATTGTCAAATAGAGCATATGTTATTGTAAGGGAAAATAAACATGATTAAACTGCAATAAACAACAAAAGACTAAGAACATGATTATCTTTTAAAACTGATAAGTTTAATAGAAAAAGTTGTACATCTTCATAATACATGATATACTCTTTAAGACATAAAAAGCCCCTTTGTTTAACAAATAAAATAACCTCCAAAGCACTGACTACTCCAAACAGTCAAACCATTGCCATTTCCCTCAATCTCTATATTTATAGCAAATGACATTTAGATTATTATTATTTGCTGATACAATATGAAATGTATAAAATGAATATTAAGAAAGGATGCTGCTGAATTGTTTACTAATATTTCCACATTGGTTTAGAGAAAAGAATTAAGAATAAGTTTGTTCATGAAGGAAACTAAGAGAAGTATTTCTCAGCGTATCTCACATGGACATCAAAAACATCACTCTGATCAGGGGCGTTATTAGCATGCAATGACTTTGACTTACTTAGAGGATAACAGCTTTTCTCCTGTTTACTATAACTACAATAAAGATAATGAGTATAAATATCATTAATATCCATTTCAGAAAATAATTTATTTAAAAATTCATTTCTAATTTTGAGAAGAAATTCTATCCTTGTTGGTAAATATTGCAGAGTGTGCACAGAAAGTATACCACATTCCTCATCTATTCGTGCATGGTTAATAATCAGGTAAATAAAACAGAAATTAATTCATCATATACTATACTGTGGACTTGCATTGGACACCAAAGAAAAACAAAATTCCTGACTCTATAGAGATTACAGTCCAGCTGAAGTTATAAATGTAGCTCTTAACCGTGAATCTAAAACTTGATGTGGCCGTGGAATGCTTCTGAATACTAGAATTTTGGATGGCATACATAAAGGAAAAAAGATGACTCCACACTAATTATATCAGTGACAACTCTAAGCCATTTCTCTACGGTGTGCCTTAGCATATATCTGTAAGGATATCTGCACTTACAACACTATGCGCTCCATGATTATCCTTAAGCATTCTCTCATAGAGAACAGTTATCTTCCCTGACGAAATATGTTTTTATATTCCAGCAAACATTTTCCCTTAATCCAGTAAACATGTGATCTTCCTTTGTTGCTGATTTCGTATCCTACTGTGTCTCTTGAGTGACAGGGACTATTGGAAAACAGCAACTAAAGGCAGTGATGAGCTACACTAGTTGATAACCATTCCTCAAAGAAGAGGGACTCAAATATAGTCTTGGAGAATAAATAAAATATGTAGAGGGAAGAAGGAATTTACGACAGTAAGAGAAGTGTGCACAAGAACCCTGAGGTGGAAAAGCAAGAGATACATTTGAAGGTCAGTGCAGTGCATCTGTAGGGTTGAAGCATAAATTTGACACCATGAACAGCTCACAAAAATGCTAAGCATATAAATTAAATACAAATATAATATTGTAAAAGTACCAGGTTAAGGAATTTCAAATCTTTTCAATAGACAAAGGAAAGCCATCAAATATTTACTAACAACACCTTGGCTTAATGGCAGCATGACAAGGGAGGATGAAAGAAAGCTTCAAAGCATCCAGAGCAAAAAGGCGCTGAAGGCAAGCGGAATGCATAGGAAACTAGATTGGAGGGCACAGGAGCCAAATGAGGATTATGAAAGGAAAAAAATAATTGCATACAACGTGTTTTTTAAAAAGAAACAAATAGGGCTGGGCACAGTGTCGCATGCCTGTAATACTAGCACTCTGGGAGGTCGAGGCGGGTTGATAGCTTGAGCTCATGAGTTTAAGACCATTCTGAGCAAAAAGCAAGACCCCATCTCTACTGAGAACAGACAAAACTGAGGCAAGAGGATCACTTGAATCCAAGAGTTGGCGGTTGCTGTGAGCTGTGATGCCATGACACAATACCCAGGGCAACAGCTTGAGACTCTGTCACAAAAAAAAAAAAAGAAAGAAAGAAAGAAAACAAAATAAAAAAGAAACAGTATATTGATTATTGATACTTACAGTAGATACATTTATTATCCTTTTAAATGTATGATAGATTTGCAAATCTAGAATTACATAAATTTTAGGCACATACTGATCTAAATTTACATCTAGAAAATGAGACACTCTCTATAAAACAACCCCAATCATCTTTCCTTCTTCTACTATTGCCATTAAATACTTAAATTGGTAGAGAAAATCCTAGAAGTGTTTAAGGCTAAAGCCATTTTCAAGAAGTATGTAGGAGAGTGTCTATCTTTTTCAAGCTACTCATATAACACACACTAGACTGTATTTTTTTCTATAGCTATTATATTAAATAATATTGTTTTCTTAATTACTAAAGTAATATTTGAATTTCCAAATGCACGCGTGCACACACACACACATATGTGTGCATCTCATGTATCTATTCAAAAATTGTGTCAACGAAGCTGCTCAACTAAAGTATAATGTAGTACTAATGCTGTTTGTTTATATATCAGAAATTCATATATTCTAATACTGGAATTATTCTCAAACAACAAAATGACACTCAGATGTACAAACACATAAATTCTCAATATTATAGTGGTTTTGAATCTTTTTACTTAAACGTGCAAAATATTTGGATGCTTTTTTGAATACAACAAAATATTTTTCCATTACTAGAAACATTAATAAACATGGCATTGTAGCATTTTTGTTTTTCAAGGTCTTCACTAAACAGTAGATTTTTCTAGTTATTAAAATTAATTTGTAGAGAGGGAGAAAGATGGCTGATTAGAGATATGAGCTGGCAGATCAATCATCTCAGAAAGAAAAAGTAGATGAAAAACAAAAACAAACAAAAAACAGCTACACTGATGAGGTATAAGTCTGAGAGAAAAGTGCCAGAACCTACCAAAGGTTCCACAGGAAGAAGTTACAGAGCAGAACAAGAAGGATAAAGATATCCTTAGAAATCAATCCTCCAGAGACTTGGAGCCTGACAGAAAGGGTAGATGCGGGTGTTATTTCTCCTTCTCTCACATCTATGGAAGTCAGCAGGGTCTCAAGCTGCTGGAGAATCTTTCTACCCTTGAATACCCAAAAGCTGTTGTCGCCTATGAACTGAGAGCTTCTTGATGGGGAAATACCTCTGACAGCCCCCTTGGGGACATTTCTGATCACATCACACCTGAGCTGAGACACCACAAGCCATATTGCTTCTCTACCAGTGTGCTTCTTTTTCCTCCCCAGGGAGCTTCACCCCTTAGTTTTCCTCTAGCTCATTCCCACACAAACAGTTCCCAGCTCCTACCTAGAGTGTGGTAGCCACAAGGGCTGGTGAGTCCCATGGGAATCTGTGTGATCCCAGAACCTGGACACTCTGGCTGCCTTCTGGGGGAGAAACAGATGTGACCAGAGGGCTAGCTCTTCTCCAATCAGACTCTTTTCCTCCTCCACCTTTCCTTCCCCTACTGCTGCTACTGCTGCCAAGAAGAAGGTTTAAGTTGAGACTCTCAGAAATGGTTGCTTCCCCTCCCTTGAAGTACCTATAACATCGAGGCTCCCACAGAGAGTGAGGCTTACAAACCTTTCCTCTTAAAGACATGCAGTGGACTAAGGGGTACTTGGTGTGTGAGATTCCTCCCAGGTGCTGCCCTACTGGCTGCTCCAAGAGAGCAGGTCACATCCTGAAGCAGAGGTATGCCAGACCTGCTTGAGCATCTCATACACCACTCAGGGATGCTTCTCCCTGGCATAGTCAAGGGATTGAATTTGGGGAATCTGGAACTAGCCCATAGGCTAGATCCTGTATTCCCAGGACCTGACTTTGTTGCCTAAGGACACAGAGAGGAGATGTGTGAAGTAATTTCGGTAAGGGAGCCCATATGGGCAAAACAAAATGAAGTGTAGGTTCTAGCTACAGCACACATATGGAATACCCCTCTCACTCACAGGAAGGCTGCAGTCTCAGCTCAAGGTAGGATCCTGGACAAGGAAGCCCCCAGCCAACAGCATCAATGCTGGTGAACTTTGCTAGTTTGAGCTCTTACCTGCTGGAAGATATTGAAGGAAGACTGTGGATCAGGGGAGAGAGAAGAAGAGCAAATTCCATTCCTAACAGCCAGAATGTAAATCTCAGAGGCCAACCAACACAAGGAAATTTTTCTGGCTGGGTGGGGCCCCTTCAGCCTCTCCTTGGTGGCTTTTCTCTGTGGTCTTGGAATGAATCCCCAACCCTTGCCAAGACAGCTATTTTGCCTGCTTTTGTGGAGCCTGCACAGGCTCAGCAGATGCAGTTCCACTCAGCCTCACTCTCCCACCATCTCTGCTGTCCTGGAGAATAGGAGTGCTCTAGGAGTTCCAGGGATACACTCAACATCTGGAGCATTCAAGTGTTTTTCCTAAGGGTCCAGAGCCAATAACAGGTCCCCTAAAACAGCTCCACAGCTTCTTCCTTCCAGCACATGCAACCTACTGACAGGGAGGTCAATTTGAACAACTCTTTACAACATTTTCTGACTTAATTATACAGGGTTTTGGTGCTTCTTACCCATAAACACCACCTACTGTCTCAGAGATTAAACAGGACATCCAGATACAATTTACACTGTTAAACAGCTCACAGAGTTGGGGAAAGAGAGAGGAGTCAGATGGCCTCCATTTTCCTTCATCAGAGAGAGACAGAGAATCTGTCCACACATAGTCAGTAATAGCTCACCGCTGTGACTGACTATAAACAACTAGGAACTGAGAGAGCAACCACACAAGGGATATCTATAACCAAGGCATCCATCCAGAACATAGACACCTAGACCCAAATCAAACAACCCTGAAGGAAAACCAAAGCCTTCTACCAACGTGTAGTACAGACACATCCTAATAAGTGAGGGGAGGGGTAAAAATGCCTGACCCAAACAAAAGAAAATCTCAAAGTAACAAAACAGCTGCTCTACATGAGAACAATCAGTAATTGAGCAATCCTCCACTGAGAGGAATCATTGCAAGAACTCTAGAAGTAGGAAAAATCAGAGTGAAAGAACACCCCCACCTCAAAGAGCACATCAGCTGTCTAGTAATAGATCTCAACCAAAATGAAAATACTGAAATGACAAAGAATTCCAAACATGGATTATAAGGAAGTGCAATGAAATCCAAGAGAAAACGGAAAACCAACTCAAAGAAACCAGAAAAATAATTCAGAAAATGAGTGAAAAATTTAATAAAATAAAACCAAATCAAACTCCTAGAGATAAAAAATTAATTAAAAGAATAACATAACACAGTGTAAAGCTTTAAAGATAGACTAGAACAGGCAGAAAAAAAGAATTTCAGAACTTGACAATGACTCTTTTGAATTAACCCAGACAGTAAAAAATATAAAATGAAGATAATCAAGTGAAATGAACAAAGCCTCTGAGAAATGTGGGATAAGGTAAAGTAAGCAAACATTAGAATCATACACATCTGCTGGAGGTGAAGAAGGAAAAACACAAAGTCTGGAAAACTTACTTGAGGGAACAATTGAGTCAGTCTTACTACAGATTTAGACTTCCAGATACAAGAAGCTCAACAAACACCTGGGAAATGCAAAGAGGCAATCACCAAGACACATACTCAGCAGACTGTCAGACTTTCTGTGAACTGTGAGGTGAAAACATCAAGTAACTTACAATGGCAAACCCAGCAGGCTAACTGCTAATTTCTAAGCAGAGTCCTTATAAACTATAAGGTATGGGGACTCCATCTTCTTAGAGACTGAAATTTTTTATCTTGCAAAACAAAGTTTTATATATAAATGAGAAAAATAGACTTTTCTAGACAGGCAAACACTGAGGGAATTTGTCATGATCAGACCTACCCTGTAGGAAAAAATCAGTAGTACATAATACATGGTTCAGCACAATAGATACCCATCAGTGTAAAATCACCTCAAAGCTGAAACTCACAGCTCATATAAAACAATTGCATATGCAAAAAACAACACAGTATGATACTACCCAACAGGAGAAACAGAAAAGCATCCCACATATCAATTCCATCACTAGATCACTCGACATTAATGGTCTGATAACCTCTCTTAAGAGACAAAAGTTATGTTAATGGATGAAAAATACTATTCAAGTATTTGCTTTCTCTAGGAAACACATCTAACCTAAGAGGATTCACAAACTTAAGGTAAATCAATTATTTAATGGGAAAAAAAAATCCCATGCAAATGGAAACCAAAGGGAGCAAGTGTAACCATTCTCATATCAAATGAAATTGACTTTAAATTAACAATGATAAAGAAACATAAGGATGACAATTATATAATGAGGAAGGGAGCAATTCAACAAGAAAATGTAACTATATATATAACACAGGAGCTCCCAGATTCATAAAGTCTACTAGGTCCAAGCAAAGAGATAAACAGAAGCATTGTAATTTCCAGGGACTTTGACACCCCACTGACCGAACTGAACGGATGATCTAAAATGAAAGTTAAGAAACTAGACTTAAAAGGGGTACTGGAACAAATAGGCCTAAATAGACATTTATAGAATATTCCGCCTCCAAACACCTGAATATATATTCTTCTCATCATATGGGACATTCTCCAACATTGGTCATATCTTAGGCAACAAAATAAATCTCAAGAAATTAAAAAAAAAATTGAAATCATACCATGTATCTTCTCAGACCACAGTGAAATAAAACTAGAAATCAAGTCAAAGAGAAACACTCAAATCTATAAAAAAGTATGGAAATTAAACAACCTCCTACTGAATGATTGTTGGTTTAATAATGAAATTAAGATGGAAATCCAAGAATTCCTCTAGCTGAATGACAAGGGAGACACAAATTCCAGGGGATCAAATTCTAGGGGATTCAACAAAAGTAGTACTAAGTGGAAAATTCATAGCCTTTAATATTTACATCAAAAGACAGACCACAATTTAACAACCTAATTTCCTTGAGGAAAGGGAAGGAAAAGTAAACCACACCTAATAGCAGCAGGAGAAAAGAAATAGCAAAGTTCATAGCAGAAGAAAATGAAATGGTAAATGAAGGAAAAATACATAAGATCAATAAAGTAAAAAGTTGGTTCTTTGAAAAGATAAATAAGATGAACAGATTCCCTGACTAGATTAACCAAGAACAGAAGAAAAAGAACCCACATAAGCCTATTCAGAAATGAAAAGGAGATATTACAACTGATACCACAGACATACAAAATATCATCCATGAATATTATGAAAATGTCTATGCACATAAACTACAAAATGCTGAGGAAATGGAAAAATTTCTGAAAACATACAACTTCTCAAGACTTAAGCAAGAAAAAATAAAACTTCTAAGCAGACCAATAAACAACAGTGAGCTTGAAGCAGTAATAAAAAATATTTCAACAAAAAAATAGCTCTTGACTAGTGAATTCTACCACCCTTGCAAAGAAGAGTGGTATCCATACTACAGAAATTATTCCAAAATGTTGAGAAAAAGGAAATCTTCCGAACTCATTCTATGAAGGCAGCACCGGCTTGATCCCACAGCCAGGTAAGGACACACACACACAAAGAAAATTGTAAACCAATATATTTTATGAATATAGATGCACAAATCTTCAGTAAAATACTAGTAAATTGAATTAATAGTAAATCAAAAATATAATCCACTAGGGATGCAAGGATAGATCAATAAATACAAATCAATAAATATGATTCATCACATAAACAGAAGTAAAACCAAAGACTATATGACCATCTGAATAGCTGTGGAAAAATCAATCAACAAAATCCAGTACCTTTTCATGATAAAAAAAAAAACCTCAACAAACTAGGCATAGAAGGAACATATCTCAAAATTATAAAAGCCCTATATACAAACCCACAGCCAATATCATATTGAATGGGGAAAAATTGAAAGCATTTCCTCTAAAAACTAGGCCAAGATAAGAGAGCCAACTTATCTATTCACCACTTCTATTCAATATAGTGCTGGAAATTCTAACCACAGCAATCAGACAAGAGAAAGAAATAAACACTATCCAAATTGGGAAAGAGGTCAAACTAATGGTTTTCACTGATGATTTGATCTTATATCTAGAAAACCAGAAGAGTCCACCAAGAAACTCTTGGAATTGATAAATAAATTCAGCAAAGTCTCAGGTTACAAATCAATGTACAATAATCAGCAGCACCTCTATATGCCAATAATAGTCAAATTGAGAAACGAGTTAAATACCACAGCCACGAAAGCAATCACATCTGAGACAAACAAATGAAATACAAACTGTGCCCATGGATTGGTAGAACTGACATCATCATGTCCACACTGCCCAAAGTGATCTACAGATTCAACACAATCCCTGTGCGAATACCAATGTCATATTTCACAGATCTAGAAAAAATAATTCTATGCTTAGAACTAAAATAGCCAAAGCAATCTTTTTTTTTTTTTGTAGAGACAAGAGTCTCACTTGTACCGCCTTGGGTATAGTGCCGTGGCGTCACACGGCTCACAGCAACCTCCAACTCTTGGGCTTACGCGATTCTCTTGCCTCAGCCTCCGGTGCAGCTGGGACTACAGGCGCCCGCCACAACGCCCGGCTATTTTTTTGTTGGAGTTTGGCCGGGGCTGGGTTTGAACCCGCCACCCTCAGCATATGGGGCTGGCGCCCTACTCACTGAGCCACAGGCGCCGCCCAGCCAAAGCAATCTTAAACATAGAGAATCAATCTGGAGGCATCACAATACCAGACTTCAAACTATACCACAATGCCATAGTCACCAAAACAGCATGGTACTGATTTAAAAAAAAATGACATAAACCAATGAAACAGAATAGAGAACCCAGATATAAAACCATCTACCTACAACCAATTGCCTTGTACAAAGCAGACAAGATACACTAGGGAAAAGAAATCCTATTCAATAAATCGTGCAGGGAAAATTGGGTAGCCACATGCAGAGGAATGAAACAGGACCCTTAAGGTAAATCACTCATAAAAATGAATTCGAGATAGATGAAAGACTTAAATGTAAGGCATGAAACATAGTCTCATGATAGCAGCATAGGCCAGGTGGAGAACCCCCTGCTCTGTGGCCACATGTGGCCTACTGGATCCTTGAGTGTAGCCTTTTGACTAAATCCAAATTTTACAAATCAAATTCTTCTAATAAATGGATTTGTGCTGTTAAGTTTGCCTAGGTCCTAAGCAAAGAGTTTATGATTACGACCCGAAAGGCAATTATAACAATGACAAAAATAAATAAATGGGACTTTATTAAAAAGTCTCAGGAAACAAAGATTACAATTACTTTGTACTTAATCTGCAAACCCATAAATATTCCTTATTCTTAATTCTTTGAACTGTGAACTATGAATAAGAGAGCTAAAATAAATGTGTAAGAATGTAGGGTGATGATGCCTGTGTTAATAATTACGTATTCCATCTAAAATTTCCAGCTATATCCACTATATTGAATAGATATGATTTCAGCATATGGTAAAATAGATGCAGCAATTAAATAAATATAATAAAATAAATAAATCCATCTAGCAAATATCACCTGGTGTATTTCTGGGCAATCAAGTTATGAAGTTGGTTATTCTATAATACCCTTAGGATGAAAATTATCAAACACTGCAATTATTTATGTATTGTATGCCCTCACACCTTGACTAAATAAGGGAATACACATTTATTTACATGATTGAAAAAAATCATCGTTTTGAAAAAGTATAATAGTTTTCCAAGCCTCATCAATCCACCCATCCATGCAGATTACATAAGCAATCTTAATAAGAATTCTTATTTGAATGATTATTTCCATATGCCTTAAATAACTTTCCCCTACCCAACACAAATATTAACATATAGAACACTGGGTTGGAAGAGAGGAAGATCAGAGACTTGGAATCTGGAAGCTACTGTTTAGAGCCATACCTCTGCCACTTTGTAGTATCGAGCAAGTTACTTAAATTTATGACAATAGGCTTTTCAGCTGTGAAACTGAAATGGCAATATCCATTTTATATTATAATTATATACCTATAATAATTTTAATTATGCCTTCTACAGTGATTTTCATACATCCAATCAATATGTATTGGATACTTTTCTTTTTGAAAAATATATTGATTTGTTGCTTATAAAACTCTTATTTTTTATATCTAGCTAAAATTCTAGTTTTGCTTTCTTAAATTAAAAAAATGTATTTTGTTAGCTCTCTTAGGCTTAATAAATATAGCATAGTGTAAATCATACCCACTGACAACCTAACTCAACCTAACAGGATGGTTACTTGATAATTACTCTCCTCCTTAAGAAGTTTTAGTGATGTTAATCAACATAAAATGATATATTGTCCATATGTATTATGTAATGTTAAACTAAACTAATTCTAATTTCCTTTAGTATTCTCTGAATCACGAGACAGCTATTCTCTGCATAGAAATATAATTTTAGATGGAATACGTAATTATTAACACAGGCAAAGCCTACTCGTCTGCAGTTGATGGACATTAGTTAACTGATGTATGTGGAAAGGAATAATAATTTGAATGGTATGTGTTTTACTTTTGGCACAAGAATCTGTGACATTTCAATTCCGCAATGGCTGAAATCTGTTGCTTCTAAGAATAAATCTTCCAAAATTAACTTTGCCAATCACGAGGCAACCCTATCTCACACTCCAAAAAGTTCCAAATTTGTTTATTTCAGGATCATTCTCTCCAGAGATATTCTGAAATCTGACATTTCTGAGTAGACATCTAAGTGGCTTTACTGATAAAAGCTTAAACTCAAATAAATCCACTTTTTTTTCTGAGAAGATATGTCACTTTTTATGACTCAGAATCAAAAGAACAATGTGATTTTAATCACGCTAACAATTAGACATGAAACAATTCAAAGAACTGAATTTGGTACTTTAAGAACTAGAAGAAAGTTTTTGTTAGAGGTGAAGAATTGTTTGTTTGTTTTTTTTTTAATTGTTGGGGATTCATTGAGGGTACAATAAGCCAGGTTACACTGATTGCATTTGTTAGGTAAACTCCCTCTTGCAATCATGTCTTGCCCCCAAAAGGTGTGACACATACCAAGGCCCCACCCCTCTCCCTCCTTCCCTTTCTCTGCTTTTCCTTCCCCACCCCCATGCCCTTAATTGTCATTAATTGTCCTCATATAAAAATTGAGTACATAGGATTCATGCTTCTCCATTCTTGTGATGCTTTACTAAGAATAATGTCTTCCACGTCCATCCAGGTGAATACGAAGGATGTAAAGTCTCCATTTTTTTTAATGGCTGAATAGTATTCCATGGTATACATATACCACAGCTTGTTAATCCATTCCTGGGTTGGTGGGCATTTAGGCTGTTTCCACATTTTGGCGATTGTAAATTGAGGTGCAATAAACAGTCTAGTACAAGTGTCCTTATGATAAAAGGATTTTCATGAGGTGAAGAATTGTTAAGCGGCTTGTAAGTTCAACCTTGCTGTATTTCATCATTTTTTCTAATCACTTAGAATGAATAATTATTTACTTCTGATTGTGTGTTATATAGCAGCTTCCATAAGTGATCTAAGTGATGAGGAGTGTTTCTTGTATAAGAAAATATAAGATCTGTTATTTTCAAACCTTATACATTTATTCATTTGCATACCAAAAGGTTTTATTTCCTTAGTTAAGCATGCTAATTGAACATGTCTATTAAAATATATCTTTCTGGCGGTGCCTGTGGCTCAGTCGGTAAGGCGCCGGCCCCATATACCAAGGGTGGTGGGTTCAAACCCAGCCCCGGCTAAATGGCAACCAAAAAATAGCCGGGCGTTGTGGCGGGCGCCTGTGGTCCCAGCTACTCGGGAGGCTGAGGCAAGAGAATCGCTAAGCCCAGGAATTGGAGGTTGCTGTGAGCTGTGTGAGGCCACGGCACTCTACCGAGGGCCATAAAGAAAGACTCTGTCTCTAAAAAAAAATAATAATAATAAATATATCTTTCTTTTTTTTTGTAGAGACAGAGTCTCACTGTACCGCCCTCGGGTAGAGTGCCGTGGCGTCACACGGCTCACAGCAACCTCTAACTCTTGGGCTTACGCGATTCTCTTGCCTCAGCCTCCCGAGCAGCTGGGACTACAGGCGCCCGCCACAACGCCCGGCTATTTTTTTGTTGCAGTTTGGCCGGGGCTGGGTTTGAACCCGCCACCCTCGGTATATGGGGCCGGCGCCCTACTCACTGAGCCACAGGCGCCGCCCAATAAATATATCTTTCTAAAGAATTTAGAACATTTATTATCCTGATCTTTAAAAAAAACTAGTCACTAGGAATTGTCTATTTTGAGAAAAACATACTAACAGGTAAATACCATAGATAAAGCTTTCATGTAATTATTTTGGAAAAGTGTCAACAATATGGATCTTGCCAAACTTAAAATAATTTGGTTATATTTTTGCCATAGTTAAAAATCAATTATTAATTTGGAGAAGGTAAATTATTCTAATCTATTTTAACAATGCTAGTCAAATTAATTAAAATACAATTTAAAAAATATTGTTTGGAAGGTTATAATGGCAGAACACCCATTTAAAAGAGGAGGCTTTTGTTGTTGTTGTTGTAGTTGTTCCTGCAGGTTTTGGGAGTTTTTTGTTTTTCGTTTTTTTGCCAGGGCTGGGCTTGAACCCACCACCCTTGGCTTTTTTTGGTCAGGGCCCTACTCCTTGAGCCACAGGTGCCACCCAAGAGGAGACATTTTTGAAGAGAGGATAAAGTGATGCAAGAGAAAAACAGATCACTGGGCAAAAACAGAAGAGTTAACTGTATTTCAAAACAAACCAAACATTCATCTCCAAGGGAATATATAAATTATATGGTATATTTATAAAAAATCCATCAGAAAAATCAGCCTACCCAGTAGTTAAGGTGATTGAACTAGACATACATGTATCACTGTGTATTATAGTTAACAATGATACTATATATTGCTTAAAATTCATATATGTAAAAAAGAGAATAAAGCATTGTTTAGGGTAAAAAGTATCAAATCTAAGGTGGTACTTTCCTCTGAGGAGGAAAAGTAATGCAATTAAAGAGGAATACACAAAAATCTTTGTTTAGACCCATAATGAATATAAGTAGTATCTAAAGAAAATGTGGCTACATATTAAAATTTGACAAGTTGAATGGGGTGTGTCCGAGTCTATAATGTGCTGCTGTAACAGAATACCAGAGCATGGGGAATCTATGCAGAGAAATGTATTTCTCAGTTCTGGCAGCTAAGTCTAAGATGGAGGAGCCGGCACCTGATGAACACCTGCTCCATGTGTCTTAACGAGAGGGAAGACATCACATGGTGAACAGGCAAAGAGAGAGCAAGAAAGTGAACAAGAGGGGCCTGAATTCATCCATTTATGGGACACCCAGTTCCAGGGTTAACAAACTCACTACTGCAATAATAACTTTAACCCATTCATGAGGGTGCTAGCCACATGACCCATCCACCCAAACACCTTTTCTTAGTGCACATCTCCAAATATCTTCACACTGAGGGTCAACTTTCTAACACTGAAAACTTTGAAGAACACATTCGAACCACAGCATTCCATCCTTGGCCCCCAAATTCATAACCTTCTCACATGCAAAATGCATTCATTTCATCCCCATAGCTCCATAGTCTTAAGCTGCTCTAGCCCCACCTCAGAAATCCAAAGTCCAGCATCTCCTCTGGATCAGATATGGGTGAGACTGAAGACATGATTCATTCTTAGGCAAATTCTCCTTAGGTAAAATTAAACAAGTTATCTACTTCTAAAATACAGTGGTGGGACAGGCAAAAAGGGGGAGAAATGGGAAAGACCCAGGAAGTAACAGGTCCCAAACATGTCCATCACCCAACAGGGTGAACAATACTAAATCCTGAGTCATGAGAATAATCCTCTTTGATTCTATAGCCCACATTCTGGACATTTAGGGTGGGAGCTGGGACCCTAGGCCTCAGGCGGCCTACCCCCCGCCCCATGGCACTGTAGACTCCACGCAACATCAGCTTTCCTGGGTTGGAGTCTTGTGCCTGTAGGTCTCCAAGACTGGTGATACATGCCAGAAGCTCAGTAATTCTGGGGTCTGAAAGGCAGTAGTGGGAACTCTCTGCAACAGCTCTGCCTCTGTAGCTGGTTGCTGCCTGGACCCCTACACTCTCTAATTGATCCTTTGAAACCTGGATGGAGGCCACAAGGGCCCTACAGCCCACTCACTCTATGTGTCTGCATAGAGTTACTGCCAAGGTTTTCTGCTTGTGCCTCCAGGGTTAGACCCTGAGCCACACTGGGGCTCCTACAGCCATAGCTGGGATAGCCTTAGCTTCCAGTATCTCTGAAATGCCTTCAGGGTCACTTTCCCATTGTCCTAATGAATTGTATGTATAAAGTACAAACTTTATGGATACCCTGTATACTAATCTCTTTGTCGAATGTTCACCTGGCTACCCTCTTACCTGCTTTTTCATTCTTTATGTGGCCAGGCTGGGACTATTCCAAATTTGTATGTATGGCTTGCCTTTTAACTATAAATTCTATCTTTAAGTCATGTCTTGCTTCTCTTATTTTACTGAAAGTCACTGAAAGAAGCAACACAGATACTTCAATATTTTGCTTAGAAATTTCTTCTGGGAGGATTCCAAGATATAAAAGTTTTGAGAATCACAAAGTTACCAAAAAATAAGTTCTCAAAATATTTGCACTTGTACACACATAACAAACAAATGACATTTATATTGGTGCCTTCATAGGCACCCAAGAAATTATCTGTAATGAAATAAGGCATTACAGTAATTCTCAACTGTCATAAATGTGAAAGGTAGAGAAATAAAATTATGCTTACTAAAAATAATAGAAAATTTAGTGCAATTTTTGCTGCTCTAGTTAATAACTCTACACCTGATAGTTCTACTCACAAAACAAAACATGCTTGTTAGAAAATATACCCATGAGCGGGGGTGGGGGAAGGAGAGAGCAGAGAGAGAAATAAGGAGGGAGGGGTGGGGAAAGGAAGAGCAGAGAGAGGGAAGGAGGGAGGGGGTGGGGCCTTGGTGTGTGCCACACCTTTTGGGGGCAAGGCACAATTGCAAGAGGGATTTTACCTAACAAATGCAATCAGTGTAGCCTGGCTTATTGTATCCTCGATGAATCTCCAACAAAAAAAAAAAAGAAAATATATCCATGAAAGTGATAATTCTAGGGTAAAATTCAATCTGCACTAAATTATTTATAAAAGTTATTTACAAACTTTAGTCATCTATGATCAGAAGAGTTCCACCTCATGTCGCTTGTGCTTGGTTCACTTTATGTGAATCACTGAGCTTGTTCTAAGGCTCAGAGGCTTTTCCTAAGGCATTTGCTCCGTCTGCCAGAATTTTTCCTCAGCCCCTCCCCACGCTCTTGTGTCTGAGTTCTTTCCACTGATGTCAGATAAATTACCCAACCTCAGAGAAGCCTTCGGGAACCACACTTGTATGGGAAGCTATTCATTTACTTCTATTACTGATCTCTTCAACACATTGGAACCAGCATGGCAGGCAAGGGCTTGTCTATTTTATTCACTGAAGTGGAGTTAGACGCTCAGGCAATTATCTGGCATACCACAAGGGCCCAACAGATACAGGCTGATGAAATCATTATATTTGAAACAAATTTGTAACTTATCTTACAAGTAATTAACGAAGTGGTAAGAACTCTTTATTTGTAATTTTACTCCTGTTGCTATCATAGGAAATGATTTTTTCTCAGCCATGGTAGTAATATACTCATATATTGTACTTTTCTTATACATTAGTCCATGAACCAGATTCTTCACTAAGACACTAATACTATATGAACCACATATGAGATTTACCTAATCTAATTTTTATTTAGTCATAATATTAACAGCCACTGAACGAAATCATACTATAGATGAAAAGTTATATAAACTGGCTATAGAAGCTAGCTGATATTCAAAATTAATATTTTCATCAGCAAAGGGATGATTTTAATCATCTTAAAATATATCCATTTTTTTCTGAATTCAAAGTTGAGTATTTTAAAGTTTATAATATAAAAAATGAACTTCTGTGACTTCTGGATTGCTAAGTACCTTCTCAATGTTTTATTAAACTCTACTCTCTGTGTTGTTTTTGATCAAGGAAGGAAGTGATACAATTAATGACAGAGGTCAAAATATAGACCTGGAGAAAAGGCTTCTAATTCTTATGCCCTCAATCTTCTCAATAACATTGACAATTTTGAGAGGTACTCAATAAATACCTGTCAGTTAAAGGCAGGAATAAAGAATGAACAAATGAATTATCAAGAGACAGAATTAAGAAGGTAAGAGTCTTCAGTAGCAAGATCTTAATTATTCCTATTACAGCACAAATCTTATCATTATAAAAATTTTATATGTCAACTTTCACACAAATTAAAGTTTGAGCACAGATGCACCGAGTACAAAATAATGATAAGTTCTATAGAGGCAGCTATGATAGGGACAAAAGGTCCTAAGGTTTCAAGAATCCATGGTCTTAAAGGGGTATCCAACCTTTTTTTCTTTTCTGCAGCATATTCAAAGAATAAGAGTTGTCTTGGGTCACACATTAAATACACAAACACAAACATAACGAAAACTGATAAGCAAAAAAAAAAAAAAAAAGCTCATGCATTCTTTTTGTGATATCTACCACCACAGATAAACAAAAATCATTCTCACAAAATCAGCATGAATCCTGCAGACCATGGGTTGGACACCCCAGGAAACTACTGAAAAAACAAAAGATCACTTATAAAAATTTTATAAATATTGACATAATACAAAAACCGTCTATCCTGATAGTTATATATTTGTACTTTTTTAAAAATCAGATTATCTTCCATTTTCATAGAATTAGATACATAAATACATGTACCCCAGTAGCAGAGATGCTATGGTCACTACATTTTAAGTAAATAAAGATCTGGGCTCCAATCCCTGAATATTAGTTATTAATATACCCTTAGTCTAATTACTTAACTCTTATGATACTCAATTTTCTTACCAGTAAATCTCATAGAAATATTTTGAGTGTAAAATGAGAATTTAAATCAAAAAATAACAAAATAGCAAAATATGAATTTTATTTCATGCCTTGAGTTCCCAAACATGCAGTGAAGTACTTTGGAGTACTATAGTGAATTCCCAGATGCCACTATATGTATTTTAATTTTTAAGAGAACCATAGCAGCATCCATTGGACATTGCACAAAGTGCTACTATTTTGTTGTTTGGATCTAACTACTTAATTGAAAAAAGTGTTACATGTTTCATTTTCCCCAGGGTTACTACAAAAAAAAAAAATTACTGAGAACTAAGGATGCCCTGAATTAAGAAAATTAAAATCTTTACTTTGAGTTGATAAGCAATTTTGTTCCACCTTCTCTCTTCTCTGGGTCTTATTTGTTTAATTTATATTGTAGAAGCCAAGAAACACTCTTTGTTGCAAACTCAATTTTTTTTTTTTTTTTTTTGTAGAGACAGAGTCTCACTGTACCGCCCTCGGGTAGAGTGCTGTGGCGTCACACGGCTCACAGCAACCTCTAACTCTTGGGCTTACGCGATTCTCTTGCCTCAGCCTCCCGAGCAGCTGGGACTACAGGCGTCCGCCACAACGCCCGGCTATTTTTTTGTTGCAGTTTGGCCGGGGCTGGGTTTGAACCCGACACCCTCGGCATATGGGGCTGGCGCCCTACTCACTGAGCCAAGGCACCGCTCTGCAAACTCAATTTTTAAAGGTATAGTAGGGTCCTTGCTTGTAAGTAACAAAAACCTAACTCTGAAAAATAGGCAGGAAAGAAAAAAGTAGGGGAGGAACACAGCTTAATACTCAAAATCAGCAGGTAGCTGAAGAAACAGTCTCTGTAAACAAAGAGGAGCAGAGAGTGGGCAAAGGAATCAGGGTCAAGGTTGAGACGTAGAAGCAGACCCATAATGCTGTGCTGGTGCTGCTGCCCCAACAGCCTGCTTGCTTCTGTGCTGACACCCACTACCACCAGCAAGTGTCAATCCTATTTAGTTTCCTAGTATATAAACTCTTAAAACTTAAAGTTTTATACACAAATTTTATCTTTTAAAAATACTATTGCCCAAATGAAAGTGAAATATTTCTGAATACTAGATGTAAGGACATAATTCTGAGAAAGACTGATCCCTCGTTTTAAATCATTAAAGGCAGAGATGAATGCTCAGTGTTCTCATGAGCTCTATTATTTGTCTTACTTTGTAAAACATATTCTTCCTCCCCAATTTTTTACCTATGGTAGGATTAATCAATACATATTGCCATTATATAAATCACCGTCTTTCATTAGTTTTCACCTGTCTGCTAGAAATGTCTGTGGCTGCTTGAAACGGCTCTCAATAACTACTCTGAAAGTCTGAACTCTTCTTTCCTAGTTGCCTGTGGTACCTGCTTGCTACCTCTCTCCTCCTTCTCTTTCAGCTTCCTCACTTTGCCATGCCTGTAAACAATAAACACAGACAGATCAAAATATGTGCCCCACCTCCCAACCCAGCCTGTAACCCTGAACCTTACCCTGTTGACTAGACCATTTAGTGCCTACCATATTATTAGATGTTCAATGTGTTCCAAAGTAACCCTGTTTTAATTCTGTATTGTTCTTAACAAATTGCTTTTCTCTAATTATATTTTTTTCTTAGGCTGATTTCCAAAATATCTGCCTGTGAGCATGAGGGAGTCTGGGAAGTGGTATATTTCTTGCTATTCATTGCCACTTTCTTTCTTTTTTTTTTTTTATTAATATTAAATCATAGCTGTGTACATTAACACAATCATGGGGTACCATACACTGGTCTTATATACAATTTGACAAATTTTTCATCACACTGGTTAACATAACCTTCCTGGCATTTTCTTAGTTACTGTGTTAAGACATTTACATTCTACATTTAGTAAGTTTCACATGTACCCTTGTAAGATGCACTGTAGGTGTGGTCCCACCAATCACCCTCCCTCCACCCATCCTCCCCCCTGCCTTTCCCTCCCTTTCTCAACACTTAGAGATCTAAAAATAGACCTGTCATTTGATCCTACAATTCCTCTACTAGGTATATATCCAGAAAACCAAAAAATCAAAATTATAACAAAGATATTTGTACCAGAATGTTTATTGCAACCCAATTCATAATTGCTAAATCATGGAAGAAGTCATTGCCACTTTCTTAACCACTGTTTCCCTTTAAAAATGATTCCCCTCTTTAGAAATCTGCATTGTTAAGTCATTGGCCAAAGTATGAATCTTATTTCCATAGATCTTCACCATCTTCCCCATAGCTTTAGTCCTAATTTATAGTCCCTTTTCTGTCCTATCTTCTGTGACATTGATATTAATGTGTTTGATCTTTCCAGCTGTCTGGCTTTGTGACAGAGTGTATCAGCTCTCATGGCAGCTATTTCAGTGATGTTTTAGCCACCTACCCATATGCTACTCCTCCAAGATTAACCTTGCCTTGTTCACATTCTACCTGATGACTCCACTGATGCCACTGACAGTCTCCCATTTTCACATACTTTAAAAAAGATTAAACACAAGAAAATAAAGAACAAAGATAAATCCATTTTTCCAATTAATTTATTTTCACTGGAGAAAGGTCTTTCCAGCTCTTGTAACTTAATACACTAATAGCGAAAACACATTTAGTACTGTATTATAAGTATACAATTTCTCCAAATAGTGCTCAGTTATATTTTAATGGTTTTATAACATTCTAAATTTTTCAAAGGCAATTTAGGAGATGAATTAAGATCTCTAAATTTGAAGCCAGACTGTCTGGGTTAGCATTTCTATTCTAAAACTAACATTACGTTGGGAACTTAGCCACCCAGCTGTGCTGTTTCCCCATCTGTAGAATAAGGACAACAATAAAGAACCCTTACATGGCTTTGAATACTTTGTGCTAGGAATCTGGGAAAGTAGGTGCTTAAGACATATCCGTTCATATAAATTAGAGTGTACCAGGTTTTCTTTATGTAACTATGTCTACTGCAGGAAATATAGGTCTTTATAGTTTTTGTTGTTATTGTTTATTTTCACAACTAAAGAAAATTCTACAACAAGCACAGAGCCTTTCTTCTGTTAATACATTTGTCTGGTTAAATACTCAAAAATATTATTAACCAGAAAAAGAATATAAATGCTCTTTGTATGCTTTTTAAAAATTGTAACAATTTAAATACAACTATTAAGAGATCAATTTTATCACTATATTTTTGACAGACTTGTTTTCCCAAAACACATCTCTTTTCTTGTCTTTCAAAATGCCTTCTCCTAGTTTTCCTTTTTCTCTAATCACCCAATATGCCATGTTTTGCCTTGTCCCTCCCTCTTGACAGAATTTGGCCTTTTTTTAGGCTTTCAGGCTTTATGTTTGCTTTTCCATGTTCTTTCCTTCAATACTATAATTTCATTTCATCATGTTGGTATTATTTATATTCTGATGACATCCAAAAGAAGAAGTCTGTCCATGAAATACTAAGTTAAGAAATGCCCAATTTCTTGAAATACTAAGTTTGACAGTTGATATCTCTGACATTTATTTCACTTTGGCACTTCTTGGATGCTTTTTATCATGACAGGACATCTTCCTTCTTTTAAATGCATATTTTGGCTTGTGATTATCTTTCAAAAAATCTTTTGAGAAATTTTTTTGAAACTATGAATAAGTAAAACATTCATGTATTTTTGAATGTGAGTTCCACCAGGGAACCAATGCAAAGCTGACAGTTGAAAATATCAACAGTGTTTGGGG
This sequence comes from Nycticebus coucang, assembly GCF_027406575.1. Lineage (NCBI taxonomy): Eukaryota > Metazoa > Chordata > Mammalia > Primates > Lorisidae > Nycticebus > Nycticebus coucang. The sequence continues at coordinate 68,442,048 of NC_069790.1, read as the reverse complement.
CGGATGTGGCTAATGAATGCACTATGTGTAGATGTATGAGAAGCTCCATTCTGGTGACTTTATGAAAATGAGCCACATGGGTGACCTGTGACCAAGGTGGATAATGATGATCTGCAAGCTACAGGAAAAGTGAATCCATCTCACTTTATGTGTGAATTAGCAGAAAGGTTTGATATTACTATTCCAACAATATTGGACCATTGAAAACAAATTGGAAAGGTAAAGAAGCTGAATGGATGGGTTCTACATAAATTAAATGACGTCAGAAGAGAAATAGTCATAAAGCTTGCCTTTCTTTGCTGTCATGATATAAAAGGCAAACCGTTTCTATACCATATTTTTACATGTGATAAAAACAATGGATTTTTTTTGATAATTGCAAGCTTTCAGAACAATGGCTGGATAACAATGAAGTGCCAAAACACAGTCCAAAGGTAAATATTCATCAAAGCTAATGGTGTCTGTTTGGTGGTCTAGCGCTGGCAGACCACTACAGCTTCTGAAACCTGCCAATAGATTACAAGGGATGTCTATTGCATACTAATGGATGCGAAGAGGATGGTAGGTATTAAGCAATTGAGATTGGTCAATAGAGACAGGCCAATACTCTTAGAAAACAATATTGTGATACAAACAACACTGCTCCAACTATATAGAAGCTGGACTTGGAAACATCTACCATATTTAGACCTTGTATCAACTGACTACTACTTCTCCCAGGCTTTGGACTACTTGCAAGAAAAAAGTCAATTCTCAACAGGCTTTAGAAAATGCCTTTTGAGATTCCATTGCCCCTCACTCTCTAGGCTTCTTTGCTGCTGATATATACAAGATACCATTAAGAAGGCAAAACTGTGTCAATAGTTCTAGTTGAAAACTTTGATGAATTGCACTGCTTGTTTGAGATAAAATAAACTTTTGATTTCAAATAGGGCATTTCATATTTAGTGACCTAATACCTTCTGAGAGTTAGACTTGAACAATCTAACTTTCCCCTGACACCAACATTCTATCTTACTTAAACATTAATCTAATTTTACTTATTTTATAAATTGTCCCAATATTCTAGAATATAAATAAATAAATAAATAAAACATGAGTTTATCTTTTCCACTACCACACATCCAGTCAGAAGCTAAACCCTGTCAAGCCCATCTCCTTCCCTGGAGGGATTTCTATAGTCTACTTCCCATTATAATCTGGTTTATTCAATAGATTAATGATGATATTACACCTGTAATTCATATGGACTGATCATTACTATCCCAAATAAAGAGAATGATGAATTGCTAATTTTATGTGGAAGGCCTGAACCAAGAGTGACCCCACAAAGAAAACTGGAGGCACTGCTTTAACTCCCTCTTCTCTCTGCCATGAGATTTTAGATAAGTTAATTCTGATTAACATTCAAGTGGTCAAGGAGTTACCAGTATATGTTTATGTATGCATTCCCTCTGATAAAATCAATTAAATAGATGTTTCCTCTTTTATAAAATTTTCCGTTAATGAATTTAATCACTTAGTTGCTGTGGTAGACAAAATTCTGAAGTATATCACTCCACTCCCCAAATTTCTGCGTTCTGATATACATCCTTTGTTTAATTTTCTCCTCTTGAGGTGGGTGGAAACTGTAAATATGATGGGATATTACTCCACAATTAGGTTACTAATCGGTTAACTTTTAAGTAAAGCAAAAGAGATACAATCCAATTAGACTCAAACTTAATTAGGTGAGCTCTTCCAAGGACCTAGCCCCTTTAAGTCAGTGATTTAAAGTGTGAAATGTATTTCACGTGAGGGAAATCGACAATACTGGTTTTGAACATGGGGGACCCTGAGGTAAGAAATGCCAATAGCCTTCGAGAACTAAGCTGCCCTAGCTGACAGTAAACAAGTGCATGTACCTCCATCTTACAAGCGCAAGGAACTGAATTCTACCAACAATTTGAATGATCCCAGTTAGAAAATAGACCTTGATTTCAGTTTGGTTAGGACTCTGATCAGAGAACCCTTCCATGGCATGCTAGATCTACAAAAGTGTAAGCTAATAAATGGGTTCTGTTTTAAGCTGCTAGATTCATGGCAACTTGTTATATAGCAACATAAAACTAACACTGGTGCATAAAAGTAATCAGTTTTTACTACAGAACTTAAATATAAAGTATCGTCCTGTGAAGATAGAGAGAGAGAGAGAGAGAGATAATAAATATTAACTTTTTAAAGATAGAGAAAATCACATCACTTTTAAAAGTTGGAATGATATGATTGCTTATTTTTGTATAATTTAAGGGACATCTATTTGTCAAAAAGCATATTTACAATTCTACTGGAAATGACAGAGTATTTTAATTAGGAAATGTCTGCTTTTTTTAAGAACTTGGATAAATTAGTATAACAATTTGGGTACTAGATATCATTTAGCAAAACAAATAACGATGATAAAAGCTTTTCTCGATCCAAATATTTTAGAAATACAAAATTGTGAACAACTCATTTAAATGTCAGGAAAGAAATCTCAGACCATAGTTGACATGAATTAAGCCATTTAGGCATAAGTCTCAGTGAACATTTCTCATGTCAATATATTCTTGTTAGTAATCACTTCTCAGCAATTTTCTAAGCTTTTCAAGTATACTCATTTTAAGCACATCCATGATAAAACTTCTCCCAATAAACTCCTTTCAAATTCTTAAAGATATTTTGCTGCTTTTCACATGTAAAGAAAGTATTCATATTAAAATGCCACAATCATAGAGAAAAGGCTCATTAAATAAGTAAAAATAGAAACAGTGTTGATATCACGAATAAAAGAACATGCTAATGCACATGTTAATTTAGTGAAGGCCCATTACTTTTTAGCACATTATTTAAAATAATCTGAAATAATCTTTCAAGCTTGGAGTAAGGGCCTCCATTTGCCTTTTAAGATCAAAACGCCTTTCATTAAGCAACTCAGCTTCTCTGAGAGGTGAAACCTTGGTCAGAAAAGAGTCATTTTTAATCTTGTCTGCTAGCAGTAAGTGCATCATACGTCTTCGACACCTGGCAGCTATCGCAAGCAAAGCTAACATTCATTGTGCTTTACCATGGGCCATGAAAACTGTTCTGAAAGCTTTACATGTTTTACTTTCTAATCCTTATATCAGCCCATGAAGTAAGTCCTCTTATCATCATGCCCATTTTACAGGTGTAAGAACCAAGTCAGAAGAGGTTAAGTACTTTATCCTGGCTGGAAGGCAAGGAAGCTATTGACATGATTTTTTGAAGCCCAGGAGATCTGAAGCAAATAATACTTAATCAAATAATTAAAAATATAATTTTCCTATTTTCACATATAAAAGGCCCATCTTCTTTCTAATCCTTTCATACCTTAAAAAGTAATACACAAAGAGACATATATTCATACTTAAGACTTTTTATAGGAACTTTAAGAATCCTCGCAGCCAACATAGGACCAAATAAGTCTCAAGCCATTTTAACTGCAACTATACTTCAATTAACATAATAGATGTTATTTCACTCTGCATGCATTTACCTAAATGCTGTTGTTGATTACTTACCATGTCCAGACATTTTAATAGTCCTAAGGATACTAATGCCTTGTGCTCCAGGGGGTCAAATTCTGGTGAGATGACAAAGAGAGAATTGCAAAGCTATATACACTGCAGTTTCAGTGAGCATGAAGTAGGGGTAAAAGGGAAGTGATATACATTTAAGGTAAATCTCAAAGAATGGATAGGAGATAGAGATGTGGGGTAGTGGAAAGCATTTGGGGCACGTGCAGAGGATAGAGATTGAAGGTAAGAACTTTCCTCCTGCATTCAGAATAATACTACCTAAAAAAAATCAAAAGGTACAGTAGAGCATGATGAATAAGGAGATGGCAGGGACAACCAGAAACTTGCTGGCATATACATTTTGAGAAATTGAGTTTCCGCAAACTATTCAGTTTATTACAGTAACAGAGGTGATAAATAAGCACGCAAAGCTCTCATACTGAGGATCAGAAGGAAATAGCAGAACAGAGATGCATTTTGCAGGTAGAACTGAAAGTGTTGCAAACCATTGCTTCTGGGAGTGAAAGAGAAAGAAAAGCCCAGAATAACTCAGAACTGTGATAGTTTTCAATATCACTGTATGAGAAGGTACACGTGGAAAAAAGGTGATAAACCAATGTGAAGCATGTCGAATATAAAATGTGTGTGGTCCATTTTAATGGAAATATTTCCATTTACAACATTGTCAATTATGACTCCAGAGGCAAAAGAAAGAAGTCTAAGAATGAGAAGACGAAGGTATTAATTAAAATGTACTGTTTCTAAGAAGTGTCAGCACCTATGCTAAGAAGAGTAAGTAGATTATTTCACTGGATACTCCCAACTACACTCTGAAGTCATTACTATTTCGACTTTCATTCATTCTGACATGTTTATCAAGGGCCCCTTTATGCCAGGCACTATTCAAGGAAATAAAGATGCTGTAACAATTAGGACACAGTCCCTGATCCTTTAAGATTTCCTGCCTAATTACGTCGATAGAGTTATTTTTCTTCTAAGTCAAGAGTAGTTATCTTTCTAGTACTTATCTAGTTATCTACTAGATAGTAGATACTAGTTATCTTTCTAGTATGTTGATAAATTAAACAAGAATGGACAATAAATACATGACATATAATAGATATTATAAATCCACAGAGTTTCATGAAGGCTGAATAAGTACAAAAAAATTAATAGGTATTCTTGAGACAGTTTACTCAGTGAAAAGGTATCTTATTTACTGAGGGTTCTAATTAGTTTTTCTTTAGAAGTGTGTGGTTCAGCAGAGTAGTTCTATTTTTTTTTTTTTTTGTAGAGACAGAGTCTCACTGTACCGCCCTCGGGTAGAGTGCCGTGGCCTCACACAGCTCACAGCAACCTCTAACTCTTGGGCTTACGCGATTCTCTTGCCTCAGCCTCCCGAGCAGCTGGGACTACAGGCGCCCGCCACAACGCCCGGCTATTTTTTGGTTGCAGTTTGGCCGGGGCTGGGTTTGAACCCGCCACCCTCGGCATATGGGGCTGGCGCCCTACTCACTGAGCCACAGGCGCTGCCCAGAGTAGTTCTATTTTTATCAGGTACAAAAGAAGTCTTTGTGAAGTACGTGGAGATGATGAGTGTTGTGACAATATACAGTATGTTGAAAAAAATCATCGTATTTTTACATTGGTAAAATAATAAGGTATACTGACACTGGACAAAAAATGTATAATTTTTACTCTGACGTGCTTAAAAGGTAATCTGGGTGAATGTTTATGTAAATAGGATTTAAAGGTAAACTTCACAACCATCACTGACCTATGATTTCTGTCAGCAGTTAAAATCTTATTCTAGTATTTTTAAAAATACAAACTTGAGCCAGGCACGGTGGCTCATGCCTGTAATCCCAGCACTGTGGGAGGTTGAGGAGGGAGACTTGCTTGAGCTCAGGACTTTGAGACTTGCCTGGGCGAGAGTGAGACCCCCACTCCTAAAAAAATGAAAAAAAAAACAACAACAAAAAAAAACCCCAGCCGGGTGCTGCGGCAAGCGCCAGTAATCCCGGCGGCATTCAGAGGCTGAGGCAGTGGGATGCCTACAGCCTGAGTATGAGGTTGCAGTGAGCTATGATGCCACTGTACTCTGCTCAGGACATCGGGTGGGACTCTGTCTCAAAGAAAAAAGCTAAGAAATAAAAAGATAAAAAATAATAAGCAAGGAAATTAAAAAAAATACAAACTAGAAATACTTTAAGTGAACATCTCTTCTTCCTATGGTTTTCCAAAATCAATAAATTAAAATGATATGTCTTCTTATACCTGCCCATAAATGTGCTTTCTCAGATTTTTTTAAGAAAGATAACATAGAAGCAAAGTTTATTTAAGTTCAACTGTACGCATTCCGCACATAGAAATCTTAGGTTATTTTTATCCCTGTGGTTAATTCCACGTGTGAGCCATTCTTTTGACTCTTTCTGTTGGGTATACATCCCCTTGCCACTACGCCTTACTTTTCAAAATTGACAAGGCAGATGTGATTCACAGTTCTTTAAGCTAGTACGCCACATAGTGGATGTCATTCCCCCCAAATTAAACTTGGCAGCATTGTAGGTTCTAACTTATTTCCAGGAAAATTTTCATTTTTACATCTAAAGTACACACACACACACATATATATACAAGCATGCACATACATGCACATATACATATGCACACATACCTAATGTACATAAATTTTCCCACAAGAAATATTAAAGCAAAACGTATTATTTCAATTAGTTACATGATATCTAGTATTGCTTTTACCTCAAGCAGAAAGTTAGGTTTATAGTAAGCAGTATGAAGCTACCATATAAATTACACTATCAGTAGTATAGACTATCATATTTAGATCAGAAATATTATTCTCCATCTGATTTAGTGGATTTCTATAATTCAATGAAGGTGCAATATCAGAGTTATGTCCATAGTAGAAATGCCACTGAAACTATTTTAATATACTTTATTAATATGTAAGATTATACAACCCACATAATGGGCAGAAAAATGTTAAAATGTATTACATTACAGAGTATGTATTATCTACTAGAGTAATGCTTGTTTGAATATAAGATTAGGTTATTTATTTCACAATTTTTCCTATTGCTTATTTTGTTCCCAAAGTTTCAGTAAAAGGAGAATGTTTCTCCCTTTTAAAAGTTATTATTTTTAAACTGGCAGATAAAATTGTATGTATTTACCATATACTGCATGTTTTTAACTATATATACATTGCAAAATGACTACACCTGGTCAATTAACATATGCAGTACCTTAAAAGTTATCGTTTTTGTGTACCACTACAATTTTAGCATTTTCAAGAATATGATATATTATAAACTATGGCCACCGTATTATACAATATGTCTCTGAAACTCATTTCCTCTATCTAAAATTTTGTATTCTTTGATCAATATCTCCCTAACCTCATTCCAACAACCTCAGCCTTTAGTAACCCCCTGTACTTTTTAATTCTATGAGATCAAGTTTTTCAGATTTCACATGTTAAGATTACACAGAATTTGTACTCCGATGTTATTGAAACATTATTCGCAAGATACAGAATCAACCTAAGTGTCTGTGAAAGTGAATGAAGAAATAAAATGAGGTCCATACACACAATGAAATACTGTTCAGCTATAAAAAGAAGGACATGCTGCCATTTGTGACAACATGGATTAACCTGGAGGACACTGTATTAAGGAAGGATTTTTTTAAAAGGAGATACAGAAACTAATTTAGTGGAAAGGGTATTTGTATTTAGTATGGTAGAAAATAATATCTGGCCCCAACCTTACAAATAGCACTTCATTTTCCTGAGCCTAATTTTTTTCATCTTTAAAGAAGGGGGGTTGAAAAGTCATCCTCTTGAAAGAAGTTTCATGGAGTTGGATCAGAAGACAGGCTTAAGAGTAACAGACATCGCCAAATGAGCAGCTCCCAGCCCTCAGTCAACTGGCTAACGAGGGCCTCACTAGTGCATTTTCATTTTCATCATTTTTATACTAGGCTTCTGTATTTAACATTATTTAGAGAAGGAGTTCAGAATATTATGGAGGAGTTCTTAATATCCTCCTACATATCTTGCAGTTCACAAGATATGTAGGAGGATAATAGTGCAAGCCCTGGCCACTCTTTATCCCAGCTATTTCTCAAGCCTGTGTTTGCAATAGGCAGCCAAGACAAAAGCAAGTCAGCTCACTTCAAGTTCAGTGTTACTCAGGTGTGACTCAAGCACACTCAGTGAAGGCCCCTCATGCTCACGGGAGTGGGGAGCAAAGGGAACTAACTAATGCAGACAGAGGATGGTCATGCTGTCTGCTGTGCCGTGAGCAACAAATTCTTTTTCTTTCATGCAGGAGTCTCATGTCCACCGTTCGATTCTATGAAACGGGAATTGGTTAACTTATTATTTTGTAAGTTGGATAAAGTCAAACCCAGACTAGATAATACCCTGTTACTAGATTCTTTTGCTAAGGTTTACACGGATTTTTAATATTTTTAAATATTAAAATTAGTCTAATAGGGTGGCGCCGGTGGCTCAAAGGAGTAGGGTGCCGGCCCCATATACCGGAGGTGGTGGGTTCAAACTCAGCCCCGGCCAAAAAAATTAGTCTAATAAAATAGTAAGGTACTGACACAGTAAATTAGACATAGAACTAACAGTAAAAACTAAAGAATCTAGAAAAGTGCACTGTGTTTTAATGGGCCTTTATTACATGATGAAGGTGGCACTACAAATCAGAGTGCAAAGGATTAATTACTTAATAAAGGATTTGAGGGTAACCAGCTATGCATTTTGAATCCATATAATTAGGCCTCTTATCTCACTATGTATTACAGATAAATAGATTTCTAATGTAAAAAATAAAACTACAGATGTTTAGAAGAACATGTGGAACCTATTTTTACATTATAATGTGAAAAAGGCCTTCTTTATCAATAGGTAATAATAAAGAAAAATTGAAAGATTTGATCGCATAAAAAATAAAAGAATTTCTTATGAATAAATGAAAATTCTGTAAAGAAAGTTATAACCATTCTTCATGTGATAGATGAGGGAAAATCATTTCAAGAATTCAATTCTCTAAAATATAAGAAATTCACAGCCATCCCTCTAAAAATTGGCAAGAGATATAAAAGAGAAAATTTTAAAAATAGAAATACAAGTGGTTGATAACCTCATAATGTTGATAAAAATTATGTTTACTCTTGAATTAAGCATAGAAATTTAAATTCACGTAGCAATGAAATATAATTTCTGATTCATTAAATTGATAAATATGATATACTAGTGAATGTAGGAAGGAAGGAACACTCGTATATTGTTGGCAGACGATAGTTCCTTTCAGCATTTAACAAAGTAATATGGAAATTGCTATACAATTTTAAAATCCCCTTTACCTATCCATTTCAAGGAATCTATCTAACACATAAAGAAACAATGTACAGATATTTTACCACACCTTTGTGGACGCAGTAACAAGAACTAGAAATGTACTGCAGCAATGTAAGATATGGCATAGCTAATTATTTTATAAATAAAATAAAGTAAGTCAATGAATGTTCACTTGAGAATGTCCAATGTCTAATACTTAATGAAAAAAAGTACATGAAAATGTGTATAGTAGGATCACATATTAATTTCAAAATAAATAGATCATTTTATGTAACCCACATTTTTTTAATCTCATATTCTTATATATGTCACTATTTGTACAAACATAAAATAAGCGAAAATCAATATGGACAAGTTTAAATAGATAATAAATTATTTACAGAAGCACATGGGGAAAACAAAAGTATTCATTTTCCTACACGACCTTCACTACTTTGTGGACTGTAATAAGGGAGAATATTACTTTTGTGATTAAAATTATTGAAATAGTGTTTTAAAAGTACAATGAATGGCCAATCAAGAAAAGAAGGAAAGAAAATACTGGACTGACATCTTCAATTTCATATATTCTACATTTCTGAGTCTTCTGGTGGCAACTGATTCAAAAGCTGAAACTTTTTACCCAAAGCCACAGGGACAGTATAAATAGTTCCAAGAGTTCTGAAAATAACAGAGGAATTACTTGGTATCGGAAGGGTCAGTAGAGAATACAGGATATCTGGACCTAACGATTGGTGGGCTATAGTATATATTAGGTAGTATAGATATTGCTTATCGATGATTAGCAAGACCTAAGAATTTGATCTCCTGGCCAGCACTAGGCATTGGCAGTGTATTTTTGGATGATGGGAGTTCTGAGATTGATCTATCCACTTGGCAGAGCATGAAAATATAACTAGTTATCTTGTGCAACCTGAGGAAGCTGAAACCTGGAAGAGATAATTAAATTGCAACAAATACAAGAATATGCATGTTTTTCTCATACAGAGAGAAAGAAATACATTTTACATGGCAGTATAATACAGTGCATGCCTATGAAATTCCAAGTTAAAAGTTAAAAAGGCAGTACTAACAGCACTATTTAAGGAATAAAAACTTTACATAGTATTAATCAAATCTGAATTTAGAACAAGCCAAAGGAAACCTTACAGCCATTATACATTTTAAAAATACTAATGAATACCTACAAAGACAACAATCAAATCAGTAAGCCCAAGACCCAGGAAATAAAAATAAATGGCTTGCATGAAAGATCAGGTGTGAGTACAAGTCATTAAATAAGAATAATACATACCCAATATTCTAAAATTTTAATATAAAATCAGCACACAATTATTTTGTGATATTTAACATTTTTATACTAAGTCATTGAAATCCAATATGTACTTTACACTTAAAGCAAATTCTGATTTGAACTAGCCACAGTGCTCATTCGAACATGTAGCCAGTAACTATTATTTCAGACAATGCATCTCTAGAAAAATAGTAGCATATATGCAAAGCATATCTAAATTATACCAGAATATTAATTGATACAACCACTGTGGAGAACCAGTTTAGGATGTGAATAACCTATGGACCCGTAATTCTATTTTCTGGAAGGTAACAAAAAGACAACAAAAACATTAAGAGACAGAAGCCAAGATTCAACTACGACCCAGCACCACCATCAACGGAACACCTAGACATCTATCATTTTTAAAGAGTAAAGTCTTTGCATGCACTGGCAGTAATATAACAGTATTTCTTCCAACTGAAATGAGTATATTTTATATTCACACTTTTAATATATATGAAGGCAGGGGTATTATTTGATCATTGAGTCATATGATTTTAGCTAGGAATGCTGACCAGTTAGTAGACTTAGCTGGAAAGAGAACTTGTACAATATGCCGATCTTATGCTTCAGAACCTCTCAATGAACTCTGTTCTTCTAAATTCAACCATGTAACACAGCCTTTATTCTACTGTAAGCTCTACTGAATTTAATGCGCCCATTTATAAATTCATTGGTATTAAGATTAGCAGTTATCAACTGACACAACTCAGAGATACAAAAGCACAGACCAGGCCTTTTAACATGGCCTTTGTTATCTGGTTCCCTTACGTAAACATAGTCTAGTAAAGAGACCACTGACTCAACCTCTGAATTTTAATTTGTGGCTTGATACACAAACACAACTAGTTGTCTAGTTATCAGCTGTATCTCTGGTACCCCTTCTCCTAATCTCTATAATGCATGTATAATGTATAAAACTACCCCACAGGGTTGTTATGAGAGGCACAAGGACTCTCTTGCACAGGCCTGGTCAAAAACCAGCCCTGTTAGAATAAACAAAAAGCAGCAGCATGATTGATTTCAATTTGCCTCTTCAAACACTGTCTGCACAATGTTTTGTCTGGACTATAATTAGAATCATCTAATTCATTTAATGTCTAAAATTTTTTTTAAAAGCCACCTGGTAATCAAAAAACTACAAATACAAGCAAAATTATTTATAGTATTTTTAGGCTTTAAGGTTAACAAACATTATTTTAAATATTATAATTCAAGTTTGGGGATGCTACACTGAGAAGAAACTCTCATACAGTAGTGGTGGCAATGTTAACTACCATCACATCTCCACACAGAATTTGACACTCCAGGGTCCTTATCGCTTGGAGAGTAAAGATCTGAAGGGTCTCAGTTACACCAGGGGGTTCAATCAGCTCAAAAGGCTCTTTTGCTGTCTAGTGATAAGTAAATGCTTGCTACTCCAACATCATGTAGGCCAGGCATACTTATTTTGCTGAGGAAGCAAAACTATAACTCCAGGCTCTCCTAAAACATGAGGAAACATATTTAGTTTTAAGCCTTGTTTTCACAATAGAAAGATACTATAGAGGAGGGTGGTTAAAAACAATAAAATAAATTCCTACTATAAATAATTTTGCCTCCTTTTGCATTTTATCTGAACAAGAATTCTAAAATTCACTAGGTAATTTTATTGCCAACTAAGGCTGTTTTTCTCAGCATGCTTCCCAATTCGTTAAAACTAGGTCTTTCAGAAGGCCCTACCACTACTGTTAAAACTCCCTCCAAGGTAAAATATTCCCTGAGTTGGTAGAAATTAAAGCCTATTAAAGAATTGTCTCTTGCACTCAGAGGTTAATGGATTATAGCACTACCTACACAAACTGGGCATCAAGCAGTTAAACAGAGACGCTCAGGCTGAGGTCTTGCTGCACCCAGGGGCCAGCAGGTGTCACGTGACCCTTCTCAGGTGCAGCTGTGATGTTTTATATAACAGGAAACAACCATAAAGACAGGTGTGTTTGATTAAGGAGGGGCTGTTCCCCAACCTGTAACAAACTATGGAAGATCTCTTCTTACCAGCAGAAAAACAAAACAGCCAAAGGGAGTGAAGCCAGGGTGGGGGTAGGAGAAAAGAAGCCCTACCTCCTAGTGACTAGGATAGGAGAAGCAGAGGCTTACAATAGAGAGTTAAGTATGCTTTATTAGAAATCACTGAATTTTGTTCTTGAGAAAAACCCTTTCTTTGCACTTCAGGCATAAACTTTGAATATTTTCAGAATGTTTTATCATAAACTTCCATGAAATTACAGTAGAAACCAGGCAAGCGGAAAATATTGGATCACAAGAAAATATCACCAGAGAATGAGGAAAACATAGAAACAAAACATGGATCCAGAAAGAGATGCTTTCCTAACTCCTACTAAGAGAAATACGGAAAGATTTATTAACATGAACACTGGGATAACACTGTGAATTAAGCCTATAAATCATATTTAGAGCTTGGTGCATTTATATACACCAATATATAAGTGTGTGTATGTGCATATATTTATATTTCTGTACAGATGTATATTATAAGCACATACACACACATCCAAACACATGCCATTCTTTTCAACCAACTCTTCTGCCATATCTCCAAAGGCCTGTGGGTAAAAATAGAAACTATTAGAACATAGACTAACTCAACTAACCTTCCTTCACTCCCTTCATACAAGGCCATCCAGTGGACTTACCTAGAAACCAGAGGTCATCAAGACTTCATACTATGCATAAAATAGTATAGATTAGCACAGCCAAGATGAGCCAGGAACACTAGTTGCTTTTGTTACAGACTGTCTTCCTTTCTGAAAGATGTATTTCCAAACTCAAAGAAATTACTGCAGAGCAAAATAATTTGAGCAATGACAGATTGTCTAAATCCCACAGACTATATTAAAATAGGACCTCATCTAAACCATCTAAATACTTGAGACAATTTAGATGTTCAAATTATGCAAAATGAAGTTCTGCACACATCCTCAGTTACTCTCTGCTTTATTCAAGAAATCTCCTTTCCAAATGACTGCTTCCAAAATATAATTTACCAACACACACAAAAGGAACAATTTCCCTCAAAGGTTTGTTGTCTATCCAAGGAGCTCTTGTTTCCTACTTCCAAACATTGACAGAATTCTAATAATCACTATCATCCAAACGTACACATAAACCTATGTACATATGCGTATACCTACACAGAATTATAAATTACAAGTCCTCTATACACGTGTTGTTTACTTTTTATACAAAAATTATAATTTTGAAAGTAATGCTGCAGCTTTGTTTAAAATAATTTCAATTAACTACATTGTGTCGATTCCATAAGGCTCCTCATTAAAAGGTACAATTTTTTAAATACATAAAAATAATAAAATTGTATTGGGGAAAAACAAAATTTTCCTCTCAAGAATGTACAACAAAAAAACTGGTCTTCTAAAAATATGTACATGTAAAATAGTTTTTGTTTTGCTTTTACCTTGTATCTAAAACACTGTAAATGATAATTCCAGTTGTTACCACTCCTGAAATACTGAGAGAAACCAAAATGTATCAACCTTTAAAATGGATCTTAGCTAATATAATTCATCACAGCTAGAGAGTAATAAAGTCTGCATAAGACGTTAGCAACATGAGATGCTAATTACATCATGAGATGGTAATTATATCAAAGAAGCCTAATGTCTTTTTAAAGTAAAAAACAAAATTTTTCCATGGTTTATTCTTAAAAAATTATTTAATGCAAAAATACCACCAAAAAATCAAAAAACTCTAAGGCTTTTTTCATATGGATGCTAAAACCTATTCAATGTTTCCATTATAATGAATTACAAAATCAAAGACAGTCCAGTGAAATGATTCTTAAGTATTTTTGATTTGTATAAAAGCAATGAACAATTATTTTAATTTCCCAACTGTTTATTAAAACGTTGTTACTTATCTAAGATAGCAATGATTGTTTAATCTCCTAGCCTCTTTATATCCAAATTTTCTATGAAGCCTGTCATACTATTAACAGATTCGTTCTTTTATAACTTTATGTGTACTGGGTAGAAATTTACCATCTATGTTTTGGTCATTTCCATTGTGAAGAATGTATTCTTGTCACCCCATGAAAAATCCTTCACGTTAGTCACTGAAATCATGTTCTCTTTCCACAATGCCTACTAACGTGCTCTATAATATGGATGACACACAGTATCTCCAAAAGAATTATAAAAAGCCTAGACACTATATATTTGAGCCATGGCAACATTATTATACAAAGTTCTTCACAGTTTTTGCAAAACAACAGATTTTATATTGTGTATGGGTCTTCAATCAACCAAATTTCTTAATGTATTAAAGTGACTAGAGGATTTTAGATAACAGGAACAGTAAATTACATTTTTGGAGTTTGCATGTGGAAGTAAAATAGTTCTCAAAAGGTATGGGTTTTTAATCCATGAAGGATTGGATCATTGTTATTTTCATTAAATAATCAAATAAATAAATGATTTAATTCACCTTATTTCGCCATCTTACTTATTGTTCATTAACCCAGAAAAGTACAAATAACATGAACGCTTAATAAGAAAGCAAACATGTAGTAAGTAATTGAAACTTCTAAGTTTTAATACTGTCTTCTTCACTAGAAATGCATTTTTTGCTCAAAAACTGGCCTCCACAACATTTCAGAAAACACTGACATATTCATAGCCACACATACCACACATGCATTGCTTACCTCAGTCAAGTGCGGCGTAGGGTTAAATCCACAGAGATTACACACCTGATTCTTGCATTCAGTGCAAGTATTGAAGTTAGGAGGATCCGTAGAACCTATGTTGAGCTCGGTTTTGCAGAGAGGACAGACTGTTTGTGGTTTGGAGGTTTTCTCTGGTTTAGGGGGAAGAACTGCCTTTTGAGGCTCAACGGTTGAAGGTTTGCTACCCTTAACAGGTGGAGGAGGTTTCTTTTCTGTTTCTGTTTTTTTTACTGATGGAACTTGTTCAACTTTGGGTTCCAATTTTTCAGCTATGGGGGCTTTTGTTTCCTTTTTGACAGGTGCAATCTTTGCAGGTGCTGGTGGTGCCTGAACTGTGGATTTGGAAGGCCCCTGAGAAGTAGGTGGCTGTGGAGGAGGAGGGGCTTGTTTTGTTGGGGCCCCTGGCCCACTTTGCGAATGAGGGCCAGGTTGTCCTGCTGTAGCAATTAAATTTGATGCCTGGCTGAAGATTGACGCTCCAAACCCAAAAAGTTTTCCAGTCACGCTTTCTTGAGGAGTGGTAGGCTGAGATTTCGGAGCATCAGTAATACTTCCTAGATTCAGACTGAAACGTCTCGATTGCTCCTGAGGCTTTGGGGGCTGTGGAGCTGTAGGGACGGTTTGGCCAGTGGTAGGTCGTGGTCCAGGAGGTGGTGGTGACCCTTTTGGCATTGGCTTGGCATCGGGTTTGGGACTCATTTTGGTTTGTGCTTTCTTAGGTTCTTCTTTCTTCCGAACTGGATCAACTTGTTTTTCATCTTTGCTCTCTGAAGTAGGCCCAGGATGTGAAATAATTTTTGAATCTGATGCAGGTCGAGGTATGGCTTGAGTATCGAACTGCGTAGCTCCTGTTGGTGGAAAACTCTGTGAAGGTTTGGCAGAGTCTGCTTTTGGAGGCAGAGTCGTTTCCTCTTGAGCCTGTGACTGCACTTTAGAGCTCTTAATGTCAGGTTTTGTTGCTGAGGATGAAGATACGATGTCTGCCGGTGGCTTTGCTGTCTTGGGCTGCTTTGGTTTGTCATCAGCAACAGGGTCCTTGGCCTGCTCAGATGGGATAGAAGGCTCTTTGGGAGGGGTTGGCTTTGACAAAGACTCTGCCACAGAAGGCTGCTTGGCAGTGGCTTGGGGAGGACCATGAAGGGTTGGTTGTTTCACTAGAGGTGGTGGCTTTTTAGACTCAGGTGCCCTTGAGATATCCTGTTTGGGAGCAGTATCCTTCTTTGGGGAAATCTGCTGTGACTGGGGGGATGATTTGATCACTGCTGATGTAGGAGTAACAGGGGCAGTCTTCGGTTTTGGCTGGGGTGATGATGTAATTGAAGCCAGGTCACCTCCTAGAGCTCTTTGCATCTGACAGTTTAAACAGAGCCACTCTTTTATCTAGAAATCATACAAAACAATGGTTACTGAGATAATAATACTGTCTGAACACAGAAGTCTTTTCAAAATGCATGCTGCCATTTGAAACTGTTTCTCATCATTGAAAGCATAAAATATAGACCAAATTGTTTTCATGAATTTATAAAATATTTAATTATGTTATAATTGATGAGCTTCAGAGACCAAAGCATCCTATATTTTAAGGAAAATAAAAAGTAAAAATCAAAATACACTTTTATGTTTCTTCCAATGTTAATTTTGCTATTCTTTGCAACTGATTTACTTAAAATCTGATTATGCTCAGAAACAGAAAACCAGGCATAATCAAAAACAAGTTTAACATATTAGATTCTATAAATAAATTGTTAGAAATTTTTCCTATTGTTGGCTCAGAAAGAGTTTTTAGCTATGCCGCCAAGAGTAGGCTTGTTAAACTACGAACACACTGGCAATTTTTTAAATTAGCAAAGCATTATTTCCCTTTCCAAGGCAACATACTCAAATATGTGAAAACAAATTGTTACCATTCTGAGTTAGAAAGAGAACGTTCTCTGTAAAGAAAGTAAATAAAAAAGTAGCACTCACTCAGATTATAATTAGCATGATTTAATAGAATGTGGTTTCCTTATACATTTCATGAACATACTTAGAAGAGCAATATGAGTGAATAACATACATATCTGACTGGTGATACGTATGCGTGCATGTGAGAGATAGTATATCCGTGAGCTAGACACGTAGTATGCATGTGGTGCGTACACTATTGCAAATCCTCTTTTCTTAATTGCGTCCATTATGAAAAGGAAATGTTGAATTTGATACTACATTTTAGAAGATAATTTAGTAGAACCTATGTTTAACATTGACCTTTCTTTTTCCAAAACCATAGTAAAAATATTGGTAAAAATCATGGTAAAAAATATTTAGAATGATCTAATCCTCTCCACCCAAAGTAACCAAAGTGAAGAGTTTGGCACTGAAGTTCTTTGTACAAAATAATACACAAGGAAAAAAAAAATATGGGGAGTAAAGGCACCAGAAAAATTTCCCAAAGTTCAAAACGGTGAATTGTTTGGCTGGCAAACAACATATTCTCTACTTTCAAAGGATTTCCTTTTGAAAAGAAATTCAATGAATCATTCCTAAACTGTTTACACTTCTTTAAAATTATTTAAACTCATATTACCATATTACCTTGTTATACAACAGCTTATTTTGTAATGCCATGAAAAGTAAACATGTTTGGAGAAGGTTAAGATAAATTTTCAACTCAAACTTAAATGTTATATTTCTGTTTTAAAAACTATAAAAAATTGAAATTATTATATTTGTTAAACATAAATGGTAGGTACTTGGGTGGTCATTACTTTTGTTTTCAGCATGGTAATTGTACACCTGTGTACTTATTACATTTTCATATTTACCTTTTGTTATGTTTGAAGCATTTCATGTGGTAAGTTCTTTAAATGTAAATATTTGAAGTCCTGAAACAATCACATAATTGCTATTTCTAAAAATGTAAGGAAATTTTCAGTCCATTTGACTCCCTTCCCAATAGATCAGCGTTTCTCAACCTGTGGGTCGCGCCCCACAGGAACTGTATTAAAGGGTTGCGGCATTAGGAAGGTTGAGAACCCCTGCTCTCAATGGAAGTAAATCCCTCTATAAATATGCATCTGCCCACTGGCCACATCTCCATGATGATGGCAGTTCTCCTGAAGTACCACTTATTTTCTTCCATACCCTTACAAGATCACCTCATACTCATGCAGCCAGAGAAAATAAGGAGAAAAATATGATTAAGAGAATAATTTTTAAATGTCTTGTCACTGATTTTTTCCTATAACATACCTGTTATACATAGAAGACCTGTATCTGCATTAACTTCTAGGTTTAGTACCTTTAATTACTGTTAATTTTTCTTATTTTTTAGCAAGTGTCGTAACCAAAGTAGATGCCAAATTTTATTAATATTCATTTTTATATCCGTAAAACTGTAAGTTTCTTTGCAATATGAATGTTGGAACTTCATACATAACCAGCCATAGGCCCTAACTGTATCTATGGACAACTGCAAAATTAGAACACCACCATGATGTATCTCATGTATAATATACATCAACACTGGGAAACATATTTTACGCTGCCCTTATTCTAAATTCAAATGACTTATTGCAGTTTATAAATTCACATAAATATATTTCCCCCAAGCAGAAACAAGAGTGTTAGTAAAAAGAAGGTAGAAAAGTATTCTGCTTTTCTCATAATACACTTTCTTTTTCTTGAACAGACTCCATTTTTTTGTCCTGGTAATGATCTCATTTATTTTAACTTTGATAAACAGCACATGAAAGATATTTGATCCCTCATTGTCCCTGCTCACTGCTAGAACACAGGTTGAAATCATTATCTATCGCTATCACAATATGAAAAGCTTTTATCTACTTAGGACGTTTTTAGAAAAGCATTTTTATTTAATTCTGGTGGCCAAATCTGTTGAAGATAGAAATGATTTTTATCTTAGCACTCAACAGTCTTGTACTGAAAACATTTCCAAACTCTGATTCAATTTTCAGAAGAAAATAAAAAAAAGTCTTCCTATACATTGAGCTAATTTAAAAAGTCCACAGTCAGCCCTAGCATTGTGGGTTGTGCACCACCTTCCACTCTGCTTTGTGCAGGTTGTTCACAGGGCACTTAGGGAGAGCGACGTACAGTAATATTGCCACTGCGGTGTCAGTCACTCAAGTTAGGAATCTTGGAATATTTTAATATCTCTATTACATTCTCAATTATTCCCTCAGTGGGATTGTATTGCTTGTAAAAGGTAATTCCCCACTCATATTAACAAAGACAGTTCCTTGTTCAGCTCTAGTCATTTCTTATCCACCACTACACTTTCACCAAAAGTTGCCGGTTTAAATAAAAAAATAAAACCACTTCCCTTCAAACCTCATTGTCTTTCCACTAACTATTTTTTTTTTTTTTTTAGAAATTTAACCTTTTCATTTATTCCTTTAAACAAAAGTACATCAATAAAAGAGATATAGAAATTTAAAATGTAAACATATAAATATATTTAAATTTAAACTTAAAGTAATAATTGGATTAGTATCTCTGTATTCTTTTTTTTTTTTTTTTTTATTGTTGGGGATTCATTGAGGGTACAATAAGCCAGTTACACTGATTGCAATTGTTAGGTAAAGTCCCTCTTGCAATCATGTCTCCACTAACAAATAAAGTTAATTTTTGTAATAATTTTTCAACATATGATTTTCTTGGTATTCTTATGCTAGCACTGACACAACTCTGTTATTTCGAGGTCTGTATACCCCAAAAGTCTCTAAGCAACAAATGGTAAGGGACTCTCTCATTGTGGTCCTTCTGTTGGTCTCCAAGGTCTAAATGACCCTTTAAACATCAGAGATGTACACAAATATCTTCTGAGCTGGCTTGAATTAAACAAATTAATTGAAAATGTTTAACTGTGCTCTTCAAGCTACAGCATCCCTGTGTTTACGCTCTGCATCCCCAGTGTTTACCCAATCTGTGCAGCAGGCTTCTGTCTCCATTCTCCCTACCACCCTATTCCATACCTCAGGCTGCTGAGAATCCATCCTCATTTTGATTCAAGCTAAAAAGAGCCTTTCATAATTACAATGTCTGCTAACAGTAAATGTTTTCCTTGCCTGGAGATAATTACTGCCTTGTTTTCACTTACAAAAGTAAAGTTTTCATCTCTAATTCTGAGCAGAGATGTACCTGCCTCAGACATTTGCTGTCGGGGAGACCTGATGCCCATGTCTATAATATAGTTGGCTTCCTGGTTCTGCATGACTGGGTCTTCATTCCACCATAGCCATCAATGATGATCTTAGAAAACTTTAGACTTTATCACTTTCTTACCATGCCACATAATTGAGACAATAATGTGAGGCCAAGTCTGATTCATAGAAGATGGCTTCCACAAATATTTCATAAACAACTTCTCAGATTTCATGCCAAAAATTAGCACCCCCTTCCTAACATTACATTTAACAATCAGGTACATCCATTTGACAAATGGTGAAAGAAATGGAATAAATAGTGCCCAGAGACCCTACAACTGTATCAACATGTCTTGTAAGGGCTAAGGAAAGAAGCTAGCTTTGTTAGATGGTACGTTAAATATGAACTATTCTTAAATTCTAGATTTTATGTGACAAATAAGGAAAAGAGAGTCTTCTTTGGCTTTCCCCAGGAATAGCCTTACTTATAGAAGTTACATAAATAGAATTCAAGATCTGGGAAAACAATTGTTTAATGAGCTGTATTAATGCAATTAGTTCTACCAAAAGGAACAAAAAGTAAGGCATGAAAATGTTCCTTTTTAGTTTTCTGATTTAATATGCTACATAAATGGGATAAGAGAGTGGTAAGACAGGATTTCTGCTCAATCTTTGGCCACTGAGAATTCTAACGTAAACCTGCATATAATTAATCTAACACACCTCCCTGTTTAATTCAAACCCCACAGTTCCTGTCTGCTGAGCCTATGTTATACATCAGAGCTATGAAATACAGTAATTGCAACTTCACCTGCTAAGGCCTTTGAGGGATAATTTTAGATGTGTTATTTAGATTTTTCAAGAATTACTACTTGAAAGTTGAATTGTGACCTTCACTTACAGAGTTTCAGTAGATGGTGCTACTTTAAAAAAAAGTATCAAAACTAATAACTACTAAAAAATTATATTCTGATTTTAAGACTGTATGTTTAGTAATGATTCAATGTAATTAACTTCCTATATCTAAGCCATAAAGTGAATGGGTAAGTTTGGGGAGTTCAGAATTAATATTACTATTAATTGTCACACAAGTATTAATTTATTAAGCTTCAAAACAGATTTGATCTTCTCTCAAAAAATAAAAAAATTCCACAAAGAATAATGACTAACCACATCTGTTCTTCAGTGTAGCCCAAACTGGAAAATGTAAACACATAAGCCATATAAGATGCATCACAGAACTTCTGCTCAATGACGTAGCAGTAGTACGTGGAGTAATGGAACATCGAAAGAGCAAATACGATGTTAGGAATTTCTATTTGCTGGTGCTCAGACCATTCACATTAGCTGTTATATAAATTTTCCTCAATCATGCTTCCATCCTGTCCTTGTACAATAAAAGCTGTCAGGCTCTTAAATCTACTCTCATCACAACTAAACTTTTTTGCAAACCGTAGCATCTAAATGGACCGTATACTTGTTCACCAAAAGACGTATTCTCATTCTCCCTTACCTGCATCAATATTCCCAGTTAGCTGTGAAGCTGTGGGCTCCTCTCCCATTATATAAGTAATATCCATCCTTTACAATCTACATCAAGTTTCCTCCTTTACCAATAAATATTCCACTATCAATAAGGTGTGCCTCTTCTCAACTATCAGAGTCAGAACCACAGCATTTAATTCAAATGCGTAGTAGGTTTAAATTATTTTCCAATTATTTCCTCTGCTCTGCTCATATAGCCTTTAAATTGAGTGGCTAGTTTTCATGCTTACTCTTACCTGTCTCTGTATTGGATACCAAGTAAATTCTAGACATTGTTTAATGATGAACTGCTTATAGTATGATCTTAAAACACTTATTGAAAACATTGTATTATTTTGAATTCCAAAAATATATAACATAACCAGAAAAAAGGCCTAGGAAATCAGTATTATGAAGAGGAACTCAAGCTAAAATTTGATAACAGATTATGCTCTCAGCCACCCAAGGAATGTCCAGACCACATAAGCTCCCCATCAAAGGAGGTTGCTCCCTCACAGCAGTTTGGCTGCAGATGGCTCACTGCAGTTGACATCTTTAGCTATTCATATTAATGCATAATTTAATTTGGCCAAAAACTAGACACTACCATTCCTCAGAACTGTGATGTCATACTCAGCAACTTAATAAAAGAATTTTATTCAAAAAACGCCACCTAGAATTTGGATGGATTTTTTTTCTGAAACTGTATAAATTACAATTTCTGTCATATAATTCAGCTGCTATAACCAAACTTCATAAAGTGTAAATTAAATATGTACTCTTTTCATCATAAACCATAATAATGCTCACCTAATACTAACAATAACATATGTAAATCCTCACAAATAGGATGAAATGACAAAATCATGTATTAATATGTTTGTCAACATAGTCCCAAACAAAAAACCTGACACTTTCACCAAAGCATAATTAAAAATTACAATATATGAACATGAAAGTATATTTATATTCTATCACAGTTATAGAAAAAGGGGTGGTCTCAATCAGTAAATTGAACTTACATACATTATACATTAGCACTTCTAAACTGCCTCTCATATGGTGAATTTAAATTTTTACACTTCAAATGATTAACATACACCTAGGTTTATTACACAATTATGCAGCCTGTAATCCAGTGTCTCCAATTAGCTAGTGTTTATATAATTATCTGAATAGTTTACTGCATTGTTCTCTTATTATTGCATTCAGAAATGAAAAACGAAAAAATAAATTAATGAAAAGCATCAAAGGTTTCATAAACCTAATATGAAAAGGCAAATACAAATTCCTTGTATATGCTGAAAGCAGTGTATTTTTTAAATTCAGTAAGATGCTCACTGGAATACGCCAATTACTGTGTGTTGACCTAGGAAGTAAAGAAATATGTTTTTAAAAATGTATGATACACTTAAAATATATTAAGGCAAGTATAAACAGACAAGTTTCATAAGAAATTTTTAGCCTACCTTGGTTATCTATGAATGGAAGCAACTTTAACTTATAAATGATTCAAATTTTGCATAGTTGCACAGTTTTAAAAATGGATTTAAGAAAAGTTTGATTTCAAATTTATGCTTTCTCCGCATTACATTATTTTTAATTTCTATCTCACAAATCATAAGCACATTTTTCATTACCATTTATTATATTCTTCTGAAATACTTTTAATCCTTCCTCTGTCAATAAGTATAAAATTTGAAATAAGTTTTAAAAATCTCCACATTAAAAACTTACCCAAGAAACACAATTACAGAATATTAATCACATGTTCAGACAGTGAAGCTTGCTACTTAGTATTTTAAAATTGCTTTACATAAATAGAAATCTGTTCCTATGTGCTGTTTTAAGTATTCAACTGGTAATTCTGACTTTGCTGAATAAATGATAGAAATATATTTCTCTGAATTGTTTTACAATTGATCTTTTTTTTTTAATTAAAGAGAAAAAAAAACAGAAAAGGTGTTGTAACATTTTATATTCAGGCAAGACCAGATCTTATCTATATGTACTTTATTATATTTTATTTTACAAACAAGATTCTACCTTAAATTGCTAAATAACTGGCTTTCCTTCTAGACTCAGAATTCTATGCCTGACGGTAAGCAGTCAAAATTATGACCTTCATCATCACTATTCTAACATTTGAGCAATGTGGCTGGCTCATAGTTGAAACTCATCTTTCTTAGAGAACAGATAAAGAATGAAGGCTGGAGGTGGAGGTTCATGCCTATAATCTGAGCAGTCTGGGAACACAGGAGGAGACTCTCTTAAGCTCAGGAGTTCAGGCTGAGACAAAGTCTTTACTAAAAATGGAAAAATTAACCAAGCTTTGTGCATGTTGTCCCAGCTAGTCAGGAGCCTGAGATAGAAGGATCACTTGAGCTGAGGAGTCTGAGGATGCAGTGAGCTATGATGATGCCAATGCCTATACTCAGAATGACAGAAACCCTATATCAAAAAAAAATTAATATGGCAGCACCTCTGGCTCAGCAGGTAGGGCGCTGGCCCCATATACTGAGGGTGGTGGGTTTGAACCCGGCCCAGGCCAGGATGCCCCATGAATATATCAATGTACACAGCTATGATTTAATAAAAATAAATAAATAAAAATAATAAAATAAAACAGCAGTGACAACAGCAACAAAAAATAGCCAGGCGTTGTGGTGGGTGCCTGTAGTCCCAGCTACTCAGGAGGCTGAGGCAAGAGAATCGCCCAAGCAGTGGTTCTCAACCTTCCTAATGCCACAGTGTATTTTCATTGTTAAAAAGGGGTCACGACCCACAGGTTGAGAACTGTTGGCCTAAGCCCAAGAGTTGGAGTTTGCTGTGAGCTGTGATACCATAGCACTCTACTGAGGGCACCAAAGTGAGACTCTGTCTCAAAAAAAAAAAAAAAAAAAAAATCAATATATAAGTTTCTGGTTTGGACAGCAGTGAACAGAAAAGTAGCAAAGTATAAAATCAGTGCTCTAAAACCTCTTTTTTTAATACTAAATATTCTGAAAATAAACTCTTGGTAAGAAGGTTCATTCCTTTTTAACTTTAAGATACATAAAATTTATACCCACACCTGCTTTCTTTCTAGAATTTAGGCAATGGTCTGGTGAATCAAATCATTTAGTTAAAGACGGTGTGGTCTCCTGTAAAAAGATGCCATGGTTTGGGTCAGATCTGGCTTCTTATATGAGACTGCCAAGTAATTTTATTACCTTGCAAAAGTCACAAATTCTTTTTTTTTTTTTTTGTGGTTTTTGACCGGGGCTGGGTTTGAACCCGCCACCTACGGCATATGGGACCGGCACCGTACTCCTTGAGCCACAGGCGCCGCCCAAAAGTCACAAATTCTTAATCTCAGGTTCCATATCTACAAATGGAGCTAGCAATGATGGTACTATCCCTACTTGCATATTAAAATTTCATAAAGATTATTGTAGTAGTAATACTAGTAATAATGAATATGTGTCTACAATTTCAATACACTAGTACATACATAGCCTAATTTGGTTTTTAATTTTTTAATAAATCTCACATTGCAAATAATTAAACACTCAAAAACAGTGACTTGGACAAATCACACAGCAAATAATAACCAGGATTCATACTTACATTCTCAAAGTCTAAAATCCTATGTATTTTCTGCTTTTCCAAAGGACTATCTTATGACATATTTAGAAAGAAATACTACAGTTTCAAAATACTCTATGAATTCTGGTTTTCTTTTTCTTTTTTTCTCATCTTTAAAATGTGGATACCAGCTAATTAAATGAGCGTGAAACTGCAAAATGCATATAAAGTGATCAGTGAATAGTCTGAAATGCAGTGTTCAAACTACCATCTTCATTTCCTGTAACAAAAGGCCAGACTCCTTTTCGAAGTAAGAAAAAAAGAAGGAACACTGCTTGTAGTGAAAATATTGCTTCCTTATCAAAGACAACTAGAAGTACTTTAAAGTGAATTCATAGCAATATCAGCAAGAATACATGTGCGTAAGGGTAAAGCTAGGACCAGAACCCAGGTGTTTGATGCCTTATTGATTGATTTAATATTGTTATTACTATAAGGAAAACCATTACAAATATCTCTATAATCAATGTAATACCTTTGAAATGTTTGTAAATAGGAGCTCATATTACTTAAGATACAGAATAGGGGAGAATGTTAGATACCTGTATTTTCTCAAGGGATATAAACAATGAGCAAGTTAACTCATCACTATATTCAGTTTACTGATCCAATAAATGATTTTGTCAGCTATGGGTTATCTGCTTTCACAGCAGAACATCTGTTCTTAGCAAGCTATATAGATTTTCATACCAGTTGTAAAAATACATAATAACAGGCTGCCTAGATATTATAAAAGCTGGCTCTGTGAAAAGACACTTGAAATCTCTAGTCGTTTAAAAGATAAAAGTGAAATAGACTTTTGTTGAATGATTAAATTTATAAAGCATGAAGTGTGTGTATGTATATACTTTTATATTTCTTGGTTTTTATACACACACACGTATATATTACTCCAGAGAATATCCAAATCATAAGGAAAATGGTGCAAATTGGGTCTCATCAAAGACGAGAGCTATATAAATATGGTGTTTGTATACATATTTAAGAAACACAGATTTTTAAATGACTGCATTCTTTCATTCCTTTAATTTCATTAGAAAACTATTTTTTAAAAAGGTAAATACTTTTTGTTATAATTAGAATATTCTCATTTTAAATAGCATGAATAATATCTTTTTGGATTATGAGGACTGCAAAATCTCAGTATCCTTTGTCTTCCCAAAACCTACTTAGAATCAAGGTTTTCACTTCTCTTTTTTGACTTCTGTAAAAACATGGGACCAGTTAAAGCACGAGTGGCTGTGACAACCAAAGAATGAATTTAAAAAATTGGCCAAACTTGGCATCATAGGCATAAGATATTTCAAATCGTCTTTATTATTTAGAATAAAAAATTCTTGACATTTCACCAAGTAGAATGCCAAGGGTAAAGGTGTAAAAATCAAGAATCTATAATAAATCCTTTATCCATCCCTTCACATAATTGTTTAACCAATCTTTGAATGGTTTTCAAATGATCTCAGTGTAATTTTTAGTTATTACACAAATTTACAAGATTAAAAAGTAAAAGCCTCCCTCATTATCAACCAAGGCTTACTTTCCAGAATCAGCATTAACTTTTCCTTTTAGTTTCTCTTGTGGTTGCCATTATACCGTTAAATAATAGGTTTTGATTTTACTTTTTCATCTATAGACTTAAAATGTTGTGTATCACCTTGCTATGAAAGGTGATTTTTTTTTATATATATAAAACCACCTTATATTATCACCTATTTGGGGGAATAGGTATAGCTCCAGATCATTTGGATTTCATAAAATGTCCATTCCCTCACCTCCACATTACCATAGGCAGGAGTGAAGACATCTTAGAATAATTCACTTTCTTATGTCCCTTCCCTCTTCCTTCCTTGTCACCCTCATCTTGACACAGCCTCTTTTGGGACTACATATGCCAATTAGAGTTTTAATCACCATTAAAAATTCTAGATTCCCGAGTAACTCATGAATTCCCAGACTTTAATCCCAAAATGGGAGAGGGAGAGAAAACCCACCACCCATGCCTATCCCAACGCCTCTCCTGATACATACTGCAAACCTCTCCATAATGGTTATAATACCATCTGCTGTACTGTTTTGTTTTTGTGTGACCCTTACTAGAACAGATGTTCCATAAGCGAAGGATCTTTGTCGATTTTGTTCACTCCAAAATCCTCAGAGTCTAGCATGTGTGTGAAGCATAATATATGCTGAGTTAAGTAGCTGAATAATTTTTTTCTTTTGTTTTATAGCTCTACAATCTGGGAAAATTCAGAGCATTTGTTTTTCAGACCATTAACTGGGTTCACATTTACCCTCAATTCAGTTCATTGAAATTACAATGTAGTAATTATAGATAAAATAGCATCTTAATTCTTCCACAGTAATAGTTAAGATTTTTTTAAAGAAGGGCGGTGCCTGTGGCTCAAAGGAGTAGGGTGCCAGTCCCATATGCCAGAGGTGGCACAGGTTCAAACCCAGCCCTGGCCAAAATCCACAAAAAAAAAAAAAAAAAAAAAAAGATTTTTTTAAAGTTATGATCACTGAATGAACTTTTCCCTATAAGATTGGTTGCTTTTGTTGTTTTGTTTTAATTTTTTTCTATTAGATCATCTATGTTCTTCAGGTGGTGTGATTGCTAAAATGTCTAAGTAGGCTCTTCAATCCATTCATTTATAGTGAGTATCTCTATTATTTAGTATAAGTAATTGACAGATTATTTTTTTCCGTTTTTAGACAGTTCTGACTTTCCATGAGTTCTCTACTTTGAATGAGAGGACACAGGATGACAGAAGGTCAGTGTCCAAAGAAGGACAGCCTCACTCTGATGACAACAGATTTAATGCATTTGAGTCATTGCTGAACAACGTTTTTCTTTTTTGAAACACTCCATTGCGGGAGAAGAACATTACCTCCACTTCCCTTCTTTTGAAAGCCATTGTTTTTCTCATAAGGGCCCTTCTTCAGAGAGCTCACCCCCCTTATTTGTAGAACATTCTCTGGTTTTTAGCTTGAAAGGCTAAAATAAAGCTTCTCGCTATATTCTGTCTTCCCAGTGGAGATTAGGAAAGAGTCCAATTGTCCTATTTGTTTCAATTACAGCTCTTTAATTTATTCTGCAATTAATAACCACAACCCACTACTGCTACTACTGCTTTTCATGTCTGATGATTCCAAGTTTAAGCCACTTGTACAGTGGTTTTCTCAGCTCTCTGTCCTTCCCATTTCCTCCCTGTCTTCTAGGAATTCCAACTTATGCTGGTGTGCTTTCTGGAACTACTATACTTTCAATTTTCTTTTAAAATGGGACTTTAAGGGAGAAGAGATGAACATTTGTGTGCTCAGTCCTTTTTTAGAGGAACCATGTGGCAGTTTTTGCTCAGAATTTGAGGTGACAAAGGCCTTTGTACTAAAAACAGCAAACAACTAAAACCAGAATATCCTCTTTTCTAAAAGTCCTTTCAGGTTTTCCACCGTCAGGGTGTCTTGCAGCTTCCTCTCTCCACGGGCTCCAGCTCCTGACATCTGGCATAGCTCTACCATCTTCCCAGAAGCTCTTCTTAACAATCTCTCTACCTCCTGCCCGGCTTCTCTTACTAGAAATAGAAGCAGCAGCGAGTCTATTCACCTAAAGGAGGTGGCCATTTAAGCCATTTTACCCAACTGGAGAATTCCAGTCATTTCTTGTTTTATTTTTTATTTTATTTTTTCTTGAGACAGAGTCTCACTGTGTTGCCTTGGGTAGCACGCTAGAGTGTCATCCCAGCTAACAACATCAAACTCTTGGGCTCAAGTATTCTCCTTGCCTTAGCCATCCAGGTACCTGGGAGTAGAAGCATCCGGCACAATACCCAGCTAATTTTTCTATTTTTAGTACAGATGGGGTCTTCCTCTTGCCCAGGCTGGTCTTGAACTCCTGAGCTCAAGCAATCCACCCATCTTAGCCTCCCAAAGTGCTAAGATTACAGGTGTGAGCCACCACGCCTGGCCTTGTTTCATTTTGTTAATGAAAGAAAAAGGTTTATATGCAAGTCAAGGAGATTTTGACATACATATTTTGGATTTTTTAGCTCCTGAAAGATGCCCTTGTTTTGTTAAATAAAATATCTGATTTTAGCTAAAAGACTGATTCATATATGGGCCATAATGACTGAAAAAAACTAATAACGAAAACAAAAGATCCATCTAAATCTACTTTTATCACTAACATCTGCTTTGTTATCAACATCTTGAAAAATGACAAGTCTTTTTTCTTACCTTAGAAAATTTCTTACAAGTGGGAGGATTATCAAACATTAGGGACATGCCTTTAAATATCTGTCCCTAAATCGATCTTGCTCAACGCTACACACCAAAAGAGACAAATCAGCAAAAACAACAATAAAATTGCTTTTGTCACTAATCAGAAAGCAAATGTTCAGTATCTGTGTTAGAACGCAAGCCCACAGACAGCACCTGTATTATAGAGATTTATTCCATTAATGGGCCAGCAAGAAGAGATAGAGACTCTAGGAATCAAACATCTAGGCTTGGGGCTGGTGGATTCTTAAGGTTTGTTTTGAATAGCACACATCTTGACGGCCTCAGGAAAAAGTAGTTAATTTAAAGCATCCTCTCTGCATAGATGTCTGGATTGTTTAAGGTGCTTGGCTGTGGCAGGGGTAGGGGGCAGGTTGGTGAATTTATACTTAAGGGAGTAAACATGTTCCCTTCCCTAAAGCTTGTGGCTAAGTGTAGCTACTTCTCTCGTTCTTCCTCCCAAGACCTGGTAGTTGTTTACGAGTCAAGATGGTCACAAGCAAGTACAATCTTAATTCTGATGTGTCAATAAAAAATACCAGAGAAATTCTTCTAGTCTTTTCAGTGAGTGATGAAAGAAACTATTGTCCTGTTTCACCCATGAACTACAAAAGTAACAATGTAGATAATCACTTGCATATAAACATCCCATTGAAAAATAAATTCACATGAATTGTAGGATAAAAATATCCAGTCTCTGTCCCTATTTTTCATGGAAAAAACTGTTTACTCAATTTAAATACTTGAGAGCAAACTGACCCAGAATGCTATTTCCTTTTCGAAAGAAGTAGGGAGAGTCACTTTCTCATATGATAGTTTAGAAGTGATAGTTTTCCCCCAAATTGCATCTCTGGAACGGAAGGTTGCAGGCTCTATGTAAAGCTCCACCTTCCCAACTCTGACCTTCAGACAATTCGGAGTTGGAGGAACTGACCAAGTTGGTGGACAGGATGAGGAAAGGTGCTTTTCTAGAGTTAAGAATTAGAAGGTTGATCACAATTTTTCCTTATGGGGGAAAAAAAAGCAAACAGAAGTTAAAATACAATGGTATCACTAATACTGTTGATAAAATGTGTTTAGATTGCTCCTTCAGAAGCCAACATTGTATCTATGTAGAAAACAACAAGTAAATTTTAAAGGCCAATTGTCTTTAAAATATTATCTGTGCTACAATATACTGCAACTTCAAAAAGCACAAAATATATTTGAAAATAATCCCTCATAAAAATTTGCTGTTAATAACTTGGTGTGTCTAGCAAAGAACGTCATTTTTCCTGTCATTATAACAGAAAGTATAAATAACTTGTCCAAGGTCACCTGGTCGTTAAGGGCTGCCTTTCTTTCCCCAGCTAGTGAGCTCTTCTACCTGCTTTCTCATCCCCAGCTCCCTCCATGTCTATCATGTGTGCCCAAATTCTTATTTAAGCTGCACTTCTCCAGCTCAAATCTTCTGCTTTCATGAAGCTAACTCCAGTGCCTCCCACTGATAGTTGAGAGTTTCTTCCTTTGACCCCATAGCACTTTATCTTTCTCCTACCATGAGAGAATTGGTTTGGAATCAGAAGATAAGGTTTAAATTCTGCTTAGTAATTTATTATCTAGGCCACTAACACAAACATAGTAACCATCTGAATGCCAGTCTCCTCATTTCCAAAATAGAGAGAACAGAATTTATGCCCATAAAATTATATGGGAGTTTAATTTTAATCAAACAAATACGAAAGACTCCTGTGAATAAGTCCTATACAGACTTACTTTTGTAGAAACAGAACAGATTCTTTTTACATGCAACTTTCATTTCCCTTATTTCTGGTTGGGGTAAGACTCCGTATCTAACAAATATTTAATTTTGTCATACGGGTCATTGTGAAAGTTTTGAGATACACAAAAATCAAGAAATGAAAAATCTGTGCAGATGAGAATAAAGGAAGCTTTCCCTGCAACACTGATAAGCCCAGCCAGCTGAAACTTGCATGGGTGAGTCAGAAGGCACCTGTCTACTGAGTTTCTTGAAAATGAAATAACAGACATGACGCAGTCTGTCTTTCAAAAGTTCCATGTTATCTATTTCCAACCTCATTGACCACTTCTTCTCTACCACTCTAGCTAAACTAGATTTATTCCTCATTCCCCAAACATACCCTGTAACTTTGTGGCTCCAAGAGATGGCTCAATCATTCCCCTCTCTCATGTTCTCTCTCTGTTTAAAGGATATCCATCCTTACATACCTAGTTCAAATGTCATTTTTCCCATGAAGTTTTCCTTAATCTCATTCACTGTAAATGAGCATTTTCTACTCTGAAGTCCATATTTGTTCTCATCTCTCACAGCTCTTATCATCTGGCCCCACATCATATTTTCTTACACAAGTATTATCTAATCTATTACATTTTAATCATTTTGAGATCAACATTTACACTGTAGTTATCTTTATAACCCATCAAACATCTAGCAGGATATCTTTCATATTGTAGGTACCCAAATAATATGTCCTCCATGTAGTAGATATAAACACAATCTATTTGGCTTAAATTTCCAACAGAGTATTTCTGCCTTACAAATTGCCACCAGCACACAATAAATCTAAACATTTTATAAGATGATCATCACGTAAAGTCATTATTACTTTTCTCTCCTGTCAAGACAGTATGCTATGGGCAGAAATGTTATCTTTACCAAAATTTAAAGAGCCATCTATGGACATAATTTCCTCCATAATTCAAAAGCAGCATGTTCTTATGGATTGCAATTTTATAAGTAAAGACTTATTTATCTAAAAAGTTAAAGCCCTCAATAAGACTTTTATTAAAAATGTGAAAGATACTTTAGAAAACCAAAGAATGCCATATTTTAAATATGTATTTTTCATGGTAAATATCCAAATTAACGTTAAGTTACCTATGATCATCATTCTTGTTATTATCATGACATAGATTTCATTTATTAGAGCAGTACACAAGCCTCATCTCTCTGCGACATTTAAATCACATAATCCTTCATTGCCTGCTGTCAGTTACTTCCTGAGCTGTTTGCAGACATAAAGCACAGACTGCCCACTAACAGTTGTCCTCCAGATAGGCCAAATGATTTTTGCGTCTTCTCATTCAGTGGAAGCTATTGGGTATCTTATAAAAATGAACCTCTTCTTTTTCCTCTTAGACCCTAAACCTCTTTATTCTTTCTTGATGTTATTATCCCATCTTCACTATTTTATTCCTTAACTTAAAAGAATTTCTGAGTTTTTCATTGTTTTTTGTTTTTGTATTCCTTCTACCTAACCCCCTCCCCTGGGTCTTTACATATTAAAAAGCCACTTTATTCAGGTCTTTAAGTGCTGACATAATATTGATACAGTTAGTTGACTTACTGAGAATTACGTTTCTATCTTCAATCTGAGTATACAATCTTGTACTCATCTGTGTCACTATTGGCCTCTTTATGATTTGCTGGGTCACGAAGTATTATCCAGATATAAGCCTTAGAGATTAAAAACTGTGATCTTCTGAGAAGATGCCCATCACTGTTGAATTTGCTGCAATGACTTTTCCATTCTGTGAACTGATCTATGCTGTTATTACTGACTCTCAACTAATGAGGGAAGCAAGCCTCAGAATTACTGGTGGGGAAAGGGGAGATGCAGATTAAAAACCTGTAGTCAATTTTACATTAAAATTGTATTTAGAATTTGAAAATACTGTTCATTTTTTTCCTAACACAAATGTAATCCTAATTATGAGTACCAAAACTTTGGTAGGTAGAGTAGCAATTTAAAAGTTAAAGTGATATGACCAAACACTGAATGATAAATACTGTGGATCGTAGAGTGAAATACGTAGGTGCCTAGCATCTTTCAATTTTTGTTTCATATGCCAAATTTTCAGAAATTATGGCAATATTTTGGACTTATAATTGGAGAAAATGTAAAAATGAATTCTAATTCACAATTCATAGAGAAGGATAAAAAAGGAAAGAAGAAGCCAGAAGGAAGGAGCCTGTCACATAAGTGATCAAATAAACACCATTTGTGGAAGATGATGACGTGGCTGAACAGCATGTACTCAGTGAATAAATGCACTCACCTCAGTTAAATGAGGATTGGGGTTAAAACCACAGAGGCTACAGACAGTCGTTTGACACTCAGTGCATGTGTTAAAATTGGCCTTTTCTGGAACATGCAAAAGAAGTTCAGTGGTATTGCAAAGAGGACAGATGGTTTTAGGGAGGCCTTGTAATGGAGTCTGTGTTGCAGGTGGAGAAGTTGTTGGTGGCTGCAGAGGTTTCCCAGTTCCCATTTGGCTTATTGGCTCTGCAGATTGCCGAGCTGAGGGTTTTGCTGGGCCAGGCTGTTGAGAAGGGGTCTTTGCTGGGCCAGGCTGTTGAGAAGGGGTCTTTGTTGGGCCAGGTTGTTGAGAAGGGGTTTTTGCTGGACCAGGATGTTGAGAAGGGGTCTTTGTTGGGCCAGGCTGTTGAGCAGGAGGCTTCGCTGGGCCTGGTTGTTGAACTGGAGGCTTTCCTGGCCCCGGCTGCTGAGCCAGAGCCTTTGCTGTCCCAGTCTGCTGGGCTGGAGTCTTTGGAGGCCCAGGTGGCTTAGCTGGAGACTGTGGCCCAGGTTGCTGAGCTGGGGGTTTTGGTGGCCCCGGCTGTTGCACTGGAGGCTTTGCTGGCCCTGGCTGTTGTATTGGAGTCTTTCCAACCCCAGGAGGCTGAGCAAGAGACTTTGGCCCAGGCTGCTGAGATGAAGCCTTCTCTGACCCAGCCTGCTGAGCTGGAGGCTTTGCAGCCCCAACAAGCTGAGCTGAAGGCTTTGCTGTTCCTGGCAGCTGGACTGGGGGCTTCACTGTCCCTGGCTGTTGAGTAAGAGGTTTTGTTAGCCCTGGTTGCTTTGCAGCCCCAGGTTGTAATTTTTCAGGTCCAGGCTGCTGGGCTGGAGGTTTCCCAGGACTTGCATGCTGAAGAGGTGGTTTGGACGGGCTTTGCAGTGAGGGTGTAACTGATTCTCCTCTGACTGTGTCTAACTGTTTAGTCTGAGGCCTGGCTGCATCTCGCTGAAGTGGCACTTTTGCCTGGTCTGTCTGAGGAGCTGGGACATGCCCCTGACTTGGCTTTCCTGTACCTGGAGGTTGTGATTTAATTCTTTCTGCTTGCTGAGAAGATACTGGTTTGGGAGAGCCATCCTGCTGAAGTGGGTCCCTAACTGGTCCTTGCTGCTTAGGGGCTGGCTTGGGTGATGGTTGTTGTGATGGAGGTTTCGTGATTCCTTCAGGTTTTCCTTGCTCCTTCTGAACTACTTTTGATTTCTTGGTGGTTTCCTCCTGGGATGCCTCAGAGTCTGATATCAAATCAAATGGGTTGAATTTATTTACAACAGAGGAGACAGCACTTAGAGGGTTAACGTCTGAAAGGAAGCCAGGCATCATACTCGACTTGTGCTCTTCCTTAAAATCAGTTCTGGACTTTGATTCTTTC
Organism: Nycticebus coucang; assembly: GCF_027406575.1. Taxonomy (NCBI): domain Eukaryota; kingdom Metazoa; phylum Chordata; class Mammalia; order Primates; family Lorisidae; genus Nycticebus; species Nycticebus coucang. Next base: position 68,406,976 of record NC_069790.1, on the reverse strand, counting down.
AGACTAATGGTGGAAGGACTCCTCCCAGGCAATTTCGGCTCTGACCTAAAAGTGTCTGTAGTTCTACTTTTACTGAGGCCAGGCTGAGCTGGACGCCCAGCGTCTGGTGGTTTTCCTGGTTGTTGCTTTGGAGGATGACTACTGTCCAACTCTTGTTTCCTAGAAGAATTTAAAAAAAAAATTATGTGAAAATAATGGAAATTATCTCAAATAAAAGTATATTAAAAAGCTTTTATTTTCTTATATCTCAAAATTATAAATGTATAAATACAAACTAGAACCCATTTTTGTAGCATCATGTGTGTGATCATACAATTCTTACTATTTTTCTTTCTTTCCTTAAATCTATAGAGATTTTCAACAAGGAGATGAAGAAAAAGCAATAATTGTTATTGGTAATAAAAATTAAGATATGATTTTATAAAAGTTATAATAATTTACATTTATACTTGATAAAATCTGGCCATACTCAAAATCTTAACTAAACATAAGTTTAAATTGAAACCTTAATAAATCAATGCAATGTCATATTGCCATACAACATTTATATACATGTTCACACAGTGTATCTCTTTTTAGCCAAGAGTTAAGGTCAAAGAAAGTTAGTCTCCCAAACACTAGAAGCAATGAGAAGTAAAAACATGCATTTTAAAATTCGGTTTGCTGCAACTTTTTACTTTGTTTTGAAAATTTACATTAATAGAATAAAGCACATGATGTGACTCAAGGGGAGCTTCTGATAATTTAGGTTACATGATGCCTTTTCAGGGATGCTAAGAAAATTAATAATCCATTTAATTTTATTCCTTCTACAAAGAAAATATTCATCACATATAATCCCTATTAAATTTTTATAGAATGAGAATGTCTACTTTAATTATTAGATACTCTTGAGAAACAACTACATCTTTCTTATAGAAGACAAGTGTTAATTATTTTTAATAGCTAATTATTCATCTGAGATTTCTATGCAAAGTAATAATAAATGCTTAAAGCATCTTGAAATAGATCCTGTTATCCTAAAAGTAACAAGCTAGTGTGGTTGAAACCCCACTTTTGAAAAGTACTGTTACTTCCTTCAGATGAAGAAAATACAAATAATCTCATTATGCAGTATTTGCTACACCATCTATTCTTGCCATCGACAGGTTATTAGTAATTTTACCTATCATTGGCGTTGATATTAAAATGTAACAAGTAATTAGTTTTCAAGATTTCTCTTAATTCATAGACAAATATACAAGATATATTTTTTAAAAATGCTTTGGAAACATGATCCATTTTAAATGTCATGGTTAAATAATTAAAATAGGTATTTCTTATCTTACATATATTTAAATATATACTTCATATATATATATGTATATACATGTATATTTATGCCAAAAGTTTTATTGAATAATAACCCACTCTTTACTGATGAAGTTACAACTACGAGAATATTCCATGTTAGAATTACTGATGAAGTTACAACTACAAGAATATTCCATGTTAGAATTATGGAGAATTATGTAGTTTTTTAATTTTGAAAAGGTATGTTTTTCTTTAATTAAAAGAAACAAGAATAAAGATAATTCAGTAGCACCTAAAATATGAGATGGTCACAAGAAAGTTCTATAGGTTCTAATCTGGCTTACCAAATTTACCCGATAATGGACCAGGTTAAAAATTTATTTGTCATACTCTATAATTCATATTATTATTTTCATAATGTCCTTAATTTCATAGAAATTTGAACACAGATCAAGATTAAAGTACAGTAGAAAGCAGAGAAGCATTACTTCTAGGTACCAAAGACTCAGAAGAAATTAATCTGTTAATGGCAATGTATGCAGAAAACTATTTTCCAATAGAAGATAAATAGAATTCTGAGTTTTGGCAATTGCCTTCAAAAAAATGTACCTTTTACCATGTCTTTGAAGCCCTAACTTAAGCAGAATTAAAATTGCTCCCTTGATAATTCCAACGGTTCTAAGGTATCTTTTAGAATGCATTGCTACATATTTCCATTTGAGGAAAATCATTCTGAATGTTTCCTTACATGCCTTCCCATGTGTTCCTTTCCATATGAAGATAAGAGAGCCATACTAAACAACCAAAAATAGATGTTCCAAGAGGTACAGTATTTCATATCTTGATATTATTCTAGAAATGCTATACATTTAATTAAATAGCATCCCCTTGAAGGGCATGTGCTTAGGCACTATATTATAGTGATGACAATGTACAGAGTCCTAGGAATCTAATTTAAAATTTCCTCTCTTGAAAAAATTATTAACCTTATTTTAACCATTGTTTTGTGACAGTATTATTTCCCTTACTCTAACATATGTACAAAACAAAACAAACTTCACGAATATCAAATATTCCTGATAATTATAAACATCAGGAATTATATTTGCATGTACTTTCTGTAAGTATAAAGTAAACTATATTATGGAATCCTTCTTTCAGAAAATACCTACATAGCCATATAGACAGTCCCATAATTGGAACTTAGTTGTAGCTGCTATTATTATGTAAATAAATGTAAGACAGAGATATCTGGAATGAAAATAGAAAGAAAATCATTAAGAGAAGATATTGGCTTAATACTAGACAAAAATAAAACAGTGCCTTAGTTAACTGTGGGTCTTTTGGTGACTTTTTGTTTGGTATAGCAGTTTTTCTACTGAAAAGTGACTTAAATGCAATCTGTGCCTTGTATACCAGACTGTGAACTCCCAAAGAGAGAATGTGTTTCACTCATCTACCTCTAGAACCAAGGCTGGCAACTAGTAGATAAGCATTAATGTTTGATGAATTAATGAATAAACGGATGACTAACAATGAGTGAACAAGAGATAAATACATCAGGTTTTTGTTTCATTCTAGATTAATGTTTTATTCTATTTGCTTTAAATTCTTCTATAGGCCTTATGGAATATAAATGGATAGATTCCATATTCATTTTATAACCAGGTCTTAGCCTACTGCTTTGGATAAGAAAACAATTGTACAGCTATCTGTCAGGTTGGGAGGCTCAAAGGAATACTAAAGAAAAGAATGCAGCCAGAATTCATAGCACAATAAAATATTCTACTAATCAGAAAAGTTTTTCAGGAAAGCCCATCACATACTACATAATGATATTTCTCTTAACAGTAAATGCAATGAAGAGAAAAAGTAATAAAATTGCTCTTCCCTGGGTCTATAATGAAATAAAAAAGAAATTGAGGAACATTTAATTTGCAACCTGTTTTATACTTCTAGCTTGTAACTACCCATGTTTAATATTTTCTGCCTTTTTCATTTTTCTGTTGTCATCCCCAGATTTGAAATTTTCTTTCATAGGTTAGCAGAAAAAATATTTCAGCTAAAATGAGGTAAATACATATGAAACTGCAGCTTTTCTTTGGAGTAATGAAATATTTTTAAATTTAACACTTTATTTTTTAGATGTAACAATGATACTTTGTGCTGAGTCACATAAAATGTTAAAATATTAGAAATATAAGCAAATCTGTGAATATCTGTTCATTTTTACAAATTACTTATATAAATGAATTATCTGCTCATTTATTCTCTTAAGTTCCAAGATACAGGTATCAAAAGAAGCAGAGACTAACTCAAGGTCATAAAACTAGTCAGCCACTGAAATCTGGCATCTGACTCCTGGTTGGGGGAAAAGGAGGTGATTTGCACACCACACTGAATTTTCCAAATGTCAAACAACATCAATGCAACAAAATAACTCATAACAATGTATAATTAAACATAGAACTTCTCTGCAGCCATCAATGGCAGTGTCATCCATTGCTGATACAGATATTATCAATCTTTATATATGTAGGGTTCCTTTAAATTAAAAATAAAACAACATCCCCATCAATTTTTAATTGATCCTCACAAGGACTGTAAGACAGTTAAGACAGGTATTATTAGCCTTACTTAAAGGTAAAGAACCCGAGGCATACTGGTTGAGAAGTATGTGTAATTTACCATCAATTAATTAAAATCAGCAGGATATTAACCTAGGGCTTCCATCTTTATCTTACAAAACAAAAACAAATTCCTACCATGTTTAATTCATTCATTTTAAATGCTTGAAACCTCAAATAATTTTATTATACTTTCTTAAATATATTTAAGTTATTAGAACTCTAAAAGTCTACATGTCAAACCAAGTGCTTCTTTGGTTATCACATATGGGAATAACAACTTTCCAAAAATGAAATACCTCTTATAGAAATCTTTCAGTAAAATACAAGAAAGTTGCAAAAATCAAACTTAATGTTTCTTTTTGTGTATTTGGGTAATGCTATCATAAGTCACTATTTAGCCTACAGATTACCTATTAATAAGAATTCCACCATAACAAAATTATCGATAGAGAGCTTTAAAATGATACTGATAGAAATACCGCATGAAGCAAATGGCTTATGGGCTAGAAATATTTTTCAACACCGTCTAAACATAAAGAATAGTTGGAAATCTAGAAACTGAAGATCACACTTTTTCTTATTAGTATTTGTAACCAGCATGCTAGACCTGTTGCTTGTGCCTCTGAGAATTATAAAAGAACTGGCATACATTTCTAAAATGTTAATGAAAGAACTGTACCTTGCTATTATCCTATGAAAACCTAGTGAATGAATACTATTTTTTCCAATTCAAGTTTGCATAAAGTAGAGAAAAACAGTATATATCATAAATTGGTAAAGGATAAGAAAGGCATTTACCAAAGAAATTTACCAAAGAAATAGCCAGATATAACACTAGTTTTAAAACAGAGAGACATACATGAAGGAGATAGTTTTCACTATTAGTCATATTTTCTGTCAAGATAAATAGGATTTGTTACCTAATAGATCTTAAGCATTTAAGATTTTATGTGAAAATACTGTCATGATCCATAAAACATTGTACATTTCTCCTACATTAAATTTAGTATTTTAATTGTTTGACAAAATTATATGCAGATACTTATGTGATAGCAAATGAGTTTAAATATTTTTTAAATAGAGGATAAGAATCTAGGTCTTTCGTATAGCCAATATTTCAAATGAAAATTGTAGGCTTCCCTCCAGTCGTCATTAAGCAGGAATGGTTTCAGAACCACGGACAGAAAAGTGCTCTCTGCTGGAGGGTGCAAAGTTAAAGGGTTTGTTTACAATAATAAAGGCAGGGCAGGCAAAATGATTATACCCTCTTAGTACCCTAATTAGAAAACAACTAATTTATTGGGATGAAGAAAAACTGAGTTAGAGAAGGAATTATAAGAGCTAATATTATAGATTAGCTCTTATAATTGCCTGTGCCAGTTGTCATTGATTTGTTTTTAAAAGGATGCATTGAAAATTAATCTTAAGGTAATGCAAATTCACATGTTCTTCCAGAAACTGAAAGCCACTTTTGCATACAAAAAAGCAGTGGTTTAAAAAATAGCATATGCTAATTCAGAAATACATGTACAGCACCTGCTCTGCTGTGACCAAACCATCTGTTTAATGCCACAACATATTTTAGGGCTCTTCGTTGAATATAAAAGGTGTATTCATTCCATTCTTTCTACCTAAGCAGCTTCAGTTCTCCTATGGACGTGGGGTGGGAAGGGAGGACGGATCACCTACAGGAGGATTAAAGGTATTGTTACAGAAATATTCCGCTATCACTCACGGAGAAAAAGACCCCGAAATGCCCGAGGAGGAGGTTTAAACAGAGACAGGTCAACACCCAGCTCTACCCATTTCCCCACACGTCCGTGTTGTATTAATGGAAGACTTCCAGATTAGTAAAACACTGGAGGGCGTCACTCCACGCCATCCTAAAGGGAAAAGGTTCCAAAAGGCCAAAAATCACAACCTAAAATCACAGTTCCAGGAATGTAACCTTTGACTATCCCACCAGAAACTCCACAATACACCATTTTTATTCCGCCCATCAAAAGGCTTATGATCTCTTTATCGCCACCCCATTGGGGAGAATAAAATGAATGGAGGCGACATATATGTACCGCCGTGCTGGCACATATGTGCACGAGAAGCTGTACATATATGCCCGGACATATACATCATGCTGTGCGTGCCTGTGCATGGAAGGAGACTCCGTAGCGGCCGGAGGAACGCTTCCCTTGGGCAGCCCCTGCGCCCTTGACATGACAGCGGCGATCTGTCTCCTCTCCTCTTCACTCAGCTGGCTCAGATCCGCCTCCATGCCGGCCGGGATCCCGGTGTGCAAGGGGCTCCCCGCCCCGCCAGCCCCTCCTCCGGCTGCCGCTGCCGCCGCCGCTGCCGCCAGCCCTTCGGGGAGCCCTTCCCCTTCCAAGCTCGCCTCGTTGCCCATGGTTCAGAGAGACTCGGGGCCGCCGCGCTCCCTCTGGCGCTGCGTCCCAGTCGAGAAGCCCGCGGCCAGAGGAGCAACCCGAGCCGGCGTCCCCGCGGGGCGTGCAGGCGGCCGAGTCCCTGTGCTCGGGACCGGGCACCGCCGCCGGGAACGCCAGGCGGGGGTTAGTCCCGCTTGCAGGTGACGCCCGCGGCCGGTGCCTCCTCCATGTTGGACAGCGCCAGGCAACCTTTGCAGAAGACGCCTCCCGGACGCCGCCTCGGCGCCCCGAGCTGGGGAGAAGCAGATCTGAGCGGTGCCAGCCGGGCGCCGTCCGCCCCTCCCACCGCGCCCCGCCCCCTCGTCCGCGCCCTCGCAGTGCGCACGCGCCTCGCGGAACAGGTGATGCCCGCGTCCCACGCCCACCCCGTTCTGCGTCGCGCTGTCTCCTTCCTCACGCGCAGCACCGATTTAAAGGAGCCCAGTGAAAGTGCAAATAAAAAACGGAGGAAACAGCCGTGGTTTCTTTCAGGCGTATTTTAGGATGCCGCAACTCAGCGTTTAGCTTACTAGGTTCAAGAGGGTGCGGCAGGGAACAACTGCTGGGGAGGGGGAAATGCCTGTTTCCAGCTTTGGCTCCTGGAATTTGTAGTTGTATTTATTTATTTTTTCTAAGGGAGCGTTTTTAAAAGATCCTGGGAAAGGCTTGTAGTAACTGAAGATTATCAGGAGGGGCCCCATGATATCTTTAAGGCAAATTTACCAAATGGAGCTAAGAGTAGCCCTTCTTACTTAGAACTTTAGATAATTAGATTAAAACTAACTAAAATGATACATCAGTAAACAGCTAGGGTTTTGAAAGCTTCTAACTTGTGTTCTTCCCTGAAGAGACTACGCAAAAGTAAGGGATGATGGGAAATTGTGGACCTGGAGTACTGTAGTAAAATCCATATTGTAAAATACTAAAATGTTGTATGAAATTTTGACATTATTTCATCCCCCCTACTTTGATTTTTTATTTTTATTTTTTTTTAAATGTGGACAGAAGAGCCAAAAAAGTAAATTAACTTAACACTCGTACAACTGGCTCACAAAAGAGATGCAACTGATAACTTTTTCAGACTCACCCTCTGCTAACTTCCTCCCACCCCCAAACACACACACACACACACACACACACACACACACACACCCTTCTTTTCATTCAATTACATTTCTTACAAGGGACTGTTATTCAACCCTAGATCTACAAATGCAATTTTGCTACTTACCTTTCCTTACAGTGTAGATTAATGCCTCAACTGTTTAGGTGAAGAAAATCAAATACTAACAAATGAGAATTAATAAATAACTGAAAGCGAATAGGGGTTCAGAACGTAAGCTTCCAAGTTTTGTAATCATTATGCAGTTTGGTATTTTCCCGCCCAGTTGTACTGAAACTAAAGCAGCTTAGTTATAAAAATCTGTGACTGCATTGATTGCGTTTAAAGATGGCTGGTTGTCAGATGAAGTGGCATTACTGGATGAATTCCTACAAAGATAGTGCATAAACTTTAATTGTCTCGTAACCTACTAAGATGTGACTTCCAAAGTCAAAACTACAAAAAATCATTCATACAAATGAAGAGAATGTTCTCAGTTACACAAACTAATCATTTTGAGGCAAGTGCATTATGATCATACCTCCTGGAAGTGAATTAGTTTCAAAGAAGAACAATTAGGTACACACTCTTGGATCATAACGCCTTCTCTGACAAAATGGGTAGGTAGCTGTTTCAAGACCCAGGCTGCCCTGAGAATCAGTAACACTGGTAAATGTGAGAAAGAAGAAGATGATCCATATGCTATTTTCTCATAATATGTTTCAGTCTTGTGAGAATAAAGTATATTCACAGCCATAAACCATAGCTTCAAAAATTGACAAGATGAATACCTTTTTCAACTTCAGTCTCAGAATAATGATTAAGCTTAGAAAATTATATTAACTCCATATTTTCTTCTATTGCAGCTGGTTTTCCTGTGAAATAAGGAAAAAAAATAAGAAGTGATAATATGCAAAGTAATGATGATGGGATAAACAAAAAAGTAATAATTTGCAAGATGGGCATATTATAGCCCATTGTGCAAACATGTGCAGTCATCATCTCTCTCTTCTCTTCCCCAGGAGAAAACATCAGAAAACAGAAGAACAGGATACAAGATGGGAAAGGTAATTGGACTGTGAAAACAAGAGATCTGATAATAGTACTGTGGAAATATTTTGATCGTTACCTTTTTTAATACGATTTTGCCTCTGGGACCTTTCAGACTCAGTTTTGAATGTTTCTTTTTTAAGACTTAAAGAGATGTTCTTGATAAAGAGAAACACCAGGGCACAATCAAGATATGTTACATACATACGAATTTTCAGAAATCTGAGGTACAAGGATGAGAAGTCAAATGCTGCAGAGAACTTTATGGAGTTTCTCTTTGTTTAGCCACAAAAAAAATTGTTAATTAGTTTTATTCTACAAATGAACTATGATGCTATGTTCAAAATCATTTTTGCTCCCCGTTCATTGTAAGATATGGAAAGTACCTAGCCATGTTACATGAAAAATAGAGACATACATGGCTCGATACTTTCCAGACAGCCCTCTTAGAGTTACTCTATTGATCATTTATTTGAATTTAGATTTGATTTAATAGGCTGATATTAGATCTAATTCACTTAGGTTGGTCATGAAAGGACTAAATTTCTGAAAACATCCACTGTGACATACCATTGTCTTTCTAAAATGGCTTCTTGAACTAAAAAGAAACAGATCTTTTCCTTTCATTTAGTGCTTGTCATATGTTCTCAGGTAGTTTCTATTTTGTAGATAAGAACACATCATAGCTCTGATAAATATGATTGTTAACGATAAAGTATGACTGGCTAGTGATTGCCTGTAATGGAATATATTTGAAAGCTTAGGAAATAAATTTTAATAAAGTTATGTAAACACAAATATACCAAAAATGAAATAAAAATTAAGCTACCCAAATGCATTGAAAAAGAAAAAAAAACAGGATACAAATGAAGCAAATAACAAAGTCTCCAGTGAGACTAGCCTATACCACAAAATCCCAAGACCAGAGATGTTGGCATGGACGTGGAGAAAAGGGAACACTTTTGCACTGCTGGTGGAATTGCAAATTAATACATTCCTTTTGGAAAGATATATGGAGAACACTTAGAGATCTAAAAATAGACCTGCCATTCAATCCTGTAATTCCTCTACTGGGCATATACCCAGAAGACCAAAAATCAAATCATAATAAAGATATTTGTACCAGAATGTTTATTGCAGCCCTATTCATAATTGCTAAGTCATGGAATAAACCCAAATGCCCATCGATCCACGAATGGATTAATAAATTGTGGTATATGTACACCATGGAATACTATGCAGCCTTAAAGAAAGATGGAGATCTTACCTCTTTCATGTTTACATGGATGGAGCTGGAACATATTCTTCTTAGTAAAGTGTCTCAAGAATAGAAGAAAAAGTACCCAATGTACTCACCCTTATTATGAAACTAATCTAGGACCTTCACATGAAAGCTATAACCCAGTTACAACCTAAGAATAGGGAGAAGGGGGAAAAGGAGGGGAGGGAGAAGGGAGGTAGTTGGAGGGAGGGGGATTAATGGGATTACACCTGCAGTGCATCTTACAAGGGTATATGTGAATCTTAGTAAATGTGGAATGTAAAGGTCTTAGCAAAATAACTAAGAAAATGCTAGGAAGGCTATGTTAACTAGTGTGATGAAAATGTGTCAAACGGTCTATGAACCAAGTGTATGGTGCCCCATGATCATACTAATGTACACAGCTATGATTTAATAATAAAAAAAAGTCTGTATATGTTTAATAAAGTCTATGTACAGGACTACAGGTAATCTTAAATTTTCTTTTAATTTTTTTTTATAATTTTCTTATTTTTCTAAGTGCATTAAATATTTTTTTATGTTGCAAAAATACCTGCAATTATTTTTAAATAACAACAAAAGTTATGCAATCTGTTATGTTAGGGAACCAAAATACTAACGTGTTTTATGACAAATGTTTTCTGCAGCAGAAAAAAAATGGCATGGCATGACCCATGACTGCTTTTTTGTGTAATGTGATGAGTGGTAAAACTATTTTTATTTTCTCTAAGTTATAAAATTATGTATATATACATATATAGTCATGTTTTTATAAATATAGACGATTTGGCTTAGTGTTTTTATATAGGTAAATATGCAAATCTTTTTTTAAATAATTATTATCTCTCTAATAGAAAATGAGAGAAGATTGTGTTCATTTTGTGGAACAAGAACTTGCAATGGTTTAAAGTTCAAACGTCATTTATTACTGTGCTTGAGCTGCTTCTGAATTGCTACTCTCAGCCATTTTTGTTAACTCTTCTTTAAAGTGGGATTTAGAACTGGAATGAAGTAAATTCAAGTGGGGTAACAATTGATTATGAATTTGTTTCTCCATTCTGGGGAAAAAACATGACAGATGTTTTAGAGAAAAATTTGATAAATTTATATTTGAATTAGGACAGCTGAACCATCGGGCAATTTCTTTTCTTTTATACTTATTCCAAAGTGTGTGTGTATGTATATAATTTAAATAAAAGTAAAGGCACTTATATTTAAAATGTGTTCCTATAAACATATTAGTTTCTTTGTCACAATACCTCATAAGCTGAAAAATATTAATAATTCATGAGGTTATAACTTGGATAATCAGCATTATTTATGCACCTGTTTTATACTGGAACTTCAGAATTTGGAACCTACTCATTGGAAAATGGGTACATGTGTGCATATCTTATCTTCATGATTTTTTAGTTTGCAATATCTGATTTTATATCCCAGCTATACCATCTTACAGCTATTTGGATTTGTAAGTTATTAATTTTTTAGGTCTTGTGGTTCTTTAACTGTAAAAATTTAGGAAATAATGGTACTACTTTTCAGGTTGTTGTGACAATAAATGAGAAAAAAATTGTGAATGCACTTTTAAACCATGAAATCTAATATCAGAGTGGGGTACATTGTTAAAATAACTGGTCCCAATGAATCACACTTCCCATATTTTCTGCGCTTTATAGCGAGACTGTCCTACTTGCCATCAAAACTAGGGTGAAAGGGCCTATCTGCTCACTCCTAGATTGGAACTGAAGCCCTGCTTTTCTTTGTTTGTTTTTTTAAACAAAAGAATAGAGAGAGAGTACCATGTAGCTTCTCAGGCTAGTCTTCCAGTTTGGTCCTGTTTATACCCTAAGACCTCCGCACTCAGAAGCAGCCCAAGGAAGTGAAATATGTGGAGACAGAGGCCCAGCTGCCCCAGCCCCACTCCTCTCAGCTCAGGCTTTAGTGAGGCCCCTTGGAGCCCAGCCAAGCCCAACTGAGCTACACACCAGTGAACTCTACCATCAATCCAAAGAATCATGAAAAATAATAATAATAATGAGAATAATGAGAATAAAAAGTTGCTAGATTAAGCCCATTAAGATTTGGGAGGTATAGGTAAGCTATATAACTGATATTCTAATTTTTGCATGTTATGATTATGAATGATATTTCAATTTTTTTACTCTTTTGTGACTTTTACCATTACTATTCTGCTTTACTTATCTGTTCAAAATTTCCACATAACACCCTTCTAAGCTATAAAATGGAAAGAGCCCAATTATCTTGAATTGGTATATGCTTGTTTCATGAATGACTCAAATAAGAAAATGTATGTGAGGAGGATCTTTAAGCTATGTGATACTACCCAAATGTAAAGTTATATAAAAAATGGAAAACTTACCCATGAGAATTTTTCTGAGGGACACTAATGTATTTATTTGAGAAATTGCCACAGGTGACACTCTTAAATTCCTATTCAAGATGATGGCTAAATGGCGAGACTCCAGGTTTACAGATATCTGGGTAAAACACTTGGGGCCAGAGAGTAAAAAATATATCTGGGCTTTTACAAAGTTAATATGATATATTATATAAGAGTACCGTGTGTGTGTGTGTGTGTGTGTGTGTGTGTATGTATGTGTAACTATAATCAGTTTTATTGTGTATGTACATATGTATATATAAAACTGATTAATAGTCACATTAACTTCTGTAGGAGTTGAGATTACGTTAACTAGAGAGGTGCTCAGTTTTTCTGAGCCTGGTGGTAGATTAGAGTTCAGGTATTTTGCAAGTAGAAGCTGAGTTTATCTAAATTGTTTGCAGAACAAAGAGGAAACAATTTTGAATTGGTAGAGTAGTGTGGATTGGAGGGCAAAAGTAAAGAAATCTACAGGGAAAGAGTGGACCTGACGTCACTCTTTTGGAAAGGGGGAAATGGAGTGTCCTCACTGCCCACTCCACTGGCAATGTGTTCCAGGAGTCTTGGCAGCAGCGGCATGTCCGTGAGGCTGTGAGGCGTTTTCTATGGAATGTGCCATGTAAAATCCAGCTTTACTCCCTTATGCAAAAGCCAGGGAAGCCCAGATTATTAGAGTGTTTGTAGATTGTGATGGTTAATTTTATGTGACAACTTGACTTGATCACAGTGTGCCAGATGCTAAACATTATTTCTGGGTGTGTCTGTGAGAGTATTTCCAAGTGAGATTAGCATTTGGATTGGTGGATTTATCAGACTGCCCTGCTCGAAATGGTGAGCAGCATCCAATCAACTGAAGGCCTGAACAGAATGAAAGGCAGAGAGAGGAAAGATTTCTTTCTTTCTACCCCATTCATTGAATTGACCATCAGGTTTTCCCTGATCTAGGACTGGGATTTACACTATTTATTGTGCTGGTTCTAAGGCCTTCAGACTCATTTTCCAGATTGAATTACATCAATAGCTTTTCTGAGCCTCCAGTTTGAACATGGGAAATTGTGGGAGTTCTCAGCCACCATAAATATGTATGCCTATTCCTTTATAGATACATGGGAATACATACTATTTTTTATTATATATGTATTATAATTATATATTCTATTAAAAAATATATATAATATATGTGTGTATATATAAATATATTATATAATATATCATTATATATATAATATAATATATAAATATATATATTTATCTCCATCCTATTGATTCTGTTACTCTAGAGGACCCTGACTAATATATACATAGATTCTTTGATAAGATGAGGGGTGAGGGCACTGAAAGAATGCAGAGCTTTATATCCAAGTTGATAACACAATAAAAATGTAGGCAATTTGCATATCATGAACATATGCAAGAACTGAGGTTTAAAGAACATCTGATACATGTATATATGTTTTAGTAATTATTATATGTGCTGAAGTGTAAGGTTTATTATAGTTTTTGGTGAAGCCCAACATTTTCCATTGTTCTAATTTCAGGCTAATAGGAGAAAATTGGGAAGTTTTAATCATACATACGTCTCCATGCGAGTAGAAAAACAATAGATCAAGAAGGATATGTAAAGTGTAATTGGAAAAAAATTACAAGTTACTCTCACAACAGTGGTTAAAACCCCGATAGTATGTTACATTTATCTGTATTTATTCTGAAAAGTACCAGTAACTGAGTCCCACCTGCAACAAATTAAACCAAAATCTTGAAAGAATATAGTGGAACATTAGCAATGTCTTAAAGTCCCCAAATAATTGTAATATATATCTTGGATCAAGGATCTCTGCTTTGAAAGAATAGTGAATTTTAATGTCAGAATTACAAGACCAAAGACAAAGAAAAAGCTCCTGGAAGTTACTCTGGAATTTCCTTTGAAGATGCAATCAAAGGGATCAGAAACATAGTTGCCATCATCAGAAATTATTTTTGAATAAAGAGGTAAAAGATACAGATTTATCTTGTTCAAAATAGTGAATCTCTATTTACATTATGGCGTACAATTCTAGTCACTACATTTTGCAAAAATTGTAATAGAACTAGAGGGGCATAGCATATTAAGAAGAAGTGACATCACCACATCATTTTAGAAATCTGAAGAGGGAAATCTAGAAAGATTAGAGCCACCTACCTAGGAATATGAATATGAAAGTTCATAACTCTGGTAAACTAAAAATAAAGATACTTTTGTATACTTGGAAAAGTCGTGTTTACTTTGAACAAATCAAAAGCATCTAGTACATTTACCTTTTATGTTTGTTTACATCCCATATTAGGATGGAAGGTGGTGACTATGGAAATATGTTTTCTCTCCTTTTGGATAAGTAGTTTAACTAGCTACTATTTTTTATTAATTCCTATTTGAGAATCGTTTGCCTAGAGTTTCCAACTTCTTTTTCAGCTTTTGTGGCCTTGTGACAAAGTTCTATCTGATGAAAATATGCAGCTTCCAGTCCTGGCACAAAGGAACTCTGGTGTTTGCACTTCCGAGGCTGACAAGAATAAGAAAAACAGGTCCGTCCTAGAGGCTCCATGGGTTGGAGATGACAGAACCATGGAAGGATTCCATCAAGGGGATTACCATGTGTGGAATTCTGCCTTTTCCTACTAAAATCCCTTCCATTGGACAGTTATATAATGTCTGGGGGGGAGAGGGGGGCAAATCTATAATGTTTCCATTATGTATTTTTGTTTCCTTATCTTTTTCTTAAAGTAATGTTACCTTAGCTGATTGACAGTGGCAAGAAGTACTTCTTATAAGAGAGATTAACATTAATAGAATACATCTTCTCTTTTTCAATTTCACTTCAGTGATCCTGGTTCTATTTTTTCCTTTGAGGAGGATGGGTAAATCTGGGTGCCTCACGGACCCCCAGTCATGCCAAGCTTACCTCCACTCCAGTTCTGCTTTTCCTCAGCTGGCAGGATTGTGACATTCTATTCATTGATGTATTTCTTGTGACCAAGTGGAAGTACCATTCACCAGGAGAAGACCTTTTCCTATTCTGAAGCCACTATTTTTCCTCATTACTATTTGAGAATTGTATTATTCATTTGATACATATCTACCTATGGCCTTGCTTTATATAAACTATTTTTCAGTATTCTGTTCTTACACTGATGCATAACATTGTTACTGTTCTTGCAATCCCATCAGTACTTACAGCACAGAGAGAACGCTATGTGCAGACTTTAAACATATTAGTGATTTCAGAGTAAAAATGTGAATAATGCAAACATTAGATATTTTATAGAGGATGTCTGTGAGGGTAAAATAGAGGAATATTTTCACTGAGATTAAGAAATCCTCTTCTATACTGATATAATTGTAGTATATAAATATTATATTTAATATATTACAATGCCCTCTGTTAAGTCTTTTATCTATTTTTATCTCAATCATTTCAGTGATCTTGTAACTACTGTTTTGTCCATTTTATAAATTATAAAAACTGAGATTCAGAAAGGTTATTTAAATTTCTTAAGGCCGTTTGACTAGTAAGTAACAAGAGAAAATTTACTTAGCTCAACAGGAATCTAAAGCTTCTGCTTTCTCCCTTTATTAAAGGGCCTTCAATTTCTCATTGAAAATTGAATATGTAGACTCAGGGTGTGGTACCTCCTGTGGTCACTTACATAGCTTGACAGTGAATTAAGTATATTGTAAATGCATACACTTTCTTTAACAAGCTAACCAAGAAGTATAATAATAATTGGAAAATGACATGTAATATTTTAATTATCTAAGAAATGTTTTAAGCAGCCAAAAAGAAGAATAAAACATAAGGATACTGAAAAAATTAAATGAAAAGAATTCCCATCATTTTTATGAAATATAATTCAGTGAGAAGTTATCTTGATTATCATCAGTTTGTCACATTTTGTTTGCATTTAGGCTTAGATATCTTTGCATTGTGTCAAGGACAATATTTTTATTGTTTGACATTTCAGGAGACATTGGGGGAATGCTTAATTTTATTACAACCAGGCTCTAGGTTTGTCAGGTTAATTATTGATGAGCAAGCCAAGGATGGAAAGGATTTTATGTAATTTTGCCTGAGGCTTCCCATGTCTTCCCCCACTCAACTTACTGTTCACATAAAAAGATCAGTATCTACTGGCAGATGGTCCATAACCTGCCTGTAATAATTATAACTCATGCTTTTTCATGGCGTTTATTACAGGCCTCTCAAACTTTTGAAACGTAAGCATCCTTATAATACTGCGGTACCATTACAGGTCTGTTTTACAAATGGTTTACAATGGTTAAACTGAAATGATCAATGAGCAAGACTCCAGCGTGACTCTTGAGTCATTTAGACTTTCCCTGAGAGAAGTTTGATTTTTCACACATTTTATCTCATTGTTCATTTCATAAGGCCAAAGATATACCAATCATAGATTCAAAATCTGAGCTTGTCAAAAAAAGTCATTCTATCAATCTAATAAATGACACTCTAGGATAGATTATCATGCTCTTTTATTGATTTTCTTGCAATTCTTGGCAGGAAGTGGTCATTATTTTTAATCATAGGTAGTAAAAGAATCAAATAGAAGATGTTCCAGAAATTTTCCACAGATGAAAGTCTCCTTCTGAGGAAAAGAATGTAACTTCTTTCTAGTCGTATTGTATATTTCATTCCATTCTCAAAGGCATCCTGAGGAAAGATGGACTGTCTCGTAACAGAAGCATGGAAGTACTTCTCAGCTTGCCAATTGGCTTTATTATTTTTTTATTTAAAAATATTAAGGTGGGGGCTCAGCACCTGTAGCTCAGTGAATAGGGTGCCACCCACATACACTGAAGCTGGCGGGTTCGAGCCCAGCTCTTAGATGTTGCTAAAACAACAATGACAACTACAACCAAAAAATAGCCGGGCATGTGGCGGTGCCTGTGGTCCCAGCTACTTGGGAGACAGAGGCGAGAGAATCACTTAAGTGCAAGAGTTTGAAGTTGCTGTGAAGTACGATGCCACAGCACTCTATTGAGGTGACATAGTGAGACTCTGTCTCAAAAAAAAAAAAAAGAACAAAAAATATTAAGGGGGTACAGACGTTTTTGATGCATGCCTTCAATCAGTGTTATAAACGTGCTGATCACCCTGATAGTGCTCATTGTACCTGTTAGGTAGGTTTTGCCTCCTCTCTCCTTCCCTCTGTCCCCTCCATCCTGCTTGATTCCTGGTGAGTTTTACTTCCCAGGTGGCCCAGAAGCCAGACCTGAAACTGTCTCTCTTGCCAGCTGGCCTGCAGCCCTACCAGTGATGACAGCTTAGCCTGGCTCGGCAGGGTGGTTTTCCTTCATTCACTAACTATTCCCACCACTCTGACCTCAGAGTTTTACTGGGCTACAATAGAGACCTTGTTTCTGGTTTTATATTTTAAGTGGGGAAAGGGGGGTGAAAATTGTAACAGGTGTTAGCTCCTTTGGAGCAAAGTATCTTTCTTGGACCTCTCCCCTAGTATCACCTAAGAGCTTGAGGAAAAGCAGACTTTTAAGCCTGACCCCGGATCTACTGCATTCAAGTCCACATTTTCACAAAATCCCCAGGTGATTCATAGGCACAGTAAAGTTTGAAATAATAAATGAGAACAGTGAAGCCTGAGCTAGAGCGGAGAGAACGGGGAAGGAGAAGGATGGACGGAACAGTAGATGCTGTACATTCTGACATCAGAGCTCACGGACTGGATGACGGACTCTGCAGTTTCTAACGTAAGTATTTGGAAAGTGCTGCTTTAGCAGGCCTTCACATCCTGTGGCATACACAGACAGGGAAGGGAAGCAGTATGTATTTTTTTTTTTTAACATTATGCTATTGGCTTAGTGAATGTGACATTTAGATCAGGCATACATTTGGTTACGAATTATAACTGGAATTCAGTGTTTGAGTCTAGAACAGTGCTTGTTCTGCTGAGCATGTTATAGAAGAAAGTTTGTTCAAGGCGTGGTGAGCAATCCTGAATCTAAAAAAGAATTTAACAATGTTTTGAAAACTAGAAATATTTATACGAGCCTGATAAAATTCAGTGTCACTTTAAGCATGAAGATAACTGTTAAAACCTTTCACAATTCCTTTTTTACTCTAGATCTATTATTTGTCTGACAATACTGTACCATAATTTGTTCCTAAAACATCAGTGATCACTTGTAGAGCAAATAATAGAACACAATTGAAATGAAATGAAAAACAAACAATAATGGAAAATGAAGAAATCTTTCAGTTAAACAAAGGGACAGAGATTTATCTTGAGAATTGAGTTTAGAGCACAATGTTTGGGAAGTTTTAGAAATCCTTATCCAGGTATAAATCAGAATAAAGTGGTAACTATAGATCCAGTTCCTCTTCCAGAAGTGAGGACAGATGATGAGCCAACACCGAAGGACCCAACATGGCCCACATATGTCTTGTGTCCTCCTCACCCAATTGTTTTTGTACATGTCATTTTAAAACTTGGCACATTTTCATTAAATATAGCAGAGTTATCACTATATTGGAAGTGAAATCTAAAGCACTGAGTCCATTCTTGCTTGGCAACAGTCAGCTGCAGTGAGGAGGCGACTTCTTTAAACGTGCTCCCACCTGACTTCCCAATTTACGTGCACTGCACATCTTCTGTAGAAATTATGTATTTGACCACTCTACAATCTCCACTTCTCACCAGGAGAGGATACAATCTTTCTACCAATTAGAGTTATCTGGCTAGGGCTGACGAATTTCATAATTGATTTTGGACCTGCCTGCTGAAATACATTTGGAAAGACGCAGGACAAGATGCATAATGTGTTATAGACGTTAGCCACATTTTCTTCTTTGCAACTCTCCTGATTCTTATTATTGATTTTCCTTTGAGCGCATTGGTTTGTGTGCTGGAATTGTCAGTCGTGACAGATTCAACTTCCTCTGCACCTGCATGTGTCAGAGTTGCAATTAACTATCATGTAGGTAGAATAATAGTGATGACAATGTAAAGGGAAAATTTCTCCATTCTAATTTAGTGTCTGGAGATTTTTTGTAGTGAATAAATGTTCTTTAATGCAAAGAATTTCCCATTCAAAATAGTTTTAATAAACGTCAGACATGAATTCACTTTCCGTGTAACGGTTCCTATTTCTAGGAATCTGTTAGAGGTCAAGGATTAACGTTGGTCTGTCTTCTTTAATGAGTTTCAGTCTCTGGAGTTCATCAATTCTCTAGGTCTTACTGACTTTTGGAAGAAGTTAGCAGTATTTTAAAATCCCTCATAATAATAATTTGAAAGTTCAACATGCCATACATGTGACCATAAATTTGATAATATAATGAAATTTTACTTAACTTTTCAGGCCCATGATACATTTTTAACTTGTTTCAGGAAAAAATCTGACCTAGTCCAAAAGTATATGAGTCACTTGATACTCTCCTTTCCTGAAGGTTGTTAAATTATATAACACACAATCTTTAGTATAAATATGGTATTTCCAATGTATCTTTCTCTTCCTCTTACATAAACCTTCTTCTCCCTTGAAAGATATATCTCATATTATTTCTTTTCCTTGTAATATTTAGCTATCCCCTAGCACTTATATTCTTACCCACGTTTCAGTCTATCTAGATCCCAGTCACGTTTCACAGACCTTCTCAAATGTGGGGTTTTCTCTGTGTTTTCTTCTGCTATTTTACTCTAAGCGGGAACATAGACATGTAAGTATTCTTTTGCCACAGAATTTTTTTCACGAATAAAAGTAGAAGCTGTGTAGAATGAAAGAGGAGTGGAAAGAGTGAAAGAGCAAGAGAAAGACATTAGAACACATAGTTACATTGCATACACGGTGTTTTCAGAAAGTCACTGTCTTAACCATAGTGTGTTCATATTCTCCAAAATGCTGCATCCTTCAGTCAAGACCTGGGAACTGGAGAACCCCAAACCCCCAAATGGCTGTGCGCAGACTGGAGGAACAGCATTGTCAGTGATGCCAAGAGGACTAATGATGAGTGACCCCCACCTCCACCCCGGCTGCTGAAGAAGATATTGAATGATTGCAAACACATGGAACTCTGAATCACAATGACAACTGAAATGGAGTGCTCCACCAACCCAGCACAACGGGACCTCTATCAGATTCAAGTTTCTTTAAAGAAAATGAGTACCTGTGGACTTTCAGCATCCATAAACTAAGATTTTTATTATTTACTCAATAGTCTCTTTCTCTCTTTCTCTTTTAAAAAACTAAAGCCAACAGGATGACTAAATTGTCAAATAAAGGATTTATCTGAAATTCGTTGTTTTTTTTTTTTTCAGAAAAAAAAACTATAGAATTTTTTTGAAGTTCCAAGGACTTCAACTTTTCATCTTATCTTTTAAACCTGGAAGAATATAGTGTTTCCTTTCATCTCTCATTGTTCCTCTACCAAGTAACATTCAACAATACGATTATCCTTTGACACAAAACAGAATTCTGCAAAAAAGAGCATCAAGTCATTTAGGGTCACAGTCTCACAGTCTTACCAAGAACCTACAATCTTAGAAAAGCAATGAAGCAGAATAGTAGCTCTCAGACTTTGCAGAGGTGATGACAAGGGGAGAAATTCTCAGCTTGCAGATAGGAGTTTTGACTCAGCATTTTAATGCATCCATTTTGACTAATGAACATATTCTATGCAGCCTAACAAGAAAATCGTAATTTCTTTTATTACCCAGAACTGTGAGAAGCAGTTATCCTTTATCTTTCCTAGAGCCATACCTGTCTGGTGCCACCTCCCACCCCTGTGGTTAACGTGGAAGGTGGGAATCAAGTGATTAGAACATCGAGGGTCTGTTTTCCTTTGGCACAGGACAGATGGAAGCTGGAAGACAGATACTCAGAGCTACATAAACAGTATTTAACTAAGATTCCTGTAATTACTACACCAGCTTATCTCTAAGGGACCAGCAGACATTGTAAGTTGCATCGTGTCTAAGAAGTCCTTTCTCAGGTTGACTAGTTCACCTTTCAAATGAGTGTCTCTCTCTAAATTTAATGTTTTCTTTTTTAAATTCTAATGAATAGAGTCACATGCTTATTAATGGCATTTAATTTTTTTTTTTTTTAATTTGAAACTGAAAAGCAGAAACATCACCCTCCTTCAAGACTTCTGATTTTACTGACTTTTTCTGATGAGAAACAAACACAGGCCCTGGGCAGGGTAGAGCTGCAGAAAGGCCCATGTGTGCCTTCTGAAGATGCTAGCGTTGTCAGTTATTTCTGAAAGTTCCTCAATTTGTGTTAGTCTGATGCTTTCCATGATTAAATTTACACTGTGCATTTTTGGCAGGAGCACTACGGAGATGATGTGCCTTTCACTATGCCCTTTTGTTCCAACATCCAGACTGCATAGAACATTCCCGACATATGTCCTTTAATTTTAGTGGCTAAAAGACATCCCTTGGTTTTATATCTTAACTAGCCTGTGCCTTATTTTCCTCCTCTACCAAACTTGGATGTCAATGATTCCTTTTTCACAAAGTTGTTGTGACAATTAAACAAAATTATACCAATAAAATCAGTAGCACAGCACTGGACACACAGTAAACTCTAAATAACGGTAACCATTATACATATTCACCAATAAAATACAAATAGTTAACATGAAATAAGAATTTTCTGTATGACATTTTTTAACTTCTTTAAACTAATGAAAAATTCCATCAAAGAGAGTAACTACCATTGTAGTACTACAACCATGATGCAGGGAAGTTCTACCAATGGATCCCAAAATTAGCAGGTGATAGTTTAAGAAGAGACAGGATATTTGCATACCCTGAACATATGTCCTTCAAGATACTAATTACAAAGAGGAAAAAGAGTGGCTGCTAAAATTAATGGGTGACAGTTTAAGAAGAAACAGGAATTTTGCATAGCCTCAATGTATCTCCCTCAAGATATTCATTAATGACCAAAGGAAAACAGAATAACTGTCTGTGAAGAAACCCAGAAGATACTACTTAAACTCAGTTATCAAGGTTAACATCACATGAAATATCAACGCCATGTACTACTGCCTGACATAATTCATTAAGATCAGCACATTATTTGTGATACTCTGTTCAAAAAAGGAACCACCTTTAATTAAGGGAAAATTCATACACTCCCAGATTGACATTCTGAAAAATGTACAACCAATGATCTTCCATAGTATCAGGGTCAGTAAAGATAAAGAGAAACTAAAGAATATTTACAGATTGAGGAAAGTTAAGGAGACAAGAAAACCATATCTAGTGTGAGATTCTAGATGGATATTGGACCAGACAATGGACATTGATGGGAAAAATGGCGAAATGTGACTAAATCCATAATCATGGCAAAAATACTTCTTCCTGTATAAAATTCCACCTTCACCTCTACTGCTAGTGTCTCCATTCCCTTCTTTTTTTTTTTTTTTTTTTGCTTATTAACACTTATCCCCAGTAATTCTCACTCTCAGTCTTTCTCTTTCTCTCTACTATTTTTTAAAAATTATTTCTTTCATTTCTATGCCTTAGAATATAAGCTCCATGAAGCAAGGGCTTTTCATCTATATCATCTTCTATTCCTGGGAGATATTAATGAATGAATGAAGAGTCCCTTCTTTTATGGGGATTCCAATTTTAAATGGAAGAGAAGTGTTTACTGAGAAGATGATATTTGGGCAAAGATTTGAGGGATATAATGGAGCAAGCCATACACATAATTGGAGACAGAGTATCTAGACCAGAGAAAGCAAATTCAAAAGCCTTGGGTTAGCAGGCTTCCTTGCTAGACACAGAGCACGGCGAGGGCAGATGGAGCAAGTGGTAGAAGCAGCAGTAATGAAACAAGAAACCGCACAGAGCTACAGACACACAGGAGCTGGTTCCTCATTGAGACATTCCTTTAGGTGATGTGCAGATCAACTGAAGCATGCTGAGCAAAGAACATACTTCATTTCTTATTTATTTAGTTATCATTTGACTTAAAGCGTACAAGATTGCTATAGTTATTGTGTATAGATTCAAATAAGCAAAAATACAAGTAGGAAGGTCCGTTAGAAGCTACTCCACCACTCTAGGCAAAATATTATACTGTCAACGGTGGAAGAGGTAAGTGGTTCCAGTATCTGGTCAGTGCTCACTACTCCTCTTCCAAAATCAATGGTGTTCTCCAATTTCCCAAAGAAAAACTTTGACTTTCAAGATAGTTCTTAAAACTCCTCTGTCCCTGCTTCTATTCTGGGATGTGCCTTCTGCTGATTCCTTTCTTGAGCAATCATATTTCTTTCCTTGGGACTCCAATTTAGGGAAAAATTTCTGAATCATTATTGTTTTAATTTCCTTTCCTACTTTCTCTAGGAATTACTGGCATATGCCAAAAAACTAACCCAGACCTCTACTTTTCACAGAAGAACGTCTTTCTCCATCTTTATAACAATCATATTCTCATCTCCAGAAACTTTCCCCAAAGAAACATTTTACCTTATGTTAGTGTTATCCTGTTCAGTAGTTACAACTCTGTGACAAGTATCCTATGTCTACCATTGTGGTAGCTTTGCTGTGAATGGTGGAAAACAAGAATAACCACACCAGAAGAGGTTAATGTATTTTCAGTATGAAATCATTTTTAACAAAATCTTCTATGTACTCCCCTCCTCTCCCCAACACCCATATACATGAGCCTGGTCTACTTTTACTATTCTTGGATGTGGGCTTACTATAATAACCCATAGTCCATAGACAGTGAACTTTGTATCTAAACATTCTTTACAGATTTAATAAATAGGAGCATGAAGTCCTACTAAGGATAAGTGCAGAGCTGAAATTCATAGAATAGGATCCAATTGTTTCTGCCAAGTTATTCATAGAAATGGGCATCTCAAGTGTGGAAATAATAATAAAGTATTTGACAAAAGTTTATCTCTAATAGAGGTTCCATTCTTGAAGGTAAGAATTGTTAGCTACATATAAATATGTAATTTGTAAGAAAGGTATAGGCTTTTCCAAGTGCCTAGAGGTAAACAACAGGAACATAAAATGGAGAAACTAGGACACAACCTCAGATGGATACCATCGGAAGGTGTCTTTTATGAGATCGCATTATGAGCAATTGAATCTGTGAAGATTCAGGGCAAAAGTATTCAGTGAAGAAAAAACATCTAAGGCTAAAGATCTTATAATAGCAAAAAACTTTGTTAGTTCAAGGTATAGAAAATAAGCAAGTTTTTACAGCTGGAAAGGAGGCTAAGCAGGAGGTCTGAGATGGGGGTAAAGAGAAATAGATAGAAGCCAGATCTTACAGGGCCCTTTTGGCCAGGACAAGGATTTGGATTTTATTCAAGCATCATTGTGAATCCACTGGAGGCTATAGGTTACAAAAGCAGCAGGTTTTACTTAGATTTTTTTTAATTAAAGGTTTTTTAAGCAATTGATGTAAGTAATTACATTTATGGGCTACAACTTGCTGTTTTGATACATATATAGTTCATATGATGATCAAATTGCGGTATTTAGCATATTCTTGAAAATGGGCTGCAAAAAGTACCTTCCTCCATAGAGTCCAGTATGAAAAGACAGAGAAAGGCCCATCAGTAGAGCAACCTGATAAATAGGACCTCAGCCAGGTGTGGAAGGCCAGTCACCACAGTGGTCGGTCAATCATGTGGTAGTTATGGACACTTAACATGATGTGATAAAGCTGGCATTCTGTTTCTGTGGTATTTCTGTCAAAAACCTGTAAACTCGGTGTAATCATGAGAAAAAAATATTGAACAAATTCCAATTGAACAACACGGTTGACAAAATATCTGACTCCCAGGCTGTCAAGGCCATCAAAGAAAAAGAAAAGGGGAATGTGAGTAACTAACATAGCCAGAGCTGTAAGGAAGTGTAAGGAGTGTAATTTGGTGTTTTGGGTAAGATCTTGAAACAGAAAGGGTCACTAAGAAAAACAACAACAACAAAAAAAGTTTGAATGAAGAGTGGACTTTAATTAACAATGAGATGTCTGTATTGCTTCTTTCACTGTCACAAATGTGACTCTAATGTAAGATTTTAAAATATGGGAAATTGGATGTGAGGAACTCTGATATATTTGCAACTGTTGGGTCAATCTAAAACTATTCTAAAACAAAAAGTTTATTTTAAAAATTATACTACAAAATTTACTGTCTATGAGACAATAGATTTCTAGGGGAAAGAGAGATGAGATGCTGCCTGGGAATTCCCACCTCCCCTGGGAAAATACTCAAGGCTATGCAACTGGAACCAAAAATACAGAATTGTTTTCTGTGTTCTGCATGTGACTAATAACGTTTGTTTAAAGACCAGTTAAAGTGCAAACTATAAGATGACATCACTATCACCCTTCCTGCTCTCTGCCTTCCCTAACAAAGCTCTAAGCTTCTTTATGGAACCCAGTAGAAGTCAAAGTCCACTTACAGGAACAAAGCTGAGAAAGAAATAAAGATGTGGCAAGTCACTGAGTAGGATTATTAACATAAACCAATCAATAATTCAGTGATTTTAATTTTAACAGGGAACTGTATAAGTCCTTTTTTAAAGGCTATATATCAAGATTTTCTTCAGTAAAGCATTCATTTTTGCCATATGCCTTTTAAAAATCTTATTCTGATTTAGTACATGACACTGGCGTGTGCCACATGCCTGTTCAGAGGCATTAATAATATTACAAACCTTATGGTGACTTCATTGTCTAAAGAGAAAATGCACCAATATAACTAGCTAATGTTTCATCATAGACTACCTGGGCACTGTGTCAGTAAAGACACTCGTTCTTCTCTTTCCAAGGCCAAACTTACCTTTGATATGAAGATTTGCAAATCACACAAGGTTCTACAGAAATAAGTTTACCATTTCTTGTAAGATTCTTAAAACGTGTTCTGAATATAAACAGTTCATTTATAATTGGCATTTTTTTATGGGTCTAAGAAATGGTCATATAACTATGCAATTTCATTTTTTAAAAATCTCATTGGGTTGGCATGACAAAACCTATAAATTGTTGCTCTATTCTCATTGTCTTGAAGAAAATCATATTCCTTACTATGATGATGTGAAAACTGGTATATGTATTTTGATATTGTAACCCATGTTGTTACACTGATTGTCATAACCCAAAGTCTTAAAATATAACTTGGACTATTTAAAAAAAAAAAAAAAAAAGATTTTCTGCTTTACTGAGCTTTACCTGGGTCAAAATTTTTGGTTAGTTATCTGTCCTGAAAATTGCTGTCTTTCCAACTCAGTTTATGAATCATAATTTCGATTCAATGATTTGAAGACTTTACCCTGAGAAATGAGAGAGTTGCCTTCTTTTGGAAATGATAGTCAAGACACCAAAGAGTTCTTTTGTAAGAGTGTAGACACTGTCCTGTCTGGAGAAAATAACCTTCAGAAGGATTTAGAATTTCTATGACTTCTTTGACCTGAGAATTTCTTTAGAATTTAAACATTAAAGAAAGTCTGACGAAATGTGACAGTCAAGCCTGACCTCCTCTGCTGTTTTTTCCCCTTATATCGTACAAGGGCATAGTAACTTTTTTGTTGTAAACTCACAGCTAATCCTCTGTGCTAACTAGAAAGAAGGGAGGGTTCGTATAGATATAGTCTGAGGGACATTATCCAAAACACATGCCCTTGTTGCAGAACTCTATTTTGTGTGTGAATTGCAACTGCTAAGAAATGTCCAAATCCTGACTGAGCTAAAGAAGTATATTTATATCTTAATAGTTATTAATATACTATTCATCAACCTACTTAAAAATAGCAAAACTGAAGTCCACATAAAAAAATGTATAAGATGCTAGTATAGAAGAAAATAATGTGAGAGAATCCTGGAGAATGAGAAGGGAAGTCCCAGGAGTTCTGAAGACCATGGGAGAACCAGGGAGCAACAGCAGTGAACTGCATTCCCATAGAGGAGTCAACGACATCATCACGGTAATTCCCACAAAACTCCAAATCATTCTCTGTCACCACTTCCTAAGAGCATTTGAATTGCCAGGGTCTTAGAAAATTGGAAAGAAATTGATGTTTTCTGTTCATTTCTTTTATGATGCCATTAAAAGTATTTTTATCTTTCCTTTGTCCAGCTACCAAGAAACTCTTAGAAAACACCTTTATCCAAGAAGGTGAAACAGTTTTAAAGGTTGTATTCACTGCTTTACATCAAAAGCAGTACGTCAATGCTCAGTCGTTTATACGGTTGACTATCTTGTTAAAGGAAGAGCCATATCAAGGTTAAGGTAAAAATAAAAAATAAATTTCTGAAGTAAAGTATTAAAAATAAAATATTTTAAAAATAATTGAATGACACTACTTTCTGCTTCTGAGTTAAAACCTCTTCTAAGACTTCCTAATTACATTATTGTCTCAACTAAAATTTTGTAGTTGTAGTGATTTTAAATTTAACTTTTTACTACTCATTGAAAAATTAAGAAAGTTTTCTAATAATTTTAATATGTATTTGTAAAAATGTCACATTAGGAATTTATTCAACTTGACTTGTAAAAACACGACAATATACAGAGGTTTTACTATAATTGGGGGGGGTCTATCTGAGTAATAGTAATTTCTACTAATTCTTCCCAAATTTAGAGGATGAAATTTAAAAGATGAAAACTTATTAACACAAGCAACAAAAAAAAAAACTTTTGTGAAGTTCGCATTATTTTTCTAGATCTAAGAATTAGTGACTAATTTTCTTAGTACTAGATATTTGGTATTACTAATCTTGCTTTTTTAAAGACTTTCTATTTAGACAATATATTTTAAGAATACAAAGAGTCATACTTTCAATTCCTGTGCTTCTATGCATTCAAAACTATTTTATTTCACTTAATGAGACTGTTTTTTAAAGAGAATTGAAAGAAGAATAAATATTTTCAGGTCAGACTGTAATATGTTGGCATCCCTAATTTCTTAATTTTCTCCTTGGAACATATGAATGCATTTTCTCATTCTTAATATTACATATAAATTATAAAATAAGTAATTCTTTAATTTAAAATAAATGTTTTATCTAAATAATATTTAAAGTAATTTACAAAATAAAATTAGAATACATGACAATAATACTTCCTATTAGTAGTATTAAGTAAGACATTCTTCTCAAGAAATATAAAATCCTATGTAATTAATTGTTAAGTTTAAATATATCACATTTAATGAATATCAAATATAATTAACCTTTAAATATATTGTTTTCTAGAAGCACATAGTTACTTTCAACATGGCTATATCAGAAATGTGATTTGTTTTACTTAAGTATGTAATGGGAAGATAGTTAAATTAGACAGAAAAATGAATAAAGATTCTATCCAATAAGAAAGATGTTTATTTGTGGGTTGTAAGTAGAAATGAGGTAAGCTTTTTGAAACTATATCATTGCAATTTTTATCAGTTTTAGATTGTTCACAGTTTCATTTCAGACCAGTTTGAATGCCATTTCTACATTAAATAACCACATATTATGGCAGTGGATTTTTGGTAAACCATTATACAATGTGTGGCTCATTCCCCTTGCCCAGAGCTCAGGGAAGCTTTCCATGTTTTTAAATCATGCATTTATTTGCAAATAGAGAAAGCAAGAATTATAAGATGAAATAAAAAAAAAACATGATTTTCTACTCTTGCACAGAGAAGGCCTTAGGAAGGGAAAATAGTCACAAATGGCCACAGACTCTGGGCCCTCCTAATGAAAAGACAGAGATCCATCCACACTTAGATATTTCTGGAGGCTTTCTTGCTAGGAAATGTGGCACAAAGGAATGAAACATCAGCCGCAGAGATGAGTCTATTTCAGTGCTTCAATGCAAGGAGGGTTCAAACCCCAGCTGTGTCTGTGACCTGTGTATTTTGTTGAGAAGTCATAATAGCTGACCCACCTAGAGCTCTTACAGTGAGCCCAGTGTTGTTTCACATTTATGTCATTGTCATTTAAGCTTCACAACAAATGTACTTTACAGATTAAGAAGTTCAGGTTACTTTGATTTTTCTACTTTAATAGACTTTATCTCAGGTCATCCCTCACAAGTGTCTGTGCCCTTAATCACAAATCTGTGTCCCTTTAAGCTGCAGTTTACACCCATGCAAAATAGATGGTAGGTAGAAGTGTACGCTGATTATTGTCATAGTAGATTTAATTGTGGCTAAATGGATATAGAAAACCTTCCATGTAGTAAGTTTTAGGGAAGTGTAAACAATTGCTAGGCTGGCAGCAGAACACATACAATGCCTGGAATCATAAAACAGGGTTTTAAAGGTGATTTGGTTTTTATTAAACTTAGATTTATCAACTTCTCAAAACCTTGGCTATGGTAATCAAATAAATTGAGTTTGAAATGGGGACTTCATTTGGTATAGCATAGAATTTTCACTTTTGAGAAAGACTAGCTACACATTTAGTGGCCAATAAAGGATCTAAGAAATAGTTACCCAGACTGGCCAATTCAGGAATCTGTTTTAGTTTTGATTGGCACTGTCTTGATATAATAATAAATTATAGCACAGAATTCATTTGGTTTATGGTCTGGTAGTGTCTCAGTGGTGTGAAATGAATAGTTTCTTAATGACCTTACACTAATATGCAATATTGGTTGTTATATTATTACAGATACCAAGGACTTCCATAATAGGAGATGGATACTTGGTCAGCTGCAGAGAGTGGTGGACTGAGATGCCATAGATTTATCCTCTAGACACAGTTTGCATAACTTGAAGCAAATCACTAATCTTTGCTAATCTTCTGCATTTACAACAGAAAGTATTTTATTTAAAGAAAGAAGTTGTGAGCACCTCAATATGCTAGAAACTGTTCCAGGCAGCCTTCATGTTCTTAATGTGTGTAGAGAAATATAATCTAATGGACCAGGTAGCTGACACTTTTATTTTGGTGAAAGTGTATCATATTGGGGTTGAAGAAGGATGGAGCAATTAACAACCAGATGCAGGTGGACTGACTATATGTCTAAAAGTAGTGGTTATGTGTGGCATCTTTTGTTTTAAAATATATATACAGTATTATGTTTGTTATCTAAGATCCAGAAGAGAGTATACTCAAACTGAATGCTCCTTTATTAAAACATTTGTGCCAGTGTTTCAGTGTTGTCACTTAGAGAACTTTGTGCTTCCTCAACACTTTTATGTAAGACTACCGCTACTCGGGCGGCGCCTGTGGCTCAGTGAGTAGGGCGCTGGCCCCATATGCCGAGGGTGGTGGGTTCAAACCCAGCCCCGGCCAAACTGCAACAAAAAAATAGCCGGGCGTTGTGGCGGGCGCCTGTAGTCCCAGCTGCTCGGGAGGCTGAGGCAAGAGAATCGCGTAAGCCCAAGAGTTAGAGGTTGCTGTGAGCCGTGTGACGCCACGGCACTCTACCCGAGGGCGGTGCAGTGAGACTTTGTCTCTACAGAAAAAAATTAAAAAAAAAAAAAAAAAAAAAAAAAAAAAAAAAAGACTACCGCTACTCATTTTTAGCTTTCTTTACATACATGTAATATCCATAGAGAGATGCCATATCTAGACACTTATTTTAAAATAAAATAAAATATTGCATTAGTGAAGGAAACAAGATATCTTTCATAGGTTTTATTAATATGTTTGCCTTTCAGGAAATGCCTTGAAAAAATAATGTGAGACTATCATGAAGTAAATTGCTTGGTAAGATTCAGATATCCCACACAGAATTCCTCAAACTTGATTAGAAGTATTACCTAATTAGTACCAGTAGAAGTATTATCTATTAGTACCATTATCCAAATGGTATTTCATCTATTGCTTTCCACTACTTTGACGCTTTTTAGTAAGCAATTTGAAGGTAATACATGGAAACAAAAATAAAGGGGCAAAGACATTGTAAAGAAAATCTAAATAAAATAATTTTACCAGTTAAAAGAAAATTGTGTACTCCAAAAAGTTTTCCATGCTTTTAAAAAAAATCACATTTGTGTCTCTAAATTTTAGTAATTGGAAAATTATTTAGAGAAATGTGAGAAATTATTTCCTTTAGGTAGTTTCTAGATTGTTCTCTTATCACTCACAGTTTCTGCCCCTCCCTCCACCACATTTGTGCCATGACTCTATTGTACGGAGGAAACCAGATGTTATTTGAGTTATGGCACCAAGACAGTCTTTAATAAACAAGGCACATCCTAGATAAAAATAAGTATTGGTTTTAATTTATAGAAATATAAAACTTTCACATAAAATAACAGTTTTGGTTGTCAACAAATAAAACCAAACAGGCTTAGTTTAAAAGATATGATATCTAACATAATTAGATATGTGTTTGTCTACCAATTAGATATGTGTTTGTCTCAGGTGTGTTTGTCTACTAATAATAGAACATTCACATGCCTTAAATAATTTACTATTAAATCCTTTGTCTGTTCACCCAACCATAAAATTGCTCCTTTACTTACTATCAAAAGACAACATTGATTGATAGTGACATATGTGTTCAAATGGGGGAAAAATACTCTAAGAAGTAAATATACTTTGGTCTTCATGGGTAAAATAAAACTGAATTAAAAATGACATGAAAAATGTTATTTTTGTCATATTTACTTTCCTTTGGGCACCTTTGTTTAGTTAGTAAAAATGTGCCACACAGGGTGGTGCCTGTGGCTCAGTGAGTAGGGCGCCAGCCCCATATACTGAGGGTGGTGGGTTCAAACCCAGCCCCGGCTGAACTGCACCAAAAAATGGCTGGGCGTTATGGCGGACGCCTGTAGTCCCAGCTGCTCGGGAAGCTGAGGCAGGAGAATCATGGAAGCCCAAGAGCTAGAGGTTGCTATGAGTCCTGTGACATAATGGCACTCTACTGAAGGTGGTAAAGTGAGACTCTGTCTCTACAAAAATAAATAAATAAATAAATAAATGTGCAACATATAACTGTTTTTAAACTTTTGTTAGAAATTAATTTTGTTTGAGAAAGGACAGGTGAACATACACACACACACACATAAATTTCAGACTTATTATTCTTGTTGGTTCCATTTTTCATAAAAGTCATAAAAATAATTTATGCAATTTTGACAGATAGCTTAGATGTAGGGCTGTTTTTAGGAGCATACAACCTGTACAATCATAAAAGACTCTTCCGGACTTAGATGGATTCCTCTCTTGGTTCAATTTTCTGTTATCACCCTCTTGAAATTCTTAACATTTGAACAAGAGGCCCAATTTTTTATTTTTTATTGAACCTTAAAAATGATTTAACTAGTACTTCTTAGATGTTAGTACATCTCTAATTATAACATTGCTGTGTTAGTAACGTAAATGTAATCAACCTAAACATATACATCGCCCATCTATTAGTTAGTTTGCCAGGCCCTTTCTTGGATAGCTAGCTGGCCGAGATTGGGCTCTAGAATTCACATTGCTGCTTGGGGATTCTGGCCAAGGCTAACTGCTTTCCTCTTCTCTACAGCCCCAAATTTGACTGTTTCATTTTTCCTGGGAATACAAGTGATATCCCAGGAACTGTCTAAATAATTCTCTGTTAGCTTAAAAACATCCAGCCAAATTTCCCTATAATTTAAACAGATGAGATTTAACTGATAGGATCATCATAAATAGACATCTCAGTAAAAGAAATAATAGAAACATTATTAAATATAATATGAAATATTAAGAAGAATGAGATGGAGTTATAAACATGGTCTGGAAAAGATATGATGTATCTTTTTTAAACATATTTCAAGACAGTATGCTGGCAGTATTTTTTTATTGTTTTAGAAATTTATTTAAATATTAACAACTTTGAAAAGATATCTATTCAAACTGGCAACAGAGATGGTTGTAGGAGGTGAGTATTCATATGGTCATATATATATAATAAGTATATATAAATACATATATGTGTATAGATGAGGATTAAAATTCTCTATAAGAGAATTTTTATTTTATTTATTCATTTATTTTTGAGACTGAGTCTGACTTTGTTGTCCTTGGTAGAGTGCTATGGCATCACAGCTCATAGCAACCTTAAACTCTGGGGCTTAAATGATTCTCTTGCCTTAGCCTCTTGAGTAGCTGGGACTACAGGTGCTCACCACAATGCCCAATTATTTTTAGAGACATGGTCTTGCTCTTGCTCAGGCTGGTCTCAAACCTGTGAGCTCAGGCAATCCACCCACCTCGGCCTCCCATATAAGAGAATTTTTATTTGTACAGTAAAAAGTTTTGCTGTACTTAAAAAGTTCATCAAAATGTTTCTTTTTTAATTAGAGGAAAGTTAAGATTGGTATTCCTAACAAAATAAATATCTAATATGACGAACCTTATTGAAGACATCCATCTACATTTTCAAAAATACTTGCTTATTCCCAAGTAAATATTTCCAATTATGTGTTTAAAACTGTAACTGAT
Organism: Nycticebus coucang; assembly: GCF_027406575.1. Classification (NCBI taxonomy): domain Eukaryota; kingdom Metazoa; phylum Chordata; class Mammalia; order Primates; family Lorisidae; genus Nycticebus; species Nycticebus coucang. The sequence goes on along the minus strand of NC_069790.1, from coordinate 68,373,413 downwards.
AAAGTTAGAAAGTGAACTATTAAAATCGTCTATATTATAATAAATGTTTCCCCAGAACATGTCAATTTTCCAACTATTTCAACTTTGTAAAAATGAATTAATTTTTGAATTTTTGACATTGAACATATGCAGTCTTTTTAAAGTCCAAATACAGCTTATGGCAAGACAAATCAGTTAGGTAATCCCATGCAGTAATTAAATGTAAAAATGCACTCCTTTTCTTCAAAAAACTCACAATTTAGTAAACCAGACAGACAGTGATTAGGACAACATATATTCTTATTCACATTTAAAAGTAGATGAGTGAAAATATGATAAATTAAATTAAATTTAATGTCAGAACCAATCCCTCTTCCTGAGAATTTCTTCTTAGTATCATAAAAGTGATTTATGAACTTGGAAGTAAGATAAAGAATTCTGTGTTGGGGTATATATGGAGAAATTATTTTGTTAAGACCAAAATGATAAGTCTAAATATAATGATGATCTAATAAAGAAGATCAATGCATAGTGTCACATTAGATAAACTTTTATATAAGATAATTTATGTGTACTACATACCTAAAAAAAAAAAAAAAACAGCTAGTGATAAACTTAACTACCTATATCAGCATGTACATTTTGTAACGCTTTTAACAATTTGATCAGTTTTTTCATGAAGCAGCATACTGCCAAAATTTTCAGAGTATCATCATCACCATTTTCAGAGCTTCTTTATGCTTCCCCCAAATCCCATCTGATAATTGAAAATGATCATTTATCATCATTATCCAAACCCATGTATATAAGATTTGTCGTTAGTAGAAAGTAAATTATTTGATTCACACTCCAGCTAAATATGCTCAGAAATAATTTGATAGTGGGTTGTTGAGAAAGATACAATTTACCAGATGCCCTCCATAATCTCCTTCATTTTGTGACTACCCTTTTAGATAATTTCATGAAATTGGAGAACTCGTTAATAAAACCTTTTGCAAATAATGTCAACATTGTCCAAATTTTGTCTAACAGATGGCATGGAAAACGATATTAAAATTATGATGTTGAAGTTGTAAAATATAGGAAAGCTCACAAGATAAGAAAAGGACATTGCTAACAAGACTAACAATACAGGTTGAGCCCTGTGAAAGCTTTTTCAAATTTTACAAGCATATGAAATTAAAATTAATTCCAATTTAAATCGTGTCTTACAAGTAAATTGGTAATTAAACAAGGATTTTACACAAACACACACGCACACGATAAATATCACAAAAAAACACAGAATGGAGTAATTATAACAATATTTATTTAGAGAATCAAACTTGATTCTTCTTTCTAAACCTAAAGACATTTTTAAATAGGATAAGCCTTGTTATGGAAGAATAACAAGGAGGTTCCCTTCCTCCCCAATTCAAAATCGTAAACTTTAGTACCTCAGAAAGTGACCGTACTTGAATATGAGGCTTTTAAGAGGTGATTAAAGTGAAATGAGGCCGTGTGGGGGAATGGTGGGTGTCCTTCTAAAAAGAGATTAGGACACAGATGTACATGGAGGGGAGACCACGAGGGGATCCTGGAACAAGACAGCCATTCACAAGCCAAGGAAAGAGGTCCTTAGAAGAAGGACCCCCAACTCCATCTAGGACTTCTAGATTTGAGAATTGTGGATGAAGTATATTTCTTTTGCTATGCCACCAGAAACTCTGTGGTACTTTTTAATGGAAGCCCTACCAAACTATTACCAGCCTCAACAGATGATATTGGAAAACATAGCATTTTTTTTGCTATGTGGCTCCTGTGGCTCAATGGAATAGGTTGCTAGCCCCATATGCCAGAGGTGGGCGGGTTCAAACCCAAACCAAAAACTGCAAAAAAAGAAAAAAAAGAAAAGTAACATTTTTCAACTTGTATTTTGTTGCTAGTTATTTTCAGAACCAAAAGCAGATTCTTAAAAAAAACCTAGAATAAAATCTGAATAATTATACTTAATTCAATGACTACAATCATTCTCCTCCTATGACCAGCTTTCCACATAGCCTCTCAACCTGCCCTTCGCCTCAGCTATGTGGCTATGGTGACAAATGCTTCCTTCAGAGAAGAATTGTGAAGGCCAGCTACCAAGGTCTCAATATTAAAAATTCAATGTGAAACCTTAAATATTATGAAGTTTTCAAATAAGTAGGCTGGCAAATATGTAGGATATTTTGCCTTTGAATTTAATACACACATATTTGCTGATATTTGAGGAAATGAGTGAAGAAATTGAACTTTGATCAGAAGGGCACAAATGTGAAATGATGTGAAGGTCAGACTAAGGGATGCTATTGTGGAAATGAGAAGGAGGATAGTCATGCTAGCCAAGTCAGATATTCTGCAAGTAATACACCTCCTAAATGGTACCTTGAAGAAGAAATGACAACATATGAAGAAGCATATGACAGTTTCTGAAGCAGAGTTGATACTCATTAAAAGTATGAAGACAGAAAATGAAAACAAATGAAATGGTTTGGAACCAAAAGGGAAACTGCTATCTTTAAACAAGAGTTATGGTAAGGAACACGCAGTAGGAATTCCTTTAGACTTGAAATTCGTTTGAATTAAACAAACAATCTAAGTGTGTGTTTACAATTAACAGCTGTGCATATAATGGGTGTCCTGAGGTGACCTCACATGTCAGTATTTACTTCTGTTCATCTGCATTGTGCAGTGTAAGGACAAACGTGGCCTATGAGAAGGAAAGACAGATTAGAACTCAGGGCCAGCCTTGATGGAAAATGTTTTTCTTTCTTTCTTGATGGCAGCCAAGGCTGCATCTTACAAGGTGAAAGGGGTTCAAAGTTATGCCAGGCTTATCCTAGTTTGTATTTCCATAGGTAAAAATGGGAAATTATTCAGGTTTCCCTTTTTGTATTAAAATTACACAATTTATCTCAAAGTTGAATTTATATTTTAGACAATATAATAATAACCCATAAAATTCTCAGCTCTCAAAATGAGGAAATAGATGATCTATTTTGAAAAGTGTGGTTGGTATCTGTAAATGTTAATAGTTGACTTGTGAATTTCATGAATGGTTTTGGTCCTATTTAAGGAATGGAGAGTCGTGGGTGTTGGAAAGTACAAGAGTTGGATAAATGGATTTTTACAAAGTACTAAAATTTTGAAGGCATGGTCTTTCCATTTGTGAGAATGAGTATTAATTCCCCATTTCAATTTATGGCTGGCCATGGATTTTGTCTTAATACTGAAAGGGGCAGGTAAGATGCTATTGGCATGCTCTATTATTATTTCAGTAGAAGGAGAGAAGCGGTTTGAGTTATTTCAGCTCTGACCATGTCCTGAGAAATGGGGAACCCTTCCTTGTGGTGAACACACACTGATGGCTATAGGAATTTATAAATAGATCTTTCTAGGCCTTGACTATTTTATCACTATAAGTCCACTTATTGGATCTCCAGTGGTGAGTAAGCCAATAACTTCTTTTTGTTGAACTACAAAAAAAGTAAGTAATTTAATGAGATTTAAGGCTTATATGGACTTTGGTTTGTAATGGACTTTGGACAGTAATGGTTTATTTGTGCTTGAGATAATTTATGTATGCAAAAATTGAGTCTTAGACTGGGTGGCTTAAATAAGACCACTGAATTAGTTACTTACGGAAACAAAGGTAATCAGATAACCTACTACTTATAAGGCAATGTCTTTTCTAGTACAATGTGGCAGGTACTTATTATTTCATTTACCCAAAGTCCTAACTTTTGGGAAATGACATTTTTCCTACCTACTCCATTCACAATTTTACCGTGGGAACAACTGTATGAATGCAGGAAGACTCTGCTCCTTCTGGCTACGACTGACTGTCCGGAGCTCTATAGCTGACCTAAGTCCTGGACATACTTCCTCTACCAAAGAAGTGAGACTAAAACAAACTAGTTTTAATTTTTCTGGTTTCTTAAATAAAGAAGATGAAAACCTAAGAACCCTGGGAAGCTTAAACCGCCCTGTTGGCAGGTAACGTAAAAAGCTACAACTGTACCAAGAGAAGAAACAAGCCACAGAGAGAGGACAGATGACAGTCGGGGTCATGGCGGCAGTCCTCAGATTCCCGGATCCGGCATGCTCCTGACGTCTGACTGCCCCCTGCCCCCTGGATCCTGGATCATCACTCCGTTCTTACCGTGCATTTCTCTTTTCTAATAAGCAGGTTTACTTCATCAGAAAGGTCTAACAAATACATACCTTATATGCCCTGGCAATAGTCAAAACAACAAATTTAGTTTTTGTTAGATGATAAAAAAGTAAAAAAAAAAAAAAGAGTAAGACAGAAAAATCTGCCTTTGGTTATATGAAACTGCACATATCCCTTCCAATTAAACAATCAATTCAAACCATTACTTGACTAATTTCTTGTTCTTTAGTTTTGTTCAGCTCCTACTGTCATCAACACGTCATGGCTCATGCCATGTACAAACACGGCCTCTAAATTATGGACGATGCCTTTGTTGGATATTATACTTATGAAGACTTGTTAGTAATTGATGAGTGAACATACCCTTCTTGAAAAATTGACACCATCTGCTGAGAAGCAGCTAGTGATTTCTTCTGTGACTGTCCTTTAAATATGCACAGCCCAAGTCCTTGAATCATCTGTCTAGCAGCAATCATATCTCTACTCTCATCTGTTATTACATTTAGTAATTATAATATTCCAGAGACATGAACTTTTTTGTCTTTCAATATTTTCATGCATATTTTCCTCAAATCTCAGCATGAACCTCTTAGCCAGCTAGGCATCCGTTCTTCATTTTTTCCACGTAGTTGAAAATCAAATCAATCACCCCTAGTCTCTTAAATGGATATTTTAACCTTCACAGATTTCTCCGTTAAGGTCCATCAAGAGTCTTCATTGCCTTTGATCACAAACTCCCACATTATAAATCCTTTTTAATACATTCTTTTTTTTTACATTAAAATGAAGCCTTCATAACTACCGACAGCCATTTCATCAAGTAGACATTCTTTCACAGTTCTTCATAAAGTTTACCGTGTCATTTATACAGACCATTATGATCTTTGATCAAGCTATATCATGTGGTAATTAAACCAGAGAATTTGGCTTTAATTAAGGTAAAATAATGATTTCAACTTTATGGAAGAGGTTGTGTTAAAGAGCTTTTCTGTAATTACATGGGTGAGAGGAACTCAACCCAGTCAGTCTCTGTTTGCTTCTCATAGGTGTTTGGCAAAAACCATACACATTAGGATTATGTCCAGACATAGAAAGCAAAGGCTAGAAAACTGGCAAATCAGTCAGATTTTTCTAATGGCCTTAAAATAGCCACCTAATTGCCAGAGTTAAATTAGCCAGAAGTAGAAAGCATCACTTTCATTAAATAGCCCCTTTGGCTGGGTGCCCTATTATATTATAAAACGACGGAGCACTGGACCAAAGCAGAGGGGTTATAAATATTCAAATAAAAACAAAAAACACTATTTCTAATTTGCTGGTGCTGCCACAAGAGAGAGCAAAAGCAGAAAATAAGACGGCAGAATTGATAGAAGAAGCTAGGAAGCCATGGATTTGCGCTGCTCAGAACTTCATTCAGGAGAGTCTGCGGTGAGGTGCTTAACTGACTGCCACCCTCTGTCAGCCACATCGTCCTCTCTCTTGTGGTGCTCAAGGCTGCACTGGTGAGGCTACATGTCCACTGGGCAGCTCCTGACCATTGGCCGTGTGAAACAGTAGTGGTAGAGCTGGCTCATTTCTACCTGTACCCAGACTCTTCTAAAGGGCCAACTTTGCTTGAGGCCTCACCAAGACTTGCTTAGGACTATGTTGCAATCTGCAGTTCTTCCTACTCAACATCCTTTTCTTTAGTACTCTGTTGGATGTCCAGTGTCAGACTTCAGGTACACATCAGTCTGAAGCTCTCTACACCTTCCTCTGCTCCCCCCGCCAGAGGCATATAGCCCATAAATATTTACAGGTCTAATCTCAACTCAGTGTTTGCTTCTCAGAGGGCTCAAGCGGAGACAGACACCAAACTCCAAGAAAGAAAAAAAAGTTGCTTCATCTTTATGAAACGTTATTTTTCCACCCTAACTATTTAGATTCCTTTCACTTGAATGTGAAAAACATATATAATTTGAACACATGTTAATAAATTTTAAACGTTTCTGGTATCTCTCTTTTTTTATCCCTCCCTCCCACCCTTCCTCTTCCCCTTCTTTTATATTATTTTTAAACAAAATGGGAATTTGACAAGGAAATTTATTTGAAAAATTTGTTCTCTCTATATTAGATTGAAAAATTTCCAAGCATTCCTTCTAGTGTTCTTTTTTTAGTGGCATTTGTGGAGGTAATTTTGGTAGAAGACATATAAGTGGACCCAAGAAAAGAAAAAGAAGAAAGATTGTTTATCTCAATGTATTTTAATTAATCTCATTATTGGGTAATGAATAGCTCGCATGCATTATTAAAGACATCTTTAGAAATATTGCCCAGATAATTTTTTATTGGGATAATAGTATAAGGGAAGACAAAGCTACTCAAGACAATATATTATTAATATTAGTGTGTCACACATTATTTTTCATACAGGTAACACTAAATTTTGGGTCACTCATGCTAGTTGAAGTTCAGTATTAAAAATTTCTCTTTTACTTTCACATCCATTTCATTACAATTAATATTTAGAGATAATGTATACTATTAATTATTAAGCTCTCTACAAGAAGCTATGACAATATTTGGATTAAGACATGGAGGTAAAGAAAGTTTGATTATCTAGTATTTTGCTCTTACGATTAATTTATGGACACTAACTAGACCACCACAAACACCAAATAAATAATTATATGTAAGAATAAAATTATGGAATACAGAATCTGAGTGTATTTGTAATTACATTCTCTTCTGACAAAAAAAAATAGTTAAGATATAAAAATAATAAAAAGAAGAATACCTGGTAAAACTTTGAGATTGTTTTTAATTTTGATTTTTTTTTGTTTTCCTTCACTTTAATACAAAAGGTGTTAAAATGTTAATAACCAACAATGTGTTTGGTCCATTTTAATTTCAATGTCAAGATTATTCTAATTCCTATCAATATTCTCATTCTGACCTCTTTTTCCCAACAATGATTCAAATGCGGCTGATCTATTTGCCATAGGGTAGGGTTAGGGTTAGGGTTTACCTATTTGCCATATCCTAAAGCAACTTCTTCCTCTCTGTCTCTACACTTTGTTTATAACAGGTCTTTTATCTAGGATCCTAACACACCTATTGAAATCCATCTACCTTAGGTGCACTGGACTTAAGCTTCTTCTAATCATCATAGATAAACGATATCACCCTTCACATTTAACATTAGCTCTTTGGTTCTAGAAATTTGTACCCTCCTAAATTTAAAACTCTGTGAGCATAATTGTAATTTTCTTTAATAGCCACTGTCTCTTTTCTAATGACTTCTTATCTATCATGGCTTTCCAGTCCTTAAAGTTACTTTTGGACATTTGGTAGTATCGACTTGAGTAACTCTTTTAAAAATGGCCTAAAAATAGTACAATGCCAGCATCCATAGGCATCTAAAAATGTATTTACTTTTCCCTCATATTTGATTGAGAATTTGCCTGGAAATAAATTCCGACTTCTCCTTTTATCTTCATTTCAGCATTTTTGGAAACATGCTTCATTTTCTTCTTATACTTGTTATTAAAGATGAGATGTTTAAAGTCCACCTATCTTGTTTATCCCTTTATAGATAAGTTATGGAGGATTTTCTTTATCCTTGGAATTATAAGACTTTTCCAGGTTTTATGTAAGTGCTGGTCTTTTCTCAGTTATCTCGCTCAATGCATAGATTTCCTTTCAGTGTAAAGAGGGATGCTTTTGTTAGAGGGAAGGAAAGTTTCTTTTCATTCTTTCTTCTTTTTTTTGTTTTCCCCTTTCCTAATTTTTAAAATCTATTTGCATCTAAAACTCTTTTTAGAAAAATATGGAAATTCCTTTTTTTCCTAAAATTTCTGAAGCATTTTCATGACTAATCTATCAAGATTATACATTTGGTCTATATTTATTTAAATTCTAATGTCCAGATCTTTTACTGACTTTTTAAAAAAAGTTTTTCATTTATTTTGAATAGTCTTAATTTTTTTTTTGTTTTTTTTTTTTTGTTCTCTGGTTGCTTATTTTTATAAAAGCCTGGTTTGTTTTTCAGATGCAGCATCTTCCATAATGCTTCTGAGGACACCCATCAGAGTTTTTTTTTTTCCTTTGTTTCCTAAATTATCTGTTCTCTTCCGTGTCATTTGTTCTGATTAGGCTTTCTATTTCATGCTGTTAATTTTCCAAAATTATGCTGATCCTTGGTTTCCTAGATATACTTTTATGTAGCCAGCAAATATTCTTCTCTCCAGTTTATTTCTCACAAAAGCATCCTTCTCATTGGGCAAGCTGATCAAACTCAAATTTGTTACTTTCGGAGTTTCATCCAGAACTCCCTGGGCATTTCTCAGGTTGGGCCTACGTGGCTTCTGGAAGACCCTATCTTTAAGTACAATGATGATTATTTCATTTATACACATTTTTCTTTCAAAATTGTATGCAAAAATCTCTTAATCTCTTAACTATCTGATTAAACTCCCCCTGTGTTTTTCTCTTTCTTCCTTTTGTACCCAGAACAGTATAAACACTACAAGTATCCCCCTCCATATTCACTTCATCTATTTCTCTCTCAAAGCCTTGCTGCCTTTACCCATGTCCCTGAATTTATAACCTTTCTTTGTTTTATTTTTGTTTTCCCTCTTTGAAGCTTTAAATAAATTTCACTTGGCATTTCTAATCAGTTCTGATACTAAACAATCTTCCTAACTTGCTCTCTTCTCTTTCTCTTGCTCACTATAAAAATGACTTCAAACTCTGCCAGTGCCAAAGACTAGGGAGAATGGGGATATTTTTCCAGCAACATAGAATAAATTTCATAATTTGAATTAGCCAGGTTTGAAACTAATATATTTTTAAAGTAAACTGATTTAGAAATGTATTTCTTTGTAAGTTTTATATTTCCAGCATTGGTGACCATTTCTTGTTATGTGAATAGTTAAATGGTGCCCTTTAACCCATTTCCCTGAAACTGGAGACTCACTGAACAGTGTACCTGTATGGTTATTTCTTTGACTAGAGGAAAATGCAATCTCATCACTCTCCTCTCCCTCAGACAACCTTTTCTCCATGCCTTTGTCCATCACTTCTTTACCCAGGTTGTGGTCCTTACCATCACCTTCTCTTACCTTCTTGAAATCTTTGGATCTCCAATCTTCCATAAGAATCAACCACCATCTCTACTGCTGTGAAAAGGTAAGCAGCAGAAATATGATGGACATAAAAGAGAAGAAAACAGCTAAGGGTAGGCAGGGGGATCTTTTGACTGTGTAACAGAGATGGTATTTTGTAAATATTAAATCATTGATTTGTTTTGTCCTGAAAACATGTTCTCTTGTAGCCTTTCAAATTCCAGCCATAATCATGTAGTCTATTATCTGGGAATAGGTAGAAAGATAAAGCCTAGAAAAAAAAAAAAAAAGGTCATTGATCTGCTTTGAATCTTGAAGCTGAATTTCTTCATATCATTAGTATGAAATGGTTATCATTTCTGGAAATACATATAAAGAAATAAGTTTATAAATTACTGTAACTTTAAAAAATATTACTTTGAAGCCTGAATAATTCAGATTATGAAGTTTGTTCTATGTTGCTGAAAGATTACCCTTGGTTATATGATAGCTAGTCCAGAAAGCTTGCTATTTTCTAAGGTGGTAGCAGGCTATGACACAAAGGAAATATGTGATACTCTGACTCCTTTCATCTTCAGGGATTTTCAGAAGAAATGGAATAATATAGGAAATGCAATAAATTATAACCAGAGTTTCCAAGTTGGGGTCAAATTCTTACCAAAGAAAATCTTGACACAGCTACTTAGTGGCCTATTTTCCTTGGAAAGAAAGTAAGAGGGTCTGTAAACCTAGGGTCTCTATTTAGTGTCAATGCCATGTGCAATAAGGCATGGGAGAAACACAGTGAAAAAAGTTTCAAAAAGACAAATATAATCATAGCTGAGGCACTGCTCTTGGTTTTGTGATATGTGCAAGAAAACTAGAAGTTTTCCCATGCCCATGTGAGGGAACAGAGATATTTTGTGAGGGCCAGTGGATGAATAGAGGCCTGCTTGGATTCTTACAAAGATGACAATAAATTGAAGGATATTTTAGAAGGAGGCATATGGGAAGGACTTTACCTTCTAGCCTATATGCCACCACCCCGATGTTGGAGATCTCATTTACTCTAACCATAGAGTAGACCTCAGGAGACTCAGAAGATTCCAACAATAATTTGGCCTTCTTCACCCCTCCTTTATCACATTGCCGCATTGAGACCCTCTGGAAAGAGAGCCATACTGCATGTTAGAAATAGAGCATCATGGCTCAGCACCTGTGGCTCAAGTGGCTAAGGCACCAGCCACATACATCTAAGCTGGCAGTTTTGAAGCCACCCTGGGCCCGCCAAACAACAATGACGGCTGCAACCAAAAAATAGGGGGGGTGGTGCTGTGGTGGGCACCTGTAGTCCCGGCTACTTGGGAGGTGGAGGTGGGAGAGTCGCTTAAACCCAGGAGTTGGAGGTTGCTGTGAGCTGTGATGCCATAGCACTCTACTCAGGGTGACAGCTTGAGGCTCTGTCTCAGAAAAAAAAAAAAGAAAGAAAGAAAGAAAGAAAGAAAGAAAGAAAGAAAGAAAGAAAGAAAGGAAAAGAATTAGAGCATCAGAACAAAAAAAATCCCCTTCTTATGGAGCTTTCATTCTACTGAAATTATTGGAGCACATTAAGCTTACCAAGATGGGACCAGGCATATTTATCCTGAGCATTGTGACATTTTTTTCCCTAATGTAAAGACTTTCATAGTCCACTAGCCTTCTGCAATTTAGAGTCACTTACATGTGACAAAAAACAAAGGATCAGAATGTCAAACTCAACTGTCACACAAGTTAGGAATCTTACCCTGTGTCTATCTTTACTAATAATATCAACACAAATAACCAGGACCAGACGAAGAAGTGAGAGCTGTGGTTACACCAAGTCTTAGCTTCCAGTACTTTCTTCACACATCATTCATGCTCTAGGACCATGAAAAATACACAAGGTCTTTAACATTAAATAAGAATCATCAGGCTGTCTCACACAATAGGGAACATTGTGGGTTACTAAATATCTTCATTTACATCCATGTAGCTGCAGAGCTCATATGACATTGTCTGCAGTCTTGTTTCGTAAATCCTTACATTCTGTATTTTTTTTAACACAAGCAACCTTACCAGAGATATCCTTTTAAAAGAATTCAATGAGTAAAATTCTCCCCCTGGTAAATATTGGTTTATTTTCTAAGGGGGTGAATTATTATTATAAGATTAGACCAGGTTGCCTGCATCTTTTCCTTCCTAGGAGCAACCTTGCTTCCCTTCTTACAGGATAAAAAGATAATCAGGGATTATAGGCCACTTCTTTAATCCTGTTCTTCCCAATATGCTATCCAGTTTTTGAGGCACCAAGACATAGCTGTAGGCTCATCTAATTGCACCAAGACACAGCTGTAGGCTCACTCCTCCGCCCCTCTCATGCTCTTATTAAGAAGGCTTTTTGACATGGTTAAACTGAAGGGTGGATGTTTCCTCAAGATCTAAAGTTTCCAATACTTTGCTCCCCAAGGTAAATTTGGACGCCTTTTTGGCACCTGATGTGAGGTGTGGACCAGGTGGGAGAATGAGGAAGAAGAGTTGATGTTCTAGTATATTCTTAATATATTGAAGCAGAGCACATATAATTTAAAATTTTTTTAAATTTCATGACAAAGTGTACCTTTTATATATTCTTAAAGGAATCAATGAAAGTCAAGCCTGTGATTAAAAGTTAATACAAAGTCTCTTTGTTTTAAGGAAAGGTATTTATTTTCATGCATACCAGGAAGTCTGGAATTAGATGGCTGCTGAAGCTGGTTCAGTAGCTCAGTAATCTCATGGCCTATGTCCCTGATCTTTTTTAGCCTTGTCTTCTTTTCTTTTCCTTCACACTCAACTTACAGATGCTTCATCTCCAGACAGCACATCTATGCCCAAGTCAGAAGGAAATCTAGAAAGGAAAGTGCCAATTCCATTTTTCATTTGTTAAAAAGATAGAATCCTCTTCAGGATACACAACAGAATGTTCCTCTATCTCATATACCTGCAATATGTTGTTACATGGTATTTCTTAGCTCCAAAGACGTGAGACAAATGAATGTTTTATCTGGAATAAAAATTAATGTTGCTCCAAGTAAAACTGAATTTTGGTTAGTAAAGGAGAAGAGAAATTTTAAGATTTGGCTTAAAATTAACTTCGTCACAGACCTATATATCTGTTTCTTCTGTATCACTATACACACATATACTTATCCACTGACATGAACTCGTATCATCACTGAGTTATATCCTTTTCATTGAGATAATATAGACTTATTTAAATATAATTGTAGTATCTTACTATTGTATGTGAAATATGTCTTACATATTTTTTCTGCAGTTTGAATTTTCTAAAAACCAGACTTTGAGAAATAATTCAGCGTGCAATGTGTCTATTAGAATAATCTGTAAAAGAGGGGGAAAAGAAAGGATTAGGAGCTATGGCCTTAGCTGGCTCCACATGAAGGAAGAGTTGGTACTGGAAGGGTCCTCCGGCATTGTCTTGAGTTCAAAGGATATGATGGCTTCCTTATCGTTTCATGTCCATCAATCATTGGATGTGAGCCATATGGCCTTGGACCAGGAGGCTGGGTTAAGACAATTCCAGAGAAGCTGGCAGTGAACGGTTCCAAGTGACACACCCACTACATCAAAGGCAAGTTTTTCATGGTTTCATTGAAGGGGGATCTGAATGGTGCATCTTATTTTACAAGAAAATTGTTTACCACCAATTAATATAGTGCAATTAGAATATCCTGGTCCTTACATATACACATATTATACATTTGCTACTTTATTCAAGGCAGAGATCTTAAGGTTTAAGGAAAGTAGTATGGAGATTCGTCGAAGAAATAAAGTAGACCAACCATTTGACTCCCACAACTGGGTATCTACCCAAAGGAAAATAAATCATTTTATAAAAAAAGACACCTGCACCCAAAAGTTTTTCAAAGCACAATTTACAATACCGAAGAGATGGAATCAACCATTCCTTTATTTTACAGCATTCTTTGTGAATGATACATGGGCCTGATCTTAACTAATCTCATTTTGGATACTTGTTCAGGTTGCTCTGAGAATTGAGTGAGAGAGAGAGTGTGTGTGTGTGTGTGTGTGTGTGTGAGAGAGAGAGAGAGAAAGAAAAGAAATAAAATTTAGTGTAGATCTAGTAATTTGGCTAGGTACAATCTGACACTTGCAAGTAATAGATACTATCATAAAAAAATTCTTTTAAAGATCCTTTTTAGAGATAGATAGTAAGTGATTTGATCTGCAAGTCTCCATATATACCAACAAAAAAAATGTTAAAAACAAAAATGAAAAACAAATTATTCTAATGCTATGTGAATAAGTAATTGTGCTATTATGAAATTTCAAATGATAACATCATATGCTAATTCAAAAATACTATTTCTCAACAATTTAGCAAATCAGAAATAGAGACAATAGTTTTGAAAAATTGACAGATGAGTCCAAATGTGCCTCTAACACTAATAAGGAAACAAATGTGTCCAAGTTACATCAGAAGACCTAAAAGAAATAGTGTTGTAAGTGTGAGAATAAAAATAATTTACTTTAAATGTTTCATAGAGAGTATTTTAAATTTATATTTTTATAACTAAATTAACAAGCGAAAGATAATTTATGTAGACCCATAGACTATAGATCTCAACATTTGGGGGATATTCTAATTAGAAAACTATGGAATTTAATTTGGTGTCACCTAATCAATAAATATACATTGCATTTAAAATTAAGTGCACTAAGTAAGAGAAAAACCATTTTAAAATTCTTACTTTGCGGCGGCACCTGTGGCTCAAAGTGGTAGGGAGCCGGTCCCATATGCCGAAGGTGGCAGGTTCATACCCAGCCCCGGCCAAAACCCACAAAAAAAAAAAAAAAAAAAAAAAAGAAAGCAGGAGAGATGGATTTAAGGTAGCTTTCCTGTTAAAAAAAAAAAAAAAATTCTTACTTTAAATTCCACCTTCTCTTGAAATAAAACAGCATTTCAAAACATAGCCAGATTACTGCATGAAAATAATCATTATATAGAAATGGTAAATTAACTTTTAATGATTATATAATTTAGGCATATCACTGCATTTTTCAGAGCAAAATTAAATTCTAGAAGTAAAATTCATTAGTTTGAAGGGATTTTATTACAAACAACAGTATTTTTTAAGTAGAGAAAGTGCTATAAAAGTTTATAATCACAATAGAGCTTGCATCTGCAAGACTTTGAAATTCTTTGATTAAGTCCTTCAATTAATTCTTTGATTAAATCAACTTAAAGTTGATTCTCTTTAACTCATAACATTTTGGTAGACTTCTACAGAACATGTGTGCAATTAAGGATGTTTTTCAGATACTAAATACTAAATGATATCACATACACCTTTTCTATCATTAACTCGAAAAACCAGAGAATTCCAAACACAGAGCACAAACTGCTGAATCATACATTATCTCTCTTAAACAAGTTCTTAGAAAATAGACTGTCAGCCTGGAGCACTTCTGGGAATGAGATCAGACAACACTTAGCTGGCAGAAATTCTGAATATTTTTGACAGATAAATTTGAGCCTAAAGAGGTATTTTTTTCTTTCTTTCATCAGAGTTGGGATTCATATGTCAAAGGATATATCATAGCTTACAGGGTACTCTGATTATGATATGTCATCACATTAATACATGAGAATAGTCAAAAAACATTGCTTTTCTTTCCCACTTGCTTCAGAATAGAAGCTTCTGTAAAAATGTGGATTTCTGAGCTTCATTCTATACAAAATACTAGGGGAAATGTGTATTTTTTTAAAGCCTCTGTGGTTATCCTTAGGCATTCTGGGATATGAGTTCTACCTATTCTAAGAATAACACAGTGGCAATCTACGTAGGAGTCTTTGGTAGATGCAATTACCCATATCCCTGTGAAGATAAATGTGGAATTAGAATGCATTGTAAAGCAAGAAATCTATATAGATATTCCATTTGTCTATTTATTTTAGAGTGAATTGTTTAAGAATGAAAGATGGGTTCTATAATCACATAAGATGATAGTAGCTGCCTACATTTGTTCCTAACATTTCAGAAAGTTTCCTTTAAAGTAGGATAGCAAATAAAACCCCGTGTGGCTTGCACCTCTAGCACAAATAGGATTCTACACACCCAATCTACCATAACTGAGAAAATAGATACAAAACACCATCCAGAGACCAGCAGAGATGGCTCCAGAGTCCTTAACAGAGTGGAGTGGGGAGGTAATTGGGCAGAAGAAGGGAAAGCGTTGCAGCTCTGGGAGCAGTGGAGCATAACATCAGTTTGACTTCGTTCCCAGAAAGCAAAGGCCCTACTATCAATAAAAACTATCAAAATGGCTATTAAGACAAGGTAGGTAATAACCTTGGATATGACTGAATACCTGGGGGGAAGACTCATAGAGAATGCACAGGATTTAATGCCGCAGTCTTAGGGAGGTACCATTTCTGGGAGAGAAAATGGCATCTTGGAAGACACTACATTTTTGCAAATTTATTTGTAACAGGAGAAAAAGAGGTTAAAGAAAATCTTCAAACAAAATGTTACCAAAAATTTAGAAGAGGAAAAACATAACAAAAGTCACCATTTATGTCAGGGGAAAAGCCCTTCAGTGTAACAGTAAAAGAAATAAGCAAATGAACTAAGGAACTAAGAAATTCACATACTTTCTCTAAACCACTTGTCTACAAAGTCACGAGATATTGCAGTACAGGTAAATATAACACAATTAAAACAAACAGGAACAACTTCAGTGTCATGCAACCAAAGTTACTCTAAGAGATAAAAATATATGTGTGTATGTCTATAATACATAATATTTATATGATATTAAAACGACATAAAGTGAATTATGTAATTTAATATAACATTTATATTTTTATAAATGTTATAATATTTATGTGGTATCATTTTCTATAATATAATTATATGTGTAATTCAAAATTTTCAGCAGGTGAAAACACATTCACATACAAATTTATATGGCAATGCATAGAATCTAGAATAAACAAAAAAGATCATCCTGAAGAAAGACAAGAATAGAGGTATTATGGCACCTGAGATTAAGGCTTATATGAAGTTCAGCATGCCTGAGGAGAAGCAGACCAATAGAATAAAATAGACACTTCAGAAAGAGAGGTATAGGAATGTCCGTCTCTTAACTTGTAACAGTGTTGCTATTGCAAAGAAGTGGGGGAAATATGCTATTTTCAATGAAAAATATTTGAAAAAATTTGGATATCTAAATTAATCACAAACTGAATCTTGATCCCTAATTTATATTATACTAAAAGAAAAAATGGATCATATAGTTTACATGTAAAGGGTAAAGCTATCAATCATTTAAAAGAAAAAAGTGGAGAATATCTACATGATTTGGGGGTATATGAGGATGCCTCAAATAAGACACAGAAAGCATTAAATATAAAAGAGAAGAAGGATAAACTGGACTTTATAAACAGTAAGAACTTTTTTTCATCAGAAATATCATTAAGAGAGAAACATATTCTAAACATTCATCTGTAGGTTTCTATGAAAGTTTTGAGATAGACTGTATGATGGTCCATTATTTCACTTTCAAGAAAGAAATAGTATAGTTAACACTGGCATCTTTTCCAATTCACCCAGGCAAGTTTCAACTTACTGGTGTTGCCTGCGAGGGATTCATTTGTTTGCTGTCTAGATGATTCACAATCTGCTGTGAGAAACTTCAAGATTTGGACATCAGGTGACATACATGTATAATTGAGATCTACCCACCTTAATGATGATATGGCTTAGTAACTTGCTAAATTTGTCCAGTACAAAATCAGATTATCTATGATTTACTTTCAGAATTCTTGTAGAAATAATATGAATAATGATGCCATATTTCCTGAAGTAACATTTAAAATAATATTTGTTTAATCTTTTTTCTTGAATATAACATATCCTGAACATTCTAATTACATTTAGGAAACAATTTGCTTGCCATTGGTTAGGGAAAAGAGATCCTTTTTTAAAAAATGACACTGGAAGCCAATACTTTTCTGCTGTCTCTTATAGTGGCAAAGAGATTAAGAAGAATTTTGTGAGGATAACTTAACCACATATCGACATGTGCTTCTGTCTAGAAACCTTGGAACCTTTTAAAATTCCTTCTGAAATCTCAGTTGGACAGAATGTATTAGTTGGCAGGGAAAAGCTACATGTTGTACTTGTTTGGGCATCTAAGTGAATTACATAATTATAAAGGTTTGCTAGGGCCTTAATACAATTTCAGACTATAGATAGAGTTGACTGCCTTAGACATTAAATCTTTCCTATGACATTTTTTGGGAATCATGAGAGTGTATGAATTAATCTAAATAACAGAACTGAACATGATTAAGATAGTCTCTAATGTTCGTCTCTCCCCCAGAAGATAGCCAGATGGCCTTGCAATGCTTTAATCTGGCACTATTACTACTTATCAATTATTTAGACATTCAATTTTGAGCTGGGTATTAATCCCTGTGTCAACATAGGGATTCTCTTTTATAATTACACTTACATATAATCTTCTAATCTAATTATATCTAAAGATGTCCTAAAGATTCTCCTATAATGATTTTTGTCAATGCAAGGAATATTTAAGAGTATAATATAATAATCACAGGAAACTTTAACATTATATATTTTATGGATAAAATTCTATTTAAAAATAATACATTTTAAATACAGATTTTGTTTGCTGGAGCTATGCCCTAGAGTATAACCCATTGTAATTGTGTTCTGCTGATTTAATGAATTCAATTAGTGAAAAAATTCTCAAGTCCAGATACAATCCCAAATGTGTTCATCTAAAACCATACATAGTCAATCTATTTATAGAAAACATTGGTGTATTGTTTCAATACAGATCCTTGCGGGGAGAGCAGAGAGAGAAAGAAGGTGGGAGGGGTGGAGAAAGGAAGAGCAGAAAGAGGGAAGGAGGGAGGGGGTGGGGCCTTGGTGTGTGCCACACCTTTTGGGGGCAAGACACGATTGCAAGAGGGACTTTGCCTAACAAATGCAATCAGTGTAATCTGGTTTATTGTACCCTCGATGAAATCCCAACAACAAAAAAAAATACAGATACTTACTTCTCTAAGTTTGTGTGTATTTTGGGGTCTTGAGCAACAGAGTAAAGGCATCAATAGTAAGGAAAGTTTAGAGAAGCAAAGTAAAAATTGCCACAACAGTGAGAAATTGTTCTGTCTATTTTAACTGGACAATAGTCCTATGAAATTCAGTGATACATGCTCACTTATTTTTTACTTACCTCCTCTTCTAATCATATAACTGGCTTCTGCCTCAACCACTCCAGTGGAATTTTTGTGTCAGTTGTGGGAGGGATAGCCTCCATATTACTAATTAAAGAGCTTCTTTTAGAATCTTTTTCAGCATTTCTGGCTATATGTAATCTACTTCTCTGTAAGGTATCTCCTTTGGAATGCATGACTTTCTGCTATCTTGACAAATATTATTCTGTTAATTCTTCCTATCTCATTAAAAGTCCTTGATCTTAATCCATTCATGGATCGATGGGCACTTGGGTTTTTTCCATGACTTAGCAATTGTGGTACACCATGGAATACTATGCAGCCTTGAAGAAAGATGGAGACTTTACCTCTTTCATGTTTACATGGATGGAGCTGGAACATATTCTTCTCAGCAAAGTGTCTCAAGAATGGAAGAAAAAATATCCAATGTATTCACCTCTACTATGAAACTAACTTAAGACCTTCACATGAAAGCTATAACCAAGTTACAACCTAAGAACAGGGGGAAGGGGGAAAGCGTGGGGAGGGAGGGGGATTGAAAGGATCACACCTGTGGTGCATCTTACAAGGGTACATGTGAGGCTTGGCAAATGTGGAATGTAAATGTCTTGGCAAAGTAACTAAGAAAATGCCAGGAGGGCTATGTCAACTAATGAGATGAAAATGTGTCAAATATTCTATGAACCAAGTGTATGGTGCCCCATGATCATATTGATGTACACAGCTATGATTTAATAAAAAAATAAAAAATAAAAAATGAAAGAGACACAAGAAGAAAAAAAAAGTCCTTAATCTTTTTTAGATCCATTTTTCTTCCTACATATACCATAAAATTCTGTCTCAGAAGTTCCTTAATTCTAACAGTGAATTCTTATCTGCCACTCCACTTTCCATCCTTCCATTTCAAACACTATAAATTCAAGTTTTCCTACTATTGGAAAAAAAAAAAGATTTTCCTTTAATTTTCTGATCATTTCTGTCATACACTCTTAAAAGAACATACCAACTTTAACTCACCTTTCCTATTTTCCTTAATATTTATTTAATCATATAGTCTTATCAAGCTTTACAAAAATATTCCTCTTAAATCCAGTTCCTTCTCCTTATTCCCAAGGGAATGATCTAAAGCTGGAAATGCTAAGCATCTTCCTAGTTAGATTCCTCGTGTCAGTTCCCTTACTCAAGTGTTTTTAGGAAAATAACCTCCATAAATAATTTTGCATTTCTGTATAATTTGGGCTTTTGGAGCATATACTGATAACCTGGGTTAAAGAACTGAATGGTAACCATGCCTTGGAAGTTGTAGAATTGTTCTGGAAACATTTAAAGACAAATCTAGCTCTGAATACTTGCTCCTTCCACTCCCTTATTTCTGTATTGAAGAGGTGGGGTGTTTAGGAGGTGATTACATAATAAGCATGAAGCTGTTATTAATGGAATTAGTGACTTTGTAAAAGATGCCCAAGGGAGCTTGCTTGTCCTTTCCACCATGTGAGGACACAGTGGGAAGGTGGCATTCATGAAACAGAGAGCAAGCTGGTGCCTTGACCTTGATCTTCTCAGCCTCCGGAACCCAAGAAATAAATTTCTGTTGTTTATAAATTACTCAGTCTGAAGTATTTTGTTATAGCAGTCTGAATGAGTTAAGATAGTTCCCAAACCATTTGTTCACATTCTAAAGGTAATACAACCCAGATATAACTTGGTTTTCTCTTCTTCAAAGAGGAAGAAGCAGACGACACTATTTCTGGGTAGTGCGCTTCCTCTTCCTGGAGAGAATGCGTTTGCATTGTACGGTCTTTCTCTCCTCCACCCTCGACGTATTTTTTAAAAAGGTTTAGATGTGTCAGCTTTAGTATAGAAGCTCCAACTCTCAGAATTTTGGATTTCCTTCCTTGATTCAAACTGTGCTGTATGCACAAATGGTAGTAGGTCCACATTGAAGTGCCCGTGAGGAATTGGAATGTGTCACCATTGGAATGCTCAGTGAATACATGTTTCTATCTTTGTGCCTGCACCATTCTGTTTTGGTTATTACAGTTTTGTTCTATAGCCAAAGTCTGTTAAAGTGATGTCTGCAGTTTTACGACTTTGTGAAACTGAACCTGTGATGTGCCCAAGATACTTTTCAAGTTCCTCTAACTTAGTGGGACTCAATTTTCAAGTGATGTTTCTGTTCTTAATCTTATTAAAAATATTTTTAGGCTTTATAATAGTGGGTCTAAGTAGACACAGCAGGCAGTGCCACAACTGTGGCTCAGTTGGTAGGGCGCTAGCCTCATATACTGAAGGTGGTGGGTTCAAACCTGGCTCCGGCCAAATTGCAACAAAAAAATAGCCGGGCGTTGTGGCGGGCGCCTGTAGTGCCAGCTACTCAGGAAGTTGAGACAAGAGAATCGCTTAAGCCCAGGAGTTGGAGGTTGCTGTGAGCTGTGTGATGCCATGGCACTCTACTGAGGGCGATAAAGTGGGACTCTGTCTCTACAAAAAAAAAAAATAAATAATAATAATAATAAAATAGACACAGGGATTTAGTTCCTATGCCTCAGAAACAACCAAATTATGATCTAATGTGTCCAAGAAAGAGCCCAAGAAAGAGCACATTATCTCACATGTAGGCTCTATTCTTTACCTTATTTCTTTAGTTTATCACTTTTTGTCATTGTTTATTTTTACCATTATACACTTTTCTTCCCAGTCATTAATGATTTTGAAAATATCATTTTAGTATTTTTTCCAACATTTTGAGATGCTCTATACTAAAAGTTTATCTTCAAACATCTCTTCCCTTTTCAGAGAAGCATGTCTTACAGTGTAATTATGTTCCCTAAAAATGGTGAGTTTTACTAGTGGGTAGAACCTTACATGGATATAGAGCTTACACAGAATAGTGGATATTCAGAAGAGGTAGAATTGGAAGACATGGTGAAATTGGAGTTGAATATCCTTGAGCTAAGCAAATTAACAGACAAAAATAACCCATGGCAAAACGGCTGCATAAGAGTATACTCCTTTCAGGGAAGAATGTATCCAAAAAGACTATGATTTGTAGTAAAAAGACCAAAAAGAGAGGAGCTAAGAACCTGGGAATTAGGGTGGCCAATTTTTCTGCTAATTATTTGCAATGTATATTCTTATATAAAACAACAAAGATAACCTTGACTTTCATTTATACCAGGCCCTTTTTTTTGCATACTTTCCTAAATAATCCCTTGAACAATTACTTTCTTTTCAGATAGACTAAATATATCTTTCTGCATGTGCCTATTATTTATAAATAGCTATAACTTACTTTGATCTTCATCTTTCTTTTGATATGAGGGAAGTCATTTAAACTCTTTGAACTTTGCTTTTTCTATAAAACAGGAATAATAATAACTTTCATTAAACAGTATTGTGAGGATACACAAGAGTGTACAAAAAAAAAAAAATCACATTTTTATCCCAGTGCAAAAATGGGAAATGACCTCTGTTATTATTAAATTTAATTTAGTAATTTTTCTAAATTGCAGATCCTACCTTGTTGAAAAACAATAGATAATATGAAACATATAAAAGAATTTTAACTGGGGCGGCACCTGTGGCTCAGTCGGTAAGGTGCCGGCCCCATATACCGAGGGTGGCGGCTTCAAACCCAGCCCCAGCCAAACTGCAACCAAAAAATAGCTGGGCATTGTGGCGGGCGCCTGTAGTCCCAGCTACTTGGGAGGCTGAGGCAAGAGAATCGCTTAAGCCTAGGAGTTGGAGGTTGCTGTGAGCTGTGTGAGGCCACGGCACTCTACCGAGGGCCATAAAGTGAGACTCTGTCTCTACAAAAAATAAAAAAAAGAATTTTAACTTCTTATCATTCCTTGAATTTGCCTCTAAATTCATGTGAAAATATCCTTTTAATTTAGATTTTAAGCTTAGATTTTTTTTTTTGGCAGCTTATCATCCAACTTGATTGAATTATAGGGTTGTAGACTTCATGGAGACAGAAATCATGTAATCTAACACATCTATTTTATAATTAGCTAAAGTGATATCCTGGAAAATTTTATGTCTTGCTAAGTGGCTTCTATTCAGTTAATGAAATAGCCAAAACTAGAACCCTTTCTTTCTAACCCCTCTTTTCTTTTTTTATAATTTCATAGATTTAGTGGGCAACAAATTGTTTGTTACATGGATGAATCGTATAGTGATGAAGTCATGGACTTCAGTGTACCTGTCATGATTTTATACTTACAAAATCTTAAAGGCTCCTCCAAAAGTCTTCTATAATTTATAAATGAATTTAATGAAGTCTCCTATTACAAAATAAATGTATAAAAATCAATAGCTCTTCTATTCACTAACAACTGCCAAACTGAAAGTCAAATCAAGAATTCAATACCATTTATAAAAGCTGTAAAAATATTAAATATATTTAACCAAGGAGGTGAAAGATCTCTACAAGGAGAACCACTACAAAACACCAACTCCTTTTTTGATGTGTTTTCCACTCTCTAGGACAGTCTCTACTTACTGAATCCTAGTATTCATTTCATGCAAGACATCTGAGGCTAGAAGATTCTATCTTGTATGTTAACATGTCTTGAAGATTATAGTGGTAGTTACTACAACCTCTATTACTGTTCTCAATGGAGCTTCTTTAAGTGAAAGAACAGCCACTAAAGCTAGGTATCTTAGAAATCTATTTAAATACTAAAAAGCAATAGGATAACAGTGTGGTTTATACAGAAATTTTATCAATGCATAACACTTCCTAGGCCCTATGAAAGTATCAATTTAAAACTATAAATTTATATAAAATAAAAAATCAAATTAAGTTACATATAATTATGAGTATTCATCTCATTTTGTTTTCTTCTTACACGAACACCTTATGAAAGTATCTTATTCCTCAACAATAATAGTTACAGTCTTGCACTGAGAGAGCCAGTTAAACACGGTTTGATCATTAAAGAAGACTTACAGGATGCAAAAGGAAAATGCTTACAAATTTGCAGTTTGCTTCAGGTGAAATATATAATACAGAAATACTATTGAAGTAAGAATATACTTGAAGTAAGGAAGTGCCTTGCAACGAAGTTCCAGGTTCAAGCTTCAATTATTGTCCTCTTATAATAGTATACTAGATGCCTTTTCTTGGATCAGGACCCACCAATGTGTAGAGAGCACCTCAGAACCAGGCATTCAAAATAGTGTCTCAGCTGGGGTAGGTATCTTACAAGCTAGGGTATTCTTACTAGTTATATAAAAATGTTCTTAATATGTAACTATCCTGATAGGCACAACCTTGTGAAGGTCTCACTGAGACTAGGCGTAACTCATCAATCTCTCCGTTGTCAATAAACAATGCTGAGAAGCTAATATAAATCTCCCTGATACTTCGTAGATCATAGTTACAATCAACACTATTCATCTTATTTTTACATTCTTATTTTAATAAAATAGATCAGGCTTATTCCTAACTTAATTGGAATTAACCCTTACAACTTCATCCATTTCCCATGTCTATGGTCAATCCCTTGTTATGACAAAACAATCTCTCTGGTTGGACAGCAATTACTTGCAATATAACATTGCATAATTAGATTCTGTGAACAACTAAAATCACATACATTTGTGATAACCACTGAGGAGTTATATGGATTTAAACAGACAACAAAATCATCCCATAATATCAGCACAAACTTTCTCACGGTTTTATACTAATCTCACTTTCTTTTGCCTCCTTGATCTGCATAGACCTGCACTTCAGAGTACACATCTGCTGAATGGTTAAGAATTGTAACCAATTTATCATTTATTAATCTAAATACTCTTCGTGCCAATTGGGTAAAATTTGATGGGCTTGCATCCCTGAAAATGAGATGCAGGAGATTTGATGTGGACAATAATGGGAAGTGTCAGTAGTGACTTTTCATAGGGATAATGTCCTGATAGAGTGGTAATTCAATCCCACAATGCATGTGCTCTTCAACATTAGTGTTTCTAAATTTTAACCATTCAATGATCTCTGCATAAGAGCATCATGCCATACTCTGAATATATGGTTGCAATGCAAATCATCTAGCATTAAAATATAATTATTTTGTTCTTACCAACAAAATTTGCCTCTTCTTATATATTACATAATATTTCTAATAATAGATGAAAAACTTTAAAGCTCTTTTATTTTTGAACAGAGCAGTTCTGTTTGATGCATCAAAAGTGATATTGCCTTCAGGTCATAACCACTTTAAAATGACTAGGAAATAAATTTGGAACTCAAAATGTTGAATTCACCAGGATAAGGTCACATGAAGAGCAGTCACTACTGACACTTCCCATTATCGTCCACATCAAATCTCCTGCATCTCATTTTCAGGGATGCAAGCCCATCAAATTTTACCCAATTATTTCCCTTTGCTAATGCTTCAAGATCCATTATTTTTCTTCCAGGTACTTACGGGTTTCCATGCACAACAATAAGGCAAATTGCTAGTTTTTCATGTGATATTACAACCAATGGGACCATCTACTGTCATTAATGCTTCTTGAACCTCTTTAGTGGCACACAATATTCACTTGGATTGTGAATGAACACACACTGTTCTCCAGATTCTACTTGGCAATAACCCCATGGATTCCTTGATAATGGTTACGTTTTGTGAAATGAGAATCAAAAGGTATAGTCACATTTGTATTGTTTAATATAGCCATACCAGAGTTAGGCTAGATCACTGGCAGAAATATGTTCATTATTTTGGCCATCGCCAAACTCATTTCTTAGTTGTTTAATAGAGGTTTTGAAAAACAAACCACCCTATCCCGAGGCACATTTGAATCTGAAGTAAGAAAACCTATTACTCTTTTGTTCTAAATCTCTATCCGACTTATGTGTTATTACAGAACTCTTTTTGTAAGACTTATTTATTGATGCTCTTCCCTTTAGCATCATAACTTTTTTCTATTTATTATTACTTTTAATCCAAATTTTCATTCCTGAAGTAGGTCCCTCTGGTTTAGCCTCTGGGCTATTTCAGATGGCTAATACAATATGTGTGTGCCAGGTCTTCTATTTGATTCCTTCCCAATTGCAGGGAGTCAGAATAGGTAAGCGCAAAGACATGGAATTGTTACACCCACCTTGGTGTTGTGCAGGTAAGAAATAAACCACTTCATGATTCCCTTTGGAATTCCTACAGTTATGTTCAACTTAATAAACATTGAATTTTGTTTTGAAATATTCCCACCCCTTGGCATCCTTAGTGTTCACTTCAGTCCAAGAACTATTTGGTTCAGCATTGAAAAAGAAAGCTGTGGTAGAGCAGTAAATATTTGTATGTCAATTACGGTATCATCCTCTAGCCCTTCTTTCCTAATTTCATCACAAAAGCATAATAATTTATTCAATTAGTTTACCGACTGAAGTTATAAAAAGAATGCTATAAATATGTGGACCATCTCTTCAATCCTTTGCCATCCCTCATATTTTTCAGAAGGGTTTTTATTTGTCCATTCCAATTCTCTATTAACCATTACTTCTAGGGGCACTAAATAATATGACAATCCTATAGAACATGACATTTTCACATATTAGTGCATGAAATGGGCAATGAAATGACTATCTTGAGCTGATGAAATCTAAATAGGAAGGCCAAACTATTGGCAATATTTTTCTTCCACTTCTTTGATAGTATTAGCAGTATTGACCTCAGTCACTGGTTATAAGCGCCAAATTCAGAATATATTATTAAGTTCTGTCAATGTCCATTCATATCCCCCAGAGGAGTGAGTAAAAAGTCAATGCAATCCACTTTCCAGCTGTGGCCTAGACAGGTCTTGGAAATAATTCTCAGGGTAAACCTAAATGCTGTCTTTCCTATTAGCAAACAGGGCAAATTTTATGAACAGTTTGTGCATTAGCAGAGATCAGTGATGTATGTTTCTTTGGTTCGTCTCTTCATGGCTTTATTTCCCTCCTGTGCACTCACATCATGGGACTGGGTTGCCCTGTCAAAAGACAGAGCTGGGGCATGAACTTGCTGAGTCAATTACCTGCAGATTTGGCATAGGGTTTCCTTGATGAACATCAACCTGTCCTACTCAGTTTCCCTCAAATTTTCTGTGGGATTTCCAAGTAAAAGTATCATTCATGAGAATCCCTTTTATTGTACTTGAAATAGTGTGGTCTATGGCTAGCACTTTTAATAAAATTTTATTGTTATGATCATATAGTCCTAATGAAATAGATTGGACTGTGGTCTCCTGCAGATTAAGAAGACTTCTGGCTCTTCAATACCCAATCAAAAAAAAAAAATTTTTTTTTTTTTTTGCAACTTTATGGTTGGGGCCCAGCAGTATTCTTAATAAAGGATATGTGGAACTTCCTTTATAGTCTGAAGTGTGGGGAGCTGTATTGATGTAGTCCATGTTTACATGGCATATCATATATTGCTCCAGCTTATGCAGTTAGTCCACACTTTATAGGCTGTGCAGGGACCTGGACTTTAAGCAGGATTAAACAATCAGGTATTGGGTCAAGAAACTCTGTCTTCCATAACTATATTAATATTAACCTAGGTATTTTTACATTTAATGTTGGAGGTTCAGCTAGACCTTTCTTGCTGAAATTCTTCTGAGTAAAGATAAATTGATAATAACCCCTTTGAGATTTTATATTCTAGAAAGTTCATGAAGAGAAAGTTGTGGTTCCCCTTCAGCTTCCATAACATTTTATCAAGGTTTTTCTTGACACTGAATCAATTTTCTCTTTTGTTGTGCCATTTTAATTAGCCATTCTGAGACTTCTACACTGTTTGCTTGAATTGTTGCCTTTATTCATATTTTGATTTTCATTGTTTTGTAAAGTCATAACATTTTTATTAAGTTGTATATGAATGAGGTAGCTGAAATGAAAGTTCTGAGACTACCTCTTTATATCCTTCTGAGGCCCACAACAAAGTCACACAGATTTGTGCTAGTGGGTCTTTTTTAAATACAGTATCAATTAATACCTAGGTGAGGGGCATCTCATTAGGGAGCTTGTTTTTTGTTGTCATACAGGCATTCCAATATATCTTGCACCAATAGCAAATATAAGGTTTCAGTAGGTGGTGTTCATTTATAATAACGTGGGAGGGGCTGGATAATTAATGAATCCCTTAATTCATTCTAGTAAAGTAGGGACATCTCTGTGAACTAGAATAAAGGGAGCAACCACTTGAATATCCACCTGAGCCCAAACATTCTCCTTAGCTCTGAAGTGTTCCAAGTCAGAGAAAAAGCCCTTTGATCTAAAATTCTCAGGATTCATGTTAATAAGGGCTCAGCAGAGAATTCCTTTTGATGATATACAAATTTACTTGATTCCTTCGGCATATTTTTATCCTTTTATTATCAACTTGGTGCATGTTGGTGGTAATTGGATTCATAGGCGTAGTCAACTTGTCAAATGTTGCAGTTACTTGAGTTCTTTTGCTCAGAGTTCCTCCTGCCTGAGGGTGTATCTTAACTGAAGGAGTTGGCTAGTGCAGAAAGCATTAACTATGCAACTAATTTATTAGGCAATCTTCTATCAGTTTAAAGTTCCTCTTAGTCCATTTTAATAGTTTCTGAAGTTCAGGTCCTACTACTTCCAAGATTCCACTGGAAAGTTTTATTATCAGTAACAATCAGCTGCAGTGACAGAGTCTTCAAGAGGTCTCACTGAGACCAGTTGTAAATCATCAATCTCACTGTTATCAATAAACAATACTGAAAAGCTAATATAAACTATCCCAAACTCCTCAGACCCGTGATTACAAAGCAATATAAGTATAATTTATGCTTTGACTATTGGTCAGTGTCTGGTACATACTTACTTCATTAAAACATTATCAGGCTAATTTCAATCTTGTTAGAGTTAACCCTGATAGTCCAAGTGGTATATTAATATCTTTCCCTAAAATCTAAATCCAATGACCATTAGCTCTAATGTATTATATTACCCTTAAAACTTTCCTGGAATAATAGTTATAGCAAGAAGCTCAATTGCCAAAAAGCTACATTTAATAATTTGAGTATTGATATGTGTATATCAATATATACACATATACGAAGTCTGTCCAGAAATTATCCAGCCATGTTATTAGGTCTCTATTTTTTATAGTACGTGGATGGACACCATACACACACTCACATATATATATATATGTATATACATGTACCTTTATACCTATACTATATACACATACTATCTATGTAAAATTATTTTTAAATATTTTCTTCCTCTTACAATGCTTATCTCTAATTGTGTGTCTATTCTTTCACCTGTTATGGATGAAGATATGAAGAGTCTTTGTAGCAGCATTTTTGTCATTACTAGAGTATAACAAACACATCCTGTTTTAAACTTGTTGGGTGATACGCTCATGTTGGAGCTCTATTTTCTGTCTTTCTGGGATCTATGGTAACGTTTGCTGTCTATCCTTACTTCTTTTCCTGAATCATTTACTAAAAAAACCCTGAGAGCATATGCAAAACACAAAATTTGGTAAGATGATATCTACTCCCTTGGATGTCTTTCATTTTAATGATCGCCTTTTTTCCCCCACAAGGGATGGGTTCACTTCTATTCATTTATCTTTTGTTTTCAACCAATATCCAGACTACGACCACCATTCCACTGTTTCTTGTTACATTAAAAACGCACATTTTAAAAACATTTAGAACATTTTGGAAACTGAACAAATCAGACTATCCACATCACACAGTCTCACCTTTGGTTTTTTAATAGTTTCAGTTTCCTCTTCTGTTAATCTTTTTCTGTTCTGATCTTTATTAGGTACCAGTCCCTAGACTAGCACCTGTGGAAGCCAAGGCCAAGCAGTCTAATTGGCTACACTTCCATTATGTGAGTACCTTACACTTGCTGCATTCAAACTTTATAAAATTGTTATCTGTCATTTTCTACATGAAAATAAAAACTATATTTTATTATTGTAAAAGGGGGGAAACAGACTATGCCAGGCACAAAAACCATAGTTACCATGGCTCTCTCTGCATAGTGAGAATGTAGTAAAGAGAATGGAGGAGTAGGGAATGAGACAGCAGGGAGCTTGCTCACATAACTAAGAATTGGGGTTTTTGTTTGTTTTTAATCCCCTAAATACTAGGCCGAAACAGTCATTTTCTAGGTTTGACTTAATCTTCTTTGAATTCATTTCCAAAGGAATAATGTCTTTTAAGCTTATTACCCAAGAAATCAAAACTCAACGTTTTTGTTAAACTAAAAGAATGACACAGGTCATGTCCTGCATTATAGTTACCATCACCTGCTCAGTCATCTTTAATTCCTTGCTAAGTAAAGGAAACAGGGTGAAAGCTTAATAGAAAAAATTGGGGGGTAGGAATGGGGCATAAAGTGGTACAAGAAGGAAATTGAAATAACTTATTTAGTTATCTAAAATGCATTTTTATTTTCTTTTACTAAGTTTTCTCATGATTCACTGATATGTCAGACATGAATTTAAATACAGTAAACCTCTTGGAGGTGTGCTGTACAATAAAGGTGACTACAAATGCAGCCATTAGGATTCTTTACAAAGAG
Organism: Nycticebus coucang; assembly: GCF_027406575.1. NCBI lineage: Eukaryota > Metazoa > Chordata > Mammalia > Primates > Lorisidae > Nycticebus > Nycticebus coucang. The sequence continues at coordinate 68,343,288 of NC_069790.1, read as the reverse complement.
TATAAACAAGAATAGAAGCATAAAGTTTACAGCAAGGCTAACAATCTATTGATAGCTTGTATACAAGGATATATTTTATAGTAGCTCCACCAATTTTTTTTTTGTGCTTTTCAATTTTTTATTGTGGTAAAATATGCATTACAAAACAATTTACCATCTTAACCATTTTTAAAGTTATGGATCAGAGATAATAAAAACATTGACAATGTTGTGCCATTATCCATCTCCATAATTCTTTTTGTCTTGTAAAACTGAAACTCTATTCTTATTAAACAATAAATCCTCATTACCTGCTTTCTCCAGCTCCTGCAACCACCATTCTGCTTTTTGTCTCTCTGAGTTTTGACTACTCTAACAATCTTATATATAAGTAAAATCATACAGCATTTGCTTTTTGTGATTGGCTTAGCACAATGTCATTAAGATTTATCCATGTTCCAGCATATGTCAGAATTTTCTTCCTTTCGAAGGCTAATATACCATAATAGATCTATACCATATTTTGCTTATCCATCCATCCATCCCATCCATCCATCCATCAGTGAACACTGCGATTGCTTTCATATTTTAGCTATTGTGAATAATGCTGCTATGAAATGAATATATAAGTATGTCCTCAAGAATCCGTTTTCAATTCTTTGGGGTATATATCCAGAAGTTAAATTACTAGTACATATGGTAATTCAATTTTTAATTTTTTGAGGAACCATCATAACCATCATACTGTTTTTCACAATGGCTGTACTACTTTACACTCCTGTCAACAGTATACATACATCCTCTCCGAAATTTGTTATCTTGTTTCTTTTCTTTTCTTTTTTTTTGGGGGGGGGGGATAGTAATCATCCTAAATGGCTATGTTGTGTTATTGTATTATAGTTTTATTTTTGTTTGCAACAATAAGGGACATTGGTCTGGAGTTGTCTTTTCTTATAACATCTTTGACATTGGTATCAAAAGATTACTGGCCTCATAGAATAAATTAGGAAGTGTTCCTTCTTTTATAATTTTTGGAAAATGTTGAGGAGGGTTGGTGGTATTTCTTTAAATTATTGGAAAATTTACCTGTTGAGCCATTTTAGTGAAAGATGGTATGGGTAGTATTATACTTAGTATTTACAGATGCTCCAAGTTAGATGGGGCTTTGTCCCAATAAACGCATCATAAGTAAAAAAATCATGCTTTCATGAGAAAAATCATAAATCAAACTGTCTTAAGTCAGGGACAGTTTTCTACATTTGACAAGAAATTAAATTACAACTAAATATTATAATATGCTGTATCTTTGCCTCATGATTGCTTATCATGAGTTTATTCATTATAAACATTCTCTAAAGATGATTGAGAAGATGGAAACTTAAACAAGATAGAATAAATTAGAGTTAAACCTAATTTAGTATAGTTATTTAAATGCTTAAGTATACTTTTTAGGTTTAAATATATTTAAGCATTTAAATAACTATACTATGTTAATCTTTACATATAAATTTCAGAGCACTGTAAAATGCAGTTCTTATAATAATTTTAAAATAACTTAAATTTTATCAATGCTGCTAACCCCTCTGGTTAATTTATATTAATGGTTACTATCAATATAAAAACATTTATTAGAATGTACAGCTTACATGAAGATACTTAATACATATGTTTATATATTAATGGGGAAAATACCCATTTCTCATTGATTTTTTTTCATTTTCTTTCCTTATGCTTTACATCATTTGTCACTTGCACTTGGAAACCCCTAACCTCCCTGTTGTGTTCCCCCAAAATTCATATGTTGATGTCTCAACCTTCAGTCCCTCAAGATATATATTTGGAAACATGGTCTCTAAAGACGTGATTAATATGAGGCCATCAGATTGGGCTCTAATCCAATCTGACCAGGGACATATACACACACAGGAAAGGCAATGTGAAGACCCAGTGAGAAGGCAGCCTTATATAAATCAGGAAGAGAGGCCTCACAAGAAAACAAACTGCACTTTGAACCTCACAAGAAATCAAACCAACACTTTGATCTAGAACTCCTAGTCTCTAGAACTATGAAAAAACAAATTTCATTTTTAGGCTACCTAGTCTATGATATTTGGTTGTGGCTGCTGCTGAAGACTTATATACCTTCTTTCACTCTTCTACACACGACTAAGTTTCATCTATCTAGCGAGAGCCTGCAAAAAAGATACCTTTTCATTCCTTTCCTCCCACATCCAATGAATCTTCTTAATTCATAGTGTACTTCATTTCATTATTTTTATTTCTACTGGTAAACAGTATCTCTCTGAAACCATGTACAAAAAAAGGCTTAAAATATTTTCTTGATGCATCAATACATACTGAATGAATAAATGGAAACATGAGATAGCAGCAAGACTGGATCTCAGAATCAAAGGAAGGGTTTCTTGAGATAGGAGACATCCTAGAAGGTGAAGGTGCACAATAATTTCAAGAGCAGCCAAAGCAGTGCTTTAATTCCTGTTGAATGGCTTTAATTTTTGTACAACAAAACTGGAGGAGTGGTGGAGCAAGTTGATGGTCGGGAGACAATTCTTTGTATCTGCTGGTGGTGAGATTGGGGAGAAAGGACTCCAGCCACCTCTTCCTGGGGTGCCCTGCCTGGAAGCCTGGCTTTGAGGGAGCAGGGAGGCAGCAGGAGACTCCAGGAGCCAAGGAAGAGGTCAGGAACAGTGGAGAATCAGCACAAGAAGTGAGTATTTGTGTAGGCAGAAGCCAGCAAGTTGGGTGATGGGTTTTAGACTGAGAAGGCCAGTCCTGCAGTTTATTTCTTACAGCAGTGTACTTCCTGTAGCTATCTTGGGTGAACTTAGGCAAGCAAGTGATTTTAAATAGCACCCAGTAGCCAGGATTGAACCACAGGGTGGAGTAGAGTTCTCAGCATTTCGCTGCTGGCAGGGCACCACCATTGTGGAAGAGCTGACTGGGAGGAACAGCCCACAGGGTCCTTGTGCCAGGCTGGTACTGGCATGCCTACTGAGCTAGGCAGCCACATTTGGGGACACACAAGCAAAACCTGCTTTTCTGGGAAAGCCTCTTTGTGGCAAAGGAACACTGATTAGAAATGTTAAGAAATGTATGTTAAATTGACTGACTAAAGCATTAGGCTCCCAACCCTGTGGGGATTGAGGGCAAATAAATCAGGAAGAAAATACTGGGTCACTTCAGCAACTAGATAGTGGCTTCCAACCTCCGTCTTTTACAGTCCTTTCAGTATCATGATTAGCATCTCCTAACCCCAGAACATAACCTTTTATCCATTATATATATATAATATATATATAAATATAATATATATATATATTTCATTTTTTAAAAATTTTCCCCAAGGTTTTGTTTTGTTTTTGTATTTTTAATTTTTTATTATTTCTCTCTTCAGTATTAATGGCTCTATTTTTGCTATAGTTTTTCTGCTCCTTACATTTCTTTTCCACATTTTCCTCAGGGTATTTTTTTTTTCTTCTCATTTGTTTGTTTTGTTTTCTTATGTTGTATTTTTATTTTTCCATTTTTACTTTCTTCAATAATAAGGGCTCCATTTTTGCTATGCTTTTTCTATCCCTTTTATTATATCTTTCCTTTGCATTTCTCTCCTATTGTCTCTTTTTTTGTATTTTTTTTACTTTCCTTATCTTTCCATATAAACTTCTCAAGTAATGAAGTTTACATCTTACACAATTTTATTTTCAATTTTCTCTATATACTTTTGTTATTATTGTGTTTCTTTTTTTTATGATCTGTTTTATTCTTTGTCAATCTGTATTCCATTTATGGGACAGAGCCTCACTCTGAGGCCTGGACTGGGGATCCACAGCAGTCCAGGATCAAGGAGACCCTGATTCCCAGTTTAGGGTGTCTATCTAGCTTTAGCCTTTGGAAGGATTCTATTGGTAGGTACCCACTGCAGCATACTGCCTGTTTTCTTTTTTTGTCTATTTGGTAGGGGTGGGGTATTGTTTTTGTCATGCTGGTAAGCTATTTACCCAAAGGATCCACCCATCCCACTCTTTCCCCTTAGAGGCTGGAAATTGTGACTGTGGGTCAAAGTACCCTGCTGAGCACTGCTATTACTCCCATCTCCTTTTTCTTCTTCTTCTTTTCCTTTTGTCAACCTCTCCTTTTAACCTCCTTGCTTTTTCTTTTTCTTTTCTCTTTTTCTATCTTTTCTCCCTACTCACCCTTAACACTTCTCTTCCTTGTGACCTTATACAAAAAGGAAACTTCAACACCTAAGCACAGAGATAAAGTAATTTAAAAAGAAGAAGGAAGTAAAAGGAAAAAGTAGGGGGAGGAAGCAGATAAGAAAAAAACACTCATGAGGAGGAACCAACAAAAAAAATCCTTGCAACATGAAAATCCAGAACAGAGCAACCATCCCCACCCCAAGGGATAATTAGGTAGCCATCACAAAGGATTCCACCTAGAAAGAAATAACAGAAATGACAGAAAATGAATTTAAAATGTGGGTGGTAAAAATAATGAAAGAAATTGCAGAGAAAGTGGAAAATTACCAGAAAGAAATCCAAAAATAGAACCAAATAAGGGATGAAAGATATGAAGAATATAGAAAGGATATAGCAGACCTTAAGAAATTGAAGGAGTCAGTCAGAGAACTTAAAGATGTAGGAGAAAGTATCAATAACAGATTAGACTATAGAGAAAGAAGAATCTCAGAGCTAGAAGATAAAGTTGTTGAGCTAACACAGGAAGTTAAAGAGGCAGAAAAGAAGAGAGAGAAAGAAGAATGTTTGCTCAGAAAATTACAGGATTTCACAAAGTGTTCAAACATAGAAATTGTAAGTACCCCTGAAAGGGAAGAAGATCATCCCAAAGGAAAGGAAGCCCTACTGGAAGATAATCATAAATAAAAATTTCCCAATTATCACCAAAGATTCAAACACACTCCTTTTAGAAGGATATGAACCCCAGGTTATCTCAACTCAAACAGAGCATATCCAAGACACATTGTCATGAAACTTTCCAAATACAAGATGAAAGAGGAAATTCTGCAAGCAGCCAAAGTAAATGTCAATTGACCTATAGGGATAGATCAATGAGGGTGACAGTGGAATTCTTACTTGAAACTTTTCAAGCCAGAATAGTATGGTCATCTACCTTTAACCTTAAATAAAACAATTTTCAGCCCAGAATGGTATGTCCTGCTGAGCTAAGCTTTAAAATTGATGGAGAAATCAATCTTTTACTGACAAACAAATATTGAGGAAATTTACCACAAGACCAGTTCTACAAGAAATACTTAGACCCATTCTCCACATTTTTCTTTTCTTTTCTTTTTTTATTAAATCATAGCTGTGTACATTGATATGATCATGGGGCATCATATATATGCAGTTAAGTTTCTTCCATGTTTTTTCATGGCTTGATAGTTCAATTTTTTTTTTTTTTTTTAGTGTTGAAGAATATTTCATTGTCCAGATGTGCCACAGTTTACATAGACATCCACCTAATGAAGGACATTACCCAAGATTTGGCAATTATGCATAATGCTGTTATAAACACCTGCATGCAATTTTTTAAGTGGACATAAATTTTCAGTTTCTTTGGATACTATACTTTGCTCACCTCCATCTTCCCATTGAGTATAGTGCTGGTGTAGGACAAACCATAAAGAATTATTTGTTAATTAAAATAAAATCAACACCAAATTAGGAAAAGTACCTACAGAAACTATCTAGAGAATATAATCCTGGTAGCTAGAAAAAGAAATGTAAATCTCAAAAGGTTATATAAATGAGAAAAAAAGAGTTGGCGGTAATATATCATCTCTAAATTCTTTATCTGTCTACGCACACACACACACATACACACCTATTACCTATTTTTTAATAATTTATCCTGATATAGATGTCCTAATATAGCTATATCCTGATAGTGGAAAAGACAAGAATGATGGGCAAATTATCGATTGAAAATACTTAGGAGTTAGAAGAAAGAAATTTTTTGTTTGTTTCATTTGTTTTTCTTGAGACACAGTCTCACTCTGTTCCCCTGGGTAGAGTTCCATGGTATCATAGCTCACAGCAACTTGAACTCTCAGGCTTGAGCAATCCCCTTGTCTCAGCCTCCTGAGCAGCTAGGTCTATAGGTGCCCACCAAAAATGCCAGCTAGTGTTTCTATTTCTTTTTTTTTTTTTTTTTTTTTTTTAGTATATATGGGATCTCACTCTTGCTCAGGCTGGTCTGGAACTCCTGAGCTCAAACAGTCCATCCAGCTCAACCTCCCAGAGTGCTGGGATTACAGGCATGAGCCACTGTGCCTGGGCCAAAAAAAATTATTCTTAGCCGACCTTTTTTGATTTTTACCAATTAAAACATTACACATCCTTTTTTAGATCATATAGTAATGGCCAAGCAACTATTGAATATATGCAGCATGAGGTATTTAATTTTTTTAAAAAATGAGTTATGAATATGAATTCCATTACCTTTCATGTCTTTATAAATGGATTTTAAAAAACGTCAGCTTTCATTACAATACCATATCCATTAATGTCACAGGTAAAACATAGAGGCTAAAGAACATTGTCCAAAATGCCAACTCTGCTATGCTAATATTTTATGGGTTTTGTTTCATGTTGTTTGTTTTTTGCCTCTGGGAGAATCTGGCAATTATCTTGACCTCTCCTCCTTGATTAATGAATCTATTGTTAATCTGCAGACCTAAAAGCACAGCTTCACTGCCTTTTTTTTTTTTTTTTGTAAGCTTGCAAATGGCTTCTCTCAAGAATTAAGACAACCTTTAACAAATCTAAACAATGAGATTATAGACATGAAAGTACACTGCTAGCTGCTTTTTAAAAACAAAGTCCTGAGGAAAAGCGGACTGTGAATGCCTCCAGAAATTGCCCAAGTCGGGGTGTGTTTACGGAGTGTCTGCCGTGAGAAGACTTCACCTGCAGCCTGTTATGAAAGAAATAAAATGACCATAACCTTCATTGTCATTAATTGTCCTCATATCTGATTCAAAATTATCCTTTCAATAAAAATCTTAAAAAGAAATTATCTTAGTTATCTACGTTCTTTATTCTAACATACAAATTTATAATTTTGCGTCAATTAAGTGAAGCCTGCCTAACCAGAAAAACTGCAAAGATTCTTACACATCTAAGTATTCCTTTCCTGACACACGTGGGTCATCTTGTATGTCTTTGGCACAAATTTTCTCTTGTCCTGTAATAATATTATAAGTATCACTATCTATATGGAGGCCATATACTTGCCAAGTCATGTATCGAAGCAAATAATAGTTTGCAGAACTGATATGTGTATACAAATAAATTCTTAAAATAAAAATTTAAAGAAACATTTCTGCTGTAAAGCTTTGTTGATGACAATAGGTTCATGTGTATTAGAGCATTAAATCTAAAAAGTGCTTTTCGTTGCATTTTGGTTCATAATCCACCACTAATTAAATGAAAGTATTTCAAAGCTTGTAATGAAGACTTGTATCTGTAGAGGACAACTCCTGGTTTTGTTTTAGGCACTACTTAAATATAAAGACAAAATATTACTGACCCAGTATCCGTTTATATGTTGAAAGCAGATGTAATTTTTGTCTTTCACTGCTAGTGATTTTATCGAGAGAAAATATATGCATAATGTAGAATATTATAATGTTACATTTTATTTTGGGTGATAGCTGTGTTGTAAGGTATGCAGCAGCCGTCTCTGTCCCTATGAACTAGGTGCTGTAGTACCCTTTCCCAGGTATGAAAAAGAAGAAAATACCTTCAGATGTTGCCATATGTCTCCTGTAGAACAACATGGACAGTTAAAAAATTCCTGTCCTAGAAGTTCCTATTAATGATACTGAGATACTGATAAGAAAGCCACCCAGGTGTGTCCAATTATAATTACTACAGGACAGGCCAAAACACAATGGCTCAATCCTGGTCATAGAAAATAAAATATACATAAAATTTCAAGGAAAATATACCGTGTTTAAAATTGAAAGAGTTCAAAATTTATGAAAATACCACTAAGTATTAAAAAATAGTTTTAAAAGTTTTACTGATTATATATAGGTGTATATACATATGTATATATACATATATACTGGTGTAAATTTACTAGATTGTAGTAATAAACAATGTGCCTTTGAGCCAAGATTGTATATGAAACCAGCACATTGTACCCCTTGATTGCACTAATGTACACAGCTATGATTTAACAATTAAAAAACAAAATAAATAAATAACGTGCCAACCATTCTATTCCTTTTTACATGTCAAGAGTCCTCAGACAAAAAGGAAACTATCAGCATTTCAGAATGCATGTGACAATTTCAAGAGTGCTTTTTATCTCCTTTTTAAACTTCTTTATCTATCATTTCTCAAATATGTATGGCCATGAAATTCTTCCAATTTTTGCCTAAGAAAACTTAGTAACAACAGACCACACTTTTTGAAATTCTGGGGCCTGTCCTCCCTACCTCGGATCTGAAGCCCTGGCCTGGTGTGGTATGTTCTTTTACTATGGTAATACGAACCCTACAACCACCGTTGTTCAAAAAACATCACTATAAACAGACTGACATCGCTTTATTTTCTAATATGGATTCATTTTCCATGACATAGGGAAATCAATAAACATGGGCTATGTAAGCTCTGAAATACACAGAACACTACACTTTTATTTTAGACCTTTAAAGAATATAAATTTTATATTAAGAAAATAAAAACATGTACACTGTCATAAAAACTTCTAGCAGCATTAAAAAAAATACAATGAAACAATAGTCTCCTTTCTATCCCAGTACTTCAGTCTACTGTGTTTATATTCTTGTACAGTCTTCCAGAAATACGTATTGTCCTTTGAATAGTGTATTTGTGTGTATATTTGTATACACATACACAAATTGGAGAGTATTTTACTCAACATTTTTCACTTTGCATTTTTTATGTCATTACAAATGCTGGGGAAATTTTCATATCAACCATATCAGCACTTATAAATTCACTTATTCTTTTTTTTTGGCAGGGGAGGGGGCAGACTCTCATTATGTCACCCTGGGTAGAGTGCTGTGGCATCACAGCTCACAGCAACCTCAAACTCTTGCGTTTAAGCGATTCTCTTGCCTCAGCCTCCCAAGTAGCTGGGACTCCAGGCACGGGCCACAAAGCCCATCCTTTTTTGTTGTTGTTGTCATTGTTATTTAGCGGGCCCAGGCTGGGTTCGAACTCACCAGTCCCAGTGCATGTGGCTGGTGCCAAGCCTCATTCATTCTTTTTAATAGTTTCAAAATATTCCAGTGGGTGAATATATTATATTTCATTTAGTTAGTGACCTACTGGTGGTTGTTTTGATTGAAAACAATCAGTTCTCACTGTAGTCAAAGCTTTAAAGACAGTTTTTGTCCTATAGAATCTTTATATGTAATGTGTAAATATAACTTTCCCTAACATGCCTAACATTATTTTTGCATCATTAAATATTTCAATTTCTGCAATTTGTTGCTCAAAAAGCTTCTAGGTGATGAAATTTGTTTTTCTATTAATTTATGAGTTAGGGTAAATAGCTTGTCCTGTGTTTAAAATCTACTTTTTTTCTCGATCTCTGTGTCCATGCTATTTTCCTGATGACTTTTTGAAAACCCATGGTTTGCTACTTATACAGGCCTTCATATTCCAGGTTTGAGGGGGAACTACAGAATGCAAGATGATTAGATAGTTTGAAATATACTCAGGATCTAAGAGAAAAGCCTCTAACTAGTGGGCAGTGGCTTGGATTTTTCTACTTGAGTCATTACGAAAATTAATATGATAATAGTTTGGGTGAAATCAAATGACTTTCCTCCTCATCATTTAGTGATGTAAAAGGATATTCTGAGTCATACCAAAGGAAAAAAAAATGTTGCCAAATTTGAAATGGATTGCCAAGAATATTTGCTATAAATAAAGTTAACATTTGATATTAAATGTAGCATGGTAATAAGGCAACAGTGTATTTTGTCAGCACCAATCCTTGTGGTTTGACATTAAGCAGATGCTATGACTGCCACCTGCAGAATTGCATGGCTTCTAAGTTTTCCATCAAAAAAAAACACAAAAAAACAAAATTCTCTTCATCATAGTGATTATTGAAGATGGTCATAACTTATTATGATTTTTGGGGATCTTCCATAAAGCACTTGGAATATCAGTTGTGGCATTCTGAAAGGATGAATGGGCAATAACCAATAGAAGATTGTTATTATCAGTCAGTCTTTGTTTACAAGAGAACATTCAATCCATAATACTTTATTTTCAAGAATCTAAAGCATACTATCAGAGCAAATATTCTATTATCTATGTCTTCAATACCTAGAATGATCAAAATGTGGTAAAAACTTGTTTCAAAGATGTTATATTTTATAGTTCCCTTTGAGTCAGAATCTTATATAATTTTCTACAATCCTCCACTTCAGCTCAGTTATAGTCTTGAGGATAAGGCATTATTTTCAAAGAACAATCTGTCCATTACTTAGAAAATTGTTCTATGAAAATCTATGACAATTGCTCACCTTTAGATGGTTTCTTTCTTAATTCAATTTCATAGCTGTTATCTCAATAGAGCCTCATTAATGTTCATAAATGTAATAAGTTAAGCAAAATACTTTTTAAATATACAAGTAATTAATAAGAACTCCTCGAAAATGGCATAAAATTCCTGAAATTATGATTGACTTATTATCTTTGTGTTACAAGTATTTTCATTCAAAAATACTCATTTAAGAGGCATTCATGATTTAATTGTGCATCAGTCACTGCTTTATGTGCCAGGATACAGCACTGAACACAATGGTAAAACTAATGTTCTTTCCATTTAGTAAAGCTCCACGGACAAGAAAAATCAGAATAAAAAGAAATATTCAGTAGGATAACTGTATACCAATAACAATTATCTCTAATATCTTCTTCTGGAGCTTTTTATGGTGAAAATTGATCTAAAGTAAATTGTAAGCAATTGAAATTTTGAGGCATCATTAAAAAAAAAGATACATCATATTGCTCGTGCTGTATCAGAATTCAGCTGTTTTCCAAAGTAGGGCATTTTTGCGTTGTCTCCATATATCGGCCTGTATGATCCTCTCTTTCACTTATTTGACATTATATTGTATTAAATGTTGCATTATGTAAGATGTCCCTAATTATCCAATTTCATTGTCACTCAGCATGAGAAATCATTTTTACTGGTTTCTTTTTTTAAACTTTTACAGAGATGGCACTCCACTTTTTTTTGCAGTTTTGGTTGGGGCCAGGCTTGAACCCACCACCCCCGGTATATGGGGCCGGTGCCCTACTTCTCGAGCCACAGGCACTGCCTATTTTTACTGGTTTCTTATAGGTCCTCCCAAAGACTGTTATGCATACTTAAGTAAATAAATATCAATGTTACTTTCCTTATTTTTTACGCAAAAATACCATATCACATCCAGTCTATAATTTATTGCTTTTAACAAAATATTGTAGATGCTTTACAGATTAGCACATAGTTTCTTCAATTTTTATAGCTACACTCCTGACCTATTCCATTTTGTGAATATATCATTTTTAATTGTTCCCTAAATATTTAATATACAACAATTGACATCATTCCAAGCACATATAGATGTTGAATAATTTGTTGGTAGTATTTTATTGTAATTTCTTAAAATAGTCTCACATTTGGCCAGTGTCATATTTTAATCTGACAAATAACATGTGCTCCACAAATGCTACTATTAAGTTAGAACATATCAATGTTATCTTAGGAAATACGTTTGGATTTGTTGTTTGTGCCTAAATTTTTTTTAAAAAAACCGTACTTCAAATTTCATTAAAACAGAAGAAAAAAGTTGTATTCAATCCACCTGGAGAGTCACAGAAAAAGAAAAGTGGATTAGCAGGAGGTAATATAGGACTAGGCTAAAAGGGTCCAGATAGATTATTAGAGAGAGATCTTTAATATCCGTGATAGAAAGAAAATAAAAGCTGTTATGGGAAGGCTGCTCTATTGAGAAAATTATCTTTTGAAAAATATTTTCACACTTTATGGGGGCAAGACATGATTGCAAGAGGGACTTTACCTAACAATTGCAATCAGTGTAACCTGGCTTATTGTACCCTCAATGAATCTCCAACAATAAAAAAAAAAGAAAGAAATAAAAGATTAAAGAGAAAAAAAAAAGAAAAACATTTTCATGCATTGTTGAAGTGAAAATGTTATGATTATGAATTATCTTACTGGGAAGGAGACACACCAGTATGGAAGTCCGTGGGTGAAAGAAGGGCGACAGATAAAAGGAGCAGACGGTAGAGACACGGGGATTTCTTGCACACCCGTCTAGTCCGTGCTTTGCTTCTGTTTATTAGGATCCAGAGTTCTTTGGGGGAAGTGTTATTTATACTGCTTTATGATTTACATTAAATTTAGCTGATGGTGTGGCAGCCATGCCGTTGGAGTAAAACTCAGTTCAGCCTAAACTCAGAACACAGAGTATTTCTGTTACCAAAATGATTGGTTCTTTCTACCTAAGACCCAATAATTAGCTTAGAACTGGTGACTTTGGCCAGGAATGCAATATGAATTTTTATTTCCAAACAGCGTGGGGAATAGCTAGAAAGCTTAGAGCTCCATGAAGTCTGAAGGATGTCACTTGGGTATAAACCTGGCTCACAGAAGAGTGCGCCCCCGAAGAGTCCCTGCAGTCTGGCTCCAGAGCTCTACAGTTCAAACCAGGCCTGCACATTACACTTCACCTAGAACTTTCAAGTAGACGATCCGCGTTTTTCTCTTACTATTTCAGTTAATTTGGCTTGTATTTTCTATTTCTTTTAGTCGGAAATATCCTCATGAATTTAAAAAAAGGAGAGAAGAGGAGAGGTGAAGAGAGGAGCTGGAAGTGATTATGATTTGCTTATTTAGAAAGTCTCTTCAATTTCCTGTCTGCTTTTAAAAAGGGACAAGTAAACAGAGTTCTGATTATATATATTTTCCCATCCATATCTGTATTTTATCTCTATCTTTATATCTATCGGTGTCCCTAATCTCCCTCCCTCATTTTCTTTCAATGCAGGTGTCCCTGTGCTTTGGATTCTTTATTTTATTTCCTTTATATTTCTGTATTAAAATGAATATACCTATAAAATATGTCTTAATTTATGCTCCATCAGATTATGTTATTTTAAAATTATGTTTGATCACTATTCAGCCTCAAAGCATTATATTGAAGTATGCAGCTATTGAATCCATTCTATAATAAGCAGTTCAGGGATAGCATGGATGGAATCAGAAAAAGAAGTTACACTGTAGTAACACTTACGCCATCTTTCCACGTTCTGTTACTCATTGAGCTTCTCAAATACGAATCTTAACAACATACATGCAATAACATAGCCCATACACTGCTGAGCACAGAGGATATTGAATATTTGAACCAAGTACCCAGGTCTGTCGTTAATGTTCTCTAGACTTGTGATGTTGTATCAAAAAGAGAAATGAATTCTGGACAGGCCCAAGCCACGGAAGAAAAGAGCGTCAGAATTTGAAACTGGCAATTAGTGTCATAGGTGCATGAGAGCTATAGGAAAAAAAGAGGTTTTCTAACTAAATCAGCCCTGGGACCCTTATAAATAAATGACACTCTCATGTATTTCACCAAGAGGTAAACAGAAAGAGTCTTTGAAGAATGTAGGCAAGAAATGTCAGCTGTACTCTTGCAATATTTATTACGAAGCAATGATAGTCCGCATTTGTTGATAAGGGTACATAACAAGTGTTAGGTTTAGGTGGTAATGATCTTATATGACAAGGCGTAGAAACTGGTTTTGTATATAATTCTGTGCCCATGTAAGTAACTACTGATAATGTCCCTTTCGCTTTTAAACATTGCCTAGTTTAAAGAATAAATTATGTGATCTTACTTAGGAAGGTAAGTCATCGTGTAAATATATAAGAAAGGTTAACGAGAGGAAATTTTAACAGTGTGGATATATATATATATATATATATCTTACATACTTACACATAGTATGTACACATACAAATAAGTGTTCCTTTGTTATCAAAACATCAGCAAACACATGATGAAATTAGGAAGTTTATTGACGATTTAAAGTTTTCATCCATCCATTGTTCCCTCCAGAAAAGTATTTCTTAACTCTTACTCTTATCTTCACAGATGTTGAAATACAATTTCTTAGTTAAAACAGCCAACTGGTTCTTCATCATGTTAATAGCGCAGTAGAACAATTGCTATAATCAGAATTGGAGAAAGCGGGGGCAGGAGATGAGAAGGGAGGTAGGCAAGAGGGGAGAGAAGATGCCACTGACTCCCCTCCCTCCTCCCATCCCCCCTCCCCTTCTTACAAGGGTACAAGTGAAATTTACTAAATGCAGAATATAAATGTCTTAACACAATAACTAAGAAAATGCCAGGAAGGCTATGTTAACCAGTGTGATGAAAATATTTCAAATTGTATACAAAACCAGCACATTGTACCCCATGACTGCATTGATGTACACAGCTATGATTTAATAAAAAAATAAAATAAAATAAATAAAAAAAGAAGGGAGAAAAGAGAAGCTGAGTGACATCAGCATATAATCCATTAAATTTCATTTTACTAAGCAATTTTTCAACTGTGATGAATAATAAAATAATGGATAACCAAGAGAGAATCTAAAAGTAAGAAGATATCCTCCCCAAATAAGTGCTTATTCATTCAACAGATGTTTATCATTTCTCATAAAGTACCTCGCGGTTTTACCCTACTTTATTAAATTTTACCCTGCTATATTAAACCTTACAGGCAGCAGGTAGAATATTCCTTTTAATCTCAGCACCGGGGTGCTGTCCTTTGCACTCCCAAATGGATATCCTGAAGACCTCACTCAAAATCTCTGCAGGCCACATGGCAAGTGAATGTGGTGGATGTTGTGAAAGTGTTTTCTACGGAAACTGTATTACTGCGTTTGTCTGACGTGTGACCAGGAACAACATCCACTTACACAAATTGAAATTTTATGAGTAACATCTTGCACTCCAGGCCATGGATTTTATGTGATTTACAGCTTTCGATCTGACATGGAAGGTTTTACAATCTGTTTTCTTTGTTAAACATATTTCTTCTGTTAATCTGCATTATAGAGGGGATCTTCGCAAATAGAATACTTAGATATTTTTCTCATTTTATTTCTTCTCATTTGCTTGTTTATATAAACATATAAAAAACAATAGGACAGAGAACTATGAAATGGCAGTGCTGCTTGGATGCCTGCGAGATTGTGAAATGCTAGACTAGAAGGGTGTTGCTAGGAAGCTGCTGAGGCTCCCTCACTGTAAATTAGCCACTCATTACAGCCAATCAGATAAAGAGCCTTACATGGGATGACTAGGGGATTTTGAGCTCTTTACTCTACATTATTTGCTAAAGATTGCTGTGCTAGCCACATTTCCTTCCAGTTGATTAAAATGCATATATTTATCCTCCCATTTTATCTTGTCATGCAGTTCTACACTCTGCTGCTAAGAAATTGTCACACAAAATCACAGGAGAGACGATTTCAGTAATGCTGAAAATTCATCCCACATTTTCCTTATTGTTTTAGCTTTTTCTTAGAGATTTTTCCAGATTTCATGACCAAAGAATTTTTTCTTTTTAATTTTTGTTTTTCAGTATCTCTCATCCAGGGAAGGTGTCTGTAGGTGAGTCAAATTATTCTATTTAAGCCTTGGTGCTGCTACCAATGTGAAGTTGGTGAGTCAGCTGAGCTACTCTCTCCTGGTTCTCTAATCTTAGCAATGGTGATGATGATATTTCCTGCACACTTCACTTCAAAAACTCATTCTCAGAATCATGTAAGACATCACAAGAAAAAAGCATTTTGAAAAATATATAATGCTGCAAAAAAGTTTTGGGGTATTTTTGGGTTATTATTCTTTAAGCTACAGCACTGTTTAATAGAATTCTCCGCAGTGATCAAAGGAACTTTGGAAAATGTGGCTGGAAGCGTGAACACGTGGTGAGTTTAGTGATGAGGAGCTGAAGTTTAACTGGGCATAGATGGCTAGTGGCTACCACATCAGACACCACAGATCTACAGTGTCCACTTACAAATAATCAACGATTAACCTAGTAATTCAGGTTAGTCTAGAAAAGATAAAAATTAATGACACTTGGATTTCTAGTTTTCTCTGGGATAGACTAAAAGCAAACTATCTTAAAAACATCTCAGATGAAGAAATTAATTTGATAATGACTGTATTGTTCATAGCTATATTTTACAACTGTATAAATAATAAAACACTTTATATTTGACTCGTGAGAATATATAAACATACATATATGAAATCTATTTATCTAGATAGTATGTTTCATGAGGTTCACTGATTTTATTGTGGAAGGTTCATTAGGGAGTCAAAAAATTATATGCAAAGTTTTGACTATGATGCTTTTATACATCCCCTTGGTTGATTTGTTCCATTCTCTTTGATATGAATAGAAAGTATTTTCTCTTAGTAATAAATACAAGGCTAACTCTTCAAAATCCTTCTCTTTTGCAATTTTTCATCTTCTGTCACTCTCTATCCCACAGTAGACAACTTGCCTGTTTTTCTGCTTTCTCATATGGTCAATGGTTGGAGATTTTTAAGAACTTACTCTATACAAGACACTTGATAGATGCTCAAGATACTTCAATGAGCAGAATACAATGTCTGCCTCTCATGGTCACTACATTCTAGCAAAAATATTAATAGAATATAATTACAATATTTTATACACAATACTAAATTGGAGTGCTAGGACATTGAAATAGAAGGAGCAAATTGGAAACCACAGCTCGGGTACCAGTTTGGTTGTAAAGGTCCAGGAAGCCTCTAGGGCTTGAGCGCCAGTTAGCCAGCAGGGGGCAGTCAGCTGAGCAGCAGAACCTGTTATGGTGCCACCTCTGCCTGTGCCTTCCTCTCCACATGGTGAAATCCTACTTTTTTGTCCTACATAACTCACATATTGCCATTTTTGGAAAACAATCCCAGAACCTTCCTCATAACCAATCTTTATCTGTTATAGCATCACCATCTGGCATAACCATTTGTATTTATAACAAACTCCTCTTTAGACCTTGACTCCCTTTGGAGAAATACTCTTCATATTTATATGCTCTAGAATTTATATCTTGTGGCATCCTGCATAAATTTGCGGGATACAAAACAGCTAACATAAACCCTTTTCCCTTTAAGAGTTTAAATTAGAAACTCTAAATTTTGATACACACCAGGGATAATGATTAATGAATAACAGTTTGGGAAAGGGGGTTATTAATGAAAAGCATATTTCCAATAAATATTGTATATATTCTAATAATTATGTCTGTGATGATTTTAGAAAAGATAAAATAAAGATTTGTAAAAATAGTTCAAATACAGTAAGACATATAATACAAAGTAAAATTATAAGTGAGTTCAATCTCTCTGTGGAAATAGATCCATTGTCAGTATGATTGCAACCATCAAAGACAGCCCTTGTTTTTTTATTCTTGTGATACTTTACTAAGGAGAATGTTTACCAGGTAAAATTTACAAAAGATGTAAATGCTCAATGTTTTTCATGGCCGAATAGTATTCCATACACATACCAGAGTTCATGTATATATTACTGGGTCGATGGGCACTTGTGTTGTTTCCACATCTTTGCAGCTGTGAACTGAGCTGTTATAAACATCTGAGTGCAAATGTCCTATGTATCCAATGCTAATTTGAAAGAAGCAGATGAATAACAATTGAAGGTGAGAAGGAGGAAGGGGCTCAGTAAGCTCCCAGTTAATGGGTACAAGGCAGGGAATGTGGCACACCTCCTGTGTGAAGGACTCACATACAACTCAGACCTTTCTAACACATGGTAACAATGTAGCCTAATCATATGTACCCTTTAATCCACGATTTAAAGAAAAATTAAAAAAGGTAGCCCTTAAACGTTGCTAACTAAATTTGTAGCATACTCAATCACAGTCCTGAGCCTGTTTCCTCTTCCATAAAATGCAGAGCCTGTATGGATGGAAGCAATGTCTTCTAAAGGGTTTTCCATATACCTTTCTGAAATGTTAATACTGAAAAATAATTTTGGGGAGTTCCCAATTAAATAAATTCAGTAGATTTCTTTAGAATAGGACTGGCCAGAATATATCAGGCTAATGAACAATGTGGCTTTCTTAAGGGGCCCCTGATATGCCTTTCTCAAATGTATTTGAAGTGTGAGTCCCGTACATTGTTCATGCATATAGTTACAATAACAGAAATAAAAGGAAAACAATGGGATGCTATGAAATGGAATAACCTAATTCAGACTGGGTGGCCTGGGTCTCTAAGATCAGAAATATGATATGAAGGTTGAAAAGAAACTATGTAGGGCATGGGACAAGTATTTCAGAAATAGGACGTAGTATGTGCAGATGCGATAAGAATTAACTTGGTTCATTCATTTTAGGTGCTGAAAAGCCACAGGGGGTTTCACGTATGGAACAAGGGCACGAGTCAGAAAAAGCAAAGTGGCAGAGGCCGAGATGTGCAGGCAGCCCCCTCGGACAGAGAGAGGCAGAGATGAGCTGCCGTGCTTGTCGTTCATCAGGGCACCACTTCCTTCACTGGGAAAATCTAGATAAGAAAGAAGAAGGCCAGCTGGATTTAATAGTGTGCTTAATAACATCACTGATTTCCCTGCTCCTGTCATCAGCACATTCTGTCATGGCAAATCTGCAAAATGCAGCTCATCATCTGGTCCTCTGAGTAACTTCAGGAGCCTGGGCTTAAATCTGAGTTCAGTGGAAAGACGCTGAGTATCTTCAAGCAGAAAAGTGACATTCATTCTGCGAAAAACTCACCGTGAATGTGATATAAACCAGAGACACGTGTTTCTACCCTTCCCTGGCTTACCTTTACATATCTAAAATGTTGTTACCTTGTTCTGTTGACAAGTCTGAATCAGTAAGTTTTTATGTCTGCTGAGGAAGAAAGGAAAGTAAGGGATTATTCACATTTTTAAAGTAGGTGTCATTGCTCAACATCACCACTTTAATCCTCTAAATTGTCATCCTCTCTTTCCATTCTTGGCCATACTGTTTCTGTTCTATCCAAAAATGGAGTGAAAAGATTTATTTGAGCAGGATCTATTACAGTATATCTCTTCTTTCTCTTGCCTAGTCCCCATTACAATTATTCTGAAGAATTAATTTTAATTCTCTTTTTCTTGCGGCACAAACTTTGAGTTCAGATAGCTATTTTTCCTTTCTCCTGAACGCTGTAGTTCCTTTCCTAAGGAATAATCCGTTTAGAACTGCGTGCACCGCCATCTAGTGGTAAAGGAAGTAATTGCTTTCCAGAGCAAAACAGCAGCACGCTGCAAATGGGATGCTTTCCATAGTTCGGCTTAAAATTTAGTGGCACTATTAGTCAGTGGGCAGCGAGGAACAGGCAGCATGGTGTTTTATGTTATTCTACATAAAACTTTGAAGTTAAAAATTAAATTTAATAACTCTTGAATTATTCACTGTTAAAAATATTCTTTAGAAAGTTATAACCTGTTTGTACTAAAATATGTTAGGTTATAACCTGTTTGTACTAAAATATGTTAGGTTAGGGGTGGCGCCTGTGGCTCAGTCGGTGGGGCGCCGGCCCCATATACCGAGGGTGGCCGGTTCAGGCCCGCCCCAGCCAAACTGCAACCAGAGAATAGCCGGGCGTTGTGGCGGGCGCCTGTGGTTCCAGCTGCTTGGGAGGCTGAGGCAAGAGAATCGCTTAGGCCTAGGAGTTGGAGGTTGCTGTGAGCTGTGTGAGGCCACGGCACTCTACCAAGGGCCATAAAGTGAGACTCTGTCTCTACAAAAAAAAAAAATAAATAAAAAAAAAATAAAATATGTTAGGTTAATGGAAAGGCAAGCTAGAGGTTACACGATACTCTTAAATATTTAGACTCTCCCAGAGTGAAGTTTATAGATATTTAAAAATAATTACCTTTTGCTGGTGACATCACAGATAATATTTTCCCAAAAGTTCTCCTATATAAACAAGCTAAGAAATTACTCTCTGTATGTCCAACTAATTATTTATAATTAGTACATAGCTATCAAATAAACATATAGGTTGCTTTATGAAATAGAAGAATTTCCATTATCTATACTTTGAATACAAAGTTCAATAACTGACATCATGGCCCTTGAACTGCTTAGCACTTTTATCTGGAAAACACATTCAAAAAAGATAGAAAAGTTTTGAATTCTATAGGAAAAAATAGAATATTGTGTAAATTAATATTGTGTGTTCATCAATAGTGTATAAATTAATATTGTGTAAATTATTCCTGCTAAATATTATTGAATGCATGCATTGTGTGAAACATAATTTTCTTTTCTAGATGTTATTTTAGTCACAAATTTCTCAACTGCTGATATAAGAATCCAGCTGGATTTAACCTCCCTCAAAGAATTGGATGGAGTAAGTTAGCACTCCCAAATTAGTAGGTTTTTAATGAGCACACTCACGGACCAGCAGAGACCTCGTATTATGAAAAATGTCTGACCATGGAGTCAGGGAATAAGCATAGCATTTTTCCTTTAGTTTCTGTTTTCTGATAAAGTACAATAAAGTCATGATTAAATAAATAAAACTGCTGACATTGTAATACGCAATAAAATGTTATAATCTTAAGATATAGTTTTATAGAAAAATGCTTTAGTAGTCTAAAACTCTGAAGGAAAAACCAGGGGAAATTTTAGGAATAACAGGAGCTTTTAAAAGGGAATTCAGATCAACACCAAGAAAAATATGTAAATTAATGTCTTTCACAATCATTTCCACTAGTCCTTTGGACTTTGATTATTTCTTCTAGACTCAGAAGAAAGTGATCCACATATTAAAAAGTTCCTTAGTTTCTACTCTTATTCTATTTGTGGAACGGAATTTTCCTATACGAATAAATGTGGGCTCTGCTACAGAAATTAAACAAAAGAGCTAATTTTCCCAAAGAACTGCTTACTTATGGAGTCTTTTGATAATTCAGACATCTGGACAGCTGTGTTTAATCTGTACTTAGTGTAACTCTACTTGCATTCAAATGTTCTATGAGAATTCAAAATGTAAAGCATACTTACTCATGTCATTTTTAAAACATTTAATATTTTAATAAATCCGCTAATTTAGTCATGCCGGAATGAGAAAGTAGCTTAACTTTCAGTATTGCTGCACACACTGCCTAGTTCCCAAGGAAGAAGAAATGGGAAGATGGCATCCGTAATTTTAATCAAGCTATTAAAAGTTACTGCTGTGGCTGAGGGTTGCTTCAAAGAAGAATTGAAATATCAGGGTTTCAGAAGTTTGGGGCACAAAGATCCTTTTGTACTAACATTTCTACATAATGTAATTTTTAAAGAACAGCAAAGATGGACTGAAGAAATCTTTGCTGAAAAGAAATGTTAAAGTTTCATTAATTTTAGGCAAACAAATTCTCTTGGAAAAGTGCAGATGTTTAAATAGCACATTGAACTGAGAGTCATTCAAACATTGCATAAATTCCTTTAAAGTTGCTTTCTCCTGCTGCGCTTAATACCATAGTATCTGCGGTGTTTTGAAGCAAGTTCAAGAAACCCTGGGCTTGTGAGGAACAATAAAGAGGGTTGGGGCAACCAGGACTTATGTGGGGTGCTGGTGACAAAAACATAAATTACACAAATTTCTATCTAGTACCTCTGAAGGCCATAGCCTCCATTTGAATCTTTTGGTCTATTATCAGCCAGCCAAAGCCTTCATAAGAAATCCAGCTATTTTCACCAACACCGAACAAGTTGAAAAACAAACAAAATACCCCCCAAACATAATATTTCACCTTTAATTACAGTGAAGGTTGTAAACATTCTAAATGAATTCAGGTTAGTCTTGAAAACCAAGATAAAGTCTTAGCTTTTCCCCTAAACTCGTCATGTTTAGAAGCAAACTTTAAAATAATCAAAGAATTCAGTATGAGGAGTCCTTCTACCAAGGACCATACTACTCACCAATATTTCACAAACTTCCGTATACATAAAACTATGGGTGCCCTTTGTTAAGTGCCCAGGCAGAAGGTGGATGCTATGTAAGAGCTCAGTTATAGGGCTGAGCCCAGTCGAGGGCAAGAATGAGATGGATGGCTAGGGCCACACTTTGAGAAATATTCTACACTAACAGCTACTGATAATTTCAAATAATTAATCTGAGTGATTCACTTATCTTCAAGTTACTGAAAACTTCCAGAACTATGCTTTTCCTAGTCTAGTAGCATTCGTTACACTATCTCTGAAATAGTTTGTACTTGCTGTTACACTGCTCATGATTAGTTAATGGGCCTCATCATGGAGACTCAGTCATGCTTATTCAGCTAATCTCTGGTTTAATCGGGGTGGCCAAAGACCCCTTTGGTTTAATCTCAGGTAGCCAAAGGCCCCTGCATGCGTCTCATCTAGTGCCTTCCCCTTATAAACAGAGAACGTGTCCATTGCCTCACTCACTCCCTAGTTTCAATTAATTAAAATCTCCCCAGTCATCAGGAAGTCATATGCTGAGCATGGCCCTGTGACAGGAAAACTTATCAAATTACCTTCTTCCTTAGAAAATTAATTTACCATATTGCTAAATTATTTCCTGTGCCTATTTCAAATGCCAAGGTATTTTCCCACTCTGCTTGTTTTCAGATGCCTAAAATGTTCACATCTCTTCTATTTCATGGTATAATTCATGAAATATAGCCAATGCTTTTTGATATTTTAAAGACACATAGTTTTCTCATAATGACCACATAAAATTGTATCACTGAATTACCAAGTGATTTGGCAAAGATACCATAAATAAATTCAGTCTATTTTCTGTGGCACGGGTCTTAACCATTGTGACCCATAAACACTATTTCCATTTTTTTCTATTCCAATGTCAGCTGTTTTTCTTTTTATATCAACCACCCCAAATCCCTTTCGTAGGTTTGCATACACTATTCATTCATCATCCAACTGGTAGTAAATGTAAATGAAAATAACTATGTTAATGCCTCAAAAAAAAAAAAGGCTTGGAAGGAAAATTTGATTTAATTTAATTTTGTGAAGCCATAAAGAAGAGTTTTTTTTTATGGATTCTAATGATCTGTGATGCCCCACTGCCCTTCTCTGATAGCTACTGTAGTACTGACAACACTATATTATTCTCTCATATTTTCACTTTCTTACGATTGGAGCTAATAAAAGTGAGAGCAGCAACTGCCATAATTCATCTCTTTATCTCAAGGCATAGCACAGTGCCTGCCAACGAAACACTCACTCAGCAAGGAATCTGTCACCTTTTCCTCCACAATGAAAATATATCATAGGACATATTATTATACATATTACTGACTCACTGTTTTCTAGCACTATTCTGACTCACACAAATAAGTGGATAAGCATTTTATAGAAATAATCCAATATTAAAAAGACAGAGCTCAATTTTGTCTGATTTAATTTGTTGCTATATTATGCGATTTGATTTACTGTTCACAGATCTAAGGGTAGCCCAGTAATAACTCCAAAACTGCCACATTCAGGTGATCAACTTTTAGCTTTGAAGAGTTTTAAAATATGATCATAGGATTTTCTCAGTATTATACTCATATTTACATTATCGCCATTTGGCTGATGACCAAGAAATTGAAGTATTATTCAGCTATTAGAAGCTATTATTCTGTCTGTGGTTTTCAGATTGGTGTCATAGTCCCTTCACACAATGTTCAATAGTGAACAAAAAGGTCACATTGTCAAATATGTAAAATACATTTTAGTTGAGACAAAACCCAATTATTTAAAAACTAGCTATAGGACTCCTTAGCTTAACACCTGTGAATGTGCCTTTTGAAATTTTAATGTGGATATGAGGATGTGGGTGTGTAGGGTGTGTAATAGTCTATTAGGCAATATGTCTAGATGATTTGTTTAGAAACCGTATTTTGTTCTTTTTACTTCAAAAATCGTTTTTGGCTGTTCTATTAAATATTAGAAAAATGTTTTTGCAACTAAAATGTGTCTGAGAAAAGATAGTGTTCTCAAGACTGGGGTGGAGGCAAGTTCTCAGTGAGGAGGGCATTGAAGTACACAGAATGAGAGCTGTAACCTGTTGAGAATCTTGGGCATCAAGATTACGAGCAAGGTTGTAAGAGCTGGTTCGTATCAGGAAAAGATCAGGGATCTTTTAATCTAGGCAACTCCACGGAAGCTGAATAACGGAGAATTTTGGAAATGCCAGGAAGCCTGTAGCATAGTTCAGGAAGGAAGAGGCTAGTAAAGGATATATCAATACATTTAGTATAGGGAATTCCAATGACTCAAGTCTTTGTGACTTTGAAGGAAACCGTTTCAACCTGACACCCTGGAGTCTGTATGAGACTTCTTCTTGGTCTTGGAGGCAACCACTGAGGACGAAAGGTCTAGGAGAGCTATTGTCAAGTAAATTGAAATTCTTAGAAATATAGATTTTACTTACCTCTTTACTGTGCACATAATTTATAGTGAAAATTCCTTTATACCAGAGTTTCTCAAAATACAGGTCTGGTTACCTGTAACCTGGGAGAATTTTTTTTAATGCTTATCCCTTACAGAGAGCTATGAAATTCAAGCTCTGAGAGTACGCAAGAAACTCTGCCATAACTAACAAACACTCCATGTCATTTTATGCTTGCCAAAGTCTTTGAAGAGCTTTTATGGACTAGAGTGACAGTATGAAATTTCCTTAAGAGGGGTTAATGCATGTACCAGTTTGTAATGAAGCGTGCATGTGTGTGTGGTAGGGGGTGGGGAGCAGTTTGATAGAGGTTAAAAGAACAATGTTAAAGAAAGACAGAATCAGATTTTCTGCAAATTAGTTTCCACAGGATGTCTGATTTATTTATTTATTTATTTACTTATAGAAATCTCACTCTGTTGCCCAGATTAGCATGCCCTGGCTTCAACCCAGCTCACAGTAACCTCAAACTCCTGGGTTCAGGAGACCCTCCTTCCTCACCCTCCCAAGTAGGTGGGACTATAGGCACCCACCACTATGCCTGCTAACTTTTCTATTTTTAATAGAAATGGGATCTCACTCTTCCTCAGGCTGGTGGTCTCAAACTTCTAAGTTCAAAGGGACTTTCCCACCTCAGCCTCCCAAAAGTGAGGATTGATTACAAGCCACAGTGCGAGCCCTGATTCTTTTTTCTATTTCCCCCCGCCCCCAAGGTTGGAGAGTGTTGAACTGGTAGTGGTGACTTTGAGATACATGGTGTCCATAAAGTTCGTGTGCAATAATCACACAAAAACTTTATGGACCACTAATGGGTCACCACATATGCTCCCCTAAGAAATTCTGTTACGGTGGTAGTTTTCCAAAACTGTTATGAGAACGAAACTAGACTGAAACATATAATGTAAAACATATATTTACATTTGTCTAATTTCTAATAAATACAAATTGGTCATTTTCGAGGCCCAAATGTCTAGTGACTTGCTATTTTGGATGATTTTTGTCATTAGCAATCACTCGCAAACCAATATATAAGTTCGACTTAACATGTTCTATCCATCAGGTTAAACAATTTGAATAAACTTTCAGTTTATTTTATTTCTCACCTGCAATGCACACTATTTTTAGAATTTCTGTCTTTAGAAAGATAAGTGCACTTTAAATACAGACAATTTCATAGTAAAGGCTTTCTACTCCATTAAAGTTTGCCACCAATGTAAGTTTATCTATTAAAGAGAATGTAAGATAAAGGTGATTTGGGGGTGGGGGGAGGGATGAAGACCACTTTTGTCACGCCCCTGATTTCACAGAACTTGATAATAGCTTTCTGTTTTACTGTTAAGGTTTTAATTACAAGCCAAACATAACCATTAAAAATAGAATACTTCATTCTAGATTACATTGCTCATTATATTTACTTCTTAGGAGATTTTTAGAACTGGGGAAAAGCATAAATTTAAAATATAGCATAAACAGTAAGTGCTTACATACCAGTATCTATTATTTTTACAATATTTTACATTCAAGTACATATCTTTATGGGTGTTTATCTTGCAAATGGATCATAGTCAAGAAGTAGAAAATAGAAGTGTGAAGAAATTCTTGCCATTCCCTTTTATTCAGTTCCTTCTCCTAAAGAATACATTTATATTTTGAAAACATTTCCACTGACACTTTTTATACATTCTTATTACTTTAATTTTCCTAATATATACATATAAATTAAACACGAAATGCATGCATTTTTCCTCTTTATCAAACAAGATGGTTATATATATTGTTCTGAAACTTTTGTCATTTTAAAATAAAATATTCCTTTTCCCAAATTTAAGCGATGTTTAAACAAACTTAACCAACACAGTTTAATTCTAGAATGAACATATAAGATATATGAATAAAAAGTAACGTGCAGAGAAATAGCTCGCCATAACATTAATTTCATTGATACTTCCGAATTCCGTGGTGTGAATACCTAATTCTCACTCCTGTTCATTAATAATGTTTAACAGAAGTGCTCAAACTTATGAAAATCTCTTCCTTTATGTAAGTTTAAGAGTAAAATTGTGAAAAATTATTCTATTTCGACATCAAAATTATCTTTTCTCTACCTTCTGTTTCTCGGCCTTCTCTTGGAGCTAATACTTTAAATATGTATCAATTGACCTGAGTCATTTTACAGTTGACATGACTGAATTCATTTTTGTGTTAGTGAAACAGGCCTAACTTATTCTTAGATATCATACAAGTGAGGAAAGAATTCTAACAGACCAGTAACTTAAGTTTAATTCTTTGTCTTTAATATACAATGAATGATACAACGAGTACAAATGAAGACCATATTTATATTCAACTTTTTAAAAAATTCAGTTGACTTTAAAATTGTGTCAAGAAATATAAACCTTAAAAAGGGGCATGGAACTCTTTTATGAAGTAAAACTATGGCTCTTACTCAGATATCATTGTAACTCATTATCATATCTACTTGTATCTATTTATTTTTTCCTTATTTAACAAAGCAAATTTTGCTACTTCAGAGCAGAAATCTCTCCTGTATCTCTTCATTAAATGTACACACCTACTTGAGCCTGTATTAATCTATTATAATCAGAAAAGTGTTCTCAGTCTAACAAATGTGAGCCTCCACAGATGCCTCTGGATCCCTTTCAATTAAACTTCCCCACACTCTCTGCAATCCATCCTGCTTTATTAGAGTCTCTGTCTCCACTGGGTTATCTCATCAACATGCTTTCATCTTTAAAAGAATGCACAAACCCCTCCCCCTCAAGCCCTCCTCGACTCCATATTGGCCTCAGATCCTAATCCAGCAATTACCTAATTTTTCTCCTGCCCTTCACAGTAAAACTTGGCACTCTGCCTTCTCGTCTAGTTGCCATATTTCCCTAGGAAAGATCCACTTCAGCCCCCTTATTTTCTCTCTGTTGTAAAGTTTGCTAAGACTTTCTCTCCTGCAGAATCTTTCTCTATCTGTAGAATGATTTTTCTTCTGCTGTTTTCAAGGTCTCATCTTCAGGATCTTTTCTCAGAGATCATCTTCTTTGCATACTCTATGTAAGTAACTTGTACATTTTCCTTCAGTTATATGTTAAAATATACTCTTACCCAGCCGTTAACACAACAGCCAACTCCTAAATGTGTAAGTTTTCTCATTTACTTGTATCTTCCCTTCTAGAATGTAAACTCGATGAGGGTGGTCCCATCACTTACATGGTAGCGAGGACATAGTAGTCACCCCCAATACATATTTGATAAATGACCAGATGGTTGGTCTAGGTCCCAGATGCTATGAGTGCAGATAAACTCATATCTTCCTTCCTCCAATATCTATTGACATAAACTTGCCCGCATACCATATGCACATGATACTTGAGCAATATGAAGGAGACGCACCTATAATCAAATGGACAAGGTGATGTAGCCATGGTTTCTATCTTCAGTGTGTGCCATAAACTGATTTTGAGCTTCTATGGCTAGAAAAGTCCACAACTTAAGTGAGTTAGTTTTTGGTTTGTGTTGCTTTTTTGCTTGCTTTTTAGCTTCTTTTAGAAGAGCTTGGGGGAGTATCCAGGCAAGAAATGGTCAGAAACCAGCAGAAAAGGTTTGTGAGAACTATGTGAAGACCCTAGGGGAAAAAAGTGTAGTTATAACTTGGGGAGAAATACTCTGGCACCTGGGGTGGCGCCTATGGCTCAAAGGAGTAGGGTGCCGGCCCCATATACCGGAGGTGGTGGGTTCAAACCTGGCCCCGGCCAAAAATAAATAAATAAATAAATGAATGAATGAATAAATAAAAACAATAAAAGAGTTTGGAAAACTTCAGAAAAAAAAGAAAGAAAGAAAGAAATACTCTGGCACCTGAGGTCTGGAAAAAATCTATAATCAGGCACTGACAAGGAATAGCTGGCACTATTTGGTGGCTCTGCAGCCAGCAGGAGTGGACATGTGAGAGCCAGTGAAGAAAAAAAAAATAGTGGGATGAATATTGCAGAATGATCACAGTTTGCAGACTGATTCTAGATATGCATAAGAATCTCCGTCCCTCAATTCATAGGACAAAAGGGCTAACACTTTGAGTGGAAGTAATTTCCAGAAATCAAATTGATAAGGGTCAAAATTGCCATCATTTATTCATTAAAATTAAATATGGATATATGTTTGTGCATATATAATACAACATGTCCTGTTAGGATCACACCTGAAGACCAAGTTTTATCCTGGAGAATCATGACCTGTTTTCTTTGGCATTTTATAGTGTGTGCTCTGCCATCAGGTTCCTTGATCAATGTATCACTATTTTAGTATCATTTTTCTCTTAAAGGTCCAGGCCAAGAACCAGTTGAAAGCAGAATAGCTTGAACTGCAATATTTGTTATGTCTGTCTGTCTGTCTTGTATGCTTACTCCTTGCTGAAATATCTGTTAGGAATTTGTCCTTCTACCCATAGATCATTGCCTTTCTTCTATGTCTGACATAGAGCTCAATACACCCTTTTCCTCATAATAAATTTCCCAAATATCAAGAAGATAATAAAATATAGAAAATAATTCGAACCCACACATAGCTTCCCAAACTGTACTATTTCCAATTATATCATGTGGATTATCTTTTTTAAAATTTTAATCTCCCCTACATAAACAACATAGAAATGAGAATTTTTCTTTTCTTTCTTTTTTTAAATTAACGGATAACATTGTGTGTTTTTATGATATACACTTCAGTACATATACACTGAAGAATGGTTAAATTTAATTAATAAATGCATAACTTCATGAGGTTATCATGTTTTGTGGTAAGAGAATGTATTCACTCTTTTTATATTTTTCTTTTTTTTAATTTTTTTTATTAAATCATAACTGTATACAATGATATGATTATGGGGCATCATACACTCACTTCATAAACCATTTGACACATTTTTATCACAGTGGTTAACATAGCCTTTCCGGCGTTATCTCAGTTACTGTGCCAAAACATTTACATTCTACATTTACCAAGTTTCGCAAATACCCCTGTAATATGCACCACAGGTGTGATCCCACCGATTCCCCTCCCTCTACCCACCCCCCCCTTTCCCACTTCCCCCTATTGTTAAGTTGTAGCTGGGTTATAGCTTTCATGTGAGAGTCCCAAATTAGTTTCATAGTAGGGCTGTGTACATTGGGTATTTTTTCTTCCATTCTTGGGATACTTTACTAAGAAGAATATGTTCCAGCTCCATCCATGTAAACATGAAAGAGGTAAAGTCTCCATCTTTCT
This sequence comes from Nycticebus coucang, assembly GCF_027406575.1. NCBI lineage: Eukaryota > Metazoa > Chordata > Mammalia > Primates > Lorisidae > Nycticebus > Nycticebus coucang. The sequence goes on along the minus strand of NC_069790.1, from coordinate 68,313,476 downwards.
TTAAGGCTGCATAGTATTCCATGATATACATATACCACAATTTATTAATCCATTCGTGGATCGATGGGCACTTGGGCTTTTTCCATGACTTAGCTATTATGAATTGGGCTGCAATAAACATTCTGGTACAAATATCTTTGTTATGTTGTGATTTTTGGTCTTCTGGGTATATGCCCAGCAGAGGGATTACAGGATTGAATGGCAGATCTATTTTTAGATCTCTGAGTGTTCTCCATATATCTTTCCAAAAGGAATGTATTAATTTGCATTCCCACCAGCAGTGCAGAAGTGTTCCCTTTTCTCCGCATCCACGCCAACATCTCTGGTCTTGAGATTTTGTGATATAGGCTAGTCTCATTGGAGTTAGATGATATCTCAAAGTAGTTTTGATTTGCATTTCTCTGATGATTAAAGATGATGAGCATTTTTTCATATGTCTGAAGGCCGTGCGCCTGTCTTCTTCAGAGAAGTTTCTTTCCAAATCCCTTGCCCAGCCTGCGATGGGATCCCTTGTTTTTTTCTTGCTGATGCGTTTGAGTTCTCTGTGGATTCTGGTTATTAAACCTTTGTCAGAGTTATACCCTGCAAATATCTTCTCCCATTCTGAGGGCTGTCTGCTTGCTCTGCTTACTGTGTTCTTAGCTGTGCAGAAGCTTTTTAGTTTGATCAAGTCCCAGTAGTGTATTTTTGAAGCTGCTTCAATTGCCCGGGGGGTTCTCCTCATGAAATACTCACCCAGACCAATTTCTTCAAGGGTTTTCCCTGCATTCTCCTCTAGTATTTTTATAGTTTCATGTCTTAAGTTTAAATCTTTAATCCAATGAGAGTCTATCTTAGTTAATGGTGAAAGGTGTGGGTCCAATTTCAGTCTTCTGCAGGTTGCCAACCAGTTCACCCAGCACCATTTGTTAAATAGGGAATCTTTTCCCCACTGAATGTTTTTAATTGGCTTGTCAAAAATCAAATAGCGGTAAGTAGCTGGATTCATCTCTTGGTTCTCTATTCTGTTCCAGATATCTACTTCTCTGTTTTTGTGCCAATACCATGCTGTTTTGATCACTATCGATTTGTAGTAAAGTCTGAGGTCTGGTAGTGTGATTCCTCCTGTTTTGTTTTTATTTCTGAGTAATGTCTTGGCTATTTGAGGTTTTTTCTGATTCCATATAAAACGAAGTAATGTTTTTTCAAGATCTTTAAAATATGACAGTGGAGCTTTAATAGGGAGTGCGTTGAAATTATATATTGCTTTGGGTAGTATGGACATTTTGATAATGTTGATTCTTCCTAGCCATGAGCATGGTATGTTTTTCCATTTGTTAACATTTTCAGCTATTTCTTTTCTTAGAGTTTCATAGTTCTCTTTATAGAGATCTTTCACGTCTTTTGTTAGGTAAATTCCCAAATATTTCATCTTCTTTGGCACTACTGTGAATGGGATAGAGTCCTTAACTGCTTTTTCAATTTGACTGTTGTTGGTGTATATAAAGGCTACCGATTTATGAATGTTGATTTTGTAACCTGAGACGCTGCTGTATTCCTTGATCACTTCTAGGAGTTTTGTAGTAGAGTCCCTAGTGTTTTCCAGATACACAATCATATCATCTGCGAAGAGCGAGAGTTTGATCTCTTCTGACCCTATATGGATACCCTTGATCGCCTTTTCTTCCCTAATTGCGGTGGCTAAAACTTCCATTACAATGTTGAAAAGCAATGGAGACAATGGGCAGCCTTGTCTGGTTCCTGATCTGAGTGGAAATGATTCCAATTTAACTCCATTCAATATGATATTGGCTGTGGGTTTGCTGTAGATGGACTCTATCAGTTTAAGAAAAGTCCCTTCTGGACCAATTTTCTTGAGTGTTCTGATCATGAAGGGATGCTGGATATTATCAAAAGCTTTTTCTGCATCAATTGAGAGAATCATATGGTCTTTGTTTTTTAATTTGTTTATGTGCTGAATTACATTTATAGATTTACGTATATTGAACCAGCCTTGAGACCCTGGGATAAAACCAACTTGGTCATGATGTATAATTTGTTTGATGTGTTGCTGGATTCTGTTTGTTAGGATCTTGTTGAATATTTTTGCATCTATATTCATTAGTGATATCGGTCTATAATTTTCTTTTCTTGTTGGGTCTTTTCCTGGTTTGGGGATCAGGGTGATATTTGCTTCATAGAACGTGTTGGGTAGCCTTCCTTCTTTTTCTACATTTTGGAACAGGTTGAGTAATATAGGTACTAATTCCTCTTTAAAGGTTTGGTAGAATTCTGACGTGAAACCATCTGGTCCCAGGCTTTTCTTTTTAGGGAGGTTTTGTATAGTTGATGCTATTTCTGAACTTGATATGGGTCTGTTCAACATTTCCACTTGATTCTGGTTAAGTCTTGGAAGGTGGCGTGCTTCCAAGTATCGGTCTATTTCCTTCAGATTTTCATATTTCTGAGAATAAAGTTTCTTGTAATATTCATTAAGGATTTTTTGGATTTCTGATGAGTCTGTGGTTATTTCGTCTTTGTTGTTTCTGATTGATGATATTAGAGATTTTACTCTTTTTTTCCTGATTAGGTTGGCCAGAGGTTTATCTATTTTATTGACCTTTTCAAAAAACCAGCTTTTTGATTTATTGATCTGTTGTATTATTCTTTTGTTTTCAATTTCATTTAATTCTGCTCTAATTTTGGTTATTTCTTTTCTTCTACTGGGTTTGGGGTTGGAATGTTCTTCCTTTTCCAGTTCCGTGAGATGTCCCATTAAGTTGTTAACTTCCTCTCTTTCCGTTCTCTTGAGGAAGGCTTGCAGTGCTATAAATTTCCCTCTTAGAACTGCCTTTGCAGTGTCCCAGAGGTTCTGATAGCTTGTGTCTTCATTGTCATTTTGTTCCAAAAAATTGGTGATTTCTTTCTTAATCTCATCTCTGACCCAGCTATCATTCAGCATAAGGTTATTTAACTTCCATGTTTTTGTATGGGTATGCAGATTCCTGTTGTTACTCAATTCAAGTTTTATTCCATGATGGTCCGAGAAGATGCATGGAATAATTTCTATTCCTTTAAATTTACTGAGGTTAGACTTGTGACCTAAAATGTGATCAATTTTGGAGTAAGTTCCGTGGGCTGATGAGAAGTATGTGTATTTAGTTTTGTTGGGATGAAATGTTCTGTAGATGTCTGCTAAATCTAAATATTGGATGGTTAGGTTTAAATCTAAGATTTCTTTGCTCAGCTTCTTTCTGGAGGATCGATCCAACACTGCCAAGGGAGTGTTGAAATCTCCAACGATTATGGAGCTGGAGGAAATCAAGTTACTCATGTCTGTTAGAGTTTCTCTTATAAATTGAGGTGCATTCTGGTTGGGTGCATAGATATTAATAATTGAGATCTCGTCATATTGAGTATTACCCTTAACAAATATGAAGTGACCATTCTTGTCCTTCCTTACTTTTGATGGTTTAAAGCCTACTGTATCTGCAAATAAAATTACAACACCTGCTTTTTTCTGGTTACCATTTGCCTGAAATATGGATGACCATCCTTTCACCCTGAGTCTGTATTTGTCTTTTAAGTTGAGATGTGACTCTTGTATGCAACAAATATCTGGGTTGAGTTTTTGTATCCAGTCAGCTAATCTATGCCTCTTTAGAGGACAGTTTAAGCCATTCACATTGATGGAGAGTATTGATAAGTCTGGTGGAATTTTGGGTATCGAGTTTTTCAAAGGTCCAGTGGACATTTTTAATCCTTTCGCCAGTGTGGAAGTTGGAGTTTGATCCGAAGTTTCTGAGTGAGTTTACTTTTGTGGTATAGGATTGGGTTGGTCATTGTGGAGGATAGGTCTGAGAACATCCTGAAGAGCTGGTTTACTTATGGCAAATTTTTTCAACATATGAATGTCATTGAAGTATTTAAATTCTCCATCATAGATGAAACTCAGTTTAGCTGGATACAAGATCCTGGGTTGAAAGTTTTTTTGCTTTAGGAGATTAAAAGTTGATGACCAGCCTCTTCTTGCTTGAAAAGTTTCAGCAGAGAGATCTGCAGTTATTCTAATATTCTTACCTTTGTACGTTATAGTTTTCTTTCGCCGGGCTGCTTTGAGAATCTTCTCTTTCATGTTAACTTTAGTGAAGCTAATTATGATATGTCTGGGAGATGGCTTATTGGGGTTGAATCGTGCTGGGGTTCTGAAGCTGTCTGCTATCTGAATTTCAGATTCTCTAGGCATGTCTGGAAAATTTTCTTTCATAATTTCATGTAGAAGGGCCTCTGTGCCCTTGGCAGCCACTTCATCATTCTCCGAAATTCCTATAACCCTTATGTTGTTTTTTTTCGAATTATCTGAGAGCTCTCTGAGTGAGTGATCCGTTTTTGCTCTCCATTTCTCTTCCTCTTTGAGAGATTGGGAGCATTCGAAGACTTTATCTTCAATGTCAGAAATCCTTTCTTCTGCTTGCTCCATTCTGTTACTGAGGGATTCTACTGTATTTTTCATATCTTTGAGGGCTGTAAGTTCTTGTTTCAGTGTGTCTAAGTCTTTGGTGGTTTTGTCTTTAAATTCGTTAAATTCTTGAGACAGTTTTTGAATTTCTCCTCGAATTCCTAATTCCATTTTATTAATCTTGTCTGCAAACCAAATTCTGAATTCAACTTCTGACATCTCAGCCAGTTGTTTATGAATGGGATCTTCAATCACATCTGCCGTATCTTTTCTTGGGGGGGTTGATCTATTCTGGTTTCATGTTACCAGAGTTTTTCCGCTGATTCCGCCCCATGGTTTACTCCATTTGGTTTTTCCCCTGGGGTTTTATCGAGGGCCCGTACAGTGTTGTGGGCTGAGAAACTGGGGCCCTGTCTGGTGTGGTGGAGCAAAGTGGTTCTGTCTTGTTTTCAGCTGGTTTCTGTTCGATCCTATTGCAACTTCTACTCTGGCTTGAAGTCTCAGCTGTGTGGAAAAATCAGCAATTAAGTCACCCCGCCTGCCCACCTCTGGCCCCAGTTGGAAAAGGAGAATCAAACCTTCCTACAATCGCACACCCAGGGCACCGCCTGAAAAGTCCTCAGTCTATTAGCCCAGTTCAAAAGGTCCGAATCAACTGTCTGAATCGGCACTTGTCTCGGGTGGAAGGGTTTAAGAGGTCTCTGGGAACTGGATCACAGGGGCCTGGTGACTCCTCTGACACAGCTCACCCCAGTGCAGCGTGGAGTCAGGAGGAGCCACCCAGCAAACAGAGCAGTCTGGGAAGGTTGACGTCTCCTTCCCCACTTTGCCCCTCCGTCGGACCCAGTCACTGGTATCTCTGCAGATGGCTAACCCAGTTGCCTGCAGTGAACAGACACTCCAGGGGTTTGCACCTGCCTGAATCGCAAGGAAGTCTGCCAGGCCCCCGCAGACTGCCGCTATCTAGCAGGAGGAGATGGGGCCTGACATCTTTGAGTGTTTGATGCAGGTGATGGGAAGGAGGTGTTCACTCAGGCTTAGCCCCGTCCCTGATGCATGCTGCTAACAGAACAGAACAGAACAGACAACTTTGTGAGGTTCTGTCTCTGTTCCTGTCGTCGCCTATAGGAGACGGGCTGTTTTGAGTTCAAACGTCTTTGCTGCTGGAGAATTGCGTCTGAACACCTCTCTGGGTCGGCCCGCCCTGGAGGCTTCCGGGTTTGTGAGCCGTCAGGTGGCCTCCTCTGGTTGCCCAGGGAGACAGGGGGTGTGGCCTCAGAATATCCAGAAGTGAGCGTTCTGCCGTTAAAGAAAAAACGGCTGTTGATCTACCTCCATGGAACTGCTGCTCTGGTGTGGGCACTCAGGCGACCCTTTTCTCCTCTGTCCCACGCCCCAGAGTCAGCACTGAGCGGCCGCAGTTTGTGCTGGGTCCACACCCCTTAAGAGATCCCCCAAGAATCAGAACTCTTGGGGGATGGGCCCCCAGACCCCGATTGGGAGCCCGGGGGGGGGGGGGGGGAAGCTAGAGTTTCATTCAGTTTCACGCAATACTACGGTCTGGGGAGGGCTCCTGCACTGCACCGCAGGGAAGTGCCGCCAAGGCTTGATTTCCCCTCAGCAGAGTGCCCTCTCCTCGCTCACGTGTCCCAGAGTCAGCGCTGACCTGATGCAGCTCAGGCACTGTGCACTCCCCTCGAGAAATCACCCAAGGAGCCGAACTCCTGGGGGATAGGCCCTCAGACCCTGAGTGAGAGTAGGGGTTCTCAGCTCTCAGCGGGGAGGCCAGATTCAGTCTTGGGCCCCGTATGCCCGGGGAGGGTTGCTGCACTGCACCGCAGGGAAGTGCCGCGAGGCGTGACTCCCCCTCAGCCCGGTGCCCTCTCCTCACTCGGCGCGCCTCAGAGTCAATGCTGACCAGTCGCAACTCGGGGACTGTCCACTCCCCTTGAGAAATCACCCAAGGATCCGAAGTCCTGGGGGACAGGCCTCCAGACCTCAGTGGGCGGGAGGGGAGCGCCGGGGATTCAGGGTTGCCGGCAAAGGATTCCCAAAGTTTTATTCAGCCCTATGTCCGGCAGGAGAACGCCACGGCACCCCAGTAGGGGAGGTAGGTCCAGTTTTTAAAAGGTCTCTCCTGTGGAGTGTAGTGGGAGGGCCTTTAATTTCTGCCCGCTTGTTCAATTGTGGGGCTCTAGAGCCGGTCTCATGGGGGAGGGGGACTCCCGTCCGCTTGGTGGTGGATTTTGTACCTTTTGTTTGCGTCCTTGTGATCACAACTTGCCTCAGCGGTGTTGATGTGCGTTCTTCAGCCTTCTCTCTTGGTGAGGCTCAAGTCCACCAGGATACTTACTAAATTCCTGTCCCTTAACTCTCCTTCTGGACGGGAGCCTTTGTTGAAAGCTGGCTTCAGTCCGCCATCTTGTCTCCCCCCCCCTATATTTTTCAAGAATACAATATATCAACTATAGTCATCTTTCTATGTAAAAGATCTCTTGAAATTTACTCCCCTCATCTAAGTACAATTATATATTTCTTGGCCAACATTTCAACATTTCCCAACCTCCTAACCTGCCCACTCTCTAGTATTTATAACTATCATTCTACTCCCTATTTCTACATCATTGACGTTTTTCAGACTCCACATGTGAGTGAGATAATGTGGTTTTTGCTTTTCTCTCTCTGGCTAATTTCACTTAACATAATTCAGGTTGTGGTTACAAATGACAGGAATTCTTTTCTTTTTCATCTGAATAGTACTCCTCTGTGTATATATATATCACATTATCTTTATCCCAAAAATAGCTTTCTGATGTAGCACATAAAATAAAACTGATTTATATCTAGAAAATCCATATTTAGATCATTTATATGAATGGTTATGTAGAAAAACTGCTGATCAGCTCCTTTAACTGAACAAACCTCAGAAATGATAAAAATTGATCAGAGGGAAATTCCACTGGTTTGTAAAGGTCTATCACACTCTGGAACTAACTGGCCCTTAATTAAAAAAGAGACTTACTCAAATAGCCGGGCGTTGTGGCGGGCGCCTGTAGTCCCAGCTACTCGGGAGGCTGAGGCAAGAGAATCGCTTAAGCCCAGGAGTTGGAGGTTGCTGTGAGCTGTGTGAGGCCACGGCACTCTACAGAGGGCCATAAAGTGAGACTCTGTCTCTACAAAAAAAAAAGAAAAAAGAGACTTAATCATAGGATTCAAAGAAAGGAAATATTGATCTTCCAGTGAGATTTTCTGAAAAAGTATTGAGAGGAAAAAGAGAGGATATATTATTATTATTATTATCATTATTATTATTATCAGCCACAGTGAGTTATGAACACAATCAGTGGGCATCTTATCTGTCCTAAGAAAATGTGACATTTATTTTTAGCAGTTTGGTTGACAATATCCTGAGAAAATACCCCAAAATGAACAGATAAAACTTAAAGAGACCCAAAAGGAGTGCTGCATATTGGTGGAATGGTATATCCTATTTCTTATACTAGGTCATAATTGTGGAGTTATTTATTTTACTAGTAGGCTTTATTTCAAGTCAATAAATGTTTATATCGGTATATGTGTTTCCTACATCCATTGTTTACAATTATTTTATAATAATAAATAAAAATTAGCATACAAAATCACACATATATAACAATCTGAACTGTTGATAAAAAGTCATAAATATTTTGCACCTTAAAAAAAACTAAAGGGAAAATCCCAACATAATCAGAGTGATTGACTTTCAGTAGTGGGAATGTAGGTGATTGTTTTTTCGTTAGTTAAAAAAATTGTCTGTAGTTTCAAGAATTCTATAGTGAGTGTTTTTAAATAAAATGCTCATTTTATTAAAAATATTAAAAAGTAAAACTGAAAATTATGTCTACATAAAAATAGAAATGAAAACTATATCTACACAAAATCCTTTATGTATGTTTTCATAGCAACTTTTAACAGCAAAAAAACTATAGACAGCCTAGATGCCCCTCAGTGGTATTATTACCACTATTATAATATTACCACTATTATAATGAACCATGTTATAAAGTGGAATATTACTCTGAAATGTAAATAAAGTAATGGCACATGCAACAATTAGAATGTATCTCAAAGTCATTAAGCCAATTCCCAAATTCTACATAGTGTATCATTCCATATATTTAACATTACCAGAAAATGTGTGTGTATATATATGGATGGAGAGCACATTAGTAACCATAAGTAATCCAAGGGGTCATATGATAGTTGTGAGGAAGGTGAGTGTTACTGTTTTTTTTTTTTTTGAGACAGAGTCTCACTATGTAGTCCTCAGTAGAGTACCATGGTGTCACAGCTCACAGCAACCTCAAACTCTCCGGCTTAAGCGATTCTCTTGCCTCAGCCTCCCAAGTAGCTGGGGCTACAGGTGCCCACCACAACATCTGGCTATTTTTGTTGTTGTTGCAGTTGTCATTATTGTTTTAGCTGGCCTGGACCAGATTCGAACCTACTAGCCTCAGTGTGTGTGGCCGGCGCCCTACCCACTGCGCTACGAGTGCCACCCATGAGTGTTACTATTAAGGCTAGCACAAGGGAAGTTTTTTTGGTAATGCAATAGTTTTGTGTATTTTTGGCATGAATCTACTCATGCAATAACATGATATAGAACTACATAGATGCATTACACCAATTTCAGTCTTTTGAATTTGATATTGCATTATGGCTATGGAAAATGTAAACACTGGAGAAAATTAAATGACGGGTATACAAGACTATCTTTGTAGTCGTACGACCTTTGTAACTTCTGTCTGGTTCTATATTACTTCAAAATAAAAAGAAAACTTAAAATTTTTTAGAGATTAAAATTTTCTATAGTATTTCATAAGAAATAAAAACTTATTTCTTTTGTTATTAAAAAGAAGAAATAGCATGTAGAAACTTTGGACAAACATTGCTTATCTTTCTTCCTATTCTGGTTGTGAGTCAACACAAGTGAAATGAAAGTTAATTAAAAACAATCCATTATGTATCATCAAAATATATAGTATAATACCATGGCCAAGACTAAAATTTTGTTGAAACTCTAGTTGAAAATAAAGTAAATATCCTTCTGGGCAGGTATAGTGCTAAATTCGAGAGTTACAACGGTGACTAACACAGATTTGGTTCCTTATCTCAGAAAGCTTACAGTATATTTGGTAGACAGGACATAAAAGTAATATCGAAATTTAAAAAATACTTGCAAAGATTAATGCCATCTATTAAGGGAACAGAATTGATAGAATAAATATCAGTGCAATCCTAATTTAGGAAAGGTGGTCAGGGAAGTCTTCTTTGGGGAGGTATTTCAGTTGAGGCAAAATCATCAGCCACTCTTTCATTAAAAAAACTCCCTAGGATATAAAAAAGAATTCTGCCTTTGTAGAATGTAGCTTTGCCACAAGGCAGGAGTGGTTGTATATTTGACACGTTTCTACAGAGAATTGCTCTAACTCCGGCAACTAGAAGAGTTTCTGTCACTTAGTACGCACTTGAATGTCCAATAAATTCCTGAGTATTAATTCCACTAGTATGCACATTAAAACAAAGTCTTCTGAGATTGGGAAAGATAATGAATTTGCAAGACAAGAAAAGAATTTAATATAGGACTTTATTTCTTCACTTTACATTGAAGTCTGCAATTTAAAAATATTTGATATAATGAACTCACAGAAATTGTTCTTTTTCTCACAGAATTGTTTAAACTTATGTTTTTAAGCTCTTTGCCCTATCTCAGCTTTATCATTCTTGAATTTCATTCCTCTACCTTTCTCTTTTACACTTCAAATATTATCTCATAAACAAAGCATAATGCTTACTAATGATGTACCTTTTTAATGGATTTCAGCCCAACTAACAAGAAAGTTAAAGATTTCTTTTTCTTTCTAATGCAACCAGGAGACATCTAAAAGCTCAGCTGTAGTCCATAATATGAATGAAATGAGTTTTATATGCAGTGACATGAGTTAGATGCCAGATCTAGGCTACTTCATCAGCCCCCCGACTCCAGCTTCCTTTTATGGCCACTTCTGAATCATTTGGTCCTTGTACCATAATCTAAACTGATAATAAGTCATTGAGGTTCAAAAACATTGCTCATTCAGCTTCTAACTTAAGGTGATGAGGATCTTTCAGGCTTGGCCTTTAATGCCAACATTTAAAAATAATGGTCCTGGGCGGTGCCTGTGGCTCAAAGGAGTAGGGTGCTGGCCGCATACGCCGGAGGTGGTGGGTTCAAACCCAGTCCTGGCCAGAAACTGCAAAAAATTAAAAAATAAAATAAAAATAATGGTCCTGGCTTGGTGCTAGGACACCAGCCACATGTACCAGGGCTGGAGTGTTCGAAACTGGCCCAGGCCTGCTAAATAATGATAACTACAATAAAAAAATAGCCCAGCGGGGTGGCACCTGTGGCTCAACAGAGTAGGGCACTGGCCCCATATCCCATATGCTGGAGGTGACAGGTTCAAACCCAGCCCTGGCCAAAAACTGCAAAAAAAAAAAAAAAAAAAAAAAAAAGAATAGCCTGGGCTCCTGGTGGGTGCCTGTAGTCCCAGCTACTTGGGAGCCTGAGGCAAGAGAATCGCTTACACCCAAGAGTTTGATGTTGCTGTGAGCTGTCAGGCCACAGCACTCTACCGAGGGTGACCTAGTAAAACTCTGTCAAATAAATAAATAAATATTAAAAATACTGGCTCTTGTTCTTCCAATCACTAGTGGATATTTTCCCCAGGTTTACAACATGTCTCAGTGAAAAATACCAGGCTCATGATGTAGCTCATCTGGAAGTACAGAACTAGATTAAAATGCAATAAACTTTAAGTAAGCCGTGCTCTACCTACAGTAATAACCTGACCAGGATTTCTAATAGAATTATAAGACTTATTATCTCTGAGGGCTCCTCTAATGGAGGTATTAGCATGCGTTGAAGCTTCATTTCACAGTGCAGTGCAGCCTGCCACCCAAACACCATCACCATTCCTCATCCCCCCATCATCAAGTACAGTACGGAATGCCAACAAAAACATTAAACTGGGGAAAAAGAGAATACTTAGGAAAAGTGGGTCCAGGGTATTTTTTTCTCCATTTTGCATTCTTTAATGTGTTATGGCCAGCACTACATCTTTATTCCTCAGTTTTTATAGAACAATGTGATTTTCATTCAGTAATAAAGATGTGGGAGAGCTAACCCCATGGATTAAACTGACAGCATCAGAACTTTGAGGACATTTCTAATAAAACATAGAAACAGAAACAAATTACAAACACAAGACAAAAGTGGAAAAAGAAAAAGTAGAAGAACCACACATCAAGCATATCCCCAGAGGAAGGGAGAAAGGGGTAAATACCAACAGGATCCTCCCTAAAGTGACAGACTAATCCTAAAATTAACATTATAAAATATAAACATGTATATTTCTAAATGAAATCATGTGCTCCTCTGGTATTTCTAAAAAATTATTGAGTATACAGTAATTTTACAATCTCAGTTTAATATTAGCATCTAACCATGGTTTACCATCTTTGCAGTGATTTAAAAAACATATCTAGAAAAAAAGTGCTTTTTTCTTCTATTTATTTCGATCTTATAGGTGACATAAGCAATTGAACAGAGTAATTAGTAAAATGTCTATCTAAGGCATTTGGGCATATCTTTAAGACAAAATATTGGTCTATTAAAATCACAGATAAAATACTGTCTTTTCTAAATTTCTTACCTTGCCGTCAATTAATGAACAATTCTTGTCAATGACAGAATACAAAATAGTAATACAAATCCACAGAGAAAGGAAAAGTCTGGGTGCCTGCAGTTTGTAATTCTCTTTTACAGCTTTTGCTGTTATTTGAACAAAAGGGCAAATTAATGCCCACTGACTACAGATCACAGGAAACACATTTTAATTTAAAAAAAAAGAAGAAGATGTTTGATTTACTACATCATGAGAAAACACAGGAATAGGGTGTTAGGTTGTCTCTTACCGGGTATGGACTTACACTGGGTTATTCTAAGGAGGGATAAGAAAAGTGAGGGCTAACTTTAAATTGCATTCAGTTAAGAATTGGGGACAATGGTATCTTAGTTATTTATGTTCATGAGATGGGCGAATAAAGATGAAATGGAGATATCAATGGTAAGAAGGCAGCAATTCGTCATTTTGCACCAGGAATGTGGCCTTGGGTATGTTCCTTAACAACATTTTGTTCTCTTTACTTGCCCCTGTCCTGTTGGAATCATTGTTGCTATTTGCTTAGGACTATTATCATTTCAACCATTATTATGTTATAAAACAACTTTTAATCAAAGCTCTTGTCCACATTTTTCATGAGTCATAAGATTGTGTTAAGAAAAATACTGGCAATTGCAGGTTATATAAGTGGTTTTGGAAAAGAGGAACTAAGTAAAATATTTAATATTTAAGTAAGCCTCTAAATGTATTATTTGTATCAAACTTAGTGAAAAAGTAAAAAAAAAAAAAATCTAACTCCATTATCTTGACCTGAAAAAAATAGTTTTCTAACAGTGAATGTTCCATTTTAGAAAATTAGAATAATTATACCCCATTAGTCATAGTTTCTCCAGTTTATGCATGCAGAGGTTTACATAATATTGATTAATAATGTTTTCTATTTCTGCTCTACAAGTTGAATGTCACCTTTTTCATTTCTGATTAGGCTTATTTGGGTCATTTCTCTTCTTTCTTGGTTAATCTAGAAAGAGGTCTATTTTATCTTTTCAAAGAACCAGCTCTTTATTTCATTAATTCTTTGTATTGTTTTTTCTTTACCAATTCACTTTGTTATTTCTTTTCTTTTGCTGCCTTTGGTTTTGGTTTGTTCGTCCTTTTCTAATAAGTTGAGGTGTGGCATTAAGTTGTTAATTTGTGATGCATCTGTCTTTTTGCTGTAGGTGTTTAAAGATCTGAATTTTCTCCTGAGGCCTGTTTTTGCTATGTCTCAGGCACTTTGATAATTGTGTCTTCTTTGAGATTCAGTTCAAAGATTTTTTAGATTTCCATTTTAATTTCATTCTTGGCCACATAACTATTCAGTAGAAGGTCATTCAATTTCCATGACTTTGTGTATGGTTCAGTTTCTCCTGTGATTGATGTCTAGTTTTATTCCACTGTGGTCTGAGAAGGTACTTGATATTTCTTTCTTTCTTTTTTCATACCTGTTTTGTAGCCCAGTGTATGAATGATATTGAACTATGTCCTATGTACTGCTAGGAAGAAGTATATTCTGTAGTTTTTGTGTAGAATGTTTTGTAAATGTCAGGTCTATTTGATTTAGAGTTTAGTTTAAATCCATTGTTTTCTTATTTAATTTCTTCCTTGGTTATTTGTTGAGTTCTGACAGTGAGGTGTGAGGTCCCTGGCCATTACAATGGTTCCATTTAATTCTTTGCTTAGCTGTAGTAAAACTTGCTTTATGTATCTGGGTACGCCTGTGTTGGGCACATACCTATTTAGGATTGCTATGTACTTTTGTTGAATTGTTTTCTTTACCATTATATAATGATTCATTGTCTTCCTTTATCTTTGTTGGCTTACAGTTAATTTTATCTGATATGAGAATGTGTATACCTTCTTTCATTTTATTTCCATTTCTGTGGAACATTTTTTTCTCATTCTTACATGCTGAGTCTGTGGGCATCCTTGTAATTCAGATGTGTTTCCTGGACAGAACAGATATTTGCATTGTGGTTTTCATTCATTTAGCCAGCCTATGTCTTTTCAAAGGACTATTCAGTCTGTTAACTTAATTGTTAACATTGATATGTGGGCTGCTAGTCTGTTCATCCTTTTGGATCGTCCCTTATTGTTTTATTTTACTTCTTGTTCCATTGTTTTATAAGAGTTGTGAGATTTTGTTTGTTTGTTTGTTTCTTTTTTTAAGGTAAATTTACCTTAGTGAATAAATGTACTGCTTTGTGTATAGTGCATTTTTAATATTTTGTGCAGTGCAGGTCTTGTCATAGTAAATTTTCTTGGTGTTTGCTTGTCTGTGAAAGATATAATTTCTCTGTCAATTGTGAAACTTAGTTTGTAGAATATAGAATTCTAGGTTGGCAGTTGTTCTGGTTAAGTAGATTAGAAATGGATGCCAGCCCTTTTTGGTTTGTAAGGTTTCTACTGAGAAATCTACAGTTAGCCTAATGGGTTTTCCATTGTAGGTTATTTGGTGCTTTCATTTTGCCACTTGCAGAATTTTCTCCTCGTTTTTACTTTGACCATGTTGATAACTAGGTGTCTTAGAGATTCCCTATTTGGTATGAACCTTCCTACTGTTTGATGTTCATTTTGTATCTGTATGTCTGAATTTCTGGTGATACTAGAACAGTTTTCCTGGTTATTTTTTGAAATGTGTTTCCCATATTTTTTGCTCTTTATTCTTCTCTCTCAGGTATACTTATAATTCACATGTTAGTTTGCTTCATTAGTCCCATGTCTATCTCAGTGACTGCTCAGACTTTTTTATACTCTCCTCTGACTCTTTGAGTTATCTTGAGAGTCTTTGTTTTTGCACTCTGAGATTCCTTCTTGTCTTTGGTTTAGCCTGTTGTTAAAGCTGTCTGCTTTGTTTTGAAATTCTCTAGATGATTCTTTCATTTTTTTAAGTTCTATTATATCCTTTCTTACAATGCCTACATCTTGTAATTTTTCATTTTTTTTTTCATTGATTTGCTGATTTTGTTTTGGCTTGTTTTTGTTGGTTTTCAACTTTATCTTCAATTCCATTCATCTTATTTTCCATCTATATTCTGAATTCCATTTTTGTCATTCTGGCGATTTCCTTGTGGGTGGAGTCCACTATTTTAGCTCCATTGTGTTCTTTTGGGAGTGTCAAACTATTTTGTTTTTTCATGTTACCAGTTTACTGTTGCTAGTTTTTTCTCATCTGGGTTCTCTTCTCTCCACTCTGGTTAATAGGATTGCAGTGCACCTTTTCTAGAGACTCCTCGAACCAAGTCCAGGAGTGATGGCTGCTCAGGGCTGAAGGGTCCTGAGTGAATTGTTGGACCTTGGGGAGGTTCTGCTGGTCCAGTGGTTCCGGTGGGGATTCAATAGTGGGGTTTTAATGTCCAGTCCTAATTCTGAAGTCTCAAGTATGGAGTTACAGGCCTGACAGGGGCTCTGGAGCTATAAGGGGAGACACTCAGGCACAGCAAGAGCTTCAGAGCTGGTTCTAGGAATTCTGGGGGCACAACCACCCATTTGGCTTTTCCAACCAGAATGGAGACTGCTGATGCCCATTCACACAGGGAAGAGTTTGTCTTAGTGCTCCAGGGTATATGTAGGTGGACCAGAGCAGTTTGTCAGCCAAGATTCTGCACCCATACCTAAGATGCACTGAGGCAGCCATCCCAGGTTTCCTAAATGGTGCCTGTGGCATTTGGGGTTCCTCCTTTGTTTGGCTTCCATGTCACAAAAGGAGGGCCGTTTGGCTCCTAGTCACAGGTTATGACACAGGGTAGTGTTATTCCCTCCCTTGCCTGGGGCAGGGGTGATATAAAGACTACTGCTAGAAGGCTGGGTCTTGAGCAGACCTGCTTCCATGTGCCAGAGCAATCAGGACAGTTGTAGCTGAAGAAACCTGGGATTAGCTGGCACCATATCTCTGCTGTACCTGCTCTTTAGTGGAATGTCTCTGCCCAGATTCTGAGCATCTTTCGCCTCAACCCAGAGGTCTACTTAGGAGAAATCCTGCATAGATCAAGCTTCCTGTAACTTTTTTCTCCTAGCAAGCGTGTCCCCTCAGGTTGCTTCTGTCCTGCTATCTTCATCTTTTCCCAGTAGTGCTTAATCTCTGGGATGGTGGATGATGCTATAGATAAGAATCAGCCACAGTATGATGGTAGATGCTATAATGAGGTATAGAGTTGTTTTCTTTGTCAGTGGTTGATGCTTGCAGGAAAGAGCCAATTGAAGAAATGTTCTTTTGTGCCTGTGATAAGCTCTGGTTCCTCAGATAGAGTTCTGGAATGTCTCAGGCGTTCAGAGAGGAAAGGAGCTACAACTCCCAAGAGGTTGCTTAATCTCCACAACAGCAGAGATAGGTGGAAGAGTGAGGCTGGGTGTGATCAAATCACAAGTCTGGAAGACTTTGCAAAGTCATGGCAGAGTTCAGAGGTTATTTTCTTGGCCATTACGGGGGCCACTTGGAGGAGGGTCAGGGCTGGCTCTCCAAACCAGGATAACTGCTGATAAGGAAAGATCTGCAAAGCCCCAACTGGCTATTGAGAGTGAGCTCCATCCCTCTTATGTTTCTTCTGCCCTACCTGGTTGGAAATGAGTACCCCTAAACACGCCACACTCTGTTGCTATGGTGTCTTGGGCTGGGATTTTTCCTGCTGGGGATCCTCCCTAATCTGATAGCTTGGCCTTGACCCTCAACAGGGCTCCAAGATCATTTTTCCAGCTGTTAGGAAAAACCGCTGGGAGGAGGATCAAGGAAGGCTCTTCATTCTAGGAAGGATGTTCATGTGGAAGTGACTACAATTTCTCTACTGGCTTTTGGGAATGAGCTCTGACCCTCCTGCATTCCCCCAGTCCTCCAGTATCTGGTTGCCTGAAGGTAATGCAGTTGGTTGCTATGGAACTTCAGGCTGGGATTTTCCCCACCAAAGGACCTACTTCGGGCTTTCATGTGGTGGGGGATACGTATTTCCCCAGATCACTGCATCTCAGATCCCCACGGTATTCTCTTATCAGTTCCATGTGGTCCTCCTCACCTCCTGAGTCCAACTCCCAAACCTTCCTCCTATGTCCCCAGCAATGCACTCAAATCCAGGGGCACAGGACCTGGCCTGTGTGTTGATTTGCTAGCTTATATCTCTGAGAAGTGCCAGCAGGTGCAGAGCTTCCAGATTGGGTACCCCTGGTCCACTTCAAGTCTTCAAGGAGAAAGATGTAGGCCCTGCTTTCTGTGGAAACCTCATACTGAAGGATGAACCATCTAGGAGAAGTGGTTGCTCACCAAATTCTAGGCTGAAACTACTTTCTCGGTTGCATTGGGCAGGGAAGGCTGGGGAAGCACAAGAGTCTAAATGGAAGAAAGCCAGCTCTCTCTCTGAAGTTAGCCATTCCTTGGAGCAAAACTCTGCACAGAATGTCCAAGCTCTGAGATCACACATGTTCTCCCCACAGTTCCATGGTGGCCACAACATTTGGAGGTGAAAAAGCTTCCAACTTGGTAGCCCATTGATCACCAAAGGAATGTGGTAGGGAGAAATGGATCCCTCCTTTACTCCTTCACTGGGCTCCTAGCCTCTCTGGGTTTGAGTCTCAATCATTCTTTTTTCCTTTATTGTCTTCTCTTCATCACAGTTTTTCTCCATGAGGACCCTGGCAGGCTCTGGCATTCTCTCTCTGACCTACACCTGAGCTGTGTCTCCTCTCCTCCTCTGAAACCCTTTCTTCCCTCCAGGATGGTCTGGTAAGTTGAGGTCTCTAGACAGCCATTTAACTCCCCCCGCTTCCCCCCGTTATATATACATTCAGGAAAAACAACATAGTTTAATGATTGACAATTGATTTATAAATTCTAAATATTTGGCTATGTGGAATGTGGCCCTCCATATTATTTCTAGCTTAGCTCTATACAATGTTTTTTTTTTTTTTGAGAAAAAGTCTCATTAGTCACCCTTGGTAGAGTGCTGTGGCATTATAGCTCACAGCAACCTCAAACTGTTGGGTTCAAGCGATCCTCTTGTTACAGTTTTTCACTGTTAGTAGAGACAGTGTGTCATTCTTGGTCAGGCTGGTCTCGAACTCTTGACTCAAGTGATCCACCCACCTTGGCCTCCCAGAGTGCTAGGATTACAGGTATGAGCCACCACACCTGGCCAGCCCTATACATATTAAGGCTTGCCTCATGGGGCCATTTATTATTTTATTTCCTAAATTAGAACACTTTTGAAAGATAAATCAAGGAATATTAACAATTTCAACAGAATTGCAAGCATAAATTGAGACTACCCTAAGCAAATCTGGACTGTTCTGGAATGTGGAACATGTGGAAACATGTGGACGCTTGAGTTTTAAACTTATAAGCTTGATAGGTGAAGCACCTATAATCTTATAGGATTGCCAAGTTGCAATAAATTATTAAGGTTTCTATATTTTACAAGTAATTTCAACTATATCCTGTTTCTATAGAGCTACATTTCTTAATTAATGGTAATTTTATTATTCACACAAATTAACATTATTTTCATGGTAGTCCATCTGAAAACCATTCCATGTATGGCCAATAATCTAAATTATATATATATATATATATATATATATTTTTATTATTTGTTTTAATTTGAAGTTTAACCTTGTTTTTGATGTCATACATTGGGTATGAAATATATGTTTGGGATAAGTCGGAGGAAGAAAGCGATGGAGGAAAGAGTGGTATTCCTAGTATATTTGACATGGATGGAGGAGTGAAGATAATTTTTAACACCTCCATGACAAAATTCTCTTCAGTAGCAATAAATAAATGAAATTAATAAAATTATGTCTAAAAGAAAAGATAGGCCATGAAAATTTTTTGAAATATGTACTATATATAATTAAGACTATTATCTTTTATCATATTTTCTTTGTCCCTCTATAGAATGAATTAATTTTTATTAGATATGTAATTATAATAAAATAAATACAAACAATATTTCTATACAAAGAAGGAAAATAAAATACTCCATTTATATATCTTGATTGCACTAATGCATTTTATAAAATGGGAAAGACTGTTCTTACATACTGGTCTATTGCACTGATGTTTAATAACATTAAATTTTAATAATGAATAAAAATAATAATTGTAATAATTTATAACTTCAATTTAAAGATATTTTTCAAAGTCATTAAAATATTTCATTGTCAAACTAAAATTCGCATTTATCGAATAAAAATACCACACTTTGCATTTTGTACTCTGTTTAACTATTTTAATTATATACAAAAAGTTAACTTCACATGGTCACGTAAAATGATAGCATTGAAGTAACTGAGTCTTTTCTTCATCTTTACAGTAACTCTTTAGTCAGTGTTTATTTCATATCTGGTGTTTAAACACAGCACTATTTAATATCAACTGGAAGTGGAGAGAGGTATTATAAAATTAACTTAAATGATGCTGAACTATTGCAAGCTTGCTCTCCAAGAGAGAACATATAGCTGAGTCCACGTATATAAAAGGAGAGTTTTCTAAGTAAATTACCACATAAAAGAAAAAGTTTTTAAAAGATGAGTAATAAAAAAAATAAAAATAGTAGTACTGTGCTAATTTGTTTATACTTATACATATAATTAAAAAATAGTAGTAGTGTGCTAATTTTTTTACACTTATACATATCATTAAAACTGAACAGTAAACAACAATGTTTACAACTTAGATCAGCAAACATATTTTATCAGAGAAGAATAATTTGTCAATTTTTAGAATTTCTTATGCATTGTGGCAATAAAAAACCTGACAGTTGGTTTATTATTGATTTTATATTATAATACACATCTTTACTGCTTGCACCAGGCAGACTATTCTTTTCACTTGACTTTTAGTAATTCACTCAAGAGAGGGAGGAAAACAAAGAAGATAAAATGAAAGGAAATCATCTTAATTAGACTACATTGATAGACTGAAGCTACAGAGCAAAACAAATGTTGTAATATGAAATATAAGAAGAAGGCAATCTTTTCTCTATATCAAGCAGAGGAAGCATGTAAATAACTATTCAAATCTACCAGTACCATGTTGAGATGAATGCATATGTACCTTAAAGCTGGTTTCTTAATGAAATGCATCTCTATATTGGTTTATTCCTCCATGGAAGGGTATTAGCGTAACGGGAAGTTTCTATGAGTTCAACAAAGACTCTGATACACATAGATTATTCATAGACATAACAGATTTTTGAACATTATGTCCATTTTAACATTCCTACAAATAGAAATAGTAACTATTTAATACTAGGAAGGGGTAGGAGCTGTTGCAATTCAAAATTTCTGGAAGGATATATTCCTGTCGAATTAAGTAATTGTTGGCATATTAAATATGGATATAATACACAGGGTTTAACAGCTACTAAGCTCCTTATGTCTACAGAATTTTTTTTATTCATGAAGAGAATTGATTAAACAGCACTCATATACATACCTGTCTTAAAATTAAAATAGAATTTTATGCATTTTTGAGGCAGTAAACATGGGAAAAAATATCTTCGTGAAATGGATTTAGGATACAACAATGGTAATAGGAATTAAGGATTACCAAAATAGCCATGAATAACCCAAAACATCTGTGATAGACTAAAAGTCTGAAATATAATCATAATAATCCAAGATGCTATGAATTTAAATGATTATATGTTCAAATCAGAACAGGGTTATCCATTAATTAATCACTGAGGAAGAACTTTGAAATAAAAGAATCTGAAAGTATGTACTTATTTTATGAAAAATTATGAGTAAAAATTTCAAGCAACAGGTATTTTGTGAACATTAATTTATAGTCACCCAAATATTACTTCTGAGAATAAAATTAGTAAGACAGCTTGAACCTACAGGATACAAAACATCAAAGATACCAAGATGGTAAGACTCTTCCCCATGATTGAAATGATTAAAGATTGCTATGGGGACCCATGGATAACAACAATTCTATCTATGTACCCGATTGTCTCTCACTCTGTCTGTCAAAGTCTAGCTACGGTCTAAACCTGTCTTCAACTCCTGTATGCTCACATAAATTAGACACAGACCTTGGTGAGAGAGACCACCTTTGAAAGGTCTTCAATTCCCAGAGGTTTCAGGCTGCCTGAAAGCACGGAACACCAGGAAAATGTAGGCGTTCTCGAATTCTCCCATCAAATTCTCATGGAACAGGGGACACCTAATGGATCTGTGGTTTACAAAGACCCGGACCTTCTCCTGGCCCACAGACCTCCTTAAGCAAAAGAATTTAACAACTAGTCCTGTCTACTTAAAACATCCTTCCTTCAGCTTCCACGTTTCACTCAAACATCAAAATTTCTCTTACTGAGGCCGTTTAGTGACTCCATCTTTTCTACCAGATCCGTGAATATTGGGAAACCCTCATTTTTGTCCTGAAATTCTTCTTTTCTCCATTTATGTCATTTTCTTAAGTGATCTGTCTGGTTCTATAGTTTTAAATGGAAGCCGGCCAATTGAAATTGAATCTGACATCTCTGAGTTTTAAAATTAATTTTAATTAGTTTATTTTTGAGATAAATTAGCATACTAAATTGAAATTGGAAACCATTTAAGTCAGAAATTTAAATTTACTTTAAAATCTAACAGCCAATATGATTTGAATGATTTAAATTTAAATTAAATTAAAATTTAGAAGCATATGAAATGAATCAAATTTAGCCAAAACATTTTCCTCATAAATGAAATGCTGAAATTTTGATTTCTAACACAATCAGGCTCTCCTGACTTGGTAGCAGTTTGCGGAATGATTTGACAACAAAAGGTTAAAACAGCCCCAACATTTTAACAAAAGTAAAGATAACTAACAGGAATTATTATAATGGTCTGTATGATTAATGCCTCAAATCAGTTTTGCATATGAAATTGTAAAGTATGAAAGGGAGCTCATAAAATAATATAAATTAAAATATATTTCTACAGAAATTATAAAAGTATGGTTACTTAGGTGTGGTTTTCTAAATATGTCACCATCATTTAGAGGGCCCTTTTGGTGGCTGAATCTTGCCTATTTCTAGAGTGACTAATTGCTAAATACTTCTAGTACAACGCCCTTAGGCCCATAATGTCTGCCTGACCTCTAGATACTTCCTAGGAGAAGAGCTGCACAAGGAAGCTTCTGTTGGCACTATTGTTCACTCCTTTCTAAGAGATCATCAAGGAAATTCCATTTAGCCCCCATATCCTTATGCGCGTCAGTCATTACTGGAAAGCTAAGGCCCCAGCCCTCACCCGACTCTCATTCTTGTATGTCATTGTACCGCTTCTAGTAGGCTCCCAAAGCCAAAATTCTCAAACCTTTTGTTAGTCCCTCTAAATGTATGGTCTGTCATAAGCAAAATATCCAAATAGTCAACCACTTCTTTGACTGAGAGATCTTTCTTACTCTGAGAGAGTCTCATCCCACAGAGCTAGATATGTTTTAGGGAAGGTCTGCGGCAGTGACTGAGGGCTTTCCAGAATCTAGTGGACTGAGGGCAGGAACGTTAAATGGCATTGATGCTTCAGTAGTCCTACAGAAGATTCTCTCTGCCTCAAGTGCCAAAAGTCATATTAACACTGAACACTGTGGGACTTCATAGTCGGTAAACACTGATCTTCCCAGCATTCTTGTCTGGGAAGTTCTCCTGTTTATGATTATTACTGTTGTTTTGTTAATTTCATACTCAGGTCTAGTGAGGGATTTTGTTTCATTCTTGCTCTTCATTGCCACTTCCTGATAATTACTCCTTACTCTTCACTTGATCTCAGCCAAAAGGCAGAGAGGCGATATTCTTCACTCTAACTTAAAAAACAAACAAATAAACAAAAAAAACTAAAACAACAACAACAACAAAATTCCTTTGGGCATACTACTAGCACTAGATTATACCATATTTAGTGTCTTTTTATCTACCGCAGTGTCAGTCATGAAGCTGCTTGCTTTCATTATCCATGTAGAACATCCATTTCTTGATCTCACAGCCAATGAGGTTGTTTACAGTCCCCCTCTACATATCATTTATATAATAACGCTCTACATTTTTACAATAATCGTACTACTTCCATAATCTCAACTTCAAGCATGCTCTGGTGACCAAGTCGTGTTTTTCTAGCTTGCTAGTCCTAGTATCCTCACTTGGTCTGCCCTAACAGTTTCTTTTTTCTGCCTCCCTGTTCATAGTTGCCCTGGGAAAGACTGGCAAGACTTTATACCTTTTATTTATAAAATGGCTTACTTTTTGCTTATTCTAAATTTTACTATTGTCCATTGACTTTAAAAGGAAAAAAAACCGGGTACACCATTTTATTCAATCTATCTCCATAAGTTACAAATTTCTAAAAAAATTACTTTTCATGTTTAAAAATTATTGTCAAATCATGAATTCTTTTGATTAGGTCTGTGCTAAAAATGATTATAATTATACATCCATTCTGTAAGCATATTTCAATAATTAACATCTTATAATTAAAGGAAATATAGCATTTTTATTTTATATACACCTTTTCTTTACTACAGAAGAGTGTGTTAGAATGATTTTTAAAAGTTTTAGATATGTTTATATAATATAGAGAAAAATTCTGGGAGAGGGAAATGAATAAATATACAAGTTGAAGTTGGCAGTGAAATACTGTAAAATTTCTGATGTAAAGATCTTGTTAATATACCATTGTAAGTTTCAATTCCACTAGATACGTTTTAAAGGAGTGATACACAATGTATTTGTTTATTTTTGAAAATATAAATTGACAGTATACTGAAAATTACAACCTCTATACATTTATCACATAATGACAATTTATATTTAAATTCAAAATGTAGGATTAGCTACATGATTTTTTTAAAAAATTAAATGCAAACTATTTGAAGATTACTAATATACTCCAACTTCCTGTCACAAAAAATATCATCTACAGATGTCCTTAACAGACATCAGACCTATATGTAAGGGAGTAGAAGGATAAGGAAACTTATTAATACTTATTAAATATCTACTTGAATTCCTGAACTGAATTTTATGTAGGTTTCTTTTTAATTTCACATTGATATGAGGGTACAAATGTTTAGGTTACATTGTTTTCATTTTTAAGGTAAAGTTCAAGTTGTAGGTGAGCCCTTCACCCGGGGAGTGTGCTGAACACCCTCACATTGTGCACATTAGTTGAGATCCCACCAATCAACTTCCCTCCTTTCCGTCTCCTTCCTTTTTTCTGTCCCTCACTAGACTAGAAACACTTTCTTCTCAGTGAAGTATCACAAGAATGGGGGAAAAAGTATCCAATGTACTTAATACTAATATGAAACCAAAATAGAAAGAACTATAAGCCCCAATGAAAAAAAAAACAATTATATAGAATTTCCAAACAATGAATAATTATAATGAGAGAATTCTCTCCCTTTTAGGGAAACAAAAAAAAAAAAAAAACCCACATAAACAAAGTTCCCTCATATGTCACAGATGACAAGCAGCAAAGAGAATCTGGGTTAAGAAACAAGTCTGTCTGACTTTAAAGACAAAACCACTTCCATTAATGAACATTGGGATTGAGGATTTTAACAAAGGACACCTGTGTTCCATTTTGAAATTAAAGTAAGAAAAATAAGACAGGAGATAAATAAAATAGAGATCCAATGTCATGTTTGCCATCGATAAAAGTATAGAGAAAGTCTTGAACGTATGTGGCAATAGTACAGATTTTTTTTTTTTTTATTAAATCATAACTGTATACATTGATATGATCATGGGGCATCATACACTCGCTTCATAGACCATTTGACACATTTTCATCACAATGGTTAACATAGCCTTCCTGGCATTATCTCAGTTACTGTGCCAAAACACAGATTTTAAGGGTGGACTCCAAGAATAGTGAGGCAATCTACCCAGCTACTCAGAGTGGAACATCCACAGACTTCTCTCTGAAAGGCCAGAGCTGCTCCTGTAAGATTAGAGAGAAGACAGGGCAGATTAAATAATTTCTGTAGTAAACCTAATCCCTAGGAAAATGAAAGTTGGGTGGTCGGTGCCAAAGTGTACATGAGCAGCTCCTAATTCCAATTTAGCAGTCGGGTAACTTGTTTCTCAAGCAGAGATTTATCCACTTTGATTGACCTCCCCACGGTAAAACCACAATAAGACAGCGTGTTCACTCCAAGCAGGTTGCTTGCTCCAAGTTTATCACCCACCCCAAAATTTCTTATCTTTGATCAATATCCAAAGCCCCAGGTTATTGTTTTAATATATTTTGATCAGAGTTTATCATTATTGTTTGTAAAAGGTTTGATTTGTTGGGCTCTCATGTCTCCATTTAGCTGTATTTAGACTAGAAGTGATTTATGTTATCAGAAAATTATCTATTTTTCTGACACTTAAATTTCTTTTTTGTAAAATTTCATTCTTCTGAATATCTTCTACTAATTTGAAAATTAGACTTATTGTAAGTTAATATTACATACACTTGATCATGTATATGCATAAAAAGTGTGTGTGAATATGAATAGACTGTATATATCAATACTTTTTAATACCTAGTCCTTTATATTAATCTCCTTATTTTCATATTTTAAATATATGTTTTATTACATAATATAGCAAGATTGCCTGCATTTTTTCTTCATACATTTATTTTTAGAGTTAGAATCTTATCAGTTAAATAATAGTTAAAACAATTTTTCATAGGACACAAGTATTTCTAGATAATTACATCTATCATATTCAAATAATGACCTTTTTTTTCCAAAACACATAGCTTATTTCTCATTCTTGACTCATAGAATTGACTTCAATCTTAATAATGTTGCTAATGTAATTGTAGTAAATGTAAAATCTTCTTTGTCTTGTTCGTGACTTTAAATGGCATTATTCTAACTGCTATTACATTGATGGTTTATAGATAGTTTTATGGGTTTTTTTGCCAGTTTTATCTTTGACTTGTTACAAAGGTAATTTAAGAAGTGATTACCTTTTCATGTGTCTGTAGGCCATGCACGTGTCTTTTTCAGAGACGTTTTTATTCAAATCTCTTGCCCACAATGAGATGGGATCACTTGTTCTTTTCTTGCTAATACATTTGAGTTCTCAGGGGATTCTGGTTATCAAACCTTTGTCAGAGACATAACCTACAAATATCTTCTCCCATTCTGAGGGCTGTCTGCCTGCTTTACGTACTGTGTTCTTGGCTATGCAGAGGCTTTTTTAGTTTGATCAGGTCCCAGTAATGTATTTTTGGTGTTGCTTCAATGGCCTGGGGGGTCCTTCTCTTAAAATATTCTCCCAGGCCGATTTCTTCAAGAGTTTCCCTGCACTCTCTTCTAGTATTTTTATGGTTTCATGTCTTAAGTTTAAATCTTTTATCCAGTGAGGATCTATTTTTGTTAAAGGTGAAAGGTGTGGGTCCAGTTTCAGTCTTCTACAGGTCACCAGCCAGTGCACCCACCACCTGGTGCATTTTACAAGGGTACATGTCAAATCTACTAAGTGTAGAGTATAAATGTATTAACAGAATAATTAAGAAAGTATAGTGAAGGCTATGTTAACCAGTTTGATGTAGGTATTTTAAATTGTATATAAAACCAGCACATTGTACCCCATAAATGCATTAATATACACAGCTATGATTTAATAAAAAAAGTGAATGCTAAATGTGTGTAATTCAACAATCTTTTAATAGATTAGAATAGAATCAACAGATTTCTAATGGGTTCTTATTCATTCTTTGAAATGTTGTTCTTTCATATTTCTGGGATAACGTCTAATTTGTCATTAAGTTTTATTCTTTTAATAACCTGCTATATTTGGTTTACTGCTGTTTTACTAATGAGTGCAGCTTAATTTATATTTCTCATTTCCCCCCCTTCAGGCAGCAGGGTGGATGAAGGATAAAGGAAATAAGTCAGTGATTTAACACGGGGAATCTGTTCACCTTTTGAGCGCATTTAACTCTAATGCTACTATCTCTGTGGTTAGGAAAGCTGCCCAATCCCAGCTGCCTGAGGTCTGCCATCTGCCAGATATTTCTTCTGACTCAGATAATTCCTCTTCCTAATTTGTCCTCAAGGATTTGAATGGTAGAGCTCAGATGCCATGAGCAAGACTTCTAGAGGTGGGCATATAATGTTTTCTCTATTCTCACAGTGTTGAGTGTGTGGAATTCCACACAACGGAATGCCCTTGCCTAAGGAAGATACAGTTAGATCAAGCTTAGCGTCTGCAGTCTCTGATTAAGTCACACGTTTTCTCTCCTCTCTCTCTTTTCACTCAGAGAAAGAATTTGTGTCCTGGAGATGATCTAATGATTTCAAAACTTTTGCTATGGGAAGAAAATAGCAAAATAGCGAGAAAACGAGGGTGTGGTGACATTATTTTAAAAGGTAGCTACAGTTTGAAAGGTTACTTCTTAAGCAAACAATATTCTTAGGAAAAGAACATCTCCTCCGTTGTTGCCGTTTTATTAAGCTAGGCTGATCCTTGGGGATAGCCAACAGGAAAAAAAAATTAGACAAAGAGCAGTTAAATTGCTCATTAAAGTACTGTAACTGGAATTTTATGCTGGTAAACTGTCAGACAAAGGGCTTGGTGAGAACTAGTATAGTGAGGGATTGTCTTAAAAAGAGAATTCCTAATAAGTAGTTGGTGAGATTAGGACACCTCTAATCACCCACTAAAGGAAGGTGCAGGTTTCAGGGAGAAGGACAGAGCTGAAAGGTGATGCATTGGTCACTTGACTCTTAAGCAATTGTATTTAAAGTGAGTGCTAGGTTTTTAGGTGGCTGGGCGTTAGCCAGTGGCTTTTTACTCAATGGAAAAACTAAGATAATATGCTCAGAGCAACTGATCAACAAAGAATTGCACTCAACATAATTTGAAAAATTTTAATATTTGTTATATTTAAAAATCTTCAGGAATAAATCATCTCTGGAAAAATACACAAAGGAAAGGATAATCAGGTGTGCCTCTGGGAAATAAGAGTATATTAATAACTGGTAAATGGAATGGGAAGGATCATTACGGTTCCTGTTATACTTTTAAATTATATTCCTATGCTTGTATTATCTATTTCAAAATAAAATAATGAGCAATGGAAATAAAAATAATCATATAGGGAAATAAGTGCTTTTATGGATTTCATTGATTAATTTAATTTTTCCCCTATTTAAAAATGTCTGATAAAGGATTGCTGCATAGTGTCTTTAGTGTTCTGGACACTGAATTATCCTTAACTCCTCAGAGAAAAAGGCTGCTACAGTCAGCGGCATGGTGCTAATGATACTATGGAGAATTCAAGAGAAGGGGGGGTAGCCAGGCGCAAGGTAAAATGTTATGAAAACTGTGGTAAGAGCCTTACAAAAAAGAACCAGAAATGAAAATTCATAATTCAGAGGAAAATTGAAAATCTGAAGTATAATTTCACCAGGCAAATAAAAATCCCCTCAGGAAATCTCAGAATCTCAGAGTCTGAAGGGTTTTCTTCATTCCCTGGAATTTAAGCTTGAGTCAGTTCATTATATCATAGATGATGCTACAGGCTGAATGACTTGGAGACACTAAGGTTTTATTTATTTTTCAATTTATTTATTTATAATTAATGTAGACATATGAGGTGCAATTGCAATTTTCTTAAATGTATAGTGGTCAAATAAGGGCTTCTAGGGTATCTATCACCTAAATCACATGCATTGTATACATTGTACCCATTAGGTAATTTCTCATTATCAACTCCCCCACCCCATCACCCTTTCCAAGTTTTTATTGTCTATCCTTCCACATTCTATGTCCATGTGTCACCCACTTATATGTGAGAACATGCAGTTCTTGTTTTTCTGTGTCTGGCTTGCTTTCTTTCGAGTAATGTCTTCCAGTTCCATCCATGTTGATGCAAAACACATGATTTCTTTCTTTTTTTTTTTTTTTGAATACTATTTCATGATGTGTAGTACCACATTATCTTTATCCAGTCATCGGCTGATGGGAACTTAGGTCGATTCCATGTATCTATGTTATAAATATTGCTTCAATAAATCTATATATGCAGGTGTATTTTTGGTATATTGATTTTTTTCCTTTGAGGAGATCCCCAGTTGTGGCATTTCTGGATCAAAAGGTAGTTCTGTTTTTAGTTCTTTGAGAAATCTCCATACCACGTTCCGTTCCGTAGAGTTTGTACTAAACTCACATTCCCACCAGTAATGTATAAGTCTTTTCCTTTTCTCCACATCCTTGCTAATATCTGCTATTTTTTATCTTTTTGATAACAGCCATTCTGACTTAGGCAGGAACATATTACATTGGGGTTTTATCAGCATTTCTCTGATGACCAGTGATGTTGAGAATATTTTCATGTATCTATTGGCCGTTTGCATGTTTTATTTTGAAGAAATGTCTATTCATGTCTTTTCCCCACTTTTCAATAGAATTTTTTAGGTGTTTGAGTTTTTTGTATATTGTGGATATTAGTCCTCTGAAGAGTTTGCAAATAAATTTCCCATCCTGTAGGTTGTCTATTCACTCTGTTGATTATTTATTTATTTTGCTAGCAGAAGCATTTGAGTTTAATTAAGCACCACTTGTCTAATTTGTTTTTGTTGCCTGTACTTTTGAGGTCTTCATCCAAAAAATAATTTTTTATTTGCTTAGACTAATGCCTGGAAGAGTGTTCCCTAGCTTTTCTTCTACTATTTTTATAGTATCTAGTATTACAGACTTAAATCTTTAATACATTTTTATTTTTATTTTTTTATTTTTTTTGTATTCCTTCTGTTTATTGGAAAAGTGAAATATTTTCGAGAACACATTCTTCTACACAGACCCAACAGATGTTGCCTAAGCCTGTTGAATAAACTGGGTTACAAGGCTCACTCCCCAGCCATTAGAAAGACAGAGAAAGCATTTGAAAATAAATTACTGTAATCCATCATGTGAATAGGCTTAGGAAGAAAAATCACAATAATTATCCATAATATTTACACAATATCCATAATATTTACACACTATCCATAAATGTATAAAAAGCATTTCACAGAATCCAACACCTTTTTAGGATAAAAGCTCTCAGCCAACTAAGAATCAGGGGGAGCTTCCTTGACTGGACAAAGGATAAAATCTACCAAAAAACCTACAGCTAACATATTTTATGGTGAGAAACTAAAAGCTTTTCTCATAAGGTTAGGAACAAAACAAAGATGTATCCTTTCCCACTCCTATTCTTTTTTTTTTTTTTTTATTAAATCATAGCTGTGTACATTGATATGATCATGGGGCATCATTCACTAGCTTTACAGACTGTTTACCAAGTTTCACATATACCCTTGTAAGATGCACCGCTGGTGTAATCCCACCAATCCCCTTCCCTCTACCCACCTCCCCCCTCCCTCCCCTCCCTTTCCCCCTTCCCCCTATTCTTAGGTTGTAACTGGGTTATAGCTTTCATGTGCAAACCCTAAATTAGTTTCATAGTAGGTCTGAGTACATTGGGTACTTTTTCTTCCATTCTTGAGATACTTTACTGAGAAGAATATGTTCCAGCTCCATCCATGTAAACATAAAAGAGGTAAAGTCTCCATCTTTCTTTAAGGCTGCATAATATTCCATGGTGTACATGTACCACAATTTATTAATCCATTCATGGATTGATGGGCATTTGGGTTTCTTCCATGACTTAGCAATTATGAATTGAGCTGCAATAAACATTCTGGTACAAATATCTTTGTTATGATGTGCTTTTTGGTCTTCTGGGTATATGCCCAGTAGAGGGATTACAGGATTAAATGGCAGATCTATTTTTAGATCTCTAAGTGTTCTCCATATATCTTTCCAAAAGGAATGTATTAATTTGCATTCCCACCAGCAGTGCAAAAGTGTTCCCTTTTCTCCACATCCGCGCCAACATCTCTGGTCTTGGGATTTTGTGATATAGGCTAGTCTCACTGGAGTTAGATGGTATCTCAAAGTAGTTTTGATTTACATTTCTCTGATGATTAAAGATGATGAGCATTTTTTCATATGTCTGAAGGCTGCGCGCCTGTCTTCTTCAGAGAAGTTTCTCTTCAAATCCCTTGCCCAGCCTGCGATGGGATCCCTTGGTCTATTCTTGCTAATGCGTTTGAGTTCTCTGTGGATTCTGGTTATTAAACCTTTGTCAGAGACATAACCTGCAAATATCTTCTCCCATTCTGAGGGCTGTTTGCTTGCTTTACTTACTGTGTTCTTGGCTGTGCAGAAGCTTTTTAGTTTGATCAAGTCCCAGTAGTGTATTTTTGAAGCTGCTTCAATTGCCCGGGGGGTCCTCCTCATAAAATACTAGCCCATCCCGATTTCTTCAAGGGTTTTCCCTGAACTTTCTTCTAGTATTTTTATAGTTTCATGTCTTAAGTTCAAATCTTTGATCCAGTGAGAGTCTATCTTAGTTAATGGTGAAAGGTGTGGTTCCACTTTCAGTCTTCTACAGGTTGCCAGCCAGTTCACCCAGCACCATTTGTTAAATAGGGAATCTTTTCCCCACTGAATGTTTTTAATTGGCTTGTCAAAGATTAAATAACGGTAAGTAGCTGGATTCATCTCTTGGTTCTCTATTCTGTTCCAGACATCTACTTCTCTGTTTTTGTGCCAATACCATGCTGTTTTGATCACTATTGATTTGTAGTATAGTCTGAGGTCTGGTAGCATAATTTCTCCTGCTTTGTTTTTATTTCTGAGTAATGTCTTGACTATTCGAGGTTTTTTCTGATTCCATATAAAACGAGTATTGTTTTTTCAAGATCTTTAAAGTATGACAGTGGAGCTTTAATAGGGATTGCATTGAAATTATATATTGCTTTGGGTAGTATAGACATTTTAACAATATTGATTCTTCCCAGCCATGAGCATGGTATGTTTTTCCATTTGTTAATATTTTCAGCTATTTCTTTTCTTACAGTTTCATAGTTCTCTTTATAGAGATCTTTCACGTCCTTTGTTACATAAATTCCCAAATATTTCATCTTCTTTGGCATACTGTGAATGGGATAGAGTCCTTAACTGTTTTTTCAACTTGACTGTTGTTGGTATATATAAAGGCTACCGATTTATGAATGTTGATTTTGTAACCTGAGACGCTTCTGTATTCCTTGATCACTTCTAAAAGTTTTGTAGTAGAGTCCCTAGCGTTTTCCAGATATACTATCATATCATCTGCGAAGAGCGAAAGTTTGATCTCTTCTGACTCTATATGGATACCCTTGATCGCCTTTTCTTCCCTAATTGCAGTGACTAAAACTTCCATTACAATGTTAAAAAGCAATGGAGACAATGGGCAGCCTTGTCTGGTTCCTGATCTGAGTGGAAATGATTCTAATTTAACTCCATTCAATATGATATTGGCTGTGGGTTTGCTGTAGATGGCCTCTATCAGTTTAAGAAATGTCCCTTCTATACCGATTTTCTTGAGTGTTCTGATCATGAAGGGATGCTGGATATTATCAAAAGCTTTTTCTGCATTGATTGAGAGAATCATATGGTCTTTGTTTTTTAATTTGTTTATGTGCTGGATTACATTTATAGATTTACGTATATTGAACCAGCCTTGAGATCCTGGGATAAAACCGACTTGGTCATGATGTATAATTTGTTTGATGTGTTGCTGGATTCTGTTTGTTAGGATCTTGTTGAATATTTTTGCATCTATATTCATTAATGATATCGGTCTATAATTTTCTTTTCTTGTTGGGTCTTTTCCTGGTTTGGGGATCAGGGTGATGTTTGCTTCATAGAACGTGTTGGGTAGTCTTCCTTCTTTTTCTACCTTTTGGAACAGGTTGAGTAATATAGGTACTAATTCCTCTTTAAAGGTTTGGTAGAATTCAGATGTGAAACCATCTGGTCCCGGGCTTTTTTTTTAGGGAGGTTTTGTATGGTTGATGCTATTTCGAACTTGATATGGGCTTGTTCAACATTTCCACTCGATTCTGGCTAAGTCTTGGAAGGTGATGTGCTTCCAAGTATTGGTCAATTTCCTTCAGATTTTCATATTTCTGAGAATAAAGTTTCTTGTAATATTCATTAAGGATTTTTTTGATTTCTGAGGAGTCTGTTGTTATTTCATCTTTGTTGTTTCTGATTGATGAGATTAGAGATTTTACTCTTTTTTTCCTGATTAGGTTGGCTAGAGGTTTATCTATTTTATTGACCTTTTCGAAAAACCAGCTTTTTGATTTATTGATCTGTTGTATTATTCTTTTGTTTTCAATTTCATTTAGTTCTGCTCTAATTGTGGTTATTTCTTTTCTTCTACTGGGTTTGGGGTTGGAATGTTCTTCCTTTTCCAGTTGCTTGAGATGTCGCATTAAGTTGTTAACTTCCTCTCTTTCCGTTCTCTTGAGGAAGGCTTGTAGTGCAATAAATTTCCCTCTTAGAACTGCCTTTGCGGTGTCCCAGAGGTTCTGATAGTTCGTGTCTTCATTGTCATTTTGTTTCAAAAAATTGGCGATTTCTTTCTTAATCTCATCTCTGACCCAGCTATCATTCAGCATAAGGTTATTTAACTTCCATGTTTTTGTATGAGTATGCAGATTCCTGTTGTTACTCAGCGCAAGTTTTATTCCATGGTGGTCCAAGAAGATGCATGGAATAATTTCTATTCCTTTAAATTTATTAAGGTTAGACTTGTGACCTAAGATGTGATCGATTTTGGAGTAAGTTCCATGGGCTGATGAGAAGTATGTGTATTCAGTTTTGTTGGCATGAAATGTTCTGTAGATGTCTGCTAAATCCAAATGTTGGATGGTTAAGTTTAAATCTAAGATTTCTTTGCTCAGCTTCTTGTTGGAGGATCGATCCAACACTGCCAGAGGAGTGTTGAAATCTCTGACAATTATGGAGCTGGAGGAAATCAAGTTGCTCATGTCTGTTAGAGTTTCTCTTATAAATTGAGGTGCATTCTGGTTGGGTGCATAGATATTAATAATTGAGATCTCATCATATTGAGTATTACCCTTAACAAATATGAAGTGACCATTCTTGTCCTTCCTTACTTTTGTTGGTTTAAAGCCTATTGTATCTGCAAATAAAATTGCAACACCTGCTTTTTTCTGATTACCATTTGCCTGAAATATGGACGACCATCCTTTCACCCTGAGTCTGTATTTGTCTTTTAAGTTAAGATGTGACTCTTGTATGCAACAAATATCTGGCCTGAGTTTTTGTATCCAATCAGCTAACCTATGCCTCTTTAGAGGACAGTTTAAGCCGTTCACATTAATGGAGAATATTGATAAGTCTGGTGAAGTTTTGGGTATTGAGTTTTTCAAAAGTCCAGTGGGCATTTTTAATCCTTTCTCCAGTGTGGAAATTGGAGTTTGATCCGAAGTTTCTGAGTGAGTTTACTTTTGTGGTATAGGATTGGGTTGGTCATTATGGAGGATAGGTCTGAGAATATCCTGAAGAGCTGGTTTGGTTATGGCAAATTTCTTCAACATATGAATGTCATTAAAGTATTTAATTTCTCAATCATAAATGAAACTCAGTTTAGCTGGATACAAGATCTGGGGTTGAAAGTTATTTTGCTTTAGGAGATTAAAAGTCGGTGACCACCCTCTTCTGGCTTGAAAAGTTTCAGCAGAGAGATCTGCAGTCACTCTAATGTTCTTCCCTTTGAAGGTAATGGTTTTCTTTCTCCTGGCAGCTTTGAGGATTTTCTCCTTCATATTAACTTTAGTGAAGTTAATTATGATATGCCTGGGGGATGTCTATTGGGGTTGAGTCGTGCTGGAGTTCTGAAGCTGTCTGCTATCTGAATTTCAGAATCTCTAGGCATGTCTGGAAAATTCTCTTTCATAATTTCATGCAGAAGGGCCTCTGTGCCCAGCGAGGCCATTTCATCTGTTTCTGGAACCCCTATGATTCGGATATTCACCTTCTTCGAATTATCCCAGAGCTCTCGGAGAGAGTGATCCGTTTTTGCTCTCCATTTCTCTTCCTCTTTGAGAGTTTGGGAGCGTTCAAAGGTTTTATCTTCAATGTCAGAAATCCTTTCTTGTGCTTGCTCTATTCTGTTGCTGAGGGATTCTACTGTATTTTTCATATCTTTGAGGGCTGCAAATTCTTGCTTCAGTGTGTCTAAGTCTTTGGTGGTTTTGTCTTTAAATTCGTTAAATTCTTGAGACAACTTTTGAATTTCTCCTTGAATTCCTAATTCCACTTTGTTAATCTTGTCTGCAATCCAAATTCTGAATTCGATTTCTGACATCTCAGCCAGTTGTTTATGAATGGGATCTTCAATTGCATCTGCCATATCTTTCCTTGGGGGGGTTGATCTATTCTGGTTATTCATGTTGCCAGAGTTTTTCCGCTGATTCCGCCTCATGGTTGTTTTACTCCCTCTGATTTTTTTCCCCTGGAGCTTTGTCGAGGGCCCGTACAGTGTTGTGGCCTGAGAAACTGGGGTCCTGTCTGGTGTGGTGGGGCTAAGTGGTTCTGTCTTGTTTTCAGCTGGTTTCTGTTCCACCCTAGTGAAACAGATACTTTGGATTGAAGTCTGAGCTTTTGTTTGTATCCTTGTGGTCGCAGCTCGCCTCAGCGGGGTTGATGTGTGTTCTACAACCTTCTCTCTTAGTGCAGCTCAAATCCACCAGGATACTTGCTGAATTTTTATCCTTTAACTCTCCTTCTGGATGGGAGCCTCTGTGGAAAGCTGGCTTCAGTCAGCCATCTTGTCTCCTTTAATACATTTTTAGTTGATTTTGTATATGGTAAGAGGGGTCTAGTTTTGTTCTTCTGCATACAGCCATCCAATACTTCCAGCACTGTTTATTGAAAAGGATGTCCCTTCCTCAGGTATAATTTTTTCTACTTGGCCAAAGATCATTGGCTTAAATCTGTGGCTTTAATTCTGGGTTCTCCATTCTGTTACACTGATATATGTGTCTTGTAGACAGGATCTCTCTCTGCTGCCGAGGCTAGTGTGTGGTGGCATCATTACAGCTCACTGCAACCTTAAACTCGTGGGCTCAAGAGATCTTCCTGCCTCCAACTCCTGAGTAGCTGAGACTACACCATGCCTGGCTGATTTTTCTGTGTTTTTTTTTTTTGTGTGTGTGTGTGTTGTTTTTGAGGCTACTTTGCTCATGCTAGAACCAAACTCCTGGCCTCAAGCAATCCACCCCGCCTTGGTTTCCCAACATGCTGGGATTATGGGTATGAGACACCACACCAGGCCTTAAGTATCTATTTTTTTTTTTTTTAGTAGTAGTACGATTATATTTTAGTTCCTATAGCTTTGTAATCTAATTTGAAGTCAGGTACTATGATGCCTCTAACTTTGTCCTTTTTGCTTAGGTTATCTTTTTCTATTCTCTCTCTCTCTCTTTTTGTTGTGGGGGGTTCCTTATGAATTTTAGGATAATTTTTTCTAGTTCAAAAGAAAGCACTGCTTTCTTTTGCTATATCCTGTAGGCTTTGTATATTATTCTTCCATTTTCCTTTGTTTCATTTTTTAAATTTCCATTTTAATTTGTATTGTTTCTGAAGTTCCTCTTGGAAATGATTTCTACTTTCATTTGACTGTAGTCTGAGGAGATACTTGATATGATTTTGATTTTTCTAAATTTGTTGAGACTTGTTTTGTGACCTCACATGTTTTATGTGAACAATGACGCTGGCATTTTTACAGGGATTGCACTGACTCTGTAGATTGCATTGGGCAGTATGGTTATTTTTAACAATATTAACTCTTTTAATCCATGAGCATGGAACATATTTCCATTTCTTTATGTCATTTGTAATTTCCTTCAGCAGTGTTTTGCAGTCTTCCTTGCAAAGATCTTTCACCTCCTTGACTGAATATATTCCTAGGTTGTATTGTTGTTGTTTGTTTGTTGTAGCTTTTTTTTTTTTTTTTTTGGCCGGGGCTGGGTTTGAACCTGCCACGTCTGGCATATGGGACTGGCGCCCTACTCCTTGAGCCACAGGCGCCACCCATGTTGTAGCTTTTGTAGATGGGATTGCCTTCTCGATTTTATTCTCAGATGGATCCTGAATGGTGTATAGAAACACTGCTGATTTTGGATTTTGTATCCTGCAACTTTAGTAAATTCATTTGTGAAATCTAAGGGTATTTTGTTTGAGCCCTTAGGTTTTCCTAGACTCTAAATCCTATTGTAAGTGAAGAGGAATACCGTGACATCCTCTTTTTCCATTTTTATGTCTTTTCTTTCTTCCACTTGCCTGATTGCTTAAGACTTCCTGAAGTGTGTTGAATAGGAGTGGTGAAAGTGGGCATCTTTGTCTTGTTCCAGCCCTCGGAGGAGATATTTTCAAATTTATTCATTGTGTTGGCAGCAGGTTTGTCTTACAAGACATTTATTATTTTAAGGGATGTTTCTTCAATGCCTAGTTTTTTAAAGGTTTTTATCATGAAGGAGTGCTAACTTTTATCAAATACTTTTCTCCATCTACTGAGGTGATTATACAGTTTTCTTCTTTGATTCTATTTATGTGATATATTTATTAATTTGGGTGTGTTGAACCATCTTTGCATCCTTGTTATAAAACGCATTTGATTATGGTGTATTATCTTTCTGATATGCTGCTCTATTCAATCTGCTAGTATTTAGTTGAGGAATTATCTATTTATGTTCATCAGGGGTAATGGTCTATAGTTTTATTTTGTATGTGTGTGTCTGGCTTGGATATCAGGGTGGTACTGGTCTTGTAGGATAATTTAGAAATAATTCCCTCCTTCTCAATTTTTTGGGGGCAGTTTTAGGCAAATTGGTATTAGTTCTTCTTTGTACGTTTGGTAGACTTTAGCTGTGAATCCATCTGGTCCAGAGATTTCCTTTGTTGGGAGAACTTTTATTACTGATTCAATCTCATTACTTATTGCTGGTCTTTTTAGTTTTCTATCTTACCCTTGGTCAGTATTGGCAGGTTGTATGTGTTCAGGAATTTACCCATTTCTTTTAGATTTTCTAGTTTGTGAGTATATAGTTGCTCATAATGGTCTCTGATAATCTTTATATTTCTATCGTATCATTTACAATGTCTTCTTTACATTTGTTTTGTTTATGTGGATTTTATCTCTTCTCAATTTTGTTTACCTTTTTAAAGAACTTTTTGTTTGATCCTTTTTTTGTTGGCTTCTATTTCATATGGTTCTGATCTTCATTATTTCTTTTCTTTTGCCAATTTGGGGTTTGGTTTGTAATTACTTTTCTAGTTCAATTGTGGTGCATCATTGGGTTGTTAATTTGTAATCTACATACTTTATGTTATAGGCATTTAATGCTATAAACTTCAGTCTTAGCACTGCTTTCTTTTGCTATATCCCGTAGGCTTTGTATATTATTCTTCCATTTTCCTTTGTTTCATTTTTTAAATTTCCATTTTAATTTGTATTGTTTCTGAAGTTCTTCTTGGAAATGATTTCTACTTTCATTTGACTGTAGTCTGAGGAGATACTTGATATGATTTTGATTTTTCTAAATTTGTTGAGACTTGTTTTGTGACCTCACATGTTTTATATGCTCCTGACAAGAATGTGTATTCTGCAGTTGCTAGGCAGAATGTCCTGTAAATGGTTGTTAGGCTGATTTGGTCTAAAGTCCAAGTCTGATGTTCATTGATTTTCTATTTAGATGGTCTTTCTAATGTTGTAAGTGGGATTTTACAGTCCCCAAATACCATTTTCCTGCTGTCTATCTCTCTGCTTGGATATGGTAATGTCTGTTTTATGAAACTGCATAAAACTCCTGAGTCAGATGCACATATATTTAGAATTGTTAAATCCTCTTATTGATTTGATCTCTTTATAATTATATAATGATCTTCTTTGCCTTTTTTACTGCTTTTGATTTAAAGTCTGTTTTATCTGATGGAAATATAGTTGTTCCTGCTCACTATTGGTTTCTGTTTGTGTGGAGTATCTTTTTCCTCCCCTTTCCCTTTAGTCTGTATTTCTTTACAAGTAAGGTGAGTTTCTTGTCAGGGGAATAGAGTTGGATTATTTTTTAATCCATTCAGCCAATCTGTATTTCTTAAGAGCTAGGATTGAGAATGGTGTCCTACTATAACTGCTTAAGTCCAGGGAAGGACATGGAATACTCCCAGAAACAGATATTGCTCACAGTCTCCCCATTAGATTAAGGGTTTAAGACGATCAAAGAGCTTTCCCATGGCCCTGATTATATAACTGCCCACGGGGGATGTGGAAAACAGAAAGATGTTCACTCATTTTTTTTTTTTTTTGTACTGGAGATTCATGAACAAGAGAGATATTAACAAAATGGTATTTTTACAGGAATTTTACTTGCCAAGTTTTATAAATTTGAGTTTTTTAGCTTTTCTATTTCACCTTGATATGGAAATTATTTGATTCATTTTAAGTACAGGAACTTAGTTTGTGCTTCATCTATTGAGTCATACATATTTCTTAACTATTAACTTCCTTCAGAAACTGAATTGTGTGTGCATTATGTGAAAGGTTCATGATCATTTTGATTTTGCCTTAGATAATTTAGAAATTATCTTGAGGGCAGCACCTGTGGCTCAAAGGAGTAGGGCACTGGCTCCACATGCCAGAGGTGGCGGGTTCAAACCCAGCCCCGGCCAAAAACTGCAAAAAAAAAAAAAAAAAAAAAAAAAAAAATATATATATATATATGTATATCCTGAGGTTTTTGTTTTGTTTTGTTGCAGTTTTTGGCCAGGGCTGGGTTTGAACCTGCCACCTCCAGCATATGGGGCCATGGGGCCAGCACACTACTCCTTTGAGTCACAGGTGCCGCCCAGCTTTTTTTTTTTGTGGACTTATGT
The DNA here is from genome assembly GCF_027406575.1 of Nycticebus coucang. Lineage (NCBI taxonomy): Eukaryota > Metazoa > Chordata > Mammalia > Primates > Lorisidae > Nycticebus > Nycticebus coucang. The sequence goes on along the minus strand of NC_069790.1, from coordinate 68,273,538 downwards.
CTGTAATATTGTGCAGTTTTTATTTGGTAAATTATCACAAGGCTGTTGACTTACTGGTAAAGATGTTTTAAATTTTTTGTGACTTTTTTGTTATCAGAGAAAATGTCAAAGCCAGCAAAATTTGATGAATAGTATGAATATTTAGTATAGGATTCTTTTAGTATTGGAGAATATTAAAAAAGTTTAATCTCTAGTGTGGACATGGCAATCCCTTCTCCTTTTTCTTTCCCATATTTCTGTGTGTTTTATGTTGACTACTCACCTGGACTGCCTCATACCAATACCATGTTTAAGGGAATACAAAATTTACCCCTTGAAATTTTGAAATTCTGCAGAAGACTGACATGTAATAAGATTGTTCACCAATTTTCATTTAGCATTGATTTATTAGGCCCTTCCACAGTGGTTTTGCCTATTCTCCTGCCATCGGCCCATACCGAGCCTCCTAAGGTCTTTTCACTGCTCTGCCCTTGCTTTGAGATCTTCTCATTTCCCCAGCCCTGGATAAGGATAGGGTAGGGGTGTCTGTACTTGCTGACTTCTCTCTTAAGTTCTACAAACTTCTATAATGTCTTCCTGGTCTCTGAGATATACCCACATGCCCCTACAAATTCCTCCCCAATTTCCTTTAGCACAAAGTTTTATCTTCTTTGTCTCCAATAACTAAGACTGGTTTTCTAAAATACGTCAATTTTAATGGTCTACACTGGCAAACACAAGCTCTAAAAGCACACAAAAAAACATTTATTGAAGTAAAAAATACTTATGGAACACAAAACCTAGAGCTACCTTGACGTAGGCAAGAATTAGAGGAAATACTTGATGCTACTATCTGAGGCGTAGCAGTATAGCAGTAACAAATAGAGTTCAAGGTAATTTAAGTATCTTTTTTGATTACATTCTTGATAAATCATTCATCTATAATGCAGCATTTGGTTGTTAAGGGCAACATGATTCTGTATTTTATATACTTTTTTCTTAGAAAAGAATAATCTTCATTTATTACAAAACTATATTGTATTTTATATCATAGTGCTTTGGGTTATAGAGGTAGATAATTTAAATATCTTGAACACAGCACTATCAAAATAGATTAAGAAACACCGTAAAACTATTTTCTCACTGTTTTATAAGAATGAATAAATGACAAGAAATAATGATGTTGGACTAGTTTTAATGTGCTTTTACAATTTTTAAATAGGTAAAAGAAAGCTGTACAGTTGTCCCTGGGTATCTGTGTGGTATTTGTTCAAGGAATCCCAAGCATACCAAAATCTGAGGATGCCCAAGTCCTGACATAAAGGTGACATGGTATTAGTATGTAACCTATGTATGTCGTCCATAACTCCAAATCATGTCTAAATTACTTACAGTACTAAAACAATGCTTATGTATCACTTTATTTGTGTGGATTCAATGTAGTACTCAGTATGTACCACATTCAAGTTTTGCTTTCCAGAACTTGGTGAAAAATTTTTCCCTAATATTTTGATCCATTGTTGGTTGAATCTACATTTGTGGAACCACAAAAATGAAGAGCTGTTTATATATATTTCCATGAAAGGCCAATAAATATAAAAGTATCAGTTTTTTATCTGAAATTGAGATAAAAATGAAAGTGAATCAAATACAATTCTTTTAATTATCTTGGTTAGCATTTTTCTTCTTAACATTTATTAAAATTCATGCTATTGAAATTTTAACACATTTCATCTAATCTTTACCCTCCCAGGAATGGTCCAAATAACTACAACTTGTTTTCTGCAAGGTTTTGGTCACATCTGGATGGTCCCCCATCCTGATGCCTATGTCATCACAAGCATTAAGTGAAATGATAATTGTGTATTCTATTCAAATATTTGTTTTGTAGTGTCCTATGATTCTAGAAGATAAATAATATCTCATCTAAATTCTTATAATTTTCTGTTAAAGAATTATAATTGTTTTAACTATTTTGTTATAGCTTTACATATAGCAATACCTCATTTCTTTGTTATTTTAAGTCTTTGGCAAGGTATTATATATGTGATTCCAAATTATAAACACAGGATACCTAAAATAGTCCCATTTTCTATTAATTATGCTTAGAGGATAAAACAGATGGAGCACTCAAAAAAGTTTATTTAAAGAAGGTTATTTAAAAACAATTATTAATAGAGATGTGGAAAGAGTTTTGGGAACTAACAAAGATGGTAAAATACCAAGGACTATTGTCAGGGAAAGCGGAGGGAGCTGTTTCTCTTCTTTGTCTTGAAAAGGCAAAGCAAAGACCTGATGCAACTAGAGCCCAGTGAGCACTGAAACCATGGAACAGGGATCACGTAGTTTGATATATCCCTCAACATAGCTACTACCAAATCACAATGGGACAACAAGAGAAAGGGAAGAAATTTAGTCCCAAACTCATTTTATTCTCTTGCCCTTGGTTGTCTGACTGGTGTCTTTTTGCCTAAAGAAAGAAAAATTCTACATGTACATTATCAAAGGTAATAGTAACTCATGGCCAACCCAGGTATCCTTTATATGGAACACCATAATTTGCTGCTATTATAGTTTAACTATATCTTAAATCAAAAATTCAAACTCACCAGTTATTATTTTATGATTGGGACCATTAACGAGAGTTTGCTAGACAACTCCACTGTTCCACTGACTCAGATGTTTCCAGGTAAAAGAGTGCATAGTAAAATCAGAGATTTCATAAACCTGATCTCATTATTCCATTTTTGTCAACATAAACTAAGATCCTTAGTTGGAGGATATGTTGTGGAAGATTCCATGGTGATAATCAAATCATGAATGAAGTCTTTAAATGATAATGCTAGAGAAGAATTTCAGTAGAAAAAAGCAAATTTGCATCAAGAATGCACATGTATTTTTGTGACCTTAAATTCCTGCTCCTCCTGGAAAGAAGTGGACTGATGTAATCAGTCAGGTACAGGTAACTGTGGGCCACCTGGGGTAATGTGTCATTTGCAGGGCCCAGCATTAGCCTTTACTAAGATAATGTTTGGTACTCAGCAGTAGTACTAGCCAGATGAACCTTGGTGAGGGAACAGCTCTTTAGTTGCTTAGCCCAACCATAGTCTTCAACCTTTGACAATGGCCATTTCCCTCATTTATCAAGGAGACCAATTTCCTGGTCTTTTCTCCTCATGTTCAGTTTACCAAGGATGAGAGATTTTCTGGATGCTAGTTCTCTCCCTCTAAATGAAGTCTAAATGCCTTCATAAAAGGAATCTCTGTATCCTTCCAGGGGCAATAGTTAGTATAATGCTGAATAACCTCAATGGAATGTATCCCCTGCAACAATTCTATTGCCCTAAATGCTAGAATCCTTTTCCTGGTATACTGAGGATATTTTATTATCTTAATTATATCAATTGTAGCCACTGCTATGTCTAGGCTTCAAATAACTAACACAGCAGACACTTAAGGGCAATCTTAAGTGTACTATCCAATACATTAATTCTCGAATTCTGGATGAACATATGTATTAAGAAGTTTAGTCTGATCCAATTTATACTTTATTCTCTTTGATTTTATAGCCTCAGAATATAACCTTGTACATGTGGCCCGGTCTTTTACAATGATTGCTGCTTAGCAAGAAGCTGCATCTTTCTTATATTCATTTCTTCTTCCTGAAGGAAACATCACTTTAGTTATTCTGGATATGCCAGCACTTAACCCTTGGAATATGCCTCAAGAAATTAAGAGTGTCTGGGCATTTGTCTGAGAGGAGGCTCTTGCTCCCAGCATAGTTATTCTATTGAGATAACTTCTTGGGTGTAATCATGGATTTTTTTTTTTCCATTGATAGGTCAATTTCCTCTGATACTGGGGGAGGGATGGCCTCCACTTACAAGGAAGCTTTAAGGAAATTTGAAACTTTCGATTCTCAACAGTGTCTAAATCTATCCAACTGCCCTCATTTCATATCTCAGGGTCCCATGTCTTACCACCTAGTGGCCTTATGTCAACACAGTAATTCTCAAACTTTTTGTCTGAGTCCCTTTACACATTTAAAATACACTGTTAACATCCAAGATCTTTATTATGTGAATAAAACTATTACACATTTAATATTTCAAATTTAAAACTGAGAAAATCTTAACACATAAGAATAAATATGCCTACACACATCCACCAGCTGTCGGAGCACTGACTTTATCTCACCTCATGTGGTTTGCTATCTTCGTTTTATTATTAAAATAGTTTGACCCCATAGCCTGTCTGGAATGTCTTAGGGATCCCAAATGATCACCAGAAGATACTTTGAGAAGTGCTACCTTAGCACAGGAGACATGTTGGGGTTGCATATTTAGCTGATATTGCAGGTCTGCCACCTACAGGTTTGGAGACAGGACCTTCAGACTTGTCTATCCTGAGTCATACAAATTAGAAGACTTTGGTCACCATAGCATTGTTCTGATTTACTACCTATGCTTTGAATTCGGAAGTCAAGATCCCAACCTTACAGTTCTCCTTTTATGATATTCCCAGTGTAAGAAGCAGCAGTTATCCAGCCTTCTTATCTTCACCATTAATACTTTTGCTGTGGCAACTAAGTGCCACAACCTTGTGATCCTACACCATCTTGCCTTTAGAAAGGGCACTCCACTCTTTCTTAAATTACATAGTTGTGATGGCCACTGAATACTATGAATTACTACTGGTCCACGGGTTCCTGGAACCATGGTTATCCATGTGTTCATTAAATATAGGGTTATCTTCGTGCCAGAATTACACATCTAGGGATTATAAGTTTCTTAGGGCCACTTCTGACGCTGTGTGAGGCAGCATCATGGTTAGAAGAGAAAAGGCACACTCAGAACTCTAACTAGAGAATAGTCCATTAAGAAAATATTTTCAGAGGCATGTGAAACATTAAAGAAATGATGGACACTCAGTGAGACTAGAATCCATTACCGCTTCTAAGCCTGAAATGTTAAGAGAGCGAATAGAGTTACTAGAGCATATGAGAGTCTGGGGTCATGGAAGTGGGACTTGTGACAAGATCTGTGGCTGCCAGGAACTTTCAGAATCACATCAGGGTAGGCACAAAGAGCAGGATAGACCCCTCAGTCTCACAGCTCCTATTCTCGGCCTTCTTTTTATTGCCCACCATTATCTGAACTGCCATGGAAGACAGATAAGACAGAGGAACCTGAGAGTTTGCAGGTAAAGACTAAGTAGCATAGGGAAAAATAAAGTCAGCACAGTTTAAACCTTCCTTTGATCTACAAGAAATTTAAAATATCATAGGTTCATATATTTACATAGTAAAATGGTATTTTTATAACTGCAAATACAAAGTCCTTCAAGAATAATTTTTGTTTCCAATAATATTTCTCTGTATGGTAACAAAATACATAAACATCTCAATACTGACAATAGGGAAAACCTTCATAAGTCAAGTTATTTTAATAAAATTTAGCCTCTTATCTCAATAGTAAACCTAGCATAGAGGATGTCTCCTGTGATTATGCTACCCTGTGTCTCCTTGCTGTCGTGGAAGACAACCAACGGTTCAATATGACTTTTTTTAATTTGTTAATGGCAATGATAAAAGCTTTTAGAATAAAAATAGCAGATACATTTTCATTCTATAGTGTTTTGGTACATTTAACTCTACCAAGTAACAGATTTCTTAATCATATATCCTATAAATTAATTTTCTTGTTCAGAAAGCTAGAATAATTTTCCATATTTCATCCACTGGCTGTAACTACTTATCTACTTCTTCTAGATCATGATTCCTCTCTCTGTGTTGTGGTCTATAATTACAAACTTCCTAAGAATGAAAAGGCATCAGAGGTACAAATCCACCAAAAGATTATTATAAAATACTCAGAGGGCTGGTTATGCTGGGAGCAAAAACTGTCTTACCTTTTTATGACACCACACTTTCAATATCAAAGTTGCTCCATGTGCCAGAAATAGCCCTCTCATCAGGCATCCACTAGCCATTTTGCTTTCTCTGTGTGATGAGTGCAAATTAAATCAATCAGTCAGTGGAAGGAGAGAGATTGTGTTTTCATCTCGGGTTGAACAACTTTGTCAGCATGACACTGAGCTTTTACTGAAGTGAAAATTTATTTTTAAATACTTGTCAGAAACAGATACCTGCTGCAGATGAAATATGTGATCACAGTTTTTTAGGACTGAAATGTGTTGATCTTTGGAGAGACAATGTGCATATTTGTGTCACATGTTCACAGTGACACAAGCCACAACGATGATCAAAGACAGATTATAAGATGAGTAAATCAAGTAAATATTATTGAGCTGGTGGACAAAAGAGATGCTGAGCTAATGCTTGGAAGCCACCGTTGACAAACAAGGAGTTGACAGACAAAGTATTCCAAGAAGTGATTTTTGCCTAACATGTAGATCATATGGGATCTGAATTTACTATAGGGAGAGATCTTGAACCATCTCTATCTTCTTAAAATCAACTGCAAATCAGATTTTGGGAGAATCAGAATTACTTATGAATTTTCTCTCTCTGGGTCCTATATTAGCCCTTTCCCTGTAGTCATATTTGTCTGTCCACTCTGGAAAAGCCAAACTCTATCTTATCGCCCTAGAGACCAACTGGGGAAAACCTCTTATAAATGGCCACCAGAACTGGCCCAGATGATTTTTTTCTAATAGCAAGGCTATTACACCCTCTTCATCTCTTGTGGTATTATTTTGTGTCTTTCGTAGTAAGTTTCTCAGGATATGTCCTGAAAAGTCTCAGAATCTTAGTTTTTAGTTTTCTGCTCTATTATCAGGCCCCATCTTTGTTTTGAAACCACTAGCAGGACCTATTGTCCAAACAATGTGGCATTTTGCCACCTGGCCCAAGCTAACTCTCAGTTTCAATTCTGTTTTCTACCCAAATGCATGCTGCATTCCAGCCACACTAAATTGATATAGAAACTTGAATATAAACTTTAATTTCTTATTCTTTTACTTCGACATAGATTTCCCTTATGGGCTTCTGATATACCTCCACTGATCATCAAATTATTCAGATGTCACCACCACAGATTTCCCAAAAGAAACCACATAAATGGCATATCATACATGTAACATTTATGTACTTCAGGAGGTACATACAGTGCATGTTACAATGATAATGGATCTATACCCAGGATAGACTCTGATATCTAGGGACAAGAACTGTATCTTGTTTATTTTACAAAGTACTTTCCAAGTCCCTGGAACATATCAGATGTTCTCTTAATATATATTTATAAATACCTTTCTCTCAAATTCTGCTAGCTTCTTTAGCTGAACATATACATTTCTACATTTTTAATCAATTAATAAAATTGTTGTTAATAATACATGTGGCGTTATCCAAGTTATTAAAACTTACTAAAGTTTGTTAGGCTAGAAAGCTAGAAAAGAGCAACTTCAAATATTTAAGTTCAGAAAACTCCCACTGCTTATATCCCATATTCTTACAAAATTTCCCTCAATTCCCACTGATAAGATATAGAAAGGGGGCAATAAAGGATGCATTATATAGTAACAGGGGAGAGGAAGAAAGGAAATAAATTTTTATGACAATCATTTGATGCTCTATGAACTTCCCCACCACACATGTTCCATCTTGGAAACATGTACTAGAAATTACATAACATGTAGGAAAAGGAATTCCTTAAACCAGGCATGGAGCCTACAGACCTTGGTTCCCTTTGCCACAAAATGGCCATGTTGATTAAAAATAATTTGTCCACATGAGCTTAAAAGTCATCCTGACTCATTTCACTGCCTTCACTGGTGTGGTGACCCCTATGGCCCTGGTCTTGGTTGCCGCACAAAGGAACCAGGCATGACACAGATCAGAAGTACAAACTTGTGGAAGGTGGGTTAACCTTAAGTGCATAGTAGCCCAGAACCCACACCACATCTAGAAGGTTCAGTGATGACCCTCTGCCAGGGTCCAATTTCTCCCCAAATTCATGTTAAAACCTAATCTCCGATGCAATAGTATCCATGATGGGTCTTTGACAGGTGATTAGGCCATGAGGGCTCCATGCTCATGGTTAATGCTCTTATGAAAGAGACCGAAAAAGCTTGTTTGCCCCTCCTACCACACAAGGACACAGCTAGAAGATGCCATTTGTGAAGAAGAGAGCCCTCACCAGACACCAAATCTACTGGCCCCTTGATTTGGGGCTTCACAGACTTCAGAACTATGAGCAATAAATTTCCATTGTTTATAAATGACCCAGTCTAATTTGTCATAGCATTCTGAATGTTCTGAGACATCGCCCCCCCATTTATATCTCTACTCTCACAACCTATGTATGGGACCTTATTTAGGAAAAATTTTTTTCAGGTGTAACTGTATTAAGGAGGCTAGATCATCTGGGTGGAACCTCAAACCAATGGCAGGTATCCTTATAAGGTACAGAAGAGAAGACACAGAGAAGACCATGTGAAGAAGAGGCAGAGACAGGAGTTGTGCAGCAACAAGTCAAGGAATGGCTGAAGCCAGCAACAGCGGAGGAAGGAAAGAGGGATCCTCCCCTAGGGCCTTTGGGGGAACACAGCCTGCTGACACCTTGCTATCAGAATTCTGGCCCCCAGAGTCTGAGAAAGTACATTTCTGTTATTTTAAGCTACCAAGTTTAAATCTGTCAAAATTTTTCTACAGCAGCCCTAGGAAACTGATATACCCTTCTAGGAGAGAGCAGTGAAATAATTAACTTCCTATCTCCTTTGAGTATTGAAAGATAACTGGAGAGTAAAGTGAAATAAAGCGCAAACTTCATAGAAAAACTTACTAAGAGTAGGCTAGGCATGGGTTCACACCTGTAATCCTAGCACTCTGGGAGACTGAGGCAGGTGGATTACTTGAACTGAGTTTGAAACCAGCCTGAGCAACAAGGAGACCCCATTTCTACTACATATAGAAAAATTAGCCAGGCATTATGGGGGGTATCTGCAGTCCCATCTACTCAGGAAGCTGAGTCAAGAGGATCACTTGACCCCAAGAGTTTGAGGTTGCTGTGGGCTAGGCTGATACTCTACCCAGGGTGACAGAGTGTCGCTGTCTCAAAACAAAAACAAAAACAAACAAACACAAAAAATGATGTACTAAGAGCATTACAAAGTAAGAAAAATTACAAATCATTATTACTCATGAAAATACTGAAATGGCATCAGTAAAATATTTACTAAGTAAATACAGACTATACCAAAGGACGTTTCAGCAAAAGTGGCTTTTACCTCAAAATTTTACTTCAATATTTGAATATAAAACAAGGTAATTTGGCATACGAACAGATTCAAGATGAAACACCCTATGGCTCACTTGATAAATGAAGAAAAATATTTGACTCAAATAAATGGATAAATGTGTCCTGTGTCTGCAGGTAAAGACTCAATATTATTGTCAGTTCTCTTCTTTTTGACATACATATTTAACAAAATTCCAGCAAGTTTTATGGTGAATTGGACTGGCTGACTCTAAAATGTGTATGCAAATGTCAGTGATGTGGTATTGTCATAGTGATAGATAAAAAGTTTAATGGAACAGAAAATAGAACGTCCATGGCTGGATATACACATACAAACACAGACGATGCCAAAAAATGTACATACATTATAAGAAAGGGAAAAAGTGAATTAAATTTGTCAATTACTCAAGTCACACTTGACTTCTGCAGTTTCTAGAGGTGCTTAAGGTGACTTAATTCATCTTTTGTTATCGGTTCCTGCACATATGTAACATACATATAATTGGTGCAGCATATACATTATGTAATATATTATATATAAGCATAAATATATATAAAGTGTTTAGCAAAGGTGCAAAGTTTATGTAAGGAGAAAGAGATAATCTTTCCACAAATGATGTTGGATTAATTGGAGATTGGTATAAGAAAATTTAATGTTCTTCTATCCTACGCTTACACAAAAATTAATTTGAGGTGTATCACATACCTAAGTATAAACATTAAAACCATAAATTTTCTAGAACAAAATAGAAGGGAATATCTTTGCAAACATGGAGTAGGCATAGATTTCTTTGACAGGACAGAAAATACTAAAAATAAAAGAAAAAATTGTTAAATTGGCCTCATCAAAGTTAATAACTTCTGCTTTTCAAATAACATCATTGAAAAATGAAAAGTCAGGGCGGCGCCTGTGGCTCAGTCGGTAAGGCGCTGGCCCCATATACGGAGGGTGGCGGGTTCAAAACTGGCCCCAGCCAAACTGCAACCAAAAAATAGCTGGGCGTTGTGGCAGGTGCCTGTAGTCCCAGCTGCTCGGGAGGCTGAGGCAAGAGAATCGCTTAAGCCCAGGAGTTGGAGTTTGCTGTGAGCTGTGTGAGGCCACTGCACTCTACTGAGGGCCATAAAGTGAGATTCTGTCTCTATAAAAAAAAAAAAAAAAAAGAAAAGAAAAGTCAAGCCACAGACTGGAAGAAAATATTTATAAAACCCAAGTCTGAGAAAAGAAACTTGTATCCAAAATACATTAAAGAAAACAACCTTCCGTAATTCAATAATATATAATCAAACAAATTATTGAAGACAAACAGAAATTTGGAAAAACACTTTACTAAAGAGTGCATGCAAATGACCAAGTACATGAAAATGTTCTTGGCATCTTTAAATATAAAGGTACTGCAAATTTAAACTACAATGAGATATTATTGCTACATGCCATGAGAATGTCCACAGTGTTTGAAAGACTGAACCATTTCAACCATTGGAAATGTTGAACAAGTGGAATTTTCATACTTTGCTAATGAGAGTGTAAAATAGTGCAGCCACTTTGGAAAAGCAATTTTCAAATTGTTAAAACATAGAGCTGGTCTATGACTCAACAGTTTCACTCCTAGGATTTTCTCAAGAGAAATCAAAACATATGTCCATAAAAGTCTTGTACAAAAATGTTCATGGAAGCTTTATTCATAATAGTCCAGTTACATAAATGAATACATTTTAGCATATACTTGAAAATGGATTACTGTTTGGCAATAACAAGTAGTAAACTAATAATAGACACAGCAATATGGATAAATCTTAATTTTTTTTCAGTGAAAGAAACCAGATATATGCCGTATTGTTCAAAGTTCTAGAATAGGCTGAGTTAATTATAGTGACTTAGATCATTTGTTGCTATAATCAAAGGGTAGATGGAAAAGAAATGACTAGAAAGGAAAATCAGGCTACTTTCCCAGAATATGGGATTATTAATTTTATCTTGATTTGGATGGCCATTACACTGTGTGTAATTTTTCCGTATTTACAAAGCTGACGCTTAAAATCTACCTATATTATCGAATGTAATTTTACCTCACTAAAAAAAGATTAAAGTTGGTAAGCACTCCTTATCAAACATAAAATAGCACATGGAAATTAATACTAAAATTAAGGCATAGAAATCAGGGTGAATACATTTTTAAAATAGTCTTAATTAATAAAATACATTTATAACATAAAATCATATGGACTCATTAAGGTAAATCACAATTTTGGCTCTTAAGTTTTCTACCAGATAGGAGAAATGGAGAACTTGAATAGTTCCTTCAGTGATGTAAGTGATTTTTAATGTCTTCAGACATGAAAAGCTTTGCATGACAATAATAAAAATAATCAATATTCTATGAGAGGCATATCAAGGCCTATGCACTTTATATCCAGGACAAAAGTACCTTATTTCTCTCAGAATATGAAGTATTTAACTCTGGATGTAGACATGTTCAAACTTTAAAAATCTCTCATTGGCTGAGCAAAGAAGTAAGAGAGTTCAAAGTTTAAATGTCCAAATGGGGTTAGTCAGCAAACTGACTGTGAGGATTCCACCAATTATATGTATGTTACATTTACATGTACTGTGGGTCGGTTTCAGCGCCCCGTCTTCATTCTACCAAACCTCTTACACAACTATCTGACAATTATGTCTTCAGAGAACCTAGATTTCTTGCATTGATCCTCATTGATCCTGCACTTAGACAAATTTTCTCACTACTCTTTCAAGTAAAAATAATAGGAAAGACTTTCGAATGATGCTTCAAATGAGGAAATTTTCTTCTCAAAGACTTATCAAAATGAATTCTGACCACTACCTTCAACATTAAATACCTTAAACCCACACTATCCCTGGCAGATTATGAACAGGGCTATAATTAGTTCCAGAAGATTTTAAAAGCCACCAAGAAAATAAATATTTTTATATTTAAATACTTCCAGCTAACTATATTTTTATACCACTAGAGCTAGATTCTTAGAAAAACAGTAACTGGAAAAAAAATTGCCAAAATAATAGGATTATTCTCCATGTGTCATACAATGAGATAAAAATAGGCAATTTTGTATTATTTTATTTGCTTCTAATCTTTCTTCACATAAAAAATATTCTTTAGGGGTTTTACACATTTATATTAGGCTTTTCTCACTATCTTGGTCAAATGTATTTTTTCCTCTCTATTTCTGTTCTAGGGATTAATGGTGTTACTAACTCCTACTTTCCTCAATGGGAAACTCCAAAGTCAGATTTAATTCTAACTGTCCATCACTCTGAACTTCAATTAGCCACTAATCCTGTTGATTCTGTCTAGGTCCCACTGCTACCAGCTCATGGTAGGCTCTAATCATCTCTGCCTTACATTATTATTATTAATTTTTCTAGAGGCACAGTCTCATTTTATCACCCTTGGTAGAGTGCCGTGGTGTCACATAGTTCACAGCAACCTCCAACTCCTGGGCTTAGGCAATTCTCTTGCCTCAGCCTCCCAAGTAGCTGGGACTACAGGTGCCTGCCACAACATCCAGCTATTTTTTGTTGCAGTTTGGCGTGGGCCGGGTTTGAACCCACCACCTCCGGTATAGGGGGGCTAGTGCCCTACTCCTTTGAGCCACAGGTGCCGCCAAGAAATTCTCTTTCTACTCAAATTTCAGAGTTGGTTTCTATTGCTGTCCAACTACTACTCATTTGTAGATGTTAAGAGTCAGTGGTCCAGCTCCTCAAACCCAGTTAGCCTGTTCAATTACTCAGAACTGGAAAGTTCAGCCAAAGTTTGGAGGAATTTAAAGCAAAAGTAGGTAGAAATCAAAAGTGAAACTGGAGTAATGGGCAACATGAATAGAAAGTAAATTGCCTTTGCATAGGCTTTAGTAGAACAAAAAGAAACTTAAGAACAAAGAAAAGTCAGAATGCTCCCAAAGAGTTGGGGTGGGTTCTCTGGAGTGAGAACAGCATTAGGGCAGTGGAGAGGCTTAAACATCCTCTATCTCTGTTTGAAATCGCTGTAGCTTTCACTAGTGTCTGCATCTCTGAGTACCTTTGTCCCCTTCCACTGGTCATTGACTGCCTAGGTTACCCGTACCCACGTTCTTTCCCCCCTTTTTGGCAAGAGTTGAACAGTAATCTATTAAATGTTTCTAGGGACTGTTTGTTCAGCAGGGCACACTTTTCTCTCTTCCCTACTCCTTGTTCAGCAGGGCACACTTTTCTCTCTTCCCTACTCATTCAGTAGAGAATAGTTTGCAATCCTACAACTGCTACTTTTCAAAAAGCAGTGCTTTTTTTTTTTTTTTTCATATTTCTGTCTTCAATTAAATTGCTAATACTGGCTGCTTTAAAGGCTCATTTGATCATTTTGAAAAATTGATGTAGGGTAAAAAGATGAAAGGTCAGTGTGAAACATGCAGAATATTGACTTACCGTTATGTGGAAAACAACCACCTTGGTTCAAGCCCCGTAAAACAGGGAATTCAGAATTCAACTATCCTAGGTCACAGACTTAGGTATCTATATATTGAAGAGTGGGTGGTAAAATGGCTTTTACTTCTGAAACGCAGACTTCAAATTCTACACCTGGAATCAAGTTAGCAATCTTCTGTAATTGGAAAATCTCTTCACAAAATTCATCATGCTGAGGCCTCAGTTCTGACCAGCTTCACTCAAAACTCCTAACTCTGGGGCACTCACCACTTGAACACTGAGTGGCCAAAAATCCTCTGCCTGGCAGAAGGTTCATTTGCTATCTACACAAACACCTTTCACATGCTGCAAGCTTTTCCTGCAAAGAATTCTCTACCCTATTAATCACAAGTGGTGATGTTCACAGGTGTAGTTGATAACTCCTCTGTGAACAGCTTTGAAGAGGAGGCAGTAGGTGTGAACTAATTGGTATTTCTCAGTGAACTATTTGCCTTTATATTTTTGATCCCTTAAAATACTCCAGTAATAGTATTTCATTCGTAAGACATTTGTCACTAAGATTCAGGCTTGGAAATGAGTTTGAACATGGTGATGCAATTTAAGGCTTTAAACACTGTACACAAGTTTACCCAATTACCCATACACAATTGTGTTGCCACCCAGCCAGGTTCCAGGTTCATCTGCCCAAGAGAAAGCCAATATCCAGAGACAGCAGGGTTTATACAGACAACGTTTATTCCACATAGGGCTAAGCAGTGAAATGGGAGAAATTTCTCAAATCTGCCTGCCCAGGAATTGAGGGAACAGGACAGGGTTTTTAAGGACAGTTTGGTAGGCAAAAGATTAGCAGGCAGGGTCTGCTAACTAGCTGGTTTCAGGAAGGAACCATCTGCCCCTTGGTATGAGCCACTGTCTAGATGGGTCAGTTACTGGAATGGAGAACCTTGAGTGGAGGTCCAAGACCAGTTGAGTCCGTTCCTTTGCCTGGTGGGTCAGTCAATCCACTGGCGCTCAGAACCTGGAAGATCTCTCAGAAACAACCCCTAGGTTCCCAGTAGGTGATGTTATCTACAGAGAAGAGTTAATCTTTACAACTACCAGCTGTGCCCTGTAGAGTGGCAATCACACAGGCAAACAAGGGGACAGTGATTATTATGAAGGCAAAGCGGGGACAGTGGTTGACTATTTCAGTGAGGCCTATTCCTTCAGTGTTTTGGGGCCCTTACCCTAGTTCCTGTCTTCTGCCCCTCCATCAGTCTGTGGGGATGGCTCATTTAGAAAGCAAGTTATAGATAAAAGAACTTAAACAACTTTGATATTCAATAATTAGATTTACTTGCAATGTAACTTAAATATGTGATAGTTCAACATTGCTGTATATTTCTATTTTTTTGCAATTTCCCTTAGATAATAGGACATATCACTTATCTGGTTCTTTGCAGTGCCTCGCCTATGTTGAGTGTTGAGTAAATGCTTTTTAAATGAGGAAGTATCTTATATTTTATAAAGCTGTGTTATATTAATATTCAACCTAATCAAAAGTTAATTCTTACCATAAGAACTTGAATTCAAGCTAGTTTCTTCATAAATTTCCCAGAAAGATATAGAAACAAATCTAGGTAGAAACTAGTACTTTCTAAAACTGTGTATCAGGCCAACACAAAGATTTTTGGGGGGTGGAGGGGAAGAGCCTAGGTGTTCAGATTCTAGAGTGTAGTTTGGGGCTCTAGTCATATTACATAAATTTAAATGGGACTTGAAATATATCCAAGTCACATATTAAGTTCATAACATTAAGTATCCTGATTTGAATCATAGATATCATTGCTTTTATAGGTCATAAATATTCAAATATAAGCAATTTTATTAAAAGTAATCTGGTCAGGGAGCAAAAAATTACGCTAGAGAGTCTATAGCTCAGAGAAAAGAAATCATGCTGGCTTAGCAGTCACGTGTAAAGTCAAAGACACTTGTTACTTCATGGAAATCTACAGGGCCATAAATTGTGCTGAGCATCATAGAAAATTAGGACTTCAACCCATTCTTATTTAGATCAGCTATAGACATTGCTTCAGTCTAAGAAGGTTGGATACTCAGAATCCTCCCTCTCCACTAATAGACCTTAACAGATTTCTTATTCTGTCACTGAGCCTTTATCTTGGAGAAGGCTGCTGGTGAATTTCACAGAGCTGAGTCACAGGCACCCTCTGCAAAGCAGCTCCTCTTATCTGACAGTCACAAGGCACTTATTCTGGAACCAGTTTCTGGTTCATACCCTTTCTATTATGATAACTGGGGAAATAAGCTGCTCATTACAGAGCCAGCTCACTTGAAAAATTCACAGCCAGACCACTGATTAAATTGCAGCAATAGGAGAGCTGCTCTTATTCCTGTGCCCAGGGCACTCCAGGCTTTGTGTTTGAAACTCAATCTCTAAATGGAAAAAAGTATAACTTATTTAGTATATTTAGAGTTTGAATATTTGCCCTTTAAACATCTTACATATTCTAAGAAAATAATGATCCTAAAACTGCACTTCACATGATTCTTAAATGCTAATTTATTTCATAATCCAGTGGAATCAGTCAGTTCAGATGTTTTTAGAAACTGCACATTAACTTTCCCTTCAATGTATATCTGATCGCACTGTGTACTATTCTTTGCAGGCTTGGCAATAGTACACATAGCACTATGACTAGAATTGAAGTATTCTTTCTTAAAAGTCAGTTGTGCACAGATGAAGGAAATATACCAAATAATTTCAAGACTGACTTCATGCCACACTGAGAGGTAAGGATAAATTTTACTCAGCACCTCATGTGAGTGCTGAAATAATAAGGGAGAACATATCTTAGTCTGTAGGTTAAACCTGGGCTTCGAAGTCATATCACTGGGTTTGAACCAAGTCCTCCACTTACCTCGTTTGTGACCTTGGGCAACTTCCTGAAACTTGCTTAGTGTTTTTATCTGTGCAATGGGTAGTAAAAACCCTTCTTAGGGCTGCTGGGAACCACTTGAATGAGGTCTTGCCCATTGTAAGTTCTAGCCATTGACGAAGGACTTCTGAAAACTCTTCATACAACCCCTTTCTCAGGGACGACGGCTTCATCTACCAAATCTCTTAGGGAAATTGAATTACTTTTCATCATTTTTATGACATTTTCTAAGGGATAACTCTTAATGATTTACCTGAGTAAATGAATATTATAGTCTAAGGCTGGCGTCCTAAAACTGCAGCCCGCAGGCCACATGAAGTGGTGTGAATTGTATTTGTTCCCGTTTTGTTTTTTACTTCAAAATAAGATATGTGCAGTGTGCATAGGAATTTGTTCATAGTTTTTTGTTTTAAACTATAGTCCATCCCTCCAACAGTCTGAGGGACAGTGACTTGGCCCCCTGTTTAAGTTTGAGGATGCCTGGTCTAAGGTTTCTTTTCCCTTCTAGGGAGCATATGAATATAACCAATGGTTTAATTAAAATGCCCGGGGAAGAACAAAGTTATTCTGCTGGGAATACAACAGGTGCTTTGTGTGAGTCTGAAGATCACATCAATGTGGTTGTCTGCTTGCCTTGTTGCCGGGTGTTGACACTGAAAGGTAGTATTACTGTTCTCAAATTTTTTCAAAAATTCAATCAAGCTCAGTGAGAAAGAAATATTTCTGCTGGATGTATTTATTCTAATATGATACTGGCCAGAGAACTCTGTATCAGAGAAAATGTGAGGCTGTCTGGTATCAGTGTTAGAGTTTAGATATATTTAATGATAGCCTCCACTTGAGTTTTAGTTTAATAGCCTTGTGCATCTCATAATATGCTCAGGAGACTACAAAGGCGCTTTCTTAAAAAATTACATAGTTGATACACTGGATGGTGTACGGGACGGACGTGTAGCCCACCTCTCCCAAGTCATCAGGTGATAGGAGGTGTACAGGACGGATATGTAGCCCACCTCTCCCAAGTCATCAGGTGATAGGAAGGGGGGTCTGGAACTTTTCCCCGCATGGATTATTGGTGTGGACAGACAGCTGAAAAGGCCCAGCGAATTGGCAGATTGCTGTATATGAGGTGTAATTTAAAACCACAGACTCTGTTGTAGAGATTTTCCCTGGTTGGCCATGCTGGCTTGCAGGCCCCTCCCTCATGGAGGACAGCAGCTTGCAATTCCTGGCAAAACCCAACTGATGAAAATTTATTCCTGAGCAGAGTTTGGCACCCGAAAGGGAAGCCACTCAGAATCACAAGGAACTAAACAACCCAATGGAAAATTGAAAGGAAGGGATTCCCGCCTGGGAAATAGATATTTTGAATTGTCTGAAATGGCGGGTACTTTCCCCCCAGAACAACAGGAGTGATTAAATAGACCAGACCATTCCTGGTGGAGAATATTGGTGCAGGATGGCAGTTCAGGCTGCATGGTGGACTGGCAGGTGGCTGGACTCAAAATTCCAGATTCAAAAGTGAGACTCTGAGCAACAAAAACTGAGTATAAGGTTTCTGTGCACTGCAACTGCGGCAGCAGCAAGACCCAGCGGTAGCCAGCACCCTCCCCCACAGCTGATTGTAGTTGCCAGTTTGCAAGAGAACACGGGAGCAGAGTGGAAACATTTGTGAAGCATGCATTCCTGCACTGAGTTGGGAGGTTGGATAGGAGTGCTGTCTGGAACAGAGCAGCTAAGGTTGCACAACAATTAGGCAAAAAACTTTTACAGAAACTCCAAAATGGTGATCGGCCAGGTAGGATGGTTACCATGGTAACAGTAAAAACAGTATAAACAGTGAATCAGGTATAAGCCCTAGAACCACTCACAGAACAACCTGGTATCCAGAAAGTATATTGCATTATAAATATATTCCTACCAAAGTTGATCCCTACGTCATAAATGTAGATAATATTTCTACATATATACAAGAATAATATTTTTGTGGTTGGTGCCTTTTTTTTCTCATCATTTTCTTGGAGGAACTATCATTAATTTTTATTATTTTTCATATATATTTTTTATTTTTATTTTTTCTATTTTTAAGTTTTTCTTTCTTTTTTTTTAACTTTTTTATGAAGATCACTTTTTTCTCCCTTCTCTCTTCCTCTTCTTCCCTTCCTATGATTTCTGAAAGTGCTAACATCAGATTTCTAGATTTTTTTTTTGTTTTTTTTTTTTTTTTGTAGAGACACAGTCTCACTGTACCGCCCTTGGGTAGAGTGCCATGGCGTCACACAGATCACAGCAACCTCCAACTCCTGGGCTTACGCAATTCTCTTGCCTGAGCCTCCCGAGTAGCTGGGACTACAGGCACCTGCCATAACGCCCGGCTATTTTTTTGTTGCAGTTTGGCCGGGGCTGGGCCTGAACCTGCCACCCTCGGCATAGGGGGCCGGCGCCCTACTCACTGAGTCACAGGCACTGCCCTCTAGATGTTTTTTTGTTTGTTTGTTCATTTTGTTTGTATGTTTTTTTGCCCTTTTTTTCTCAATTATTTTATGATTATCATTATTTTTATTGTAGTTTTTTTTGTTGTTGTTGTCTGTATGTCTATGTGTTTCTGATTGTTTATGCATCTGTGGGCTTGTGTGTCTGGTAGCCTTTTTATCTGTGTTTATTTGCTAATTTGGTCTCAATGAGTTTGGTGTTTCGACCTGCAATTCTGAGTTCCCAGCACTCCCCTCCACTCTCACTCTGAGGTTTGGTGGCCTGTCCCCCAGGAGTCCAGATTCTTGGGTGATTTCTCGAGGGGTGTGGACAGGGTCTGGACTGCAACTGTTCAGTGCTGATTCAGTGGCATGGGAGTGAGGAGACAACAGTTGGCTGAGAAGGAACCAGACTGGAGCAGCAGTGCCCAGAGGTATAGAGCAGCAGCCATTTTTGGCAACAATATGGGCCACCCCCGGATATTCCAAAGCCTCAATCCCTGTCTCCCTGGGCAACCAGAGGAGGCTGGACATCTTCTCAGATGGCAACCACCATGGAACAGATCTGGGACTGAAGCACAGGCCCCATTAATAAAGGGTTTGCCTGTGGTGGTACTGTCCTGGGTGGAGTGCGGGAACTTAGAAAACACATGTGCAGAGCCAGGAAATTCCCAGGGCGGGACTGACCCAGAGGACCACTTTACTGAGCCTAAGATGCACACGGCCCTCAGGGGATCATCAGCCTATACACAAAGGAAGGCAGGAGGCTAGAGCTGAATGTGCTATGGATACAAACCTGCGGGAGTAAAGACAGGGCCTGAGGCACAGGTTCTGCGAACTCAAAACAGCTTCTCTTCTGCAGAGCAAATTAGCAGGGACAGAAACAAATTCCCATAAAGTTGTTCTGTTCTGTCAGTAACATCAATCAGGGGCGAGGCTGGAACTGAGTGAGCACCCCCCCCAGCCTCCCTCAAGCACCCGAGGTTGTCAGGCCTCACAAGCCTCTGCAAGATAGAGGTAGAGACCAGTGGCCTGGCTGAGCAGATACAGATTTCCTCGTGATTCAGGCAGGTGCAAACCCCT
Organism: Nycticebus coucang; assembly: GCF_027406575.1. Lineage (NCBI taxonomy): Eukaryota > Metazoa > Chordata > Mammalia > Primates > Lorisidae > Nycticebus > Nycticebus coucang. Next base: position 68,253,368 of record NC_069790.1, on the reverse strand, counting down.
GGAGTATCTGCTCACGGCAGGCAACTGAGTCATAGCCCTGCGGGGATATCAGTGACTGGGTGTGACAGAGGTGCAAGGTGGGGAAGGAGGCATCAAACTTCCCAGACTGATCTGTTTGCTGGGTGGGTCCTCCTGACTTCACGGAGCACCAGAGCATGTCATATTTGAGTTGTCACCAGACCCCTGCGATCCAGTTCCCAGAGACCTTTTAAACTCTCACACCTGAGACAGGTGCTGACTGAGACAATTGTTTTCCTTTTCCAATTGTTGCCTGTGTGTGGTGGGGTGACTTAATTGCTGGTATTTCTCCACAGCTGAGACTTCAATCCAGAGTAACTGTTTCACTAGGGTCAAACAGAGACCAACTGAAAACAAGCCAGAACCACTTAGCCTGACCACACCAAATAGGTCCCCAGTTTCTCAGGCTGTAGCACTGTATGGGTCCTCAACAAAGCTCCAGGGGAAAAGTCAAATGGTATAAAATAATCATGGGGTGGAATCAGTGCAAAAACTCTGGTAACATGAATTACCAGAATAGATCAACCCCCCCCTCCCCAAGAAAAGAAATAGCAGATGTAACTGAAAATCCCATTCAAAAACAGCTGGCCAAGATGTCAGAAATTGAATTCATAATTTGGATTGCAAACAAGATTAATAAAATGGAGGAAAATTTGGAGGTAGAAATTCGAAGAGCAATTCAAAATCAGAATTAGGAATTTGAGGAGAAATTCAAAAGTTGTCTCAAGAATTTAATGAATTTAAAGACATACCACCAAAGATTTTGATGCACTGAAGCAAGAATTTGCAGCCCTCAAAGATCTGAAAAATACAGTAGAATCCCTCAGTAACAGAGTGGAGTAAGCAGAAGAAAGGATTTCTGACATTGAAGACAAAGCTTTCGAATGATCCAAATTCTCAAAGAGGAAGAGAAATGGAGAGCAAAAATGGATCATTCTCTCAGAGAGCTCTGGGATAATTTGAAGAGGGCTGATACCCACCTCATTGGAATCCCTGAAAGTGATGAAGTGGCCTTGCAAGGCACAGAGGCCCTTCTCCATGAAATTATGAAAGATAATTTTCCAGACATGTCACAAGATTCTGAAATTCAAATAGCAGACAGTTTCAGAACCCCAGCACGACTCAATCTGAATAAGACATCCCCCAGGCATATCATAATTAAATTCACTAGTGTTAATATGAAAGAGAAAATTCTGAAAGCAGCCAGATGTAAGAAATTCATTACCTACAAAGGGAAGAATATTAGAATGACTGCAGATCTCTCTGCTGAAACTTTTCAAGCCAGAAGAGGATGGTCATTGACTTTTAATCTCCTAAAACAAAATAACTTTGAACCCTGATACTGTATCCTACTAAACTGAGTTTCATTTATGATGAAGAAATTAAATACTTTAATGACATTCATATGTTGAAGGAATTTGCCATAACCGAACCAGCTCTTCAGGATATTCTCAGACCTATCCTCCATAATTACCAGCCCAATCCTCTACCACAAAAATAAACTCACTCAGAAACTTTTGATCAAAATCCAACTTCCACAGTGGTGAAAGGATTAAAAATGTCCACTGGACTTTCAAAAAACTCGATACCCAAAATTTTATCAGACTCATCAATATTCTCAATTAATGTGAATGGCTTAAACTGTCCTCCAAAGAGGCACAGGTTAGCTGACTGGATACAAAAACTTAGGTCGGATATTTACTGCATACAAGAGTCACATCTTACCTTAAAAGATAAATATAGACTCAGGGTGAAAGGATGGTCATTCATATTTCAGGCAAATGGTAGCCAGAAAAAAAGCAGGCGTTGCAATTCTATTTGCAGATACAATAGGCTTTAAACCAACAAAAGTAAGGAAGGATAAGAATAGTCACTTCATATTTGTTAAGGGTAATACTCAATATGATGAGATTTCAATTATTAATATTTATTCACCCAACTAGAATGCACCTCAATTTATAAGAGAAACTCTAACAGATATGAGTAACTTGATTTCCTCTAGCTCCATAATAGTCAGAATTTCAACATTCCTTTGGCTATGTTGGACAGATCCTCTAATAAGAAGCTGAGCAAAGAAATTTTAGATTTAAACCTAACCATCCAACATTTGGATTTAGCAGACATCTACAGAACATTTCATCCCAACAAAACTGAATACATATACTTCTCACTGGCCCACAGAATATACTCCAAAATTGATCCCATCTTAGGCCACAAGTCTAACCTCAGTAAATTTAAAGGAATAGAAATTATTCCTTGCATCCTCTCGGACTACCATGGAATGAAAGTTGAACTCAGTAACAACAGGAACCTGCATAGTCATACAAAAACATGGAAGTTAAATAACCTTATACTGAATGATAGCTGGGTCAGAGAAGAGATCAAGAAGGTAATTGCCAAATTTTAGGAACAAAATGACAATGAAGAGAAGAATTATCAGAACCTCTGGGATAACACAAAGGCAGTCCTAAGAGGGAAATTTATAGCACTGCAAGCCTTCCTCAAGAGAACGGAAAGAGAGGAAATTAACAACTTGCTGGGACATCTCAAGCAACTGGAAAAGAAAGAACATTCCAACCCCAAACCCAGTAGAAGAAAAGAAATAACCAAAATTAGACAGAATTAAATGAAATTGAAAACAAAAGAGTTATACAACAGATCAATAAATCAAAAAGTTGGTTTTTTGAAAAGGTCAGTAAAATAGATAAACCTTTGGCTAACCTAACCAGGAAAAAAAGAGTAAAATCTCGAATTTCATCAATCAGAAATGACAAAGACGAAATGACAACAGATTCCTCAGAAATTAAAAAAATCCTTAACGAATATTACAAGAAACTTTATTCTCAGAAATATGAAAATCTGAAGGAAATTGACCAATATCTGGAAGCACGTCACCTTCCAAGAGTTAGCCAGAATAAAGTGGAAATGTTGAACAGGCCAATATCAAGTTCTGAATAGCATCAACCATACAAAATCTCCCTAAAAAGAAAAGCCTGGAACCAGATGGCTTCACCTCAGAATTCTACCAAACCTTTAAAGAGGAACTAGTATCTATATTACTCAACCTGTTCCAAAATGTAGAAAAGAAGGAAGACTACCCAACACGTTCTATGAAGCAAACATTACCCTGATCCCCAAACCAGGAAAAGACCCAACAAGAAAAGAAAATTATAGTCCAATATCACTAATGAAAATAGATGCAAAAATATTCAACAAGATCCTAACAAACAGAATCCAGCAACACATCAAACAAATTATACATAATGAGCAAGTCAGTTTTATCCCAGGGTCTCAAGGCTGGTTCAATATACGTAAATCTATAAGTATAATTCAGCACATAAACAAATTAAAAAACCTTTGAGAGACCATATGATTCTCTCAATTGATGCAGAAAAAGCTTTTAATAATATCCAGCATCACTTCATGATCAGAACACTTAACAAAATTGGTATAGAAGGAACACTTCTTAAACTGATAGAGTCCATCTACAGCAAAACCACAGCCAATATCGTATTGAATGGAGTTAAATCAAAATCATTTCCACTCAGATCAGGAACCAGATAAGGCTACCCATTGTCTCTACTGCTCTTTAACATTGTAATGGAAGTTTTAGCTATCACAATTAGGGAAGAAAAGGCAATCAAGGGTATCCATATAGGGTGAGAAGAGTTCAAGCTTTCGCTCTTTGCAGATGATATGATTGTATACCTGGAAAACACCAGGGATTCTACTACAAAACTCTTGAAGTGATCAAGGTATACAGCAGTGTCTCAGGTTACAAAATCAACATTCATAAATCAGTAGCCTTTATATATACCAACAATAGTCAAGCTGGAAAAACAGTTAAGGACTCTATTCCGTTCACAGTAGTGCCAAAGAAGATGAAATATTTGGGAGTTTATCTAACAAAGGACATGAGAGATCTCTATAAAGAGACCATGAAACTCTAAGAAAAGAAATACCTGAAAATGTTAACAAATGGAAAAACATATCATGCTCATGGCTGGGAAGAATCAACATTGTTAAAATGTCCATACTACCCAAAGCAATATACAATTTTAATGCAATCCCTATTAAAGCTCCACTGTCATACTTTAAAGATCTTGAAAAAATAATACTTTGTATTATATGGAATCAGAAAAAAACCTGGATAGCCAAGACATTACTCAGAAATAAAAACAAAGCAGGAGGATCACGCTACCAGACCTCAGACTATACTATAAATCGATAGTTATCAAAACAGCATGGTACTGGCACAAAAACAGAGAAGTAGATGTCTGGAAAAGAATAGAGAACCAAGAGATGAATCTGGCTACTTACCGTTATTTGATCTTTGACAAGCCTATTAAAACATCCAGTGGGGAAAAGATTCCCTATTTAACAAATGGTGCTGAGTGAACTGGCTGGCAACCTGTAGAAGACTGAAACTGGACCCACACCTTTCACCATTAACTAAGATAGACTCTCACTGGATTAAAGATTTAAACTTAAGACATGAAACTATAAAAATACTAGAAGAGAGTGCAGGAAAAACCTTTGAAGAAATCAGTCTGGGAGAGTATTTTATGATGAGGACCCCGTGCCTCCACCCCAGCAATTGACGCAGCTTCAAAAATACACGAATGGCACCTGATCAAACTAAAAAGCTTCTGCACAGCCAAGAACACATTAAATAAAGTAAGCAGACAGCCCTCAGAATGGGAGAAATATTTGCAGGTTATGTCTCCGACAAAGGTTTAATAACCAGAATCCACAGAGAACTCAAACGCATTAGCAAGAAAAGAACAAGTGATCCCATCGCAGGCTGGGCAAGGGACTTGAAGAGAAACTTCTCTGAAGAAGACAGGTGTACGGCCTACAGACATATGAAAAAACGCTCACCATCTTTAATCATCAGAGAAATGCAAATCAAAACTACTTTGAGATACCATCTAAATCCAGTAAGATTAGCCCATATCACAAAATCCCAAGACCAGAGATGTTGGCATGGATGTGGAGAAATGGGAACACTTCTACACTGCTGGTGGGAATGCAAATTAATACATTCCTTTTGGAAAGATATTTGGAAAACACTTAGATATCTAAAAATAGACCTGCCATTCAAGCCTATAATTCCTCTACTAGGTATATACCTAGAAGACCAAAAATCATATTATAACAAAGGTATTTGTACCAGAATGTTTATTGCAGCCCAATTCACAATTGCTAAGTCATGGAAAAAGCCTAAGTGCCCATCGATCCACAAATGGATTAATAAATTGTGGTATATGTACACCACAGAATATTATGCAGCCTTCAAGAAAGGTAGAGACTTTACCTCTTTCATGTTTTTCTGGATGGAGCTGGAACATATTCTTCTTAGTAAAGTATCTCAAGAATGGAAAGAAAAGTATCCAATGTACTCAGCCCTACTATGAAACTAATTTATGGCTTTCATATGAAAGCTATAACCCAGTTATAACCTAAGAATATGGGGAAGGGGGAGAGGGAAGGGAGGGGAGAGGATAGGCAGAGGGAGGGTGATAGGTGGGATTACACCTGTGTTGCATCTTACAAGTGTACATGTGAAACTTAGTAAATGTAGAATATAGTTGTCTTAATACAATAACTAAGAAAATGCCAGGAAGGCTATGTTAACCAGTGTGATGAAAATGTGTCAAAGTGTTTACAAAACCATTGTGTGGTGCCCCATGATAGCATTAACGTACACAGCTATGTTTTAATATTAATAAAAAAAATAAAATTGCATAGTTTAACTTCTAAAACAAGTGAACCCCAAAACAGATATAGATGAGAAAAAGAAATTTAAGTTCAAGGTGACAGGTTCATGATTAATGAGGTACCCTTTCTATTCTCAAGATGAATTTCAGCCTGGGATCTAAGGCGGCAGATATAACGTTTACTATTGCCCTCAAAAAAAGGAAGGAGGATAAACTTCTCTATTGTCACATAATTTCTGCTTACATTTTAGCTAAGAGAAACTAAATGTTTCTACCTAGTTACTAGTGAGTTCAGCTTCTTGGCTCCATGTCTAACTGTTTTATGTGAATGGATTCTATTACAAGGAAAAGTGGGGTAAGTGATGGGATGATCAATTCTAGGCTCCTGCCACAAATAGCTAACAATTTAGTTTCCATTGCATCTATACTTTCTTGTTTCAAAACTTCCTGTGAACCATTACAGCTACAGTTGTCACTGTGGGAAACTAATTCATAGTATTAATTTTTCTCTTTGCACTTTTACTATTGGTATTACCTTTACCATATCTGTATTTATCTCTGTGCTAAGATTTATGAAAGCTTATATCTAGATGTGAAATAATCCAGGACTTTGGCATAATGGAAAACAGTAAAGAAGTAAAGCAAGCCAAATGGAGACCTAGGACAAATGCAGACCTATCTAGGGCAAAAAGCTAGAAGTCAGGCATTCAGATTGTTCTACAGGCTAAGCAAATACCAGGATTATTTCTTCTAGTAGGATACAGCTAGAGTAAGATTGCTCAACATTGTGGGTGCATCCAATTAAAAAATAAGGCCAGTTAATCGTGATGTTTGCTCTTTAAAACTAAAAAAGCCCTAGAAAATTATTAGGGGTAATGGGTAAAGGGTTTAATATTGGAATGCACAGGATATTAATACTTACAAAATATTCTATGCACTGCCAACTGGCCAAGACACAAGGCAAGATGAGGAGAGATTAGGAAATGGGCTGCTATAATCTGAATGTCTCCCAAAACTTAGGTGTTGAAACTTATTGGCCAACGTAATAGATATGGGGTCTTTTGGTGATAGTCATGAGGGTGCAGCCCTCCAGAATGGGATTAGTGACCTTATAAAGGGCTAGAGGGAACTCAGCCCTTCTATTGTGTAAGGACACAATATCCCCTTTCCTTCCCAGTAAGGAAGGATGATGCTGCAAGGATACACCACTGATGGAGCAGGCCTGCAGACACCAAACTGCCAGGTTGATTTGAACTCAGGCTCCAGGCAGAAAACTGACACTTCTTACAAATTACTTGTTTCATGTATTGTTACAGCAGTACAAATAGACTAAGATAGGGGGCATAGATCAGAGTCCAGGCACGTGGACGGGACACAAATGAAGGTGAATAAAGGCAGCAATTTTATAGACATGATGGACCCAAGGAACTGAGAATCTAAGAACCCCTTGTATCTTTGACCTCCAGAGCCATTTCTTTCCATGCTTTCTTGCCCATGATCTGAGTCCCTAGTTATTCCTCTCCATCCTAAGTGTTACCAATCCATAGAGCAATCTTTTTCTCTGTAAGAATTATTTTTGGCCACTACTCCTGATACTAGTGGATTTCAGTTGATCCCTTATGATAAAACATAAATGCTTACTTTTATGGATAACACTTTTTCTGAGCTGCCTTATACTCTGAATGACTCTTTATTGAATGCACAGATAATGAGGACTTACTCCTATGTTAGATTTTTGGTATAGTTGGAAATGAGATTCAGAAGGGGAAATGTCGAGAAACAGTAAGTGTAACAGATCTGGGCCACCTATTCCATGTTGGAAGTGACCTGATTTTTAACCCTACAAGTGTGCTCACAAAGTTCCTACTTCTGCAGGGATTTGCTCATACATTCAGCTGGGGATGGGGGTGGGGCTGGGCTTGCAGGTGAGGCCTCCTTAGTGCCTCCTTTAGGAAGCAGGGGAAATCTTGAAAATGAGATTAGTTGAGTTTCCCTTTGTCTTCCTAAATTCCATTAAAGTAACAAATGTCCCGGGTAAAAAGTGAGCACATAATTGGTTTAATCATGAAAAGCTGGCTGACCATATATAATAGATTTCATAGTTGAATATTAATTCTGGAGTCTTTTATGGAAAATATGAACCTTATAGACTTCAATGAGGTAGATTTCTAGCATCTAAAAGATGGCAGAAAATAGACATAATGAGAATATTTTTCAAATATTGAAAGATACATCCCAGTTTTACCATTGTCCTCTCTCACCTCACAGTATAATCCATCAGTTATGGCTCTAAGACAGAAGAGGTGGATATCTGAGCTCTTTAATAACCGGCCTTACAACCAGCTTTTACAAAAAAACAGATGTATAATTCCTTTAGTTCCTGTGCCAGCTAAGAAAGAAAGAAAAAACAGTTCAAAGTTCCCTTTAGGCTCCAGATAGTCAGCTCACGGCCTCTAGCTGACGCCCTTTCCTAGGGCAACATGACTAAGTGTAGAGGGATGCTATGCTGGCCATTCCTTTCTTTTTCCCTCTACCTATATGGAGGTTTTTGGTGTACCAATTATACTACACATCATCTATGCATATGAGTTTGAATATGTTACATGTGTCACCATTACCATAATCAAGGTAATGAGCATCACCTCCAAAAGTTTCCCTGAGTCACCACTTTTTTGTGATAAGAACACTAAACATAACCTCTACTTTCAAACTTTTTTTTTTTTTGTAGAGACAGAGTCTCACTTTATGGCCCTCGGTAGAGTGCTGTGGCATTACACAGCTCACAGCAACCTCCAACTCCTGGGCTTAAGCGATTCTCTTGCCTCAGCCTCCAGAGCAGCTGGGACTACAGGCGCCCACCACAACGCCCGGCTAGTTTTTGGTTGCAGTTCGGCCGGGACCGGGTTTGAACCGCCACCCTCGGTATATGGGGCCAGCGCCTTCCCGACTGAGCCACAGGCGCCGCCCCTATTTTCAAACTTTTTTAAAATTGTTGATTCGTTGAGGGTAAAAAGAACTAGATTGTGTTGATTGCATTTGTTAGGTAAAGTCCCTCTTATAATTGTGTCTCATCCCCAAGAGGTGTGTCACACCACTTGATCCTCCACCCCCTCCCTCCTTCCCTGTCCCTGAACCCCCTGCCCCCCACCATGTACTAGGTCATCAATTGTTCTCATATCAGAATGTTGTGTACATGGGATTCTTGCTTCTCCATTCTTGTGCTGTGTTACTAAGAATAATGTGTACCACTTCCATCCAGTTTAATACAAAAGATTAAAATCTCCATCTTTATGGCTGAACTGTATTCCATGGTATACATATATCACAGCTTGTTATTCGATTCCAAGGTTGGTGGGCATTTAGGCTGTTTCCACATTTCGGGAATTGTAAATTGAGCTGCGATAAACATCTAGTACAAATCCGTATGATAAAGGACTTTTTTTTCTTCTGAGTAGATGCCCAATAATGGGATTGCAGGATCAAATGGGAGGTCTAGTTTGAGTTCTTTGAGGATTCTCCATACTTCTTTCTAAAAAAGTTGTATTAGTTTACTCCCAAACACTTTAATTGCACAATTCTTATTATAGGCACCATGTTGTACACCAGATCTCTGGGACTAATCTTGTATAACTAACTTTATACCCATTGAATAACATTTTTCCAAATTCTCTTGCCAACCCCTGGTAATTACGTCTATCATCTTTGACTATTTAGATTTCTCATAGGAATCACATATTTGTCCCCTGTGTGAATAATTTCACTCAGCAGAATGTCCATGTTTATGAATGTCATCGCACAGAACTTTTCAAAGTTTTTTAATGCTGAACAATTTTTTATCCTCCTGTCAATTGATAGACATTCAATTCAGGATATTCCCACATCTTGGCTACTGTGAATAGTACTGCAGTGAACATGGGAATGCAGATATCTCTTCAAAATGACTTTAATTCTGTTGGTCATATATCCAGAAGGGTGATTGCCAGGCCATATGGTTCTATTTTGGGGGATCTTTCAGACTGTTTTCCATAGTGGCTGTACCCTTTGACATTGTCACTTAACAGTGTACAAACTACCCAACTTGTCCACATCCTTGCCAACACCTACACACTAATAATCCAAACAGGTGCAAAGTTGTATCTCACTCTGCTTTTAATTTGCATTTCCCTTATTAGCAATGTTAAGCATCTTTTCACATACCTATTTGTCCTTTGTATGTCTTTATGGGGGAAATGTCTATTAAAGTCTTTTTCTCATTTTGGAATCATATAGTTTGGTGTTTTTGAGTTTTAGTTTTAAAATAACTCTTTTATCAGAAATATAGTTTGCAAATATTTTCTCCCACTGCATAGGTTGCTTTTCCATTCTGTTTCCTTTGCACAGAAATTTAATTTGTTCAATTTATCTTTTTGATTTTGTTGCTTGTGTTTTGGTGTCATATCCAAAGAATCATTGTCAAGACCAATGTCAAGCTTTCTCTCTGTGGTTTTTGAGTACAGTATAAAATAAAGATCTGATTTCATTCTTCTGATTGTAGCATCTAGTTTTCTCCAACATCTATTAACGCAACCATATTTTCTCCCCTGTGTATTCTCGGCATCCTTATTGAAGACTGGCTGACCAGTTTATTTCTGAGCTCTTCACTCGCTTCCATTGCTCGACATGTCTGTTTCATGCTGGCATCATACTGTTTTAATGACTGTAGCTTTATATTTTGAAATCAGGGAGTGTAGTGCCTCTAGCTTTGTTCTTGCTCAAAATTGCCTTTGCTATTCTGTATTCTTTTGTAGTTTCATATGAATTTAGAATTTTTCTGTTTCCCTGAATTCCTTTGAGATTTTGATAGGGCTTTCACTGGTTCTGCAGATTACTTTGGGTAGTACAGATTAACTGTATTTTTCCATTCATGAACATAAGATGTCTATTTGTGTTTAACTTCACTAGTATATTATCATGTTCAGTGTATAAGCCTTTCATCATCTTATGTGTAATCCTTAAGTATTTTTCTCAATTGCTTTCCAAATTTAGATTTAAATGAGTTAAAAGTGTATATTTAAAGTGTATAACTTAGTATGTATGCATCATAAATTCAATCAGGCTAACTAACATATCCATGACATAGTTACCTTTTTTTGTATTTACTGAGAACACTTATGACTATACTCTGTGCAAATACAATATTAACTATAATCACATTTACTGTTCACTAGAGTGCCTGAATTTATCTTACATAACTTCATATTTGCATTTTTGTATTTTCTTTCATACTAAATATGTAGAATTGTTTTTCGCAGGGAAGGAATTGTGGTTTTTAGAATTTTGTTTCATAGAGGCACAACTGACATGCGTTTTATTTCTTGATACTTCACTGAATTTTATTTCCAAGAGTTCACATTTTTATATGGATTCTTTAGTTTTAGTTATAAGATCATGTCATATATTCAGATACTTTGCTTTTGTGATTTGTATGCATTTTATTTTTTCATTTTTTGCCTAAAATTTTTTGCTCTGGCTAGGATTTCCGGTATAATGTTGAATAGAAGTGGTGAGAGAGCATTAGCTTGCTCCAGATCTTAAGGAAAGTTTTGTTTTTCATGTTGAGTATAACTGGTCTTTTCATATATGACCATTATTGTATTGAGGTAAGTTCATCCTATACTTCATTAAATTTTTATCATGAAAAGGTATCAGGGTCCCATCTGGGTCACCACTCGTCGGGGCCCGGGACTGGCCAGGTCTCCGGCCCTGGCTTATCTAGGTTCTGGATGTGGACTGCTAGGCTACCTTGCTCAGGAACAATTGCTCTTAGGAGCCTGAGGGCTATTTGCTTTAGCAGAAGGGGGGAGAGAGAGAGAAAGACAGTATTTGAGGGAATAAAGCAGTCTTAGTAAGAGAATGAATCTTAGCATCTCTTTCCTTCATAGTAAGAGAATGAATCTTAGCATCTCTTTCCTTCATAGAAAGAGATGTCATGCAGGTGTCCTGCAGGCAGGAGAAGTGACAGAGCCAGAGTGAGCAGGTCCCTGATAGAATGCGCATTCCCAACTGCCTTCTCCTCCAGCCTTTTATAGACACACTCCCGTGGCTCTTAACACCACAGGTATAGAGATTGCCAATCACTGATGCTCTCATCTTGCGAGCTGAGTTCTCACCTTTGTTAGGAGAGCCAAATCCCTTCCCATGCCCTTTTCACCAAAGTGTTACATTACCAAGCTATACAGGTGTTTCTTATAACTCTCACTCCTCCTTGCCATATGCTATATGGGCTGTTACAAAAAGGTACGTGGAATTTCCCATTTGCTAAATCTTCCTCAAAGGTACATCACAGTGGTCCTTTGTGCCAAATATTTGCCCCCTCCAAGTGTTAGATCTGTGTTCTGCTCTTAAATTATTTATCTGGCTACTTCTACTATCTCTTTTATTTTATATAAGCATTCCCTTCAAGAATTCTGTCACTTAGGATACTTGCTTCTCCATTCTTGTGATACTTTACTATGAAGAATGTGCTTCAACTTCATCCAGGTAAATATAAAAGATATAAAGTTATTTTATGGTTGAACAGTATTCCCTGGTATACTCAATAGTAATATGAAAACAATAGAACAACTAATATAACTTCACATGAGAGAGCACAAGGATGTTCAAGCGGGGGCAGGGGGAGTATAAAGAGGGAGATTGGTGAGCTCACTTAATGAGCATAATATAAGGGTATACAGCACCCCCTCTGGGTGAAGGGCTCAACTACAACTTGAACTTTACCTTAGAAACACAATGTAACCTGATCATTTGCACCCTCATATTAATCTGAAATAAAATGAAAAAAAATTCTTCCACGTATATTTTCATCCTGATGACTGTTCCCTAGAGAACCCTACTGAAATAACTCCTCTTGAACTTAAGACCTAGGGATTTCTGAGAATTTATTCTGTAGCATAGGGAAGATAACAACATCCATTACAAAGCCTTAGCATAAGGGATTCATGAAAAAGGACTGTTATGTAGGGTGAAGGAAAGAAAAGTTCACAATCTTCTGGCCTGGAGGATTATAGACTAGGAGAGGTGAAATATAAGGACGTACGTGAACATTCTGTTAGGACAGGCTTGTAGTGGCAGCAGGAAATCTTGAATGATGTAATGCATCTTTCTAGAACAAACACAAAAGCAGCAGATTCCAAGACCAATATTTCTTAACCATGAATCAGCCCATTATTTGCTTAGTATTTACCTGGGCTATTTAATGTCACCACCATAGAATTCATGGCACAAGAGAAACCTGTAACATCGTAGTAATGCTATTTATTTGTCCTGTATGTCTAATCCAGGAACCTTATATGTTCTGATAGCATCTGTGAAAACAGGCTATCTTTTTAGTTGGTTAAAATCCTCAGTAAATTCTGTTACATTAAAGCCCCAAGTCATGGAGAAATGAGTAATTAGTAGATGTGCCTGTGGTAGAAGAGCCTACATCCCATGTGGAAGAACTGGAGAGGTCTGGCCCACAAATGACTTACAGACCAACATTGGAGTAGGCCTCATTGAAGAAATCTGGTTATTTCACAGTGAGAAGCTGGGTGGACAGAGATGTGAACACCAACTCACAAAGTGCACATGAATCTGAGTGGAAAAACAGGTACAGAATTTTTTTCTTACCTATGGAAAGAATTAAAAGGAAGTCAAGGATATTGGCCAGTTAACCTACCAGAAGTGGCAAAATGGTACTACGTGTACCATTTGGGCTGGGCATTGAATGAAGGATATAAACAGATCCCAGAGTTATTTCGTGACAAGGATTTTGGATAATGGGTCACAATGAGGCCTTGAGAAAAAATAAAATGTCTTACTGGCATCATATTCAACTGAAGACTTAGGATCCCAGGAGAACCCAAAGGCATGACGTGGGTATGAGAAAGAGCCATCCACAGTGACTCAAGATCACATGCGCCGTCTTCCCAACACCCGCCTGAGAGCATTCTGGTGTGGATAGTACTTGGCCACCTGAGACGCTGTGTTAGGTCAAAGAGGCTATCCTGGAAGTGTCAGTCATATCATCCTTAAACTGTAATCAAATATTAAAATGCAATTTTTCCTGCTGCCTCAATTCTGGGATCTTGTGAAAAAGGCATGGAATTGATAACGGTAAATCAACCACATTTCAAGTTGGGTTAGGGGCATGTGTATGTATTTGTATCTCTCTAACATACCAGTAGATAAGGACAGCTAGGTAAAGTAAAAATGCTAAATATATTTGTGTTTTCTCAGTTGGTATATCATACAGAATGTGTCTGCAGGGCCCTAGGTTGTCATGCTAGGGCATTTTTTTGGAGACTAATAAGGAGCCTCTCCAAATTGTATCATTCTCTTATAGAGAGAGGGAAGGAGAGAGGGGGTGGGGCCTTGGTGTGTGCCACACCTTCTGGGGGCAAGACATGATTGCAAGAGGGACTTTACCTAACAAATGCAATCAGTGTAACCTGGCTTATTGTACCCTCAATGAATCCCCAACAATAAAAATAAATACATAAAAGTATCTATACATATATAGAAAAGATTGGAAGACTTAGGTGACACAGAAGACGGAAATGAAAAACCTGGATTGAGGCAGTCCCTTGGCACAGAAGTGTTTTATGTACTAGAGATCCTTGTGCTTTTCCAAATCTACCACATAATCTCAAACAATTAAGAAATGCAGGTAACAGATCAAATCTCAAAATATATCACTCCTTTATAGATTCCCAAAACATTCTGTAGTATTTTTCTGCTCTATTGAGCTATCATAAAATGTGGCAAAACATAGTTTTAAAATCTATTTAAAAATGCTTTGACGACTTATCTACATATAGATGTGACAGACCAGAGTAAATAAATTCAGTGTTCCAATGTGTGTCCTCTTTAAATAGAATTAATGGAAGGAATGAGAAATTCTCACATTTAAAAACAAACTTCAAGCTAATTTTCAGATTGTTACCAAGAATATATCTGCTATATCACTCCTGAGGGGGAAAAAAGGATACAGTAAACTTCCGTGTATATATAACTCCCAGGGACCAGTCTACATATGACTGACTCTAGTTGTTATCATACGCTGAGTGAAGCTTACGTGACATCCAAATATGGATTTCACATTTTAAAAGATGGCATTGCAGTTACGCATTACCCCTGAAACACACTAACCCCTTATGGCCACTGTAGTCTAGGAAAGAGGTTGGGAAATGTCTGTGACAAGAAACCTGAAGGGCTGAAGTGCCCTGGTCAGGACAGAGGTGCGGAATGAATGGGGGGAAAGCAGTGTGGTGCGGGCCCCCTGAGCTAGGGTCTGTGATGGAGGGAGTGGTCCCGAGGGGGCTGGCAGCCCAGCCCTCTGTTCTCAGACTCCCAACTCGCAGCAGCAGCAGCAGCAACAACTTTTGGCTTTTTGCACATAGAGAAACTCTCCAACATTTTGAGAGCCTGCTGTCTACCAGAGGTGGTGGGGGTGGGGGAGGAAAAACAAACTCTTCCATCTACACTTTTTCTTGGATTCCAAATTCCTTCAGGGGCCCATCTCTGCTGAAATCCTGCTGTTTCCAGTCTGCAACTTCTTCCCATGGAATCTGCAGGAGGTTTTGGCACATTTCCCTCAGAATTACACCTAGGCTTCCTTTTAATTTCATCTCAAACTTTTCTGTTCTGTTTAAATCAAAATCTATAACTATGTACCTATGCCTCTCCCATGATTGTATGTTAGAACAGACACCTTGTTCCTACAGTTTCCCAGGTGTATGCGGATAGGACCTGTGTACCAGAGGAGTGTTTGGAGTGCACTCTGAGCCTCATCTGTGCCTAATTTAGGTCAAGATTGAAGACTTCTGAGAGAATTCTGTAATAGAATGAAACTTTTGAGCCTTGCAATAGTAGTAAATGTATTTTTCATTTGGAAAGGGTATGGACTTTAGGGACTAGGAGTTGAACTATGGTAGGTTAAGTAGAATGAGCCCCATATATGTCCACACCTTCATCCCCCAAACCTGTGAATATGTTCCATGGCCAAAGGGATTTTGCAGATAACTTTACAATCTTTAAAACAAGGAGATTATCCTAAATTATGAGTACACCCAATATAATCACATGAGCCCTTAAATGCAGTGCAAAAAAAAAAAATAGGGGTGGGGGGCAGAGTAAGAGGAAGTCAGATTCCACTCTTTAAGAGGGATCTTAGCCTACAACTGCAAGGAACAGAATTCTGCTAATAACACGAATGAAATTAAGGTCTTCCCCAGACCCCAGCCAATTTTTACACTAATTTGGTCTTTGAGATCCTAAGGATAGATTCAAGCTAAGACACGTTCCTGGACCTCTGACTTACAGAAACCATGAAAGAGTGAATTTGTGTTTTAAGGTTCTTTTAAAATAAAACTCCAACCGTTCCTTTAAAGTAGGTTGAGTTTATGAAATGATTGTCAAGGGATTATGCTGCTTGTTACTAGCTTTTATTTTGGAAAGGGGTGAAATTGAGTTTATACTTATTTTCCCCTCAAATCTATTCTCATCCTTAGGAGAAAATTTGCACATTGGAAGCACTCCCTGAATGTCCTACCCCGATTGAGATCCTCCCAACCTGAAACCACTTTTCATCACCTTATCCAGACACCATTATCTGCATAACTTCTAATATCCCAGAGGTTCTAGGCGGGCTCGTTCTATTTTGTTCATTCTCACCTCTCCACCTTTTTTCTGTGTTTTGACTTACATACACGCACTAATCTGCTTATGCTGTTAATACAATGTGATAAACCAGGTCATTTAAACAAAAGACGCTTATTTCTCAGTTATGGAGGAAGGTCAAGAGGCCAGCAAATTCAGTTTCTGCTCAGGACTCTCTTCTGGGTTGGTGGACACAGTTCTCGCCTTTTTGCTGTGTCCCCACATAGCAGAGCTCACTTCTGCTTCCTTGCCTTATACAGTTGCTAATCTCATCATGAAGCTAACATTTTTGTGATTTCATGTAACCATAATAACCTTCTAAAGACTCCGTCTCCAAATACTCCCACTCTGGGGGATAGGTCTTTAAACACGATCTGGGGGCAGGAGGTGACAATTCAGTCCATACCCCCCTGCCTGTGGGTTCAACTGTTGCCCTTATCCCCACAGGAGGGTCAACAAACCGGGAAAGTATTCTTTGGCTATTCTACACTCGAATTCCAAGTTGACTTGGGAGTATTCCAGCAATGCTAGGGCATGGATTTGTGTGGAAGGAACAAGAAACTAAGCCATTGGGGTCGGGTCCTCAGATGAGTCTGTCACAGCCTTAGGTGGCTTAACATGCAGCATCTGTGTCCACAACCCAGGCAATTGTAGGTACCAAGATTTATGCTTCTGCGGCTACCCTGAGCATCAGAGTGGCTCTGTCCCAGTTGAGATGCAGCAGGTGTATTCTCATTGTGCAGGATCTGGAATTCCCACAACCACTATCTTCACAAAGTAGGCTCTATACTGCAAATGAAAAAGTTTGAAAGATGAACAGTTACGAGTAATGGCATTGCCGTGCCATGAAGCTGTCAGGGACAGTATCCGAGAGCTGCTGCCAGATGTTTCCTTTATGTCGTGACTGAGGACGGATGGTGCTTTATGCCCGAAATCCCAGGAACTGGGGAGGCTGAGGCACAAGGGTCACTTGAGGAGTTCAAGTCTAGCTCAAAAAACATAACAAGATCCCATCTCTAGAAGAAAATTTCAAAAACGAGGCAAACGCATTGCTTCATGTCTATAATTTCAGCTATTTAGTCTGAAGCAGAAAGATGCTTTAAGTCCAGGAATTAGAAGCTACAGTGAGTGAGGATCACACCACTGCATGCTAGCCTGAGCAACAGAGTGAAACTGACTCTTAAAAAATCATAATTATTTACCAGAATAACATTTGCCTCAACAAGAACTCCTAAAAAGTTCATCTAACATTAAACCTTATTTAAATGGCCTGCCCGAGGTTATTAAAATAGCAGGGAAAAATATGTTAAGATAGTGCTCAAGGCTTGCAAAAATCAAACGTTCAACTAGTTACCCATTCTCAAGCCATTCATTTTTCATATCTCTTATCTGGATGAAGCTTTGAACAAAGTTTGGCTGCTGGTCCTAGAAACGTGGTGTGACATAAACAAAGCCAACTGCTGGAAGGTAATGATACTAACAGACATTTTCCTCCTCTGGAAAGTTGGCTTATGAATTTCACAGAAAATTTATTTTTTTTCTACCTTTAAGCTTTAAAAAGTGTTTGGCATTCCATGTGTACATTTAAGCTTCATGTGTGAAATTTGAGTTCAATTGGCAGAAACATACTCCTCAGACAGCATTTGAGGGTTTAGCAAATGTTTATTTTTCACCTAAGTTGAACCAAATAGTAATTGTACATGATGATACAGTTAAATTATGTGTACATAATGGCAGATCCATGTCATAGTGAGAAGCATTGTCAGTGGTCCTTGCAGCTTGTTACCAAATGATAATAAATTACATGACTTACAATCAATGACAAAATATGGCACATGCTGTTGTGGACCCAGCCAAGGAAACAAAAGGATGCCATACAGACAAGATTACCCCAGTACAGTGCTCTAGCTTATAACTAAGCCATTTAAATACAAACAGAACACATTCAATTTATAATGAAAGCCAAAATAGAAAGCTATCCTTCCAAGAAAACAAACAAACAAAACAAAACATCAGCTTAAATAACACTGCTACAATATAGACTGTTCATTGAAAATCTATTTATATCTGATTCAACTGCAACAGTTGTTGGCCTGGAAAATGAGTATTTATTTAAAATATAACTCCTTGTGATCCTTTGCTGTGAGAAAAAGAACACAGATTCCTTATTCTCCTAAGTGTGGCATTTTCTCCCGGTATCTCAAATATCTATACAATAGTAAGTACTTTTCATAAATGTATTTTCCAGGCTAAAGATGTCACAAAGCAGTTCATATTTAAGGACAACAGCTTCTGTTTCATGCTTAAGGCCAGCACTCAAAATGATTTATTGTATTTTACAAATGTTCTTAATTACTATGAAGATTTACAAAAAGTCTAAACCCTATAGGAAATATTGGACTCTCAGTAAAAACATGCTAAGTAGTTAACTAACTTTGAAAAGAAAATAACTATAAAATATATATGGAATTGCCACTTACTAAACAGGCAAAGATTTTCCATTCCCTCTACTCTAGAGTTCTTATGAGTGTTATTTCTATTTTTAATCCCCATTTCTCCAACTTGATTACTTTGCACTGAAATATTCAGTAATTAACACAAAAGTAAGCAATGAAGACTGCTAGACATGGAAGAAAGTCACAAAGCATGAAGTAAAATCCTTTGAATTGTCATCTTCCTTGCTACCAAATCTGGATCTCTAGCTCAGGGTGACCCTCTGCTGAGCAAGGAGGTGAACACTGTTCTATGTCAAGGCTCATTCTACAGTCACAGGTCCTCTCCCAAAACAGAATAACAGAAGCAGGAGACTGACCCTAATGCAGGTGCTCCTGAAAAATTAGGTAGTGGTTATAAATTTTGCTCAGCTTAATGTTCCCAGAGGGTATGATTCCTCTCCTTTATCAAGTTCATGCCTAGCGACGACATGTAACCATCAAAGGCAAACTCTCAATCCCTCCAAGTCTCTGCAGGTGCCGAAGTATATGCCCTTCCTGAGTTCCAGGATCCATTCATTTGTAGTTTCCCAAGCCTGGGCATTTCTCAAAAGTGATTTGATTTTTAAATTCTAATCCCAGATAGAACTAAAGAATATTTTTGTGATATTCTCCAAATCAAATTGTCAAGAGAGCGGTGTACACCGACTGCTTTGTATTTTGTGAGGGTAATAGAGATTTATCTTGTAGGTGGTGTGTGAGGAGGAAGTGATATTGGGAAAAATGAAAGTCATGGGGAGCACAGGACATATCCTTGAACTGGTGCGTGCGTGCTTTCTCTTTCCCTCTACTTTCCTGGTCCTCATAAGCTGCCCCAAACAGGCAAGTAGTGTGATACAAAAGCATGATATGAGATATATATGTACATATAATTCCACACCTAATTATATATGTAATTTAGCGCTGCCCTAAATTGTGAACCTGATTCCTCAGAATTTTATCAGGTTACTTTTAATTCATCTTCATAAGTTTTCTTTGGATTAAATTTTCCAAGAATCAATTTTTGACATTTTATGCAAAATACTTTTCTGGTGAATAGTTACCTTATTTTGGTTAAATGGCTTTTTTTGTGCATTTAATCCCTAAGACTTTCAGAAAAGTTATTTTCCACAGCCTTATAGTTTCAGCTACTAAATATCAGTTCACAAATTACATTATTACGACCATTAACTACTTGTCTTGTTATGGCAATAAAGGTTGCTTATGTCTTACCTGTTTTTTTCCTTATGTGTGAATGGGAGAATATTTTCAGTAAATTATGCATTATTGATTTATCTGTTAACTTTAAGTATATCAGACATACATGTTGCTGCCCTGTGATCTTTGTTCGTGACTTTATTTCTCCAAATTAAGCAGGATGTTATTGAAATACAATGTTTAAAAATCACTTCCAATACATACTCTTTTCAATTACTCTTGGTGAGCAGCAATGCCCTCTGGTGGACGCTTGGTAAATAGCAAGTGATTTATCCATAGGATTCAATTTTCAATACATTTGTATTGGTGGGTGTTTTGGAATTTAACTTATCTGAATAAACTTTTTAAACTTATTTATATATTATAGAATAAAATTACAAACATTAAAAGTTATCAACCCTTTAATTCTACAGCCTAAAGCAAGGGTGGGCACCTGCAGCCTCAAGGGCCACATGTGGCCTCCTGGATCCTTGAGTGCAGCCTTATGACTGAATCCAAATTCTACAGAACAAATCCTTTAAGTAGAGGGATTTGTTCTGTGAAGTTTGAATTTTGTTGTGGAGCCACACTTGAGGATCTTTTTTTTGTGTTTTGTTTTGTTTTATTAAATCACAGCTGTGTACATTAAGGCGATCATGAGGCACCATACACTGGTTTCACACTTGGGGATCTTAAGGAGCACATGTGGCCTTGAGCTAACTTTGAAAACTGAAATATTTAAAATTCTACATGAATACTTGTAATTGTTGTGTATAATCCACTTGCTCTCAATTTAAGTAAAAGAATCTTATGAGAATTTCCTATATTAGAAAGGTAATGGTTATATATGTAAGGAAAAGGAAAGACTTCAAGAAATATTTCCAAATTCAGAATTTTGGTAATAGGTGAAAATGCTCTGAACACCTCAGTAATTAAGGAATCTCAAACAATTTTCCTGTATGTAAATATAAAAGGAAAATTTATCTGATAACAAATGCTTTTTCATTTTTTTCACAAATAAAACATTGCTGAAATCTAAAAGATGTTATGGAAACACTTTTAGAAACTCATTTTAGCGCTGCAAACTATTTTTGACTGAGATAATAAACTATCTATAAACATAATCTCTATTAAATCATGAAATAAACTTAAAAATTTTAAAAATTAAGTTCATTATTTCTGAAAATGAACTACATATATTATCTGATCATCTGTTTTCAAATCTTTCCTAGACAGATTACCACAAGAGGGCAGCAAAAATTGATTACAGTAGTTGGAATTCTAACCATAGCTCGGTTAGATTCAACACCCTTTGGTATCTTTCTGAGAAGTTACCTTAGCTTCACTCTTTTCACACTGAAGTGATGTTTTAAAGGATGTGTTTTGTTATGAAACACTAATATTATTTAATGAATGTCTTATGAAAGCACAAGCCTCAGTGACATTTTTCCTTCATGGTTTATGACAATCACAATACACCTGCTCCCTAAAAATCCTGGCTTAGACAACACTAATACAATAATTCCAAAAGAGTGCAGAGAGTTCACATGAGGATGCTGAAGTATCCAATATTCTGTATGTCTTATAGTGTGGAAAAGAAAAATTCAGAAAGATATACTTTCATATTCTATGATTATGAAATTCTAATTTTTCTTCAACATTCTAATCTTAAGTCTTACAAGGGTAAAATAATTACTAAGAAAAGCATCCAAGTTACTGAAAACTACAGCTATTTTCCCTTTTTCATAAATATAATATGAGAACATTAAGCAATGTACCTGTTTTACAAACTAGTTAATGTCATGTGAGATTTATCTGACTGGTCAAATGAGTATATAGAATAATTTATTATAACTTTTATAGTCACTTCTGTATTACAGAAATTCCTGTTAATTAATATGAAGTTGAATGGTTTCTCATTTCCTTTGTGTTTCCAAATATAAATTCTTCAAAAGACAGTAGATGGTTTCAGCCCGTCAGGAGTCCAGCGTGTGCCTGGGCAGGCGATAGTGCTCAGATTTGGAACGGAGCTTCTTTTCCTGTGGGTTGGCATACTTCCACTTGGAGGGTGACATTTTAAGCTTTTTCCTCCTCTTATCTGTGCACCACACTTTTTCACAGTATTCCTCTACTCGCTGGAAGTTGCTATAACCAATCAGCTGCAGGAATTCCTTGTACCAGGGTTTCGCTCCCTGTGGGACACTGCTGTGGGCAGGACAGGGCATTTTGTGAGGCCCGTCCTCCTCATAGTCTTTGTTAAACATTTCTTCAACTCTCTCCTCTTCCACTACCTCCAAGGTGATTTTACGGACAGTATGGACAAAACTGTGCTCTACTGTCTGGCAAAAATACGTGCCAGCATCTGATCGGCGTACCCTTAGAAAGAGTAAACCAAGATCCATCTTGACCACTCTGTCATCTGTGTTCACCTGCAAGAACAAGAAAAGTAAAGGGTACTGGAGTATTAAACAGGAGAAAGCTTATATTCTCCACTACAAGTTTTTCTCATTTTTGTCACTAATGAAATCATAAAATGCTAAGACACTAAATCATGTGTGATATTTTGAAGTTTTTTATATTGAAGGCCACTTCATATCAATCTTAAGGTCATTTCACATCAAAGAGCCAAGAGCACCTTCTCCCTAATGATTCAACTAATCATTAAAATGAAATGAGCTAGACATGGTGGCTCACACCTGTAATCTTGAGTTCCAGACTTTGAGATCAGCCTGGGCAAAGGGAGACCTCATCTCTACTAAAAACAGAAAACAAGCTGGGTGTGCTGGCATGTGCTATAGGCCCGAGCTACTTGGGAGACCAAGGCAGGAGGATTGCTTAAGCCCATGAGTTTAAGGTTGCCGTGAGCTAGGCTGGGGTACTCTAGCCTGGGTGGCAGGGAGGCACTGTCTCAAAATTAAAATATAACCTGTTTTGTTAATGAACAAAGCAAATGCCATTTCCCACGTTCTTTCAAGGATTTTTATCCCTTTCAGACCAGTGACTGATGTTTCTATAAGGACTCTTATTAGTTAGGTCACATTTACTCTTACAAAAACCATTCATTCATTGAGTATCTATTATATTTCTATAGGCTTTCCATTAACAGATTAAAAAAAAGTAAAACCAGATTTCTGCTCCAAGGGATAACAGTCAAGAAATATTGTTTTAATATACCGTCTAATATCTTGTTATAATAAATTATGCACCTTATTTCTATAAATATAATTCAGGGAAAGAACATAAGGTTTTCAATGAATAGCTTACATTTAACTGCAAGTAATTGTCCTAGTGAACGAATCGTTAGATGTGAGGCAGAATTAGATTCAAATACGAGCACTACCATTTATTAAGTGAGTCACCTGAGACATTTACGCATTTTGCCTTAGTTTTCTTCGTAAAAATGGAGATAACATAATAAAGGATTGCTGAAAATAGGCAAGTTTCGTACAGTCCTATCTATAGTTACCTCTGCTTTTTTTTCTGTACATTCCTCTAACTAAACACAAATGTTTTATGTGGCCTAGGATCTTCTGATAATGGTATAAAGGTGATTCATAGTAGCAAACTTCCTCTTTAAGAATATGAAAATGAAAGCAATGTTCACCTTTGTCAGCATAAAAGACATGTGTAAGAGAACAACTGCAACCACATTGGCCAGATGGGCTGCTCATGATAAGTGAGCTTTTGTCCCAGTAGCAGGTTCTGGCCGTGACTGCCCCACTGTTCTTGGCGGCCTTGATTAGACCTGGCATCATCACAGTGGTGATGTGATTACTCAGATGTGAAAACTGGTATCCACATACTATCATTAGTAGGTAATATGGGAAAATACATTCGTGGTGTAGTAAGAAATAGGGATACTATTACATTATGAGATTTCCTAAAGGCTTTTTTTTTAAAAGCCATGTTAAGTTATATAAATTACTCCAAAGCTTCCGAGTGACACAGTTGGGGAGGCAAAGTGCATGAGCCCTGCGGAGGCACTTCCCCTGACTTGGCAGAAACATCCCCTGGTGGGCTGAACAGGTCCAGTATGGAACCAGGAAGACCTGCAAACCAAACCCATCTTTGCTACAGAAAAACAAATCTGCTCTATTAATAATAGGTTTTGTCCAGAGTATCCTTAGCACCTGCCACAGTGAACTCTTAAAAGACATTGTGTCCCTCCACTCATTTTACCACACCTCCGGGACAAACCTCTGTAAGAATTTTTCACCCATCACCAGCTTTTTCCATAAATTTACCGTCTATTGCAACCTGTGAGCATGCCCTGCCTCCGATCCTACTGACTGATGCCCAGCCTCCATTTTATAAAGTTGGTGGCTGCATTCGTCACAGCTGGACCTGCCTCTTTTTACGTACGTCAGCATGCAACATTCCATGCACAAAGAACAAGAACCCATCAATTCTGTGACATCTTTCCCCATTTATTTCAAGTGAGCACTAATTTGCTCTTATTTAAACTTTCCCCCACTGTGGTACATGTCCTTATCCTGTTCTGGGTCTTGTCTTGATTGCTTCTTGAAATCTTCTTTCTGCAGATTTCTTGTACCCCTTAAGGCACAATCCTCCATCCTTCACTGATCTTATGGATTATTTCCATTCTTTTGATAAAACTTCTATTCATTTCAGTCACCTTCCCTAAGGTAATACATCTTATACACAGGTAATCGATTATTTTATTTCCTATCAAGAAACATTGACACCTACGTGATCCTCCTTTATTATCTACAATCAGTGTCTTTCTGCTCTGCTTCTGTTAGTAAATTGACCCTCATTTTCTAACTTTCCCATTTCTGACAATTACAACATTATCCTTCTCCCAATCCTCAAGAGTCAATCATTTATACTTTCCTCGCACTCCAATATCCCACAAATTCCTAACATTTCTTCAGTGGTAACCCTTAAACACATCCCTCCCTCTTGACCATTCTTGCCACAGTATTAGATTGTTATACCCCATGAATGTCTGACCTTATCTCATGAGATTCTCCGAAATCTTTTTCTGTTTCTTTTATTCCCAGATTTATTGTTTCAGGGTCTCTGCTCTTGTCTCTGCCTAAAGAGACTTCCCTAAGGTTTATTATTTCTCATCCTGTTCGAACAACCGAAATACAGGTCACCCTTTCAAACAGTCCTCCCTCCTACTCCTGTGAAACCATCCTCCCTCTGCCTGCCATCATTTCACCTGTTAGTTTTCACGTACGTCAGCATGCAACATTCCACGCACAAAGAACAAGAACCCATCAATTCTGTGACGTCTTTCCCCATTTATTTCAAGTGAGCACTAATTTGCTCTTATTTAAACCTCCCTTTCTTTAGTCATGCTGCTGATGGAGAACTTGCTGAGATCTCTATTGTTTGCCCTAGTAGATGAGAATTACTGAAACAGAGCCTTCTTTTCTAAATCTGGATCCCCAAAATTCTGACTGTAGTTTCTCAAAGTAGAACAGGTGCATGTCAAGGGGGTCTGACTAATGATTTCTTAAATAACTGTGTTTATTATCACAATCAGTATCAATAAATTTGGTATGTTGAATGTTAAATTCAATGTTTTTATTGTAGATTCTGAACCATTTTCAAAGCCTTAATAGGATCCAAATGCTAAGAACAAAAAAGATTTAATACGTTAACGCTGCATTCCAGCAAAATAAAAACTAAGCTTCCCTATGTTGTAAAAACACAAAGTTTTGAAGCCAGTTGAGTAATGTGCTAGGAATTGAGTCATGACGTGGCAGACAGTGCTGTAGGCAGGAAGTTTTATGCACCCCCGTATATACAGACACATGGCTGTCTGTTCCGTGCTATGTTCAGAGATACATATTTCTGTGAAATATTAAACACATTAAACATTTCAACGATACATCTTTGTCTTTGTTATTTGTAAATTATTGTTGGTTCTATAACTGAATAAAAGCTACAAGCAAAAGGAACATGTTTTAATCTTACGCATATTGAACGAACATTTCAGTAATGTTAAGATAGCAGTAAGTAAGTCAAGATAGCAGCCCAAGATGATGATTTATTTATACAAGCAGGTGATAGGGGCAACCTGTTCATTACTAGAATTAAATCTTCTCTTTCACAATTCCTTCAGTCCCCCAATCGCCACCCTATTTTCCACTTCCAGCTCTTATTCTTATCTTATTCATTTTTCCTTTCCCTTAGTAAACTCCTTTCTACTGTCAACCAGTCCACTTTTTCATTTCCTTCCTGGCCTAGTTAAATTTTATCTTCCTTTATAAATACTTTATAGCCCGTGCAGATCTTTATTTTTGTAACTCAACAGCATTCACATTTGTAGCACAAAAGCTGTTTATATCCTTCAAATTATTTCCCCCGAAATTTTCTCTATAAACATAACTTTCTAAGGCCAAAGGCCTTTCTCCTCATTCATTTATGAGTAGTACTCAGAGCACAGTGAAAAATAAGCACATATTAATTCATAGGGTACAAGCATATAAGGCAATAGGAACATAGTCAAAAGTTATTCACATCTTCTAGGTAAAAACAATAATTTGAATAAGGAGGCAAGCATGGTTTCAGGAGCACTTAGTAACTGAAGAGAGCTCCTTCACAGATGTATGAGGAAAGCAGGTATTTTTTTTTTTTTCATAACCAGAAACCCAGGACTGAGAAACACCGCATTAGGTACAGATAAAGTCCAGACAGGTTCACATTCAAAGACCTGAAAGCACAACTATTGCCTTGGGAATTGTCCTCCCCTGCTCATTGGCAGGTCAGAGAGAGCGCCTTTCTCAGAATGTTGATCTCCCTTCCTGGATACAGCAAATACACACTATAAAGTCAGGAATAGAAGCTATTTTAACTCTGTGTGGAAGGCCATGTATTATCTAAGTGAAATGTATCTTCCATTGTCTATACCTGAAAATGGAAAATGACTTAGAAATTTGTATTTGAAATCTTTCCACTTTAGTTAACTGTGCGCCTCCAACATCAAATCTGGATGACAGAATTGTTTGCATCCAGCTGTGCTTCATCTGTCCGCATCCAGATTTCCCTGGTCCAGAAGACAGTACATAATACATCAACTCTATCAAATATTTTTATAGGCATTTACAAATGCAGAATTTTTTCCAAAAATGGTTTTAATATTCTTAGCTATAAAGATTGCTTCAGTACGTTTTATAATGTTAAAAAAAAGTAATTGAACAAAACGCTGCACATCCGGTAGCTGGTCAGGAAGAAGTAGTGATTTCCATGGGTGGCAGCCATATGTTCACAATTTTCATAGGAAAGGGATAGACATAGGCCTTGAATTGGTTAAATACAGAATATATTAATTTTTAGTCAAGAAATAAAGACCATGTATTTTTTATCTGGCCTGCCTTCAATACTATACATGCATACATACGCATTTATTTGGTTAAGTTACAGAAAATAACCCTAATATGACCACAGAAAATATTTTTCTTATAAATACTCTCTAACGTGAGCCTGATACATGATAAAGATACGTAGTAGATACATGGTGATTAATAGATCATTTGGGGAAATATATCATGCTATACAAAAAACAACTATGGAAAAACAATCTTTATATCTGAGATAATGCTGAGAAGAAAGTCGCCATAAATAAGAACTTAAAACCATAATGTGAAAAACATGGTACATTCAAAACATGAATTCTGGGCATTTATATTTGAGAATGGATTAATATCTAGGCGATGTAAAGAAATCTTCTAAGTCAACAAAGTGTAAAAAAAAAAGAAAAGTGGGGCGGTGCCTGTGGCTCAAAGGAGTAGGGCACTGGCCCTATATGCCAGAGGTGGCGGGTTCAAACCCAGCCCCAGCCAAAAACTGCAAAAAAAAAAAAAAAAAGAAAGAAAGAAAAGTATATAATTAGGCAGTTCAGAGCATGGGGAAACTCAAAGGTTCTTTAAGTATGCAAGTTAATGTTCAACCTTACTACCCTGTTTCCCCAAAAATAAGACAGTGTCTTATTTTAAGGTGTGCTCCAAAGATGCGCTAGGTCTTATTTTCAGGGGACATCTTATCTTTCCTGTAAGTAGGTCTTATTTTTGGAGGATGTCTTATTTTCGGGGAAACAGGGTAGTAACCTCAGAAATGCAAATTTAAACAAGACACTGTTATACCAGAAAACAAAAAATTAGAATATTAAGTAATAGCAAATATTAAGGATGTGGATAAACAGCAATCCAAAGTGCTTCAGGAGTGCAAGTGATACGGAAATCCTGGGAGCAAGCTGACAATTACAGAAATGAAGGATCTTGACAGAATAATGAAGAAACCTGTACTCCGATATCCAAGGGATTATTTTCAGAGACTATCATTAAAACGTGATACGAAAAGTTTTTCATACTCTGGGTGTCTACACCTAGGGGAATGGATCAAATGAAATAGACAAACAGGGATAAATGTAAACACACTGTTAAGTCTAAAAAGTGAGAAACACAATATGATTTACAACACAATGCACTTATTTTTACAGCTCCTGCATACTCTGAATGGCGTATGCTTGTTCCATATGCAATGGCATTGAGCTTGTTCCAATCTGTGTATTGGACACACAGGAGAAGCTAGAATGAACGTGAAGAGAGGTGGTCCAGGGACAGTGAGGTCAAACAAGAAATTTGTGTCAACCATTCATTACCATGTGCTACAAACCAAGCAGTACAATTCACTGAATTCTACGATTGAAATTAAAAAAAAAAAAAAAGAAAACCAAACCAAATAAAAAATCTCCAGGTGTTTGTAATGATTATTCTGGTTTGGCAACCAATCCACTAAGTTTGTTCATAAGATCTGTTCAAGTTCTAGTATATTAGAATCAAAGAATCTTAGAAATACTGCTCAAAAATAACAATTTAAGGCTAATGTTCAATTAAAATTTTCACAGATAAGAAATATCATAATTAAGAGAAACTGAGTACAGATGATGAAAGTAAACATAATATATGAAAATAAAAATGGGCACCCTATGCCCCTGTACAGCCACTGTAATTGAAGGAGGAATGAAATACTACATTTCCTAAGGACCAAAGGAAAAGGAAAGTGTGATCTATCCTAAGATTTAAAATTTCTCTAACATATACTTTTAAAATTACTTCTTTTAACAAGTACATCTCTCCTGGCACTGAGACCTGAGAAAAATCTCTCCTGTGTGTTCTCATAAAATGAGAGGAAGGTGTCCAACAACAGCACCATGGTTGATCCTCTTCCTCTTAGCAGCATCTCAGTGTGGGCTGAGGACACAAGGCCTAAAGCAGCGGAGCTGTTCTATGGAGGGAAAACAATGTCGTCCAGAAATACAGTTCTATGCTGGTAAATTTCCATGCCATGTACATTTCTTATTACATAGAAGAGCATATGAACCATAATTTCCACTAGAAAGAGAAATTTGAAAGTGAAGGGGGAACTACTATTTTTGAATGTCTACCATGTACGTGTGTACCAGGGTGTTCCTCACCATGTTACCTGGTGTAATCAGATGCACACGTCAGAGTGGTCTCAGTGGGCTAAGACACAGATCAGTACCTGATCCATAGACCTTGGAAGATAGGTTTAATTTTCAAAGACCATATTCTCTGAGAAAATTAACAGAAGTTAAAAGTTCTATTTAAAACTGTCCATGTATTTATCTTCTTCAGACCACAAAGTTATTTTATATTCTCCCTTGATATTATAGGGGATACCATCATAAAGGGCAAAAAATAAAATTAATGGGCAATAAACATATTAGTTCTATTCCAGAACTAAAAATATATTTTGGAGATATAATATTATAAAGATATGCTGGTCAAGGCTAGAAAATATAAATTCTGAATACTTACCTGTTGTAGAGTTGTTTAGAAAAGATGAGCACATTTTTTAATAGACTAAAAAAGAAACCTCAGAACAGATGTTTCAAATGAGGCAAGAGTTCGTGCACTTGATGTTATGAAAACACAATATTCATGTGGAACAACCCCCAATTCTTTCAGTGCATGTGTACAAAGACAGAAACTGTAAACTAGGGCTGCCATTCATCACTTACAGACTGCCACGGGTTAGCATGGGGAAGCGGAAGGAAAATGAGTCATTTAACAAACGAGAGAACTGGAAAAATAGAAAAATAAACTGATTTCTAACTGATAACTAGCTGCAATATTAAACGCTATTTGTCCACGCTATTTTTTCATTTTTACAGAAGCTGTCCCATAATGTAGTGATTTATCAATAAAGCTGTTTCAGTTTAGAACTGTATAAATTTAGCACTGAAATAAACTCTAAATTCTGTGGAAAGAACTAAGTTAACTGTGCCTCTTAAATTTCTCAGTGGTATTTATTGGACTTTGAATTCTACTTGGGTGGTCTGAAGAAAGACTTAAAGTGACAACTTTTGAGTAAAAAACAAAGTGAAGCCCAATTGATGTTTTGGAGATCTGTTGTCAATGTACATTCCTTCTTGGTTTTCTACAATAAATACGCACAGTTGTGCATTATTTAAACAGTCTAGCCAATGAATACAATGAGCTATTCTAAAGTGAAATACTTTAGTAAGACACACAAACACTTATTTTTCCTTAAAGAGAATCCACAAGAAATAATCAATAATCAAGGAAAATAATAATTCCTCCATAATTACCAAAAAGATTTGTAAGCTGGTCTGTTGTCTAAAGCAGTTTGCTTGTCTGCCTTATGCTCTCCTGGCATAGGCATGGTGTTTAATTTATCTGGCCAGGCCTGCTGGCTCACATCTATAATCTCAGCACACTGGGAGGCCAGCCAGGAGGATTGATAGAGTTCAGGAGTTCAAGACCAGCCTGATAAAGAAAAAGACCCTGTCTCTATAAAAAATAAAAAAAATTATCTGGGTATTGTGGAGGGTGCTTGTACTCCCAGCTTACTTGGAAGGCTGTGGTAGGATGATTGCTTGAACCCAGGTGTTTGAGGTTGCTGTGAGCTAGGCTGCTGCGATGACCCGCTAGCCTGGGTAACAGAGTGAGATTCTGTCTCAAAAGCATGTATCTTGAAATTGCCTCCAAATTTCACCGAAGGGGATTTATGTAAGTTTATTTAACTAACATTTAGAACTCAACCTTAGTTACAGTGTCTTTGGAATAGACTTTGATTTTCTCAGTAAATGACTTAAAGAATCTCGTCCCAAAGAATGTCTTTCAAGAAACTTCGCATTGTGTGGTTTCATTGAAAATCTATTGCAAGGAAATTTTAGTATCAGCGCAAAGTGAGGGCTGAGTTTTTATAAAGATTTTTTTCTCAAATAGATTTTTCCACATGCTCATTTCATAAGGCTACATGTGTACATGCGCTTTTTTTTCTCTTCACCTTGAAGCCTTTATTTACCAACCTCTTGTTTCCAGTAGAGATTACCTCTGTATATCTTTTTTTATTATTAAATCATAGCTGTGTACATTAATGCGATCATGGGGCACCATACATTGGTTTTATAGACCGTTTGACACATTTTCATCACACTGGTTAACATAGCCTTCCTGGCATTTTCTTAGTTACTGTGTTAAGACATTTACATTCTACATTTACTAAGTTTCACATATACCCATGTAAGATGCACCGCAGGTGTAATCCCACCAATCACCCTCCCTCTGCCCATCCTCCCCCCTCCCTCCCCTCCCTTTCCCCCTTCCCCCTATTCTTAGGTTATAACTGGGTTATAGCCTTCATGTGAAAGCCATAAATTAGTTTCATAGTAGGGCTGAGTACATTGGATACTTGTCCTTCCATTCTTGAGATACTTTACTAAGAAGAATATATTCCAGCTCCATCCAGGTAAACATGAAAGAGGTAAAGTCTCCATCTTTCTTTAAGGCTGCATAATATTCCGTGGTGTACATATACCTCAATTTATTAATTCATTCGTGGATCGATGGGCACTTGGGCTTTTCCCATGACTTAGCAATTATGAATTGGGCTGCAATAAACATTCTGGTACAAATATCTTTGTTATAATGTGATTTTTGGTCTTCTGGGTATATACCTAGTAGAGGAATTATAGGCTTGAATGGTAGATCTATTTTTAGATCTCTAAGTGTTCTCCAAATCTCTTTCCAAAAGGAATGTATTAATTTGCATTCCCACCAGCAGTGCAAAAGTGTTCCATTTTCTCCACATCCCATGCCAACATCTCTGGTCTTGGGATTTTGTGATATAGGCTATAGTCTCACTGGAGTTAGATGATATCTCAAAGTAGTTTTGATTTGCATTTCTCTGATGATTAAAGATGATGAGCATTTTTTCATATGTCTGTAGGCTGTGTGCCTGTCTTCTTCAGAGAAGTTTCTCTTCAAGTCCCTTGCCCAGCCTGCGATGGGATCACTTGTTCTTTTCTTGCTTATACGTTTGAGTTCTTGTGGATTCTTGTTATTAAACCTTTGTCGGAGACATAATCTGCAAATATCTTCTCCCATTCTGAGGGCTGTCTGCTTGCTTTACTTACTGTGTTCTTGGCTGTGCAGAAGCTTTTTAGTTTGATAAGGTCCCAGTAGTGTATTTTTGAAGTTGCTTCAATTGCCCAGGGGGTCCTCCTCATGAAATACTTGCCAAGATCAATTTCTTCAAGAGTTTTCCCTGCACTCTCTTCTAATATTTTTATACTTTCGTGTCTTAAGTTTAAATCTTTAATCCAGTGAGAGTCTATCTTAGTTAATGGTGAAAGGTGTGGGTCCAGTTTCAGTCTTCTACAGGTTGCCAGCCAGTTCACCCAGCACCATTTGTTAAATAGGGAATCTTTTCCCCACTGAATGTTTTTAATTAATTGTCTTGTCAAAGATCAAATAATGGTAAGTAGCTGGATTCATCTCTTGGTTCTCTATTCTGTTCCGGACATCTACTTCTCTGTTTTTGTGCCAGTACCATGCTGTTTTGATCACTATCGATTTATAGTATATCAGGGGTCAAACTTCTGGTAAAAAGTTATAGAGTATATAATTTTGGCTTTGCAAGTCCTATGATTTCTCTGTCTTGCAACTCAATTTTGTGATCGTAGCATGAAAACAGCCACAGACACTATGGAAACAAAAGGGTGTAGCAGTTTTCAAATAAAATTTTATTTAATAGGCAAAGGGCCATATTTGGTCCCCAAGGTTGTAGTTTAACTTTTTAAAATCTTCTGTCAGGTTCAGGAGAATCTACTTTCAAGTTAAAAATAACATATTCCAAACTCAGGACACTTAAAATGTATATTAAAGCAAGGAATTATTTGGTAATCTTATAAATAGTTGGAAGAAACTATGGTTTTCATTACGAGAACTGAAAATGACATACAATGAACTAAAACCCTTGAATCTAAGCAAATGCACATTTAAATTTTCCTCATTTGTAGTTTTAAAATGCAGTGTTTATGCATTTCTCTAACTCTTAAATTTATAAGAAATACTTCAACTGTGCAATCAAGTGTCTTAACAAGAATGAACTTCTTAAGGATGTTATTCAGGATTAAATTTTTGCAATTATTTTGGAGATTTGTAAATTAAAGGTACATGGATTCACAGAAATCGAGACTTCATAAACTATAGTAGTGGTGTTTTAGTTGTAATTCTAACAGTTTCATCATCTGTTATCACATAAAATGTGCACGCATTCATTTGGGCTGGTATTTCAAATTAAATCTACATGTAGAAATATGTATGGCCAGTGAATTTATATACAGACAGAAGCCTTTGGACAAGCCAAACTTTGATTCTTTCGCTAAAAGTCACCTTGCCCACGTAAACTATTTCCTCTCCATTCAGAGAACGCTGGGACACTCTCTTATAACGCCTTAATTTTTGTCCATGATTTTCTTCTCTCCCACATATGTTCACTTTATTTCCCCAGTTAACTACACATTTTCTTTATGGCTATGTCCCTTCAACCTATAAATGTTAAGTCCCCCTTTTACTAAAAATAAAACAAAACTGCTGTCTGCCTTTATCAACACTTTTCCTCCAAACCTTTTGGTAGAGTACAGTAAACTGGCTGTTTACAAACACAGCCCTATTTGTCACTTTATTATTAAATGGCTCCTACCTTAGCCATTCCCCTTAACATAGTCTCCCTAGAGACTGTGTACTTATTTTTGGCATTGTTCAAAGAATACTGTTTATTTTATTTTTATCAAATTCTTTCACTGAGTTCTATCATACTACACCAGCTGGGTTTCACTGGTTCTACTTATTTAAGCCATGCCACTTTAGAGGCACTAACTGTTGTACACTTTGTTCCAGGCACATAGTGTGCGTAATATACTAATTACTTCAGAAATATTGTAAGTTTTAAGTAATGATTATATATAAAGCACCTAGAATAGGACAAATATCATCTCTGCCATAAATCTTTTCTTCATTGTTTATCATGCCACCTGCCTACTCAACCTCTTGGGTGAGGCCATTTTCTTTCCCTTTGCATTCAACAGAACTTTTAAGAAACACATGTATTGTAATTCTGTGTTTGTATCTGTCATCACTACAGGACCAAATAAAGGAATAAAACATTCTTTTAGTTAAAAAAAAAAATGAGGTAGAGTATTCTGAGCTTAGATCTACATAGGCTCAAATGATACAGCACTCTTATTATGATATGGAAGTCATCTAATAAGGGGAGTAGAAGCTTAAAAAGGCAATTTGAGAATGAATATACCTTGAGGTATACGTTATTTAATAATAGTTCATGGTATCAGTGCTTCAAGAAGGAATAGATCAAAACATGGACATGTTCTCAGACATCTAAACATGAGGAGTAGTGCCTTTTTCATCAAGACTGCAGAAGCATTCTCCACTTAACCCTGACAAAGAAATTTATGTAAGGATCAATCTGACATTAAGAGCATTTTTGAGAAATTAAGGTCCAAAACTTTCTCTATGAAGTTTTTGCTTTGTTCCACATTTCAAAGCATCTGAACTGTATTTAGAATTCTGATTTGAGAAGAGTTTATGGTTTAGTAGAAATTACATGGATCTGAATCTGATACAAGCTGTGAGTAGTAACCAGGAGAATTACTAAACATGTCTCAGTTATAAAACAAATTTTTTAGAATAACTTGGTATGTTCTATAAAATAGACATAAAATAGTCCTTGGTACCTGAACAATGAAAACAGCACAGCTTTAGATTCAGAAATATCTCAGATGAAACCTTGAGTCTGTCACTGACCCTGTGTCAGAGTTACAGCTGAGTTTTCTGCATGTGCACAGGGAGGCTAATCAGACACGCAGGTGTGAGGTGTAGGTCTAACAAGAGAAGGTGCCTGCCGAGAGCCTGTCTGTAATAAGTACTTACCTATCAATTCTGTTCTATTACATTCTAATTCTTAGTATATCACAGTGACTTATTAAATATAACTACATTTGATGCTATAAATATAATTTATTGAATTTATATCGAATGTATTCATAGCAACGAGTTGTACCTTCAGACTTAGCCAAGGAAAAGTGTTTTTATGAAGTACCTAGAAAAACGGGTTTTCCATAAATATTCGTCAAATTAAAATATATAGATATTCCATTTGTTATATTTAAAGAAGCAGGAGAATATAAAATGTACATTTGAGAATTACTGTTATCCTGAGTTTCTAAGGATTAATTAAAGGAAAAATTTTAGACACATGAATGTCATTCTGGATAACTCTAGAGGGCTGAGTTTGGATATCTTCCAGAATCACATTTCGGTTCAGCAAAAAATGCATATACTCTGTGTGTTGATAAATCAATGAATTCTTGGTATTTGTAACAGTGACAAGCCTAGATAGCTGTCATTAAAGGTATTCTATAAAGCATCCTCAAAAGAATTGGACTACTTAAACATCTTTTACAATGGTCTAAGTCTGGTAATAAAGTGATTATGTTTCATGGTAAATAAGACATATAAATGGCAATGAATGCAAAACGGTCCTTAAAACTCAGGACTCACATCCAAAATCATTTTGCTTTGCGCATACATCAGCCTTTAACGAAGTCAGCAGTTTCGTGTATTGCCTTATTTTATTTTTTTTTTATTTTTATTTTTTTGCCTTATTTTAGATTGTAAGTAAAACAATCTATCACTATGTCTATGAGAACTATGTATATCCAATTATGATATAATTTTAATGCACAGAGTAAATTTTAAATTTCAAATATAAGTAAATATATTAGTTATGGTAATTTGAATGTAGTTGAAATTAGAAGCTAAAACTTATGGGAGAGAAGTAGATTATATCACAATTATGAAAAAGAACCTTATAATTGAACATTGATAGATGCAGCATGTCCAAATTATTTGGTAAACATTTCCAAATGAAGCAGATTATGGAGAGTTCCAAATTAGAAACAGAAACAAAGTGAAGGAAATCTCTGATAAAAGAATCACTTCTGTCTTCTGAAGCCATTCAACTTGGAAAAACTATGGAAATATTCCCAAGTCCTCCCCTGCCAAGCAAATTATGGTGGAATTTTAAAGGCCCTTTCACCTCAGTGAAATGAAAATACTTTAATACTAAATCAACAACGTAATTCAGTACAATATACTAAACAACTTTTTGGACAGGGTTTATCCTTATGATGTCATGAAATCTTGGGAGAATTTTCCTACCTATTGAATTTCTATGTTTCTAATAGCCTTTAAGTTAAAGTGTCGTTCTCAATATCCCAATAACTTGGAATTAAATATGCAAATTTATTAATATCCCAGAATATACTGTTTGAATTGGGGCCAAAACCATGTTGAGTTTTTAGTTTTCTACCACAGGCTCGGAAAAAAGGCATCGAAATTCAAAGTGCTCCACATTTGAAATTAGTAATCTTGGGTTCCAGGGACAAATGTTTAGTCTTCAGTGCCAAAATAAGTTGAAGACTGGCACTGACTCTCTCTCTATCCAGTATGCACACCCTAGCTTGCCCTTGTTTTTTAAGGCAGATCCTTAAAATTTATTTTCCTCCCTCTACTTGCAACTTTCTTATTACCACCAACCATTTCTCCAATATTTGCTATGGTCTAGCTCCCTCTGATACAGACATTATTTTTCTACATGATAACAACACGTTTGTGAAAAATGAGTTCAAAGCCCACATAAGCGACAATGCCCTGCTTTCCCAGGCCTGCTCCCTATCTCCAGCCAGCTCCTTGACTTGCCTTCCTCTATCCAGTAACTTCCTCTGGGATATTCCATACATGTGCATGAAAGCTGCATATCCACCCATCTCTAAAAGTAGCCAAGTTATGCTTCCGCCATCTTTTAGGTGAATACAGACTTATAATCTTCACTAAATTTGCTTAAAACGATGAAAGCTGGTGCATTTCCTGTGTTTCCAGTGGGCAAGAACCTTTGTGTTGATGTGTTGCATGTGATTTAAGACTTATCCCGGCAACCTGCTTAATGTTGCAGTGGCTTTTGTTATGTTAATTATATTATCTACATATCCCAGATATGAGTATTAAAGGTAATTATTATTTCTTTATAATAATGTCTTGGTTTATACAACTTAAGACTATCATTTTGACAATATCATGTGAGACTCATAATACTATAACTACCTCCTTAAAAAATTCAATTTCCAGGATCCAAATTATTGATTTATAGAGATAAAATTTTTATTTTTCTACGGACATAAATATATGTAAATAATTTAAATACTTACATATAAACATTTTATATGTCTATAAATTATAAAATTGACATTTTAAATAAGACAATTTATTTGGGTGCTTAAAATGACATGTATTATCTCTGTACCAATCACACACTACTACAAGACATGATGGTGTGAATATGCAACTATGAATTACCTCCTCTTTTCTTGTTTCACGACCTTTCTGTACAAACCAGATGACTTTTGCTTGTAAAGATCGTGGGGTGCATTCCAGCAAAGTGCTGTTGCTCTCTATGCCATAAGCCAGCAGCTCTTCAGTCTTATCCAAAGCATTCCCTACGATAGGAATGTTAACATCAGCTGTGTGACTTTGATTTTCCTGGCAAATAATCTATTACAATATTTAGTTCCCTGAAGAAACTCATTACATTTTTCTGATTCCTATTCAGGGTTACTTAAAGGCATTTAGACAGTGACATACCAAAATCTAGACATTTAAAAGTGCAAGTGGGCTCTCTGGTGTGAATTTGGTTCCAAAGGACAAGAGAGGACAGAAGGAAACATCAATGTTAAAGTCATGGAAACTCAATGGCATCACTTATCGATAAGCAGGGAAGAGACGGTGAGCACCAAATATTCAATCAAGGCAAGCACCAAATTAACAATTACAAACAAAAGCAGTAATCAAAAAGCTAGGTGAAAGGGCATTACATAAACACCAGGGTGAACGATATTTTGACAAAGCCTTGCACCCATCCGGGTGTTGAACTACTGTAGTAAGAGTCCCTCTTAATTATATTCTATGTCTTGGACTAGACAGTCTCTCACTGGACTTGAACTTAAATTTGCATACAGGCAAGCATACTTAGCTGCAGTGAGGAATAAAAGCAAATGGAATTATTCTTTTTGTTTTAACCAAGATAAATTTAGTCTTGGTTATCCTGGAATCCCAGGATTATTTTCCCCTATGCTTGAATCCTTATCACCTTCAAACTGAACCCTAACATTCTCTAAGACTCAGGTCCTGACTTTTCTTGCCAATATTCCCCGATGCTTGAGTCCTGCGCTAAGTCCTGCACTGAGTCCCGAGTCAGCCTGGGGCCTCACAGACTGATGCTGCAGATCATTTCTGGATCTGTGTATAACCGCACTGGTCTCTCAATTATTGTGCCCTCCTGTTATTTACTGATGAACCCACTGACCCTAAACACAGGCTGTATACCCACCACCACCACCGTGTGAAAATCAGAGGGTTTTTCTGTCTCAAATTTCTTATACTTGCCTAAATCTGAAATTTTCTGTATTCGTTAGTCATCAGACCACCTAGCATTCAACCTACATCACCAGCCCCAGCATAAAGCTTATGCAACTTCATTTTATTTTATTCCAAAGCTTAGTAGGTGATGCAATACAAGTTATATCCCTTGACACAAATCACTAAGGTATGTAACATGGTGAAGACATCCCTAGCTATGAGATAAAAAGATAAATCCTACAACTCTTTATGGCATTAACTACCTACATGTGCAGCATTTTTTTGTTTTTGTTTTTTTTTTAATTTGTTTATTATGACATGCTTTTGATCAGCTAAATATGCAGCATTCTTGTTCTAGATTTCCTTTGTTTTGACATCTAATATTAAAGCTTGGATGGTAGTATATAAAACTAATTAGGTAAAAATGGCATGTCAAATGTACAGAATTTTAACTGCATGGAAAAAAATACTTTTCGTTACATCATTCTAGTACGCATAAACCACAGCAAAAATAGCCCTCTAAGAAGCACTAATGTTATTGGTGTACATGCTAAGTAACCCACGATAATTGATCTTTTATGGATTACCAGTGAATTGCTGTCCCAAACACTGCTGAGCGGCATTCCCATGCCGAACATCTTGCCTGCGAAAACGCCTGAAAGAAAGGAAATGCATTTAGAAGATGTTCGGATTTCAGTTCCCCAGACTTTATGTACAGCCAACTGCTTTAAGGATTCAAGTAGTATTCTGCTCCTGAAAAAATTGATCAGTTATATGAAACAAAGATAAAAATTTACATTTCATAGTTTAAAATTTCTATTGAATGTTCTTTAATAGTTCTTTGTAACACTGTTCTTTAAATGTTTACTTAATTTTGAATTCTAGATCTTCAAGGGACAATTTAAATTTCTCTTCACATTTTGTCTAAAATTTAGTTGATGAGAAAGTCTTCTGGCTTGAAATGAATGTCTTGGGTGGTAAGAGATAAAAACAATGGAATTTGAGGTAGAATACTGCATATAAAGTAATTCAGTATACAACTCCTACATAGAATAAAGTACACATGAGAAAACATAAGGTTAGCAATGTAATTGCTAATAGATAAACTGTTACAGTACACGCAGCTTAATCTTCAGATACAACATTTAGAAAGTATGACTCTATTCAATGTGAACATGTATTATACAAGTTTAACAGGACACTGTGCACCTAGTGAGACTCAAATACTAGTTTTTTACTTTTAATCTGCCTATTATAATAGGAACATTTAAAGTATATTTTTATATTTAATTGATTATTTAAAATCAATTATAACTAAAAATATAATATTCTATATCTATTAGAAAATATGTTT
Organism: Nycticebus coucang; assembly: GCF_027406575.1. Lineage (NCBI taxonomy): Eukaryota > Metazoa > Chordata > Mammalia > Primates > Lorisidae > Nycticebus > Nycticebus coucang. Next base: position 68,213,131 of record NC_069790.1, on the reverse strand, counting down.
AAAATTTTTAAACTTCTTTCTGAGAAAGTAACTATTGGGAATTGCCATTATTAGTACTAGAATTCTAAAATCAAGATCTCTAGCATACTTACTTTAGAGATAAAAATAGAAGTATTACATAAAGGTGGAAAATACCACTTCTCTAAATCATGGCATTTCTTCAAGATTGAAGGAAAAACAGAAGGCGAAGCAGAAGTTTTTTCCCTAGACGGTGATGAAACTTCCAAAGTGACAATGAGATGCTTTAACCATATGCAATGATAAAATTTGGAAAAGTGCACCAGATTCAAGTCCTAATGCCACCACTAACTTTTCTGTATGATCTGATGCTATTTCTTCCCTTTCCTGGCTCCTTGTATCTCCTTTGTAAAATTGGCTGAATTACACCTAAAATCGATTCCACTCTTTTTTGTTTTTCTCATTCGAGGGTCTCCTTATTATCTCTAAATAATGATAATGTAATGTTATCTTAAGAGATGAGGTGCTTTACACATCAGATTTCAGGTCTTAATAAACAACTTAGTAGACATTTAAAGCTAAGAAGATGAACTTCCAATTTTCAGGATTATGATCTATGTACAAAAATAACTTTTAGTTTTTCCCTTTATTTAATGTGAGATTTCTGATCAGAAAAATCTTTCCTAAAATGCCTTTTTAAAGGTATTTTATAAAGTTAATATTAAAACTGCCACCTGGCTCATTCTATTAAACTAGATCTTAAGCAGTTTATAAAGTAGCAAGCAAAAGCAGAAATCATGCTTTGATATTTTATGATATAAATATAGCAGATCTAGATGAGAATTAAACTGCTGTTAATTCCTCGCTTTGCTGAGTATTGTTTCAGTATTGAGAATCAAAAGTCTGCAGATCATTAATGAATCACAGGGAAAAATCAGTGAAATGAGAAATGATTTCTACTTTGCAGAGATGGTGTTATATCAAGATTATTATATAACTGATGTGAGAATAAAGAGGCCCCCAAATCAAGTTATTCTAGATAAGCAATGTGAATAAGTTGACTGCAAAATTGTTGAAAGTTATTGGAAACATGCATTTAAAAAGAAAACTATCACATTCCGGAGTAGTATGTTCCCAATATCGTTGTCCTTTATTTCAACATGTTAAAAAAAAAAAAAAAAGGCGTATGTTAGGATCAGGTGTTTGAGAAAGGTTGAGCAAAATTGCCTTTCATTTTCCAAGTTTCATATTTTTCCCATCTCTAGTCTCTTAGAAACTTTTTAAGAAAACACTGGAAATAGAGAAAATACCAGAGCAAGGGAGCAGAAAGCATATAGCTTTATATATTATAGTGTATTTTGGATGACCATTTTACACAAGTGGTTTGGATTATGAATTAATGTTTTTCCCTTGTTCATTCATTTTCACCCTGTGAGCAGAAAAGTATTTGTTTTAATGATCAGTTTTCAATTTCAGCTTCTCTTCAGGTCTGAGGCAAAAGTGATCTGCTATGAAAGCAGTCACTTTCCTTTCATGTGCTGGAACTTATCCAAAACGTTCTCCAGGAATGAGTGATGGTTCAAAAGAATTCGATACCACTGAAAGATCTCCATCACATGTCACTGAACTGAGCTCCCTTTCTGACTCCACGTCTTCCTATCTACTCTTTTGTCCATTCACTTAACTTCTCCTAAGTAACTCTTTAACTCCACCTTCTTTATCAAGTTTGTGGTTGCACACTTTAAAAAGATATACCATATACCAGAAAAGATCTAACTACGGAGACTGCTTGGTTAAAATTCATCACTACTGTATGCCTAATAAACTTAGGTATTCATGAGCCTTTTGTGCAAATCTTATCAACATTTTTATTACCAATGACAACAAAATTGTTACTATTGGTAAAATTTCCATCTTCATATCGTGGTAACTTCACTTCTGATCCATGAAATGGCATTGTTTTTCCTAAGTGTTCTATCTTTGTCCAGATAATTAATTCCTCTGAACTAGAATCTCTTGTATCTCTACCTTTGAGAATGAGCTTAGGGTTGGGTTATTTTAAGAATTAAAGTATTGTGTGCATTGCACTTCGTCTAGTACCTCACACATAGTGCGTGCTCAATAATAAACTACTACTAGATTTACAATTCTATTCTTCACTCTAAGTTCTGATTTCCTGTAGATAGGTTATGATTGTTTTTCATACACCTTGCACATGGTATAGTAATTGGCTTAGCTGGCAAATAAATCAATAGTCAATATTGTAAAATAACATGACTATATTCTTCAAAACTTATTTCCAAATATCAATAAGCAAATCAATTAATTTGCTCAATTCTTAGACATCATTGGTAAATTAAGTTCAGAACTGTCACCTCAATAAATCTTTTCACTGTTTACTTCTTGTGCCTTTTTTTGAAATACTCCCTGGAATGTTAATTTAGCTCAGGTCAAATTACCAAGAGTTTTAAAATAGTGAAGTTTTACTATAAATGTGAACCTATAAAAATAAGAACTATACTCAATTGGGTTAAATTAGATTCTGAGAAAGGTTTAAAGAAAAATAACCTGAAGTGATGTAGTAAGAATACTTGAAATTAATACAAATGTCTTTTCCGTAGGGAAATTTTATATAGTTCTCTATTTTGCTTTATTTGCTCTATGGTAGTTTTATTACAAGAAGAAAAAATACTTTTGTATAGAAGCAAAAATATTTTTCCTAGTATATTTTCCTAAAGTACAACGTCATATGTCTTGAATGAAGAAATAACCTTATTCTTCAAAATACTTTCTGTACTTTAAGATCTGTTTAAAGAGCACTGGGAATTACCTTCTCTAAGAAATGGCAATGACCCTATAGAATTGCTCACTTTGGAATCTGGAGGTTTTTAAGTACTTTTCATTTGTGTTGAATTAAATCACACATTTCATTAATTATACAGGTCATGCATTTGCCTAGGAGTTAAAATATTCACTTTCAAAATGAAAGAAATGAAGACCAGCTGGTAGAGAGGACATGGGGCAACCACAGGATGTATTTTAGAACTTATTTATTTTCTTTTTAAGTCTTGGGATCCCTTATGTGTGGTAGCTTGCCATTTCCACATTTTAAATTTATCCAAACTTGTTTCATGGCTTGCAGCAAAAGTTTCAAAGGAGAGAAAAGTTGATTCAAACCTGGGTGGAAAAATAAAAACCCAACAGTGTTTTCAGCACCAGTCTTTCTCTATAATAATGAAGGGAAGTAGTTTCAGGAACAACTCAAGCTTTCAATACTTACAGTCATCTTTTGTTTATAATATTAAATAAAAATGGCACAACTATTCTTTGTGGAATAGGTTTTTTAAAAAGACCATAAAAAGCAGTAGGATTTTTTTTTTTAAACAATATAAATATTCCTCTGGGTACGACGTCTCACCTTTTTGCGTGTGTGCCTGTTGGGTAATACCGGGAGCAGGATATGCCGTCCCAGGCACAGTACGGGTCTCGCGCCAGGCAGCAGTCAGCGCACGCACTGCCATACATGTCACAGTGATGGAATCTGACCTGAGCCACGGCCGAAGCAGATCCAACATACAGCTGCTGCTACAGAAATCAGAAGAAATGGACAGAACATCCACTGAGCCATTACACCTAGATTTTCATTGATACGCAACCACCTCAAGCAAATAGTAAGACTCATGTTATTTTAGTTGCCCCGGATAGATGATGGTACACTGAGCCTTCCCTTTCTCCAAAATTTAAAATATGCCTATAAACTTAAATGAAGATTTAGCAAGATTGCTAAACTAAGCGTGATTTAAAAACTCAAGGAGATGTGTATTCTTTTATTCATTACCTTGCATTATCAAATAAGGCAGGTCTTCCTCCAAAGATTTTATTTTTTACATTCCAAAATATAATTATTTAAGAATTCCTCCAAAGATTTTTAGGAACGTCAAATAAGAGACTGGATAAGTAAATGGTCTTTTAAATATGGAAATGTTTAAAAGATTGTGGATATCTATATAATGATGTGGAATAAACTAAAATACATATATGTTAAGTGCAAAAGACAAGCAGAATATTGAATATAAGTTCTCATTTGCCTAACTGTGAAAGGTTGTATATATCTAAATTCGAGGCAATACATGAAACAACTGTTTCTGGAGATGTTTATACCCAAAATTGATTTCAGTAAAGTGAAAGAATAACATTTCACTGTATACTCCTGGATTATTGTTCCTTTCATGATTTTATTACAAAAATTTATGAAAAGTAATTAGGGATACTGTGCTATCATGATTGTGGAGATAAAGATATGCTTACCTTTCTATAGATGATGAAAATGGAGACATCTATTAAATATAAATCACTATATAATTCTGTCAGAATCAATTAATAAGCATAAAGTTAAACAAGATGAGTAAACTCTAAACTCTAGAGATTTGCTCAACACTGCCCCGTAGTCAGCAGTAACATGGCACATTTAACATGAGACCTACCCGTTTAACAAAATCCTGTGTTCTTCCTACAATAAGATAATAAAATAAAACTGTAACTTGTTCATATATATATAAGTACATTTAGTAATGTTCTTATATCTTTTCACCTTAACTCACCTACAGAGCACACACACAACTTACTCTTTTTGAAGAAATCTCCATAGAAATAATAGGAACTGGATCCTGAAATTAAAAAAATATTCCTTTTCAATGCAAAAATATCTACCTTAATGTGACTGCAAATCCCTGCAAACAATTTAGATATGTGACTGGTCCTGTGGCAAACAGCCTATGACTTCCATTATAGTAAACAAATAGCAAATGCAATTATATTAAAATATATCTTTGTTTTTCTAATGGAGTGTAACAGATATGTAGATGAGTAAACCAATGGGTAACATAACCATTGTGCTGTTTGTCTCAGGAGTAAAGCTTTTGTATTTGCATTTGAATATTACTCATGTTTTGGAAACTCAAATATCTTTAATAAAGTAATATGTTCTTTTTTATAAAGTAAGTGAACCATACAAATGAGACTATTGTATTTTTGGGTGGGTATTGTTAATAAACCAGGTGATCTGTAATTATTTTTAACCTAGGCTTAAACAACATGTTTTCTGTTCCAGTGATCATGGTGAATCACTGGGAACCTAGGATTCTTTGAACAAAATTAATCACCCGATTTTTTTATAATTACAGCAAAGGAAGAATAATGCATTCCATAGCTCTGAGAGTGCTTGTGATATTTTAGTGATGTTGATTAAGACAAGTGTCCATTAGGAGCTCAACAAACTCAGATCAGTTCTGCAAGTGGAGAATTTCACCTGCAAGATGAGGCGGGTACACTCCGTTCTGGAGATGATTATCTATAAAAGAATTATTTTTTAAAAGAATAATTGATCCTCTAGCTCAGTGGGCTAAAAAAATTTTAAACCACAGAATCTTTATGATGCATACCTTCATTTATTTATTGAGGTAACAGTGTGTAAGGGTTTATATGAACAAAACGTGGTAGGCACTGTTAATGAGAACTGAGGTCCCTAACATGAAATGGTATGGTACATAAATGTCTAAGGTGCAAAATAAACAAAAAAGCATGCCAGAGGGGGAGACAAGATGGCGGACTGAAGCCAGCTTTCAACAAAGGCTCCCGTCCAGAAGGAGAGTTAAGGGACAGGAATTTAGTAAGTATCCTGGTGGACTTGAGCCTCACCAAGAGAGAAGGCTGAAGAACGCACATCAACACCGCTGAGGCAAGTTGTGATCACAAGGACGCAAACAAAAGGTACAAAATCCACCACCAAGCGGACGGGAGTCCCCCTCCCCCATGAGACCGGCTCTAGAGCCCCATAATTGAACAAGCGGGCAGAAATTAAAGGCCCTCCCACTACACTCCACAGGAGAGACCTTCTAAAAACTGGACCTACCTCCCCTACTGGGGTGCCGTGGCGTTCTCCTGCCGGACATAGGGCTGAATAAAACTTTGGGAATCCTTTGCCGGCAACCCTGAATCCCCGGCGCTCCCCTCCCGCCCACTGAGGTCTGGAGGCCTGTCCCCCAGGACTTCGGATCCTTGGGTGATTTCTCAAGGGGAGTGGACAGTCCCCGAGTTGCGACTGGTCAGCATTGACTCTGAGGCGCGCCGAGTGAGGAGAGGGCACCGGGCTGAGGGGGAGTCACGCCTCGCAGCACTTCCCTGCGGTGCAGCTCCCCGGGCATAGGGGGCCCAAGACTGAATCAGACTCTGGCCTCCCCGCTGAGAGCTGAGAACCCCTACTCTCACTCGGGGTCTGAGGGCCTATCCCCCAGGAGTTCGGCTCCTTGGGTGATTTCTCGAGGGGAGTGCACAGTGCCTGAGCTGCGTCAGGTCAGCGCTGACTCTGGGACACGTGAGCGAGGAGAGGGCACTCCGCTGAGGGGAAATCAAGCCTTGGCGGCACTTCCCTGCGGTGCAGTGCAGGAGCCCTCCCCGGACCGTAGTATTGCGTGAAACTGAATGAAACTCTAGCTTCCCCCCGCCCCACTCCCAATCCGGGTCTGGGGGCCCATCCCCCAAGAGTTCTGATTCTTGGGGGATCTCTTAAGGGGTGTGGACCCAGCACAAACTGCGGCCGCTCAGTGCTGACTCTGGGGCGCGGGACAGAGGAGAAAAGGGTCGCCTGAGTGCCCACACCAGAGCAGCAGTTCCCTGGAGGTAGATCAACAGCCGTTTTTTCTTTAACGGCAGAACGCTCACTTCTGGATATTCTGAGGCCACACCCCCTGTCTCCCTGGGCAACCAGAGGAGGCCACCGGTGACACGGCTCACAAACCCGGAAGCCTCCAGGGCGGGGCCGACCCAGAGAGGTGTTCAGACGCAATTCTCCAGCAGCAAAGACGTTTGAACTCAAAACAGCCCGTCTCCTGTAGGCGACGACAGGAACAGAGACAGAACCTCACAAAGTTGTCTGTTCTGTTCTGTTCTGTTAGCAGCATCCATCAGGGACGGGGCTAAGCCTGAGTGAACACCTCCTTCCCATCACCTGCATCAAACACTCAAAGATGTCAGGCCCCATCTCCTCCTGCTAGATAGCGGCAGTCTGCGGGGGCCTGGCAGACTTCCTTGCGATTCAGGCAGGTGCAAACCCCTGGAGTGTCTGTTCACTGCAGGCAACTGGGTTAGCCATCTACAGAGATACCAGTGACTGGGTCCGACGGAGGGGCAAAGTGGGGAAGGAGACGTCAACCTTCCCAGACTGCTCTGTTTGCGGGGTGGCTCCTCCTGACTCCACGCTGCACTGGGGTGAACTGTCTCAGAGGAGTCACCAGGCCCCTGTGATCCAGTTCCCAGAGACCTCTTGAACCCTTCCACCTGAGACAAGTGCCGATTGAGACAGTTGATTCGGACCTTTTGAACTGGGCTAATAGACTGAGGACTTTTCAGGTGGTGCCCTGGGTGTGCGATTGTAGGAAGGTTTGATTCTCCTTTTCCAACTGGGGCCAGAGGTGGGCAGGCGGGGTGACTTAATTGCTGATTTTTCCACACAACTGAGACTTCAAGCCAGAGTAGAAGTTGCAATAGGATCGAACAGAAACCAGCTGAAAACAAGACAGAACCACTTTGCTCCACCACACCAGACAGGGCCCCAGTTTCTCAGGCCACAACACTGTACGGGCCCTCGATAAAACCCCAGGGGAAAAACCAAAGGGAGTAAACCATGGGGCGGAATCAGCGGAAAAACTATGGTAACATGAATAACCAGAATAGATCAACCCCCCCGAGAAAAGATACGGCAGATGTGATTGAAGATCCCATTCATAAACAACTGGCTGAGATGTCAGAAGTCGAATTCAGAATTTGGTTTGCAGACAAGATTAATAAAATGGAATTAGGAATTCGAGGAGAAATTCAAAAACTGTCTCAAGAATTTAACGAATTTAAAGACAAAACCACCAAAGACTTAGACACGCTGAAACAAGAACTTACAGCCCTCAAAGATATGAAAAATACAGTAGAATCCCTCAGTAACAGAATGGAGCAAGCAGAAGAAAGGATTTCTGACATTGAAGATAAAGTCTTCGAACGCTCCCAATCTCTCAAAGAGGAAGAGAAATGGAGAGCAAAAACGGATCACTCACTCAGAGAGCTCTCAGATAATTCGAAAAAAAATAACATAAGAGTTATAGGAATTTCGGAGAATGATGAAGTTGCAGCCAAGGGCACAGAGGCCCTTCTACATGAAATTATGAAAGAAAATTTTCCAGACATGCCTAGAGAATCTGAAATTCAGATAGCAGACAGCTTCAGAACCCCAGCACGATTCAACCCCAATAAGCCATCTCCCAGACATATCATAATTAGCTTCACTAAAGTTAACATGAAAGAGAAGATTCTCAAAGCAGCCCGGCGAAAGAAAACTATAACGTACAAAGGTAAGAATATTAGAATAACTGCAGATCTCTCTGCTGAAACTTTTCAAGCAAGAAGAGGCTGGTCATCAACTTTTAATCTCCTAAAGCAAAAAAACTTTCAACCCAGGATCTTGTATCCAGCTAAACTGAGTTTCATCTATGATGGAGAAATTAAATACTTCAATGACATTCATATGTTGAAAAAATTTGCCATAAGTAAACCAGCTCTTCAGGATGTTCTCAGACCTATCCTCCACAATGACCAACCCAATCCTATACCACAAAAGTAAACTCACTCAGAAACTTCGGATCAAACTCCAACTTCCACACTGGCGAAAGGATTAAAAATGTCCACTGGACCTTTGAAAAACTCGATACCCAAAATTCCACCAGACTTATCCTTACTCTCCATCAATGTGAATGGCTTAAACTGTCCTCTAAAGAGGCATAGGTTAGCTGACTGGATACAAAAACTTAAGCCAGATATTTGTTGCATACAAGAGTCACATCTCAACTTAAAAGACAAATACAGACTCAGGGTGAAAGGATGGTCATCCATATTTCAGGCAAATGGTAATCAGAAAAAAGCAGGTGTTGCAATTTTATTTGCAGATACAGTAGGCTTTAAACCATCAAAAGTAAGGAAGGACAAGAATGGTCACTTCATATTTGTTAAGGGTAATACTCAATATGACGAGATCTCAATTATTAATATCTATGCACCCAACCAGAATGCACCTCAATTTATAAGAGAAACTCTAACAGACATGAGTAACTTGATTTCCTCCAGCTCCATAATCGTTGGAGATTTCAACACTCCCTTGGCAGTGTTGGATCGATCCTCCAGAAAGAAGCTGAGCAAAGAAATCTTAGATTTAAACCTAACCATCCAATATTTAGATTTAGCAGACATCTACAGAACATTTCATCCCAACAAAACTGAATACACATACTTCTCATCAGCCCACGGAACTTACTCCAAAATTGATCACATTTTAGGTCACAAGTCTAACCTCAGTAAATTTAAAGGAATAGAAATTATTCCATGCATCTTCTCGGACCATCATGGAATAAAACTTGAATTGAGTAACAACAGGAATCTGCATACCCATACAAAAACATGGAAGTTAAATAACCTTATACTGAATGATAGCTGGGTCAGAGATGAGATTAAGAAAGAAATCACCAATTTTTTGGAACAAAATGACAATGAAGACACAAGCTATCAGAACCTCTGGGACACTGCAAAGGCAGTTCTAAGAGGGAAATTTATAGCACTGCAAGCCTTCCTCAAGAGAACGGAAAGAGAGGAAGTTAACAACTTAATGGGACATCTCACGCAACTGGAAAAGGAAGAACATTCCAACCCCAAACCCAGTAGAAGAAAAGAAATAACCAAAATTAGAGCAGAATTAAATGAAATTGAAAACAAAAGAATAATACAACAGATCAATAAATCAAAAAGCTGGTTTTTTGAAAAGGTCAATAAAATAGATAAACCTCTGGCCAACCTAATCAGGAAAAAAAGAGTAAAATCTCTAATATCATCAATCAGAAACAACAAAGACGAAATAACCACAGACTCATCAGAAATCCAAAAAATCCTTAATGAATATTACAAGAAACTTTATTCTCAGAAATATGAAAATCTGAAGGAAATAGACCGATACTTGGAAGCACGCCACCTTCCAAGACTTAACCAGAATCAAGTGGAAATGTTGAACAGACCCATATCAAGTTCAGAAATAGCATCAACTATACAAAACCTCCCTAAAAAGAAAAGCCCGGGACCAGATGGTTTCACGTCAGAATTCTACCAAACCTTTAAAGAGGAATTAGTACCTATATTACTCAACCTGTTCCAAAATGTAGAAAAAGAAGGAAGACTACCCAACACGTTCTATGAAGCAAATATCACCCTGATCCCCAAACCAGGAAAAGACCCAACAAGAAAAGAAAATTATAGACCAATATCACTAATGAATATAGATGCAAAAATATTCAACAAGATCCTAACAAACAGAATCCAGCAACACATCAAACAAATTATACATCATGACCAAGTCGGTTTTATCCCAGGGTCTCAAGGCTGGTTCAATATACGTAAATCTATAAATGTAATTCAGCACATAAACAAATTAAAAAACAAAGACCATATGATTCTCTCAATTGATGCAGAAAAAGCTTTTGATAATATCCAGCATCCCTTCATGATCAGAACACTCAAGAAAATTGGTCTAGAAGGGACTTTTCTTAAACTGATAGAGGCTATCTACAGCAAACCCACAGCCAATATCATATTGAATGGAGTTAAATTGGAATCATTTCCACTCAGATCAGGAACCAGACAAGGCTGCCCATTGTCTCCATTGCTTTTCAACATTGTAATGGAAGTTTTAGCCACTGCAATTAGGGAAGAAAAGGCGATCAAGGTATCCATATAGGGTCAGAAGAGATCAAACTCTCGCTCTTCGCAGATGATATGATTGTGTATCTGGAAAACACTAGGGACTCTACTACAAAACTCCTAGAAGTGATCAAGGAATACAGCAGCGTCTCAGGTTACAAAATCAACATTCATAAATCGGTAGCCTTTATATACACCAACAACAGTCAAATTGAAAAAGCAGTTAAGGACTCTATCCCATTCACAGTAGTGCTAAAGAAGATGAAATATTTGGGAATTTACCTAACAAAAGACGTGAAAGATCTCTATAAAGAGAACTATGAAACTCTAAGAAAAGAAATAGCTGAAAATTTTAACAAATGGAAAAACATACCATGCTCATGGCTAGGAAGAATCAACATTATCAAAATGTCCATACTACCCAAAGCAATATATAATTTCAACGCACTCCCTATTAAAGCTCCACTGTCATATTTTAAAGATCTTGAAAAAACATTACTTCGTTTTATATGGAATCAGAAAAAACCTCGAATAGCCAAGACATTACTCAGAAATAAAAACAAAACAGGAGGAATCACACTACCAGACCTCAGACTTTACTACAAATCGATAGTGATCAAAACAGCATGGTATTGGCACAAAAACAGAGAAGTAGATACCTGGAATAGAATAGAGAACCAAGAGATGAATCCAGCTACTTACCGCTATTTGATTTTTGACAAGCCAATTAAAAACATTCAGTGGGGAAAAGATTCCCTATTTAACAAATGGTGCTGGGTGAACTGGCTGGCAACCTGCAGAAGACTGAAATTGGACCCACACCTTTCACCATTAACTAAGATAGACTCTCATTGGATTAAAGATTTAAACTTAAGACATGAAACTATAAAAATACTAGAGGAGAATGCAGGGAAAACCCTTGAAGAAATTGGTCTGGGTGAGTATTTCATGAGGAGAACCCCCCGGGCAATTGAAGCAGCTTCAAAAATACACTACTGGGACTTGATCAAACTAAAAAGCTTCTGCACAGCTAAGAACACAGTAAGCAGAGCAAGCAGACAGCCCTCAGAATGGGAGAAGATATTTGCAGGGTATAACTCTGACAAAGGTTTAATAACCAGAATCCACAGAGAACTCAAACGCATCAGCAAGAAAAAAACAAGGGATCCCATCGCAGGCTGGGCAAGGGATTTGAAGAGAAACTTCTCTGAAGAAGACAGGCGCACGGCCTTCAGACATATGAAAAAATGCTCATCATCTTTAATCATCAGAGAAATGCAAATCAAAACTACTTTGAGATATCATCTAACTCCAATGAGACTAGCCTATATCACAAAATCTCAAGACCAGAGATGTTGGCGTGGATGCGGAGAAAATGGAACACTTCTGCACTGCTGGTGGGAATGCAAATTAATACATTCCTTTTGGAAAGATATATGGAGAACACTCAGAGATCTAAAAATAGATCTGCCATTCAATCCTGTAATTCCTCTGCTGGGCATATACCCAGAAGACCAAAAATCACAACATAACAAAGATATTTGTACCAGAATGTTTATTGCAGCCCAATTCATAATTGCTAAGTCATGGAAAAAGCCCAAGTGCCCATCGATCCACGAATGGATTAATAAATTGTGGTATATGTATACCATGGAATACTATGCAGCCTTAAAGAAAGATGGAGACTTTACCTCTTTCATGTTTACATGGATGGAGCTGGAACATACTCTTCTTAGTAAAGTATCCCAAGAATGGAAGAAAAAATACCCAATGTACACAGCCCTACTATGAAACTAATTTGGGACTCTCACATGAAAGCTATAACCCAGCTACAACTTAACAATAGGGGGAAGTGGGAAAGGGGTGGGTGGGTAGAGGGAGGGGAATCGGTGGGATCACACCTGTGGTGCATATTACAGGGGTATTTGCGAAACTTGGTAAATGTAGAATATAAATGTTTTGGCACAGTAACTGAGATAATGCCGGAAAGGCTATGTTAACCACTGTGATAAAAATGTGTCAAATGGTTTATGAAGTGAGTGTACGATGCCCCATAATCATATCATTGTATACAGTTATGATTTAATAAAAAAATTAAAAAAAAAAAATTCCATGAAAAAAAAAAATAAAAAAAAAAATAAAAATATGGATTTGGGGCTTGGCACCTGAAGCTGAATGGTTTGAGCATGGGCCCCATGCACTGGGGGTGGCGGGTTTGAACCTAGGCTGGGCCCGCTAAACAAAAAATAAATAAGCAAAAATAAAAATATGGATTTTAAATTTTAAAAAAAATAAAAATAAAAAAATAAACTGTAAATCAGGAAAAAAAAAAAAAAAAAAAAAGCATGCCAGCTCCGGCGTACAGGAGGGTGGTGAGCCTTGGTGTGTGGCTCTGGAGAATCTGATCTCCAGCACAGACAACAACAAATGCACTACTTTTCATAACATATTTTCACATATACCCATTACACACATATATAGCTAATCCTTGTTATTTGTAGGTTCTGTATTAGGAATTTGTCTGCTTGCTAAAATTAATTTTTTAACCCAAATATCAACAATTTTTTGTTTTTTATTGATGGACATATATTTGCAAAGAATGGCAAAAAAATTGAGTCACAAGATGCTAACATTTCCAGCTGAGCTGCAACAAGTTGACTTCCTGCCTTGTTTCAGCTGTCACAGAGTAGACCTGGGGCCTTTTCATGGACTAATGACTGTCATACTTTTCTTATTTCTGTGCTTTGGTTAGTGTTTTGTTTTTGTTAAATGGCCCTCAAGTGTAATGTGGAATTGCTATTTGGTGTGCCCAAACTCAAAGGCTGTGATGTGCTTTAATGCAGGAATTCCTCTCTTAGATATGTTTCATTTAGGCATGAGTTACATGCTGTTGGCTTTGAGTTCAATGCTAATCAATACATACTAAATAAGATGCCTTTAAACATAGGTACACACAAAACAAGGTTATGTATTGATCAGTTGACAAAAATGTTATAACCAGAAATTAACAGTAACCTGACATTGTATTCCCCCCAGGACCAATATTCAGTATTCACTAATACAGTGTTCACTGTGACTGTAGACACAAAAGTTGCTGTGAATAACGCAACGTGACTGGATGTCTATGCACAGATAATTTGTCTAATCTTTCCATTATCATTTTCTATTTTTTTCAGTTAAATGTTTGTGTAACTAATACATGACAACAAAAAGTTGTGTGTTTATCATGCCGCAATATTTACAATATAAGAATGTATTTTTTCATTGTTAATAGGGCATTTGTACACCATATGACTTTGCAATAATTCTGAAATTCATATGTGGCTTAAGTGTTAACTCTGTAGTCATGATTAGTACATTAAAATTATTATTTTTTTTTGATACAGAGTCTCCCTGTCTGGCCCTAGGTAGAGTGCCATGGTATCCTGGTTCATAGCAACCTCAAACTCTTGTGTTCAAGCTATCCTCTTGCCTCAGCCTCCCGAGTAGCTGGGGACTATTCAGGTGTACCCCACAATACCCACCTAGTTTTTCTATTTTTAGTAGAGATGGGGTTTCACTTTGGCTCAGGCTGGTCTTGAACTCCTGAACTCAGGCAATCTACCCACCTTGGCTTCCCAGAGTGCTGAGTGCTGGGATTACAGGTGCAAGCCACATTTAAAATTTTTTTCATGCTAAGTATAAATGTCTTTTATTCTGAAAGGTCTATAATGATCAAATAGGAGCATCAACATTTTAAATTTCTCACTTCAATTTGCTCTGAATCTATAATTCATCTGTTAGAAAAGAAATTGACATAATATCTTTTCTTATTTACATAGCACTTGTAATTGTCTATAACACATCTGGATTTTTTAAATTTAAAATACCTTGAATATCTGAAGTTCTTCTAGAATTACTTCTTCCATTGATTCTGTTTCTTGATTGTAAATTGTGATTACTTTCAGCACAATTCCATTATCTATAACGAAGCAAAAATACACAAATAATTTGTTGTAATGCTAGACATAATTCAGGAGAAAATTACTTTGGACATTATCTAAAAGCTTTTGTATTGCAGCAGTTTGTTGAAAAACTATCAATTCTTGTGGGTGAGTTAATAAATGACTATAATTCAGCTACTAATAGTTACTTGTATTGTACACTAGCTAAAAAGAATAAAAACTGTCATTTTAAAAACCAAGCACACATTTGAAAAATTTCACAATATATCAAACAAAAATCAAAGACGAAACTCATCATTAATTTATAACTACTGATTTTGCAATAAGGGCTACATGTATGTATTAAATCCCATGTCTCCTAATATTGGGAAAAATAACTATCATTTGTGGCATTTTCCAGTGTTGTACTCACCACATTCAATCAAACTTTTCTTTTGTCTTGAAACTGTGTGGTTTAATATGATCTTTGAGTAAATATGTTTTGTATGATAATACATATGTAGCTGATATTTCTGGAACTCTCTCAAATGGCTATGGCCCATCTGATAAGCAGGTATTTCTAAATGCAATTTCAAATCTTACAGATGTCTTCTACTTTCCCAGGCATTCTAAAGTAATAATCTTTGACCCATTTTACCAAATATTTGCCTTGGTGTTGAAAGTCCTTTTTAAAAATTTGATTGGAAGTCACTATGAGAGAAATTATGACTGTAATTTCAAGTTTGTTAAATCTGTTGCTTTGATAATCTTGAACCCACAGTGCAGAGAACATTATTAACATTAACCTTCTAACATAAATGGATAAAATAGAGCCTGCACTGAAACCAATTTCTTGGAATAAGACGAAGTTTTCCTTGCTTAAATTTTGCTTTCTAAAAAGAAAATATTAGAGAAGCCTAAAAACTGATATTAATATTACATCCTGACTCCTGATGTAGGTATACACCAATACTTCAGAAATTTGTTTAAGACTAGCATTATTTATGGTATAATGTTCACACTCCTGAACTGCTATAGCATTTACTATGCCACAAAAGAATAGAGGGAAAAAATGATCATTGAAAACACTTTTAATGTTACTACAGAATTTTAAATTCACAGAATTTGGTACATATAACTCTGGAGGCTATAAGTTTTCTAAGGTCTCATCACAAGTTAGAGTTAACTTATAGCATAAATTGAAATTATAAATTTATTTGAAATGTTTACATTTAACATATTCATCAAACTTTATTAATGCTGGGTGTTAGAGATTATTTTTGGCTTGGTTGATTATGTTAGATCTTGATAAGAATTGATGTGATTATAGGGATATGTAAAAGCTATTGTTC
Source organism: Nycticebus coucang (assembly GCF_027406575.1). Taxonomy (NCBI): domain Eukaryota; kingdom Metazoa; phylum Chordata; class Mammalia; order Primates; family Lorisidae; genus Nycticebus; species Nycticebus coucang. The sequence continues at coordinate 68,197,116 of NC_069790.1, read as the reverse complement.
CAAGTTGTCTGTAAAATCTTAAAGCCTCACTGAGCCTCCAGAGACTGTAATGAGGCTGAGAGACCTACAGGAGGCCCATTTTTGCTACAACACTCTACTTCCTCTCTGAGAAGTTCTATTTCAAACCAACTTGTTCATTAACATTTATTGTTTATTTCTTCATTCATTCAAATGAATTAAGCATTGACCACGTATCAGGAATTAGGTGCTATAACAGTCCCAAATCCTCTTTCCAATAGCTTCAATATTTCTCAGGTCTGGAACAAGGGTGGCCCCATACTTGTCCAAACCATGACACTTTTGACAATGAAAGTGATAATGGTGATAATTATTCCCAAATAGCAGACATAAACTCTTAACTGTTGCAGTCATGTGAAGACGATTTCAGTCTTTCTCACTATAGATTAGCAATATACAAACGGATGATGGATCAACATATTTGTTGATAGACATTTAAAAAATATATATATATATTTTATATATATATAATATAAATATTTTTTTTAGGTTCAATTTAAATGTCTGAGTATGTTCTCATCTCTTTACCTGTGCCAATAAATAAGACATCATACTGGCCGTCTTCAGCTTCTACTCGATCCACTGCTATTTGCTTCAGGTTATATTTTCCATCTGTCTTGACCAATATTGGTTTTTTATGGGCAGGTTTTATGGACTGGTACATCAGGGGATGACTTCTTGCAAATCGGATGGCGTCATCAGGATAGTCCTTGGTGGTTCCGTATCTCCCTCCATTTACTTTACTGGCACACTGAAATGCAAATGGATTAGATAATTCTTTTTCACTTAAACCTAAAGAGCATATTTATAATCATTTATGGGAAGAATTAGAATATGTTCGATGATCAATAGGGCATTTAGAAACAGTTACTGACCATATATCTTTTCATTACCAAAATAGAATCTACATTAAAAATTGCAAAAATAAAATTATTTCAAACATAACACTACAAATATAGAAAAAGTAGAGAAATCCTAGAAAAGTAAAGTATATTTAATACCAAGACAGTTTGAAAGTGCTAAAAATGTTTAATATCATAAACATCCAACTTACTTTTCATTTTTGAATTTTATTTTTCACATTATACATTTAATTTTGAAGGTGAATGATCTATTTAGACAAAAACACAAAGCCTCTTTGTTGTGCTGGAAATTGTCTCAAAACTAAGGGCCACAACTATACAAAGCAGCTGCTCCATCATTGAAACTGTGATAGGATTACTGGTGGCTTAATTGGTTTGCTAACTACAGAATTTTTGTGCCATAACATAGAAACCTATTCAAATATCATTGTTAAGAATTTTTTTCTATCAATAATTATCTGTTGTAGTATATCCTGTATGAATTTGTATTATGTTTGTCAGAATAGACAGAACTGGGAAAACAAAAATATTTGCTATAACATGTTAATTTTTAAATCACTGACTCTAAAATAAAAATCCTCAATAGCTTTTTTAATTACTTATTGGAAAAACCTTTAAATGTGTTGATTCATGCTTGTTAATACGTGCTGCTTCATTTCACATATTTTCTTCCAGTACCAGCAGCAACTGCAATGATCATCTTGATAAAAATGTTCCAATTTTAGAATATAAATTTGTTAGTTTAAGAATCACATTCTGTACAGAGGGCATTTATAATGGTTTGGTTTTAAAAATCAGGCCATATTTCTTAATTTGGCATGAATTTCTCACTTGAGTGTACTTTCATGATCTATAATTGGAAACATTTTGGACTAGGCTGGAAGCAGTTCAGTAACCCATCACTTCCTCCAAATCTCCTTTAAGACCATGTGGTTTCAAGAAGCATTTCCAGCAAAGCCACAGAAGTGGGTTTTCTCCATTTAAATTGTAATTTCAATCAGTAGGGCGAAGTCGAGTATACTTCATGTCCTACTGGAAGTAATAATTTTAAACTAGGGAGAGTGATTGAAACGGGAAAGCCCTACACTTATGAATGGAGGTGAGGTTTGTTTCCACTTTGGGTCTTGGCTCTGCCAAAAATGGTTTCTACTTGACTTGTAAGTGATTATGGAATCAGCATAGTGAAGGATTTCACCAGCTGCTCATAAGCATGCAGATATTGACTTGTGTGACAGTTACATCTTTGCTCTTCACGGCCAACACAGACAGACAATGATCCAATATTTTTCCTACCTCGTTGCACAAAGGGTACCTGGTACAAAATCATCACCATCACCATCTTCAGACACATGCGAAATTCAAAGCACAAACATGTAAGTGGGTAGTTAAGAATCCTAGTAACACTGCTTTAGAGGCAAGTGACAGAAGTTTTTATCTTTCTAGTGGTACTTTTGAATTGAAGTATTTTTTTTCTAAGAGGCCAGCAAAGACATAGGAGGTATTTAGGATATAGAGAAACAAACAAACAAACAAACAAAAAAACCAACTTTTTAGATCTGCTAAAGTGAGAAGTAAGGAGAAAGTTTGGCCCAGGGATCTTTGAGGCTGATCAAATATTAGAATATAAAAATTTGGCAAAGGTTTCTTGCTTGGAAATGACATGTGATGCTAATATTTCTGAAGAGGCTAAGAGGAATACTATGCTCATATTAATGAATGCGTGTCCATCAGCACTCATTAAAATAGTGCTACTTGGCCAAAACATTAATAAGTATTTTATAGTCCTGCTCAGATGTAACTATAATATATTTTTTATGAAATATTAAATAAATTAATTAAGAGAGCTTAAGATTTATTTACCATATATTTTATCAATCATACTTTTAGGTATAGAATTGCTTACTTGTTAATTGAAGTCTTATAAAACATGTGAAACAGTGAACCAAGTATGACCAAAAGATCCTTTGAAACATGAGAAGACTTTGTTAAATGACTAGACTTACTGAACCAGGCCTTGGGTAAGGGACCTTTCCTTCATAGACTGACCAGTGATACTCAGGTCCTTCCTTATGAGCATATGGTCCATTAAAGGCTGCCCGGATGCCAGACATGTGATAGACACATATAGCATGCCCTCGAAATACATTGCTGCAAAGTACAAAAACATAGTTACTATCCTATACTATCCTATACCTAGCCTGCTCTACCCTACGTATGTGAGAGTCAAGTCTTTTGAGTGAAAAAGCTATCATTTCTTTAAGCATACACCATGCTAGAAATAACACTATTGCGATAAAGTATTAAAACTCAAACTTACCATTTCTTGAAATTCACATTACTTCTCATGACATTATTAAAATGACAAAAGTAGTTGCGTCACCTTATTAAGTCCTATATTTTGTTTTTATTATTAAAAATTATCTGGCCTTTACATTAAAGACTCATTCCCGAGTTTCATTACACATTTTAATTTCCTTTAATATTCTAGCTTCACAGTAAATAGTGTCCTCTCAATCACTGTTCTGTTAATATTGCTACAAAATCTATTAATATTTTTTTTTTTTTTGTGGAGACAGAGTCTCACTTTATGGCCCTCGGCAGAGTGCCGTGGCCTCACACAGCTCACAGCAACCTCCAACTCCTGGGCTTAAGCGATTCTCTTGCCTCAGCCTCCCGAATAGCTGGGACTACAGGCGCCCACCACAACGCCCGGCTATTTTTTGGTTGCAGTTTGGCTGGGGCCGGGTTTGAACCCGTCACCCTCGGTATATGGGGCCGGCGCCTTACCGACTGAGCCACAGGCGCCGCCCCAAAATCTATTAATATTTTATTAAATTTCTTAGGGTATATAATTTCAAGAACAATTTAGTCTCATGAAAATTTAGGGATTTGTATTTTTTAGTTCATGTTTACATAGACATTAACATGTGAGTCTATTCCTTCCTCCAATTCACAGAAAATTGTACTATAGTGAAAAGATGATTTGACCAGATATAGTAACTTTGAGATAATTATTTAAATTATATAAAACTCAGATACATTTCCAGAACTAGCAGCAAATGAAACTATCTCAATGATTAAAAATTCTACTTGCTTGAAAGAACATCAGTGGAAAAAAACATAAAATGTCTACTTGGAGAAGATAAAGACAGTGGTTGACTGACTACAGCAAGTTTTATAAGGGACACTTGCAATTAGTTCTGCAAAAAAAAAAAAAAAAATGTAATCTGGCCATATCTCTTAATTTACAACATTATCTTAGCCTCCATATTGAAAGAATCAAAATGTCTGTAAAAATGTTTTATAAAAATGCAAAGTGCTATATCAACATAAAATTTCCTACAGCCAGAGACACCTGTAAAATAGCAGTCATAGGACATCAGTTCACGCATTTTATAACACCTTGAAGCAATTGGAAATGCCTAGCATACTGGGAAAACCTGCAACTAAAGTGGCAGTCAACCTTTGATCACCATTCTACAAAAATCAACCTTGATGTCAGGTAACAGCTGGGAAGCTTTGGTCTTCAGATTTTTATTTAAATCAAACAATCAAAAATGAAATTATGGAAGAAAATCATGTCTTGTCCTTGATTTCTCAGAAAGCTCTACTGGGCTATCACTTAAGGAGAGAAGCTTATAAAGTGTTCATACTAAGACACAGAAAAATAACACTATCTCGTAGCCTGAATTTATCATATAAAGCCACTAAATTCTCATGCAATGTATGAAGTATTGACTAGCATAATAAAGATAAGGAAGTAAAAAAGAAATAGTTGAAGACGGGTGAGGAACATTTTAATGTTGGATGGCTGCATTAATTTATCTGTAATAAGGCCTCATTCAAGCAACTTCAATTATATACTGAAAAAATGTACATTGTTTTATAAAAATCTATGCACTTCATGACTTCAACAAATAAACTATGAATTTTAAAGTTAAGTAACCTTTTAATGACTTTGTGTCAGCTTTTTGTTGGAAAGCATGGGAATATTTGATCACAGTTCCAGTTGATCCTCTAGGAGGGTATCAGTCCTCTGTGACCTTAAAGGGCATCTTGATTTGGGTTATGTAGGAGAACGTGGATTCACAGCAATAAGTGGTTGAAAAGCAAGAAAGTACATTTTGGTTTATGTTGTTAAACGTACAAGTATTCTGCTGCATGTTTCCATCTTTCAATTGGATCTTTCTCAGCTTCAATGATTTTTAAAATGCCATCTACTGAGAGCTCAAACAATTCCATCTGTAGTTCTTTAAGTACCTAGGTGAGGTTGAAATGCTAATTTGAATGTTATCTGATGATTCTCAAAGTAAGTGAACCTTTCATTATATTCTTCAATTAATAGTCTATACCAGCTGTGTATTCTTCAAATGATTTGCATATACCACCCTGCTCATCAATGACCTTTGCCAACTAGGGAAAGCTTCATCCAAAATTTCCTTTTGAAGAATTGTTTTGAGCATTTTTTCATGTGTGTTGAGCATCAGACTAGATCTTCCTTTGGAAAGTTTCTGATCACGTCTTTTGCCCACTTTTCAACAGGGTTGTTTGATTTTTTTTTTTTTTTTTTCTTGCTGACTTGCTTGAGTTCTTTGCAGATTCTGGTAACAGCCCTATACTGGATATATAGCACACAAATATTTCCTCTTGTAATGTGGGCTATTTACTTTATTGTGTCCTTGGCTGAACAGAAACTTTTATTTATTTTTTAATTGTTTTTTATTAAATCATAACTTTGTACATTGATGTATTTATGGGGTTCAGGGTACTTGGCAGAAACTTTTAAACTTAGTCGGGTCACACTCGTTTATTTTCATTGTTGCTGTTATTGCTTCCGAGGTCTTCATAACGTCTTTCCTGAGGCTGATATCTGTAACAGTTTTTCCAACATTTCTTCCAGAATTCTTATAGTTTCATGCCTTAGACTTAAGTTTTTATCCATCATGAATTTTTGTGAGTGCTAAGAGGTTTGGATCCTGTTTTAGTCTTTTACATGTGGCAATCCAGTTTTCCAAGCACCATTTACTGAATAGGGATTCTTTCCCCCAGTGTGCGTTTTTTATCTGCTTTGTTAAAAATCAGAGGGGAACATGCAAATGGTTTCATCTTTGGGTTATGTGCTCTGATCCACAGGTCTCTGTTTTTGTGCGAGTACCAAGCTGTTTTGGTTACGTTAGCCTCGTAGCATAGCTTGAAGTCTGGTAAGGTCACGGCTCCTGCTTTGTTCTTATTACATAAGATTGTACTGGATATTCAGAGTCTTTTCTGGTTCCATACAAAGCACAGAACTATTTTTTTCAGGATTTGTGAAAAATGGCACTGATACTTTAATGAGGATTGATTCGAATCTGTAGATCGTTTTGGGTAGTATAGCCATTTTAACAATGTTGCTTGTGCAGACCCGTGAGCATGATATGTTTTCCCATCTGTTTATACCCTCTGTGGTTCCTTCCCTCAGAGTTTCATAGTTTTTCTTATGGAGGTCTTTCACTTCCTTAGAAGAAAGATAGCCTTTTCTCAAAGTGTTGGACTTCTTTTTTATGTTTTGCCTTATATCATCATATACAGTCTTAGTTTTACCTTGTCCAGAAACATTCAAATGATTGAGATTTGCCATATCACACAGAAATGCAGAATTCCTAAAGAGAGCTTTCAATGATTTACATTGCTGATCCTGTTCTTCATAAAATTTGACTATTTTCAGAGACGAGATTTTAACTAACACTTGTCCCTTTGATAGCCAACATATTTTAGAATAAGGCAATTCCACACTACCTCATGGTTCAAATGTAGTACAATTTCCACTGAGGATGGCATGTTGCATTTGCAGGAAGATAGGTAACAATGCTTATAACTTGTTGCAAAGTCTCATTGAAAATAGCAGCATTAGCACAGAGATTTTCCTGATGCAAAGTAAAATGGGCGGAAATGAGAGCATCTGGATCTGTCCATTCTTTTTAAAATCTGTGCCATAGACCCTTCATGTTTTCCTGTCATGGAATGTGCACTGTCTGTACTCAACACATTTACCAAATTCAGTCTAACTTCACACTGTTGATCTGGAAAGTTGAAGATACCTATTGTGCCCCTTTGCAAGAGTGCTAAAGCAAGTATCTCTTTGTAGCAAAGAAGATCTTCTATTATGACCTGAATGAAGTATAAAATCTGTGCTGAGTCAGTATGAGTTGATTCATCCATAGCCATTAAATAATATATGTTTTCCTTTTAAAGTATTGCATGAAGTTCTGTTAAGTTGAAGGCCAATCCATACCGCCGATCCTTGAAAGAGGCAGTTGTCTTAATTTGCATTTCCACCAGGAAGGCTATGTTAACCGGTGTGATGAAAATATGTCAAGTGGTCTATAAAACTATAAAAATGGTATGGTGCCCCATGATCGCAAAAAAAAAAAAGAACAAACACAAGCACCAAATGCTGAAAATCAAGAAGTAGAAAAACCACTCTGTGATCGCTGGAGAGGCTGAGTCCTGCCCCTCTCATGGGAAATCTCAATTCTTGGCCCTCTAAGTGTGTGAGAAAAATAAAGAATGGGCTGACAGGAGGGTGGAATAGAAAGGCTAAAAGGTTCATTCTTTGGAAAAAGCAGTTAAACCAATAGTAGTAAAAGGTGATTATGCATTTCAAACATTGGCTTGAAAGAACTGAAATTCATCTCGGCTCGTCAGGAGCCATTTCACGAGTGTGCAGTGTAATGCAAAATCATGGCTTTTGATAGATCTCCAGTCTTTGTTGCATTAAAATCATAGTCCACAGAGTGAAAAAAAAGAAAAAAAAAGAAAAAAAAAGAAAGAGGCAGTTGTCTATACTTTGAAGTGTTATGGGGTGGGGAGGAGTGGTGTCTAAGCTTCCTACCATTTTGACAATGCATTCTTCCACAATTTCTGCACATTGCATGGCTCTCCTTTTCCCTCTTAGTATATAAGATGCCTTATAAATTGCTTCAGTGGCAATTGCTGCTTGAAAGAATTGTCTTTGCTTTTCATCTTTTAATTTCTGCAACATAACCTGACATGCTTCTCCCTCTAGTTTAAAATATCTGTGGTCCTTATGAGTGTTACAATGCTGATGAGCACTGAACTTCTTTAAGGTTGATATTGCAGTATCACAAAGCAAGCAAATTATCATTAGCAGAAACAAGATAACACGTGTATTGCAATGCTTAATTCTCATTTAAAAATCTACTTTTTTTAGTGTTCTCTTGGTCTACTTTGAGATGGTGGGCTATTCAGCAGACAGAATTAAAAAACTGTCAAGCTGTGCAACTATTCAAATTCTACTTCAAAAAGAAACATAGTGCACTGTGAAAAGCTGATAACTGGCATACTCAACCCTATACCCTCTTGCCAACCAGCCTTCCCTGGGCGATAGCAGAGCAGCCAGGCAGGGAAAGTTAGCACTAAATCAAGAGTGGGGCAGACGTCAGCTTAGCCCGTTCTCAGTTATGCAGCTCTCATTGTGCCCGTCAATCTGGGAGGATTATCTTGTTGAAACGTATTTTATTCTTTGGTATTTTGAATCAACTCATTTTAAAAATAAAACATATGTATAAAAAAAGTATTAATGAAAATAAAGGTTTTTCTGTAAAATCGGTATGCAGTCAAACCACATTTAAGGACCTAGAAGGCCATACCTGGCTTTAACACCACAGGTTCCCCATCCTCGGTTCAGAACTTTCCATGGACTGTAATAACTACCAAGCTACACTAATCGTTAATAATTGATAGGAAAAATTGTTTCCATATTTCTCTGTGGAAGAAATGGTCTCTTTACAGGAGCAGGATATTTGTACAAAGATATTTTTTGTTTCAAAGTGAGCATTGTAAATTACAGGCTGAAAAATCTAAACAAAAACCTGTGTCAAAAGGCCCTAAATAAGTACAGTATGAACGATTATGCGAAGTTTTATGGCCTACAACGTAAAGGATTTACTCCGTGATATCCCTCTAGGCCTGTCCAGAGAACGAGGTGCACAATCCCTTTTGCCCTCACGCTGCTCTGTTTGAAAAGATACTCAGGAAATTGTCTACGTGAACTTTCAACCTCAAACTGATTTTAATATTTTTGTTCATGGATCAGGACACATGAAATAATGTAAGTACAAAGTACAAAAACATAAAAGGTTAAATAGATTGTAAGAAACTTGAGCAGCAAGTTCAAAAGATGGATAGCAAATAGTAAACGTGGAGTTCACTACAAATGAACATTGGGGAGGACAAGTAGAACCAAAGAGAAGAATGCATTATGATTCAGAAATGAAGAAACGTTTCTTGGAGATGGCAACTGGCACGTATCAGAGAACTGATATAAATCAACACTGGAAAAGGAAGTCATTTCCAGCAATATCAGTGAGTAAATCTATTTATGGAAACCAGCGAAGTGGGTGCAAACTGGGATCTGTCCAGGTATTATCCTGGTACAAGCAGAACATTAGAAAACTCAGAAAAATTTCCAGTGGCGAGTAGGTAATAGTGATAGAGAGCCTTGAAAACCTGACTTGAAAATTCTATCTGAATAAAATCTTTATCCTAGAGTATAGCATGAAATATATAAAATATATGAGAAAAACATCATTCTGTTATAGATTAGTAAGGGGACAGAGGAGGCTACTGAGCACAGGAGGATGAACGGGCTCTAACAGAAAGAAGGAATTGAGATTGTGCCTTTGAAATGGGAGTACATTTGTGAACACGGGAGGAGGAGGATAAATTGGTGACTTATCAAGCTCAATGAGAGTGGCCCTGGGGCAATAGTGTTTCAAGTTATGTAGACCACGAAGGGCTGGTCCAGTGAGATATCTTAGATCATTTTTATTGACTGTATAAATAGCTTACCTGGTCATGTTAAAGAGTCCAAATATCACTGGGTTCTTATGATCTCTGGTGTGTAGCAAAAAGACATCCTCTGAAAAAGTAGATAGTTCCATCACTTACTATTTTCAGCTCTTCGCATACAAAGAAAACATATCCTCATAAATTTGTTTAGAATCCAACATAGATATTAAGTTATAAGTTTCCATGTAAAATCATACAACCATAACCACATCATGACAGTGAATCATGTGGCTATTTTGAGCTGAATCACAAAGAAAAGCCAGCAACATTGACACTAAGCTAATATGAGTCTTTTTGTTCCTGCAACTTTTTTGCCCCCAGCACAGCAGCCTGGCCAAAATGACAAGCACCAGAGAGTGACTGGTTTTCTGTTCAAAAGAGGACAAATAACCAGAACAAGTTTTCTGTGTGCTAAAGATAGCTTTAGAGAATACACATCAAGAGTAACATTTAATTCACTTAATAGCATTTACCTAATTCGTCAAAATATGTATCAATTCCATTCATTCCTGGGACAGAGCAAACCAGCCTGGCTTTCTGGAAAGTGCTCCACTTATTCACGAGTATCCTCTGCCCTCCCACATCATTCTGTGAAAACAAAAAGCAGGTAAATGGGTGTCCACCTACAGAACTTTTACCAAGAGAATTTATAGTATAAAACTGTGTAGCTATTAACAGTTATGTTTTTTTAATTTATGAAAATTTATCCCAATCCTCCACTGGTAACATAGATGCAATTCACATATATACACACATTGGCTTTCACATTCTCCCATTTCAATGTATTTACTCTGGTATGTTAAATATATTTTTCAGGTATTAAACAAAATAGTGGTTTCTCTCTAAAGCAATGAGTTTTAAGACATAGTAATCTTGACTACTTTATTGCTAAATTATCCACCTGTGTCAGGAATATGAACGCATCCCTTTTCTTCCTTAGTAAAGCTGAAAACACACTCCATATACAACATGCTTATATACATATATGTGAATATATATTAATCTTAGATTTATTCTTAAGTATTAAATGCCAAAGTAATTTTATATTTGTATTAGCATTCTCTCAATATGTGCTACTTCAGTGGGTTCTGGATTTTCCCGCACAACCTGTCTGCTCAACAAACTGTAGATGTTTTAATTCATAATTTAACAAATATCAAACTTCTGGGTGGCAACTCTAATTATTAGACTATTTTTCACTTTGTTTGCAGAAATCATGCTAAATACAAGGCTCTGGAGATGAAACTTTGACTAGATATGAACTTTAAAGTATAGCAAATGCAATTTTTAGGCAGTCTACAGAATACTAAAAAATAATTTGAATTAGAAACCTGCTATATAATCAACCAAGACCTGACGGTAAATTGTGAGATAAGCAAGCTTAATGAGAAAGAAATCCTCACCACACAAAGCCGCCCCACTCTGGTGTAAATGGTGTGGGCGCTGTTTTCTGCTTCCAGGGCCTTCTCAGTAAAAAAGAAATACACCTTGTTGTCATCTCGGTCTTCATTGTCAGGAATCATATATGACCCTATAAATTTTGGTTCTGTACAAGCGAAAAATAGAAGAAAAAGTACAGTACTATCACAAAAGGATAGCAAGTTATTCTAATAAATTGTATATCACCTGAATGGTTAAGTTTCTCTCAGCATTTCAAGAAGGAAATGTTTTTCTAGAAAATTTTTACAGATCCAATCCATGTGCAGATACCTCCATTTTATTTGCATATCAACAGACTTTTTAGAAATTCAAAAAATAAGAACAATTTTGAACAACATATATTGAAAACTAAAGATGCATTCAAGAAGGATAAATTGTCAGTATCAAGAAGAAAATCCCCATAAGTTTCCTCCTGTTATACATAAAAAGTGAATATGAACAAAGTAAAATATTAAAGGAGAAAGTGTATCTCCAGCTTTCTTAAAATTCATAAATTATCTACCAGTCTAGTACATGGCAGATTATTTTACAGTAGAAAATTTTAAATTTTTGAATTTGTAATCTAAAGAATTTGAATCAGTGACTTTTGATATGATATATTAAATGTTTTAATGATACCATCCCCCAAATAATGACTCTGCCTTTTAAAGCTTAGTAAAAATAGGAAAAGTGATAAAATGTTTACCCTAAAATATTGTATTCAATCCTAGATTTATCAGTGTGCCAAAAATATAAAAATTATTTCATACAAAGAATTCTTTATCAATGAAGGGTTAGTAATTTCCCAGTCTCTAAAGTGCAATGTGATCCTATTCAAACAAAGCAAAGCCAGCAATTCCACATAGAAAAAAATCTTACTGGATGATGAATTTTCCATTTTTCATACTCTTACTTTTTTTTTCTTTTCTTTTTTTTTTTTTTTGAGACAGAGTCTCACTATGTTGCCCTCAGTAGAGTGCTATGTTGTCACAGCTCACAGCAACCTCCAACTCTTGGACTTAAGTGATTCTCTTGCCTCAGCCTCCCAAGTAGCTGGGACTACAGGTGCCTGCCACAGTGCCTGGTTATTTTTTGTTGCAGTTGTCATTGTTGTTTAGCTGGTCCGAGCTGGGTTCGCCCCTCCAGCCTAGGTGCATGTGGATGGCGCTATAACCACTGTGCTACAGGCGCCGAGCCATACTCTTGCTTTTTCTTAATATAAATCCTGATTTCTAAGCACTGCTGTCAAGGTGAATTGATTTTATAATTAAGCCAGTCCATATTGATATAAAATGGTATATACATAATAATCACATTTTCATTCAAGAATAATCCTAATAAAACATCCTGAAATATGTAAGAATGATAAATTATGCTCATATTATTATTAAAATGGTGAAATTTCACAAAAGTTCTAGAGCTGATTTTATTCCTCATCCACACACTCTGCCTTCACCTTTCAACAGGCGTTCATCATCATGCTCAGTGCGAATGTGGGCCAGTCGGCCCAGGCTCCGGAAGATTGCAGCGTCTCTGCCCCAGTAGTCACTGTAGAGCCCGGCAAACAATTCACTACCTACATGAAAGCATCAGTTAAAAATAAGTCAGTACTTTCCTCTGGATATGAAGTCAAGGCATAAACCACGATTACATTGAACACATCCAGCTTTTATACATAGAGTCTGTACTTTATGACATTAATACTATTGACAGGGCATAGGTGGTGGAGTCAGACTGCCAGGGATTGAATAGGAACTCTGTCTCTTACTACCTGAACAAGTCACTAACCTCCCTGTGCCTTACTTTCCTCATTTACAAGTGAGAGAAGGAATAGCACTCAACAAAGTCAAGTGTGAAGTGCTTGGAAGAGCAGCTGGTAACATTACAGCAAATTCCTCATTTCATCTTATTTCCTAAACTTTGTTTAACCTTTACATCATTAAGGCTTTATTATTATTATTATTATTATAGGTATTATGTGATTTAGCTAACTCAAATCTTATCACAAATTATTATTAATATGATTTTAGTGTGGGAACCACAAACTGTTGTCTGTAGTCCAATAATTAATATAGACTTTTCTTCTCAAGAAGTTTATTTTCCAGGTATATTATAAGATCATGTCCACTAAATTTAAGTTTTTATGGTTAAAAGGTGTCTATAGTCCGGGCGGCACCTGTGGCTCAAGGAGTAGGGTGCCGGTCCCATATGCCGGAGGTGGCGGGTTCAAACCTAGCCCCGGCCAAAAACCACAAAAAAAAAAAAAAAAAAAAAAAGGTGTCTATAGTCCAATTAGCTGCCAACTAATAAGTTTGTGGCTCCATCTGATTGGAAGGATATAAAAGAGCTCAAAATTTAATCAGGTTCTCAACAGAATGACTGAAGTGAGCTGCAACATGTAGTAGACGTCAAGAGTTAACTTCAGACTGAGGAATTACAACAATGTATGCAGAATCTCGAGAAATCACGTGTTCTTTGGAACTACAGGGACATTGAAATAGTTTGAGAGAACAGAAAAAAAAAAAAAAATCCAGAACTCTTTTTAAACAAATGGAAAATAAAAAGGTGTAATTGAACCCTAGAAAAATCGACCTCTCAAGCATACAGACTTGGAATCCTTTCCTAAAAATGACGAGAGGTAATAAGTGTGTCTCTCAGGGTGCCAAGAGAACAGGAAGACTGTCCCAGTCCTGAGCAACTCAGGTGTTCTATCTGAGGCAAAAATATCTGGCCAAAACCAAATAACAGGTTACTGGAAATAACCTCAACTTAGCGTAATAAAATTATTTTTTTATGATTGATATATAACTCTGGTCTGGTTTAAAAATAATGATTATATTACACAGTACTAATGCTTTTCTGTTCGATTTAGAATGTGTACATGTGTATACACATGATTTTCAAAGTACTATATTAAAGTTTAAGAGAATTCAAATTGTTTCCAATTTAATACATGTAATTATAGAACCAGTTTTAGAATTTAGTTTATTAAAGTTACAGGTATAAGAGAATTTGAGTGTTTTCATAAATTTCATTTATTAGATTATTAAATTCTTTGAAAATTAATTAAGGCTTGCTTTTCTAAAGCAAGGCATTTAAAACTTTAAAAAATCTTGAACAGATTAAATAAAAATATTGGGTGGCATCTGTGGCTCAGTGAGTAGGGCGCTGGCCCCATATACCAAGGGTGGCGGGTTCAAACCCAGCCCCGGCCAAACTGCAACCAAAAAATAGCCGGCTGTTGTGGTGGGCGCCTGTAGCCCCAGCTGCTCGGGAGGCTGAGGCAAGAGAATCACATCACGTAATCCCAAGAGCTGGAGGTTGCTATGAGCTGTGTGACGCCATGGCACTCTACTGAGGGCAGTAAAATGAGACTCTGTCTCTACCAAAAAAATAATATATATATATATATTTATATGACTTAGTATTTGACAAACTGATCACCTAAAAAATATATAGGGTACTTCTAAGGAAATGTATTTTCAACTTCAGTTAACTGATTATTCATTTTTAGAAAATAAAGAATGTTTTTTATAAAAATTAGAATAAGATATAAATTGAACTCAAAGATTAAAGAAATAAACTTTTATAAGTTTTATAAACACCTATTTTTAAAAGATAAGTTACTCAAATTTTTTTCTATTCACAAAACCTGCTATCAATGCTCAAAAACTATATAGGGTACAAATAAAATCCAGGCATCTACAGAGGAATTTACTTTTAAATTATCCCTGGTGTGCTAATAAAACATGTACGCATTTTCAGCAATGTTATCTATGTATCATGTTTGGAAGTTGAGTTGAATTTGCAGTAGTGATGTGTAATGTGACTTTTGCTCTAAACACCCTGTTATCCCAGTGAATACTAGCATCACCATGTAACCAACATAAATAGGTTAATTTGTTTTCTTAAAACTTGTACGTGTGTTTTTTTGGTATCCTCTATATGTTACATGAGAAAGGGAACAGCAAGTGTGGCATGTTAACTGGCGAATCAGGGTAAATGGAATGCGGGTGTTAATTTTACGCTTACCATTTCATGAAAATGTATAAGATAACTAATTTTTTTGAGAGAAATGAATTTGAGTTCATCCCATACATTTATCTGATGTTAAATGAGAGATGCGTTAAAAAAAAATAACGACTGAAAATAATAACAATGCTTTATTTCTGAAGTGAAGAACATATAAGTTGGTAGAGAGAAGTTGTAACTCTCAGCCACTTCGTGTTTGTTAATTAAACAGGAAAATAGTAACAAAAGTTATCTTTGTCTTCACCAGAACGTTCACATGCATATCTGTATACGGAGAAAGAGTGTATTGAGACAAAACACAGGCAGGGATTGCGTGCATGTCACCTGGAATTCAGTCTGTGCTCCTTGAACATGTGTGAAGATGGTCATTAAATTAGCTTGAGAATCATCAACTCTGTGGCATAAATGATCAAGCTGACTCTTAAAAAAATTAACTTACTATTGATATGAGAAAGGATTTTTCTAAAATATTTTTATTTATGATTGAATTGTTTCCAACAAATATACAAACCACCTTGTAAAACTATTAAAGTATATTTTTACATTTGGGCTGAGATGAATGCCTTACTAGTTTAGATACTGTATTTCTGAAAAATCGTGAGTTTTCTATTAAGTGTTAACATTTCATTTCATTTCTTAAAATACAGAGGGTGCCAAAAAAGCACACACATCTGAAGAAAGGAAAAACTATTAAAACCATCACAATATATACAGATAACAAAAGATAAATACAATTCATGTTTGTGCATCTCTCATAATTGCAGACGCCAAATGTAAAAGAATTACAATTTTAATACAGTATTTTTCCTTTCTTAAAATGTGTATACATCTTTGGCACCCTCTGTATTTTGGAAACTTAATAACTAAAAATATAATAGGAATATAACATATATAATTTTTATACTAGTAGATATTAATTGTAATGCATTTATCCCAATTTCAGAATACTAAGTGCTGTTTAAATCATTGCTGAAAATTAACAAACCAGTACCACTTGATGCCACTAGATGGCAATGCTATGATTCCAAATCATACTATATCCAGGGCAGGTTATCTGCACAAAAGAAATGGTCTACCTGTATTTCCAATTTTACCCAATGTCTCACTCTGTACTCATAATAAAATAAAAGTTTGAACAATCAGACGACACAATGCGAACTGTATGACTTAAGTTTCAAAGCAGTGGGACAGGTGCTAAAACTATAAGCTATCTAAACTGAACCAAATGTGGAAAAGTCAGTGGAAACTGACTTTTTCACAGAAGATTCTCCTTTCACATCTTTTTAAATTAAAGAAAAAAATTCATAATTAATAGAAATGTATTTTGCCAAACATAGTTACTAATAAAAATTGAAAAAGAACACATTAATTAAAAAAATAAGAATAAAGCTTAGGCACAGATATTAGTAATTAAATAAGCAAAAATACTCAACATCATTATAAATATATTATTTATAGTGACACATAGCCGCTAAATTGTACCTTAATATTATACCTATTAATATCAGGAAATTTGTGATTCAATATTTTGGTATTATAGAGCACAAAAGTCACTTTTGCATAAATCATATATTCATGGCTCAATGAAAAATCTCATATAAATAGTAAAATGTGTTTTAGGGTTTCAATGACAAGAGTAGCACTATCCAAAGATTTAGTTTTCTATGTCCATGGAGACATATTTAATAAAGAATTACCTTAACCATAAATTTAACTGTCTCCATTTTTATATTCAGAATGTAAATAAGTAATATTTACTTTACATATCTTATTGTTACCATAGTGAATCTGATGGAAATTGGTGTTATGTTTATTTTAGTTGGTAAATATGCTTCTAGTTAAAAAGTACACTTGCAAGGCATTTTGAAAGCTGACTGTTAAATTCTTTTCATGCTTATACAATAGTCATTGTACAAAAAAAAAAGAATAGCAGAAGTATCTCTAATATGGAAATCTGGCAAAGTCTCAAGCTTGAAAACTCCTTTGACCATGATGAACTATTCAACATCCTCATGGTCTCAGGTAGTTATAGAATCGAAGGAACTTCCAAGTGGTTCTCTGAACCGGCCAAACTTTATGCTCTCTCCACTGCTCTTTTGCCTCCAATTCCTCATCTCCCTTCCCACTTCACCTCACATTTACCCTGCCATTGCCTGCTTCTCCATGAAGCCTTCCCCGACCAAACTTTTCCATAGCCCTTATTTATTTCTATTCTACTGCTCATCCTAATATATAATTGTTGGGGATTCATTGAGGGTACAAGAAACCAGGTTACACTGATTGCATTTGTTAGGCCAAGTCCCTCTTACAATTGTGTCTTGCCTCCTTATGCGTTTGACATGATGGCTCACTAATGTCCAGAGTACAGAAATGCTCAATAAATGTTGAATCAATTGAATGGATTTATGAATTAACTGAAAATATCTAAAGCTCATTTTGAGTATTTAAGCTATGAAATGCAATTAGAAATATTTAGGATGAAAGATTCTGATTTTTTAAAACTGCCCCAGGGAGACAATATCAAAACAAAAAGCTATTAGGAATTTATATGAATTACAGAGATATTTGGTGTTTGTTCCATAGGACACATGTTATTTATTACATCTTAATTAACACAGGCACTCTATATTTTTTTTCTAGAATTTGTCCCTAATAGTTTCAACCCAAGAGACATTGTTATGATTAAAAGCTTGTGCCTACACTAAACTGTTTACAAGAAAAATATGAAAATCATTTAAGCCTTGGCTTTGTAATTAATTTTAAATTTAAATGTATAATTGAAATACTTTTTATGTAACTTCACTTTTACAATATAAATTCTAATTAAAATTGTAATTAAAAATTATGTTGCCTTAGTATTTCATGGGACTTATCCAAAGTTTTGTTCATGGACTGTATATTACCTGAGTTTTTACTTACCATGTTGGACATGTTAATCTTAATTGGTAAGAAAAATTTTACAGTAGTTTATCGTGTGTCACCTTCTTATCTTGAGTTTTACTCAAGTATTTTTCCTGTTTATGTTGTAAATGTATGTTTTACAAATCTTAATGTGAAACACATTTGCGTCATGGTCCAGAGTGTGGCTACTTATGTCACTACCTCCTTACACAAGTTAATCTTATAATGTCACGAGGAAGTTATTCTAGGCGGATGGACTAGTTTGCAAAAATGACGTGCATGGCCAGAAAGAAAAACAAAATGTACTCGGGAGGATGAGGATGAGAATGATCCACATACTCCAATATTAGGATGTTCATATCACATTCTGCTCAAGAGGCTCAAAGGAAGCAGGAAAAACAAGTGATTTTATTAGGTATTTAGTTTGGACCTTTGGTTTGTTTTGATTTGCCAGATAATTAGCATGTTTTTGCAAGTGTGAAACAAAGTTTGAGGGAAAGATAGATGTGCAGAGAGTAAGAAAGTTTACAGAGCAAGACAGGCTCTCTCCAGAGGCACAGCTAACCGGCCTCCATTACCATGGCAAGTAGGCAAAGAAGCCAAGAGGCAATGGTCATGGCCGATGGTTCTTTGATACCATGTGCGTCAGGCCTACCTCATGGTTCACAGGTCACCTTAGGACCACCGAGTTTTACTGCACATGCAACCTCCCATGAGCCTCTCTGACAGCCCATTGCAGGGTGAGGACCACAATGCAGATCTAAGCTAATGGCATGTCTTCACACTATTGTAGTATTTGTTATATTAAGGTGATTTTTGAGATGAGAGGGAAAAAGAAAAAAACATGAGTCTGTTTATTTGCATTTGCCAACACGCATAGCCATACTCTTGAGTTTTCTTGGTATAAACCAGTGACATTGAGACCATCACAGTTAAACCAGATTCTCAGGACAGAATATAATAGGGGAGTGCAGCATCTTCATCCTCGCTTTTCTGTTGTGAGGAAAACATAAGCAAAGAACTCAGCTCCTTGGGGACAAGAGTCACATCCAGAAGCTACAGTGAGTGTGTGGCTAACCAGCCCTCAGCCACGTGTGAGAGCAGCAGTATTGGACAAGAAATTGTAGATATTCTTTAGGGACGGGAATGTAGTGAGGGAAGACCTTGAAGTCTAGGTTTGTATACAGCTGGGGTGAATTCACAAAGTCAGTCTGCACATTCACTTGTTATGTATGTGGAGACATACATACCATTTGCAATTATAAAGACATACACGTGTATTCTAACTGCATTTAGGTTTTATTTACTCTTCTAATCTTTATGCCATTTATATTCCCTGAATATTAACATAGTTAATTAAAAGGAAACATATATTTAAAAATGCTCTAATGTTATTAAGAACTTGTATTAATCACTTAAATTTTCCCTGTTTGTATTTCAACTCTTTCATTCAGTCAACACTGCCTTTTAACTTCCAGCATATGTAATGAGGATATATATTCACAAAGGTCTTATTAAGAAAAGAAAGTTCAGGGAGATGATTTTAGTGGCTGTAAACTTCGCAGTTTTAATTGTAACACTAAAAAACGTACCAGGACAAACGTGTAGACAGAAAATTTTATGGAGTATAAAATATCTTACTAGTGGTCATTTGCTTAAAATATCCCTGAATTATCTCAACAAAGTTAGCACTTTCAAAGCAAAGCGTCAAAGGAGACATGACAGATCAGAGGGACTTTTTGTTTTTTTCCTCCCAAGCACTGGCAACGTGCATCTTAGATCTCAGTCAGGCCGGGCAGGATGAAAGTACATCAGAAACTGGTAACACAACTACGGGCCAAAATACAGTGGGGGAGGGGGAATGACAAATGCTTTGAAAGGAGAAAGTATCAGGGAATTTAAAGTTACTAAAGATATTCCATTGAATGAGAATGATAATGTTATATCAAACAGGAGACAATAAATATTTTCATTCTGGCCAAATTGACATATGCAATAATATACTTCCTGGATTTTGATTTGGACTGTCACTAATCTTAATTTTTGACAAAATAAGTAGTAGGTATCTTGGATCATTTGGAAGACAGGGAAGCAATGCAACAATTTGTTCTCCTGAAAAATTCACTGTTTGAACTAGGTATTCTTAAAACCAGGGTGTAATGCTTTGTAGTCTTCAGACCATAACTTTACAAAAACACTCGTAAAAAATTTAATGTTTTATTTTGAGAAGGTCTGGCTCTGTTGACCAGTCTGGAGTGGCATCATCAAGGCTCACTGCAAGCCTCAAACTCCTGGGTTTAAGTAATCCTCTTGCCTCACATCCCAAGTAGCTGGGCCCACAGGGCTATGCCACCATACCTGGCTAATTTATCCTTTAGCAGGGTCTTGCTTTATTGCTCAGGCTGGTCTTGAACTCTAGGCCTCAGGTGGTCCACCCACCTCGGCCTCTCAAAGTGCTAGGATTACAGGTATGAGCCACCATGCCCCATACTTAAACCACTTTATTACAGTATTAATTATCATACTGGGGGAAAACGTGGCTAAATATGCAGAAATAGTCTATCCGAGGCATGAATTTATATGCCACCAAGATATGTTACCGCAAAGGGGCAGGCATTTCCGAGTGGCTTTTCAAAACAAAGCTTATTAATATGACTTCATTTTGATTGGTTTCTGAACATATAGAACATAGCTTAATAAGAAGCTTCTTTAAATGCTTTTTCACATTGAGTCATCAGTTATTAACTTACTCTAAATTAGATTATAAATTTAATTTAAAAATGCCTATTAACTTACCTTCCCCCTATCAAATAATTGTTAATATTTATTCAAACTTTCGAGTCTTTTTCTCCACATGACCTTAAGTGAACTGAATTTAAGGTAACTGAATTAAAACTACATCTAAAGTTAAGACATTATATAGGAAGTTCTCCTATTTGTACAATCTGTTTTATTCCTTTGAGGCCTGTCGTTTTAAGTATTGCAACTAACTTTCAGGTTTTATCTATCGATTTGTCTTCATGTGAGGAAGCATTAAATGTGTATGACATTAACAAAAACACACAGAAGCAGCAATGGTCTAAAGATAGCTATCTTTGTTAGAGTCTTAACCCATCTGAGACAGCTTGTGTGGTCATAAAATGCCACGCTAATACACACACATTCTTTTTCTGTCAGTAAGCTGCCTCAAGCTTGCCAAATTCCAACTCAGGTAGCTCCGTTTTTCCAGCTGACATTCCTGCTGCTTTTTCATTTGGGGGAATTATTTTCACTTCCCCGCTTTGAAAGTTTCTGGCTCTATAGGTTATCAGGTTTCCATCCAGTGGCTGCCACACTTCCACAGTGACTAAATGATCTCTCCAAGGTACTTTGGGATGAAAGCGAGTGGATAAATGCAAAGAATTATATTTTTATTTCCCTTCTTTGGAGGGATTATTCTATAACTTTCCTGTTTAGCTTGGAGGGCTCTTTGATTTGATTTCTCTTCTGAATAAGCGAAACAAGCCACCCAGATGGGAAGCACTTCACATTTCAGTGTAATGTGATTTGATTTGCAAGTTCAGTGAAACTCACTTGGAAATGTCCCTTCAGTAATATTTCCCCTCTTAAAAGTTTCAGTTTTAAATTCCTGGATTTATGCATAAACAAGCTCCAGGGAAGCAGAGTGCTGAATGTCACAGTGGCTATAGAAATTAAGTTTAACCATGTAAATGAGATGTTAAAAAGAATTAATTTTCTAATATCCCTTAGAATTTCACTACATAGGCTTTGTAGATGGTGTAATTTTTAACTTCTGACTTTATGTTCTTATGAAAAATAGTCCCAAGTTTATTTTTTTTGTGTTTAAGAACCTCAATGAGTATTTCATTCAGTTTACTGGCCTGTTCTGTGCAAGATATGATATAAAAGAAAAAGTCTGTCTCCGGGCATATTAAAATCTTAAATATATGAAGTAGCCAAAATCACTAAAGACTTTAGAAACAGGTTGTATAAGTCTAACAAATGTATGAGTTTTAATTCATATGCTCTCAATTTCCTTAGAATTTCTAGCATTTATGGATTTGAAATTCATCAAAAGTGTCATTACTAAGGTTTTGATTTCCTCTAAGCTTAACTTAGGCAATTCCATTCTCATATTTAAAGTCTCTTTTCCACACACAGACATACTGAGAGCATGCATCTATGTGCACACAAATGATTTCCAAATAATTTTCTTCAAAATTGTTTTTTAAACATTTTACCTTCAAGTCTATGAATGATTTATTTTTAAAATACCACAATTATGTGAAATTCTTGTTTTATAGTCTTGTCTAATTATGCAGCCAAACTTTTCCTATTAATTAGAGCTAACATGAACATTTTTCTACATATTTTTAAATGCTTTACTTTTTGGACTTGAGTACTAGAATGGGATGGGGGAGTCCAGGGAGTAGAAGGCAAAGCTCATCAAAATCACAGTCGCTTCTGTATTGATTCTAAATCAAGCGTAACATTCGAAACTTCAGTTGTGAGTTTTAAGATTTAAGAGTTTATTTAGACTATGAAATCTGTCTTATATTTTCTCATTTTCTGAAAAGATGACATATGCTAATATTGGCATATAACTCTAAACATTGTAAATGTAACATAGAAACACCCCTCTCTGTGTACTACCTATATCAGACTCACCACTGAGGAAAAACCATTTCTATTAACATCCAGGATAGGTGTTGGGGATTGCTGTCTTCAACATTAGGAATTCATCCATCTGTCTGTGCTATGACAGGGCTAGAATGCTTTGACAAGTTTGTCATTTTCAATCACAAATAATATAAAAGACAAAATGCCCCATTGTGTCTTAAGTAAGGTTCCTAGATAACTCATAGTTAAATTCAATCAAATTTAAATCTAGATCAGACATTGTCAACCTATTCTATTACTTCAATATGTACATTTAGTGATAGTTTGAGCTGGTTAACCTTTCTGGTTTACATTGTGGAATAACCATCTAAATAAATTTGGAATTCTCAACAGAGACACCTTTTTCTGCTCAATTCTGGTAATAGTGAAATTTATCAAAAAGATTGAAAGTTCTCTAAAGTCACAATGTATTTTAAACATGAAGAATTAATGTATATTAAAACAGCTTCATTGCTCTGGCATTTTGTAAGCAGTAAATAGCACCATACAAAATTCCTTAATCGGGTATTAAGTGACAATTAGTTTTTTCAGAATGGGACACACATACTTCATAGCATCTGAACTTATTTTAGAATCAAATTGTTCAAGTTAGCATGGCTTGAGATAGAATATCATTGCCTCCCGTGCTAGTAAATAGATAGGCGAAGGCAGGATATTTAAAGAAATAGTGAAACAATGTAACTGCAGTTGAAAAATAAGCTTCAAAATCATAATGATTACCACCTGATGTTTGCAGCCACAATAATTACCAATTAAAGTGGAGATGAAGGAGGAACTGGGGTCAAAAGGACATCTTCCCCTTCCTCGCTCAGATCTGTGTGAGTCCAGGTGAAACAGAGGATCCTTGAAAGAAAATCAGAAAACCATTGTGAATGTGCCACCTTTAATAATAATTTAATTTCTCAGATAAAACGTACTAAGCTGATTGTTCAGAAACACGTATTTTTAAAAGGGCACAAATAACATCAATTTATTTGGAAACAATCTGAGTTATATCAATAATATGGGTTTTACAGATCCATGTGAGTTCTTTCCATCTCCAAAAGTGTATAGGTATTGAAATAAAGGAAATTAACAATTTCTATCATTTGATCAGACAGTATTAATTATTCTAAGATGTATCAGTTAAATAGTCCAAAGGAATTGAAATTTGCTGGAAAAAGATTACTAAGAGATTAAATGTTAAAAACAGAAGTGAGTTTTTATTCCAGAAATGCCATCAATGATTTCTTTGAATAGTTTAGGAAAGAATAAAATTTGCTGTCCATAATTTGGAAAATTTATTTATTTATTTATTTTCAATCATTTAAATTATTACTTATTCTTTGCATAAACATCAAGGTTGAATAATTTAGAGAATGATGTGTAATCACTGCCATATATATGCATAAATATGCACACTTTTAATTTTAATATCTGGCTTCAAATATTTCCACAAACTATTTTATTGGCTTTTATTTCAAGCACATAACCATATGTAGGTTTCAGATTTAAAAATTCTCATTAGAAATATTAATCTCCATCAAGTATGCTATAAATTAAGTAAAAGTACTTTAGAAAAACAACAATAAAAATCACTATCTAAAATTTTGTAGAGGTGGGCGGAGACAAGATGGCTGACTGAAGCCAGCTTTCCACAGAGGCTCCCGTCCAGAAGGAGAGTTAAAGGACAGAAATTTAGCAAGTAACCTAGTGGATTTGAGCTGCACCAAGAGAGAAGGTTGAAGAATGCACATCAACCCTGCTGAGGCGAGCTATGAACCCAAGGATACAAACAAGGTACAAAATCCATCACCAAGTGGACGGCAGTCCCCTCCCCCATGAGAATGGCTTGGAGTGCCCAACAAACAAACGAGCAGAGTTCAAGGGTCCTCCCACTACACTCCACTGAAGAGACTCTCTAAAAACTGTACCTACCTCCCCTGCTAGGGTGCCACAGCGTTCTCCTGCCAGGCATAAAACTGTATAAAACTGTATATATTCTCTACCTGCAACTCTGAGTTCCCAGCACTCCCCTCCAGTCTCACTCTGAGGTCTGGAGGCCTGTCCCCTAGGAGTCCAGATACTTGGGTGATTTCTCGAGGGGTGTGGACAGTTCCTAAACTGCAGCTGGTCAGTGCTGACTCTGGGGCATGGGAGTGAGGAGAGGACGGTCAGCTGAGAGTAAACCATACCGGAGCAGCGGTGCCCCAAGGCGCAAAGCAGCAGCCGTCTTTTAGCAACAATGGGGCTCACTCCCAGATATTCCAAAACCACACCCCCGTCCCCTTTGGCAACCACAGGAGGCCAGGGATCTATTCAGGTGGCAACCACCACAGAGCAGATCTGGGACGGAAACGCAGGCCCCGTGAGTAAAGGGTTTGCCTGAGGCAGTACCGGCCTGGGGGACTAGAAATGCCACACCGAGCTGGTAAGTTCCCAGAGCGGGGCTGACCCAGAGGACCACTTTACTTAGCCTAAGATGCACCCGGCTCTCAGGGGATTGTCAGCCTACAGACAAAGGAAGACAGGTGGCTAGAACTGACAGGTAACCAAATACAAACCTGCAGGAGCAAAGACAGGGCCTGAGGCTCAGGCTCTGGGAACACAAAACAGCTTCTCTTCTGCAGGGGAATTTAGCAGGGACAGAAACAAATTCCTGCAAAGTTGTTCTGTTCTGTCAGTAACATCAATCAGGGGTGGGGCTAGAACTGAGTGAACACCCCCCAGCCTCCATCAAGGGCCCGAGGTTGTCAGGCCTCACCTCCCCCTGCTAGATAGAGGCAGAGTGCAGCAGCCTGGCTGAGCAGAAATAGATTTCCTTGTGATTCAGGCAAGTACAACCCCCTAGAGTATCTATTCACTACAGGCAACTGGGTCAAAGCCCTGTGGGACTATCAGTGACTGGGTGTGACAGAGGTGAGGAAGGAGGCATCAACCTTCCCAGACTGATCTATTTGCTGGGTGGGTCCTCCTGACTCCATAGAGCACTGGAACAAGCCATATCAGGGTAATCACCAGACCCCTGTGATCCAGTTGACAGAGACCTTTTAAACTCTCCCACCTGAGACAGGTGCTGACTGAGACAATTGATTTGGACCTTTTGAACTGAGCCAATCACCCGAGGACAATTCAGGTGGTGCCCTGGGTGTATGGTTGTAGGAAGGTTTGATTTTCCTTTTCCAATTGTTGCCTGTGGGGGCAGGGTGACTTAATTGCTGGTATTTCTCCACAGCTGAGACTTCAACCCAGAGTAACTGTTTCACCAGGGTTAAACAGAGACCAGCTGAAAACAAGACAGAATTACTTAGCCCCACCATATCAAACAGGTCCCTAGTTTCTCAGGCCATAGCACTGTACGGGTCATCGACAAAGCTCCAGGGGAAAAATCAAATGATATAAAACAATTATGGAGCGGAATCAGTGAAAAAACTCTGGTAACATGAATAACCAGAATAGATCAACCACCCTCTCAACCCCCGAAAAGATATGGCAGATGTAACTGAAGATCCCATTCGTAAACAGCTGACTGAGATGTCAGAAATCGAATTCAGAATTTGGATTGCAAACAACATTACTAAAATGGAGGAAAATTTGGAATTAGAAATTCAAGCAGCAATTCAAAAGTTGGAATTAGAAATTAAAGGAGAAATTCAAAAGTTATCTCAAAAATTTAATGAATTTAAAGACAAAACACCAAAGATTTTGACGCTCAGAAGGAAGAATTTATAGCCCTCAAAGATCTGAAATATACAGTAGAATCCCTCAGTAACAGAGTGGAGCAAGCAGAAGATAAGATTTCTGACATTGAAGACAAAGCCTTTGAACGCTCCCAAACTCTCAAAGAGGAAGAGAAATGGAGAGCAAAAATGGATCATTCTCTCAGAGAGCTCTGGGATAATTGGAAGAAGGCTAATATCCGCCTCCTTGGAATCTCTGAAAGTGACTAAGTGGCCTCGCTAGGCACAGAGGCCCTTCTCCATGAAATTATGAAAGAGAATTTTCCAGACATGCCAAGAGATTCTGAAATTCAGATAGAAGACAGTTTCAGAACCCCAGCACAACTCAATCCCAATAAGACATCCTCCAGGCATATCATAATTAACATTACTAAAGTTAATATGAAGGAGAAAATTCTGAAAGCAGCCAGACGTAAGAAAACCATTACCTTCAAAGGGAAGAATATTAGAATGACTGCAGATCTCTCTGCTTAAACTTTTCAAGCCAGAAGAGGGTGTTCGCTGACTTTTAATCTCCTAAAGCAAAATAACTTTCAACCCTGGATTCTGTATCCAGCTAAACTGGGTTTTATTAATGATGGAGAAATTAAATACTTTAATGATATTCATATGTTGAAGAAATTTGCCATAACCAAACCAGCTCTTCAGGATATTCTCTGACATATAATGACCAGCCCAATCCTTTACCACAAAAGTAAACTCACTCAGAAACTCTTGATCAAACTCCAACTTCCACAGTGGCGAAAGGATTAAAAATATCTACTGGACTTTTGAAAAACTTGATACCCCAAATTTTACCAGACTTATCAATATTCACCATTTATGTGAACAGCTTAACTGTCCTCTAAAGAGGCACAGGTTAGCTGACTGGATACAAAAAATCAGGCCAGATATTTGCTGCATACAAGAGTCACATCTTTCCTTAAAAGACAAATATAGACTCTGGGTGAACGGATGGTCATCTAAATTGCAGGCAAATGGTAATCAGAAAAAGCATGTGTTACAATTTTATTTGCAGATACAACAGGCTTTAAACCAACAAAAGTAACGAAGGACAAGAATGGTCACTTCATATTTGTTAAGGGTAATACTCAATATGATGAGATTTCAATTATTAGTATCTATGCACCCAACAAGAATGCACCTCAATTTATAAGAGAAACTCAAACAGACATGAGCAACTCGATTTCCTCCAGCTCCATAACAGTTGGAGATTTCAACACTCCTTT
The DNA here is from genome assembly GCF_027406575.1 of Nycticebus coucang. Classification (NCBI taxonomy): domain Eukaryota; kingdom Metazoa; phylum Chordata; class Mammalia; order Primates; family Lorisidae; genus Nycticebus; species Nycticebus coucang. The sequence continues at coordinate 68,169,405 of NC_069790.1, read as the reverse complement.
GGCAGTGTTGGATCAATCCTCCAACAAGAAGCTGAGCAAAGAAATTTTAGATTTAAACCTAACCATCTAACACTTGGATTTAGCAGACATCTACAGAACATTTCATCCCAAGAAAACTGAATACATATACTTCTCATCAGCCTATGGAACATACTCCAAAATCAATCACATCTTAGGTCACAAGTCTAACCTCAGTAAATTTAAAGGAATAGAAATTATTCCTTGCATCTTCTCGGACCACCATGGAATAAAAGTTGAGCTCAGTAACAACAGGAATCTGCATACTCATACAAAAACATGGAAGTTAAATGACCTTATGCTGAATGATAGCTGGGTCAGAGATGAGGTCAAGAAGGAAACTGGCAAGTTTTTGGAACAAAACAACAATGAAGACATGAATTACCAGAACCTCTGGGATACCGCAAAGGCAGTCCTAAGAGGGAAATTTATAACACTGCAAGCCTTCCTCAAGAGAACGGAAAGAGAGGAAATTAACAACTTGCTGGGACATCTCAAGCAACTGGAAAAGAAAGAACATTCCAACCCCAAACCCAGTTTAAGAAAAGAAATAACCAAAATCAGAGCAGAATTAAATGAAATTGAAAACAAAAGAATTATACAACAGATCAATAAATCAAAAAGTTGGTTTTTTAAAAAGGTCAATAAAATAGATAAACCTTTGGCTAACCTAACCAGGAAAAAAAGAGAAAAATCTCTAATCTCATCAATCAGAAATGACAAAGACGAAATAACAACAGACTCCTCAGAAATTTAAAAAAACCTTAATGAATATTACAAGAAACTTTATTCTCAGAAATATTAAAATTTGAAGGAAATTGACCAACACTTGGAAGCACGTCACCTTCCAAGACTTAGCCAGAATCAAGTGGAAATGTTGAACAGGCCCATATCAAGTTCTGAAAAAGCATCAACCATACAAAACCTCCCTAAAAAGAAAGCCCAGGACCAGATGTCTTCACGTCAGAATTCTACCAAACCTTGAAAGAGGAATTAGTACCCATATTACTCAACCTGTTCCAAAATATAGAAAAAGAAGTAAGTCTACCCAACACATTCTATGAAGCAAACATCACGCTGATCCCCAAACCAGGAAAAGACCCAACAAAAAAATAAAATTATAGACCAATATCACTAATGAATATAGACGCCAAAATATTAAACAAGATCCTAACAAACAGCATCCAGCAACACATCAAACAAATTATACATCATGACCAAGTAGGTTTTATCCCAGGGTCTCAAGGGATATATATACGTATATTGAACCAGCACATTATATAAGTATAATTCAGCACATAAACAAATTAAAAAACAAAGACCATATGATTCTCTCAACTGATGCAGAAAAAGCTTTTGATAATATCCAGCATCCCTTTATGATCAGAACACTTAAGAAAATTGGTATAGAAGGGACATTTCTTAAACTGATAGAGGCCATCTACAGCAAACCCACAGCCAATATCATATTGAATCATTTCCACTCAGATCAGGAACCAGACAAGGCTGCCCATTGTCTCCATTGCTTCTCAACATTGTAATGGAAGTTTTAGACACCACAATTAGGGAAGAAAAGGCGATCAAGGTATCCATAGAGGGTCAGAGAGATCAAACTTTCACTCTTTGCAGATGATATGATTGTATATCTGGAAAACGCCAGGGATTCTAGTACAAAACTCTTAGAAGTGATCAAGGAATACAGCAGCGTCTCAGGTTACAAAATCAACATTCATAAATTGGTATCCTCTTTATATACCAACAATAGTCAAGCTGAAAATATTGTTGAGGACTCCATTCCATTCACAGTAGTGCCAAAGAAGATGAAATATTTGGGAGTTTATCCAACAAAGGACGTGAAAGATCTCTATAAAGAGAACTATGAAACTCTAAGAAAAGAAATAGCTGAAAATGTTAACAAATGGAAAAACATACCATGCTCATTGCTAGGAAGAATCAACATTGTTAAAATGTCCATACTACCCAAAGCAATATATAATTTTAATGCAATCCCTATTAAAGCTCCACTGTCATACTTTAAAGATCTTGAAAAAATAATACTTCATTTTATAAGGAATCAGAAAAAACCTTGAATAGCCAAGGCATTACTCAGAAATAAAAACAAGGCAGGAGGAATCATGCTACCAGACCTCAGGCTATACTATAAATCGATAGTGATCAAAACAGCATGGAACAGAATAGAGAACCAAGAGACGAATCCAGCTACTTACCGTTATTTGATCCTTGACAAGCCAATTAAAAACATTCAGTGGGGAAAAGATTCCCTATTTAACAAATGGTGCTGGGTGAACTGGCTGGCAACCTGCAGAAGACTGAAACTGGACCCACACCTTTCACCCACCATTAACTAAGATAGACTCTCAATGGATTACAGATTTAAACTTAAGTCATGAAACAATAAAAATACTAGAAGACAGTGCAGGGAAAACCCTTGAAGAAATCGGTTTGGGTGAGTATTTTATGAGGAAGATCCCCCAGGCTATTGAAGCAGCTTCAAAAAAAACACTACTGGCTTATACGTTTGAGTTCTCTGTGGATTCTGGTTATTAAACCTTTGTCGGAGACATAACCTGCAAATATCTTCTCCCATTCTGAGGGCTGTCTGCTTGCTTTACTTACTGTGTTCCTGGCTGTGTAGAAGCTTTTTAGTTTGATCAGGTGCCAGTAGTGTATTTTTGAAGCTGCTTCAATTGCCCAGGGGGTCCTCCTCATAAAATACTCACCCAGACTGTTTTCTTCAAGGGTTTTCCCTGCACTCTCTTCTAGTATTTTTATAGTTTCATGTCTTAAGTTTAAATCTTTAATCCACTGAGAGTCTATCTTAGTTAATGGTGAAAGGTGTGGGTCCAATTTCAGTCTTCTACAGGTTACCAGCCAGTTCACCCAGCACCATTTGTTAAATAGGGAATCTTTTCCCCACTGAATGTTTTTAATTGGCTTGTCAAAGATTAAATAAGCAAGAAAAGAACAAGTGATCCCATTGCAGGCTGGGCAAGGGATTTGAAGAGAAACTTCTCTGAAGAAGACAAGTGCGCGGCCTACAGACATATGAAAAAATGCTCACCATCTTTAATCATCAGAGAAATGCAAATCAAAACTACTTTGAGATATCATCTAACTCTAGTAAGATTAGCCTATATCACAAAATCCCAAGACCAGAGATGTTGGCGTGGATGTGGAGAAAAGGGAACACTTCTACACTGCTGGTGGAGTGCAAATTAATACATTCCTTTTGTAAAGATGTTTGGAGAACACTTAGAGATCTAAAAATAGATCTGCCATTCAATCCTATAATTCCTCTACTAGGTATATACCCAGAAGACCAAAAATCACATCATACAAAGATATTTGTACCAGAATGTTTATTGCAGCCCTGTTCATAATTGCTAAATCATGGAAAAAACCCAAGTGCCCATCGATCCACGAATGGATTAATAAATTGTGGTATATTTACACCATGGGATATTATGCAGCCTTAAAGAAAGATGGAGACTTTACCTCTTTCCTGTTTACGTGGATGGAGCTGGAACATATTCTTCTAAGTAAAGTATCTCAAGAATGGAAGAAAAAGTATCCAATGTACTCAGCCCTACTATGAAACTAATTTATGGCTTTCACATGAAAGCTATAACCCAGTTAAAACCTAAGAATGGGGGAAAGGGGAAAGGGAGGGGAGGGAGGAGGGAGGATGGGCAAAGGGAGGGGATTACACCTGCGGTGCATCTTACAAGGGTATATGTGAAACTTAGTAAATGTAGAATGTAAATATCTTAACACAATAACTAAGAAAAACATGCCAGGAAGGCTATGCTAACCAGTGTGATGAAAATGTGTCAAAAGGTCTATAAAACCAGTGTATGGTGCCCCATGATCACATTAATGTACACAGCTATGATTTAATAAAAAAAAATGATGTATTCAAAAAGAAAAAAAGAGAAACAGAGAAATAAAATAAAGTGAGAAAATTAATAAATAAATAAATAAATAAAATTTTGTAGGCAAAAACCTAATGGATAATGGAACTTGGCTAGTTTTGCCCATCTATGGGAAAAATTGCCCATCTGTTAATCGTGAACGTGCAACAGTCCTAAAGTCCTAGGTAACTTCTGAGAGTTGAGTGCACATCTTTCAAGTTTGACCTTGACTTTACTACTCACCTCATTTATTCCACATCATCTGGTATGTCTTTGTCTTACTGTTCATATTTAGCACACTTTCCTTTCTATGATATTTTAAAATCCCTATCTAATCCAGTCCTTTCAAATACTTTCCAATAAATGCTAACCTTACTCGACCACTATTATTCTCCCATCTCATTCCTTTATGTGAAACATACCCTATAGAACAAATGTGGCCTCCTGGCCCAGACGTGTGGCTAACTTGACATTTAAGCCACAAAGTTTATTTAGCTATGATACATGAATCAGGAGAATGCATAAATGACGGTAAATTACTTGAGAAATATTTGTTTCTCATAGATGAAAATTTGCAATGACATGACAAGAAAATTTTGTGCAAATGAAAAATAATTAGCTGTTCCCAGCTCATATTCATACTGAAGGAGTTTCACCTAAATTTGTAAAGGAGACCTAAGCATTACATGGAGGAGTAGGAAGCAGTGACCAAGTGTGTGAATGTAAAATCTGTTTGCCCCCCTAGTCGTGCTACTTTGTAAAATGTGGATAATAGACATGCTATACAAATCATATCATTAGGCTACTACAGTCAATGGCAAAGTCACAGAAAGCTAATAAGGAGAAAATGAGCTTCTTAAATCAAGACATTCTATATTTTAACTCCATTTTTTACTTTGTCTAGTAACTGATGAGGTCAGTTACTAGAGATATAATCTAGTCTAGTAACTGATGTCTAGTAACTGATGAGGTTACTCACCTTAAACACTTAAATTGAAATGACAAGAGCAAAACAAGTTGCATTGCTTATTCAAGGAAGCAAAATATATCCATTTAAGCAGTCATGTGGGTGAAACAAACAGAAAATACAAACTAAAAGAATTCTAAGATCAAGAGAATCCCAGAATTTTTACAACTGCAGAATTGGATGATAAAGGAAGACAGAATTTCTTGGAAAAGTCACAGGTTTTCATAAGTAGAAAACATAAGGTAGGCTCCCAAGGCTATCACTGACTTATGAATTTCAGCATGCGTCTGTGATATCAAGTATCTGACATATCAGCGTGTTCAACTTTCAACAAGAAGTGATTGAGTCAACAGGAAACTGTATTTGCCAAGAAATCTGTAACCTTGCCATTTTGAAAGCAATTAAGTGGAAACCGGAATCATCCTGAAATTTGTAGCTGTCTATGAGGCACAATTCTATGCAGTATGTAAATCTATGTAAGCTGGAGAAAGACTTACTCTTCTATAAAACTTCAGATCTGACATTGAGAGAACATGATGAGCCTTGAACGTTGAAGACGCATGCGTTTTCAGATCTATGCCTCCGGTCAAAGCTCAGATGCACCTTGAATGAGCCTTCTCACTTTTCTCCAGAAGACTTCAAATACCTATCTCACATTTATTTGATTACTCGTTGCCCTAGTTTTAACCATCAATCCTTTTAAAATAACAAGTGAACCGTTTCTGGTCTGCATTTGTATCACCATTAAAAATCTGCATTTTGCAAACTTTAAAAATAGCCATATCATTTTAATTTTGAAGATGTATGTGTTCTCTAGTTCCTAATTTTTCAGCCCACTAATGATTTTTTAAAAAGACAAACTATTGGAGCATCACTGCTTTAAATAAGTACCATTCTCTTTATGTATGAAGAGAAGAAAAGTCCAAGTCTTTAGTCTTGCAGGGGTCCTTAAACTGCTGCCGCGGCCCACATGAGGCAATGCGATTGTATTTGTTTCCATTTTGTTTTTTTACTTCAAAATAAGGTATGTGCAGAGTGCATAGGAATTTGTTCATAGATTTTTTTTTTTTTTTATAACTATAGTCCAGCCTTCCAACGGTCTGAGGCACAGTGAACTGGCCCCCTGTTTAAAAAGTTTGAGGATGCCTGAGTTCATTTCATTCCTACAGGATGACATATGGTTAGTAATATTCTAGGAGTCAAATAATGCAAAAATGCTAGACAATATCAGATTAGATTGCCAATTGTGATACTTCCGAAGTTTGAAGACTATGATATTTGTAACAAATATAATAGTTACTTTGAAGAAATTCTGTAATTCCCACTTTCACAGGTATTGTTTGACCTTGTCCCCAAACTTGGATGGCTGTTAGATGAGTATTTTAAATTACCTCATTACAATGTTGTTACATAGCACAGAAATCCTTATATTTCTCTTTATTAAACAGAACATGTCATTTCTTTCCATAGGAGTAGAATAATGTATGTCTTTCAAAAGCTGTAATACGGTAAAAAGCAAAGTTATGTCAATATGTTGACCTGTTTTATAGCAGGAGCTATTATGATTTTAGTAAAGTAACATTTGATAGGAGAAGCTAATAAAGGGATGACACTTTTCATGAGAGACTTAAAATTCCAAGTATAGCTATAATCATACACTTTACTGTAAATTGTTTTGAACCTAGCCTCAATTCTTGATACAGCTATTAATAATGTCATCACAACTATTCAGTTGCCTGTGACAAATGTGAGTGACCTTAAATTTTATATAAACACATTATGTGCAATCATAGCCTAAAGCATATTTAACTGACAGCTTAGAAAAGCTAAACAAATGATAGTAGAATAAGAACTTGATCTTCCACATATACTAAACCAATGCTTTGTGATATTGCTAAAAAAAAAGAAGTCTATGATTAGGCCAACTGAACCTGGAGTTTGCCTCTTACATGAACATACTAAGAAAAACTCATTCTAACTATCTTTGTTGATAACAAGTATAATATTGAAAGGATTATTGCATGAACTAGTTCAGAAAGATCATTTCTATCAGAGATCATATGACTACTAAACCAGGTTTCTGACCCAATTTTGCTGCTCCTCTCAAACCTTTCCACCTTGTATTCTGAAATCTTTATTTTGCAGCAAATAAATCTAACATCATACTCAATGTGCAACATGCTTCTAAAACCTTTCGCCTGAATTGAGTCATAGTTTCCATAATAGGCAGAATAATAAAGCCTCAAAATTATCCTTGTTATCATTCTTATAACCTGTGAATATATTACCTTACTTGGCAAAGGGACTTTGCAGATGGGCTCGAGTTAAGGATCTTGAGGTGGGAAGACTACCCTGATTTATTGAGGTGGGCTCAATATATTTACATGAGTACTTAAAAGGTACAAGATGTGACGATGAAAGTAGAGGGACTAGAGTGACACAGTGAGAGGAAGATTAGACCCATGAGTGCTGCCTTTGAAGAGGGAGAAATGGAGCCATAGCAATGGGATGAGGGTGCTGTCCAGAAACTTGAAAAGATAGGAAGTAAATTTTCCTTCTGTGGCCTTCTGAAGAAACACAGTCCTGTTGACATGTCACTTTTAGCACAATGAGACTCATTTTGGACTTTTTACCCACAGAACAATGAGATTAAAAAATTACTTGCTTTAAGTCACTGGTCTGTGGTAATCACACCAGCCATAGAAAACTAATACAATGAGGGTATCACTTCCTGCCTAAGTCCTTTTGTCTTTTCGAATCATAGATCTCTTTATTCCCCTTACTCTAGAATCCAAGAGACCACATTAATATTGTTTCTCCCCATGCAAATTCCAAATTATAATATCATAACCCATTTTTTGACAGTCTCACTTTGTTACCCTCGAGGTAGAGTGCCACGGTGTCATAGCTCATAGAAACCTCAAACTCCTGAGCTCATAATCCATTCTTACCCAGACTCATGCCATCCCATCCGTGCAATCCTTTAAACATCCCTGTTGCTGTCACCTACTGACATCTATTTAATCATTCCCCATCTTCACAGTCACTATTTCAAGGGGTTCTTGCAGATCTTAAATCCCCCAGTATGCCTGATGTCCTTGTGCCTTTGCAACACTGAATCTCGTGGTTCCTGTGTTACAGAGGCATGACCTCCAAGGCCACAGCCCTTCAGCACCATGCACCAAGGCCATGCCACACAGCTGGTCTGCCAGTGCAACTGCTTCTCGTCTTTATCCCACTCCTCCTTGTGATTATTTGCAACATTATAAATATTCTTTGACCTTACACCAGCCTCCAGAGTAAAAACCCTTTTATTTTTTCAAACTGATAGCATTCTCTTCCTTTCCCCCTTACTCAGCCCTCACCTTTTTTGTGCATCATTCTTAAACCTGGGCTGCATGTAAGTGCCAGAGCAACCATTCAGTAGTATCCCAGTGATTTTGGCTAGCCCCCCAAATTACCACATAACTTGTGTTTCCCTAGTTATATCCTTTAATAATCTCTTTAAGCAGCTATTTACTCAAGCACCCTAACTTAAAACCTCTCTGATCATACTCAATGGACAATGCCATACCTTATGCTAATGGAGAAAATAGGTTTCCATCATGTATGTAATAACTAAAAAAAATTTTCGTCTTTTCTGTATGTCAAAATTTGAGTCTAGAATTGGCAACATAGTAACAAATAAACCCCCAAACCCCATCACTCTGCTGTCCTCAAAAAATTACGTGAAATACACTTTACTATTCTTACTGTTTCTATCTTCAGCATTTGACACCGCTGCCTGCTCCCTGTCTCTTGCTTACCTTGCTCCTGTACCATTTATCACTTTAATTTTAATACCAGCCGCTTTCCAAGGTCCCAGCCATCAATTTTTACTCTGCTGCAAAGAGTTCTTTCTGAAACATGAATTTTCTGTCATTTCCCTGGCTGAAATCTTTCTTGACCTCTGATACCCTGCAGAATAAAGTCTTGAATCCTTAGGATTCTATGTAAGAGATATACGCTTAAGGTACTTTTTAATCTCTAAAACGCTTTCTGACAGTCTGTGTACTAGCCATTCCGCACTACTTAACAGGTTTTGGAATATCTCTTGTTTGGGATCATCAATGTGTTTAGGATAATAATGCCTCTATAACAGAAGAAAATAAACACAGACCTTATCACCCCCAGGAATCTTTATGGGTCTGACAACTTAGCTTGTGCTGGCATCCGATACTTTCCCTATCTGCATCTTTCGTAGCATCCTATGAATTCCTCTTACATGCCATTGACCACCCTGTATTATAATTATTAATTTGTCTCTTTCCTACTGGTTTGTGGGGTTTCCTTGAGAAAACTGTTCACGTGACATTTGTCTTTGAATTTACTGCATTAAATAAAATACCTGGAATAGAGTAAGTGCTCAATAACTATCAATTTTGTTAGAATAAATACCACTTTTCCAGAAACAAATTGTTTTATTATCTCCTTTCATGGGTGATGTTTGCCTGCCTTAAAGCCATATAACTCACTAAAATGCAGCCATGAAGAGGTATGTTGATTTTAACTACAGTACACCGTCAGTACAAATTATTACACTATGTTCTGATGATTTCTTGGGGCTGTCTATATAGCAACATAATGTTTCTATTTTTTTCTATAATTCAATTGCCATTGGCTTTAGTCAAAGTTATTAGAGTACTAAAATAAACAATAGATATAGTCTTAATTTCTTCATTTATGCAATGCAAATAACAGCCCATGTATACTTTTACAGTTTATCAGGGAGTCTTGCCAGGATTAATAAAGTTTCTAATGAACACAAGATCACTTAACATGTCACAGCAGTTATTGAAAGTTACAATCAGATTGAATTATAATGATTTATCCCTAAAGAACTTGTTAATGACAGTGTGTAATTTGAAAGTCATATGGAGGTGGAACACGGATGTGCGATCGTTTGCTACTTAAGTCTTCCCTTCTCCCACAGCACTGATTTTCTTTTATTTTTGATCAGTTTTCTTGCTCTTTTGATGCTGTAGTTTCTGATCATGAAACTTCAACCCTAAATGGAAAATATAAACTGAGTTTTTCTTTATCAAATAACTGACTTGACAGTTTTTAATAATTTAATTAATCTTTGTGAAGTTAAACATAACAAAAAATACATGGATCCAATTTAATTCTTCAGGATTCAAAACTTAACAGAGATGTGAATGTTTTTAAAAATAGAAGAAAGGTGACCATAAACTTGATAGTATTAATATTATGATATAAAGCAGGCAGTCTCTGAAGTTGTTTGGCTTTGCTTTGCATAGATCAATCTAACTTCAAAATTAACTACATATTCAGGAATAGTTTCCCACATTATTTTGCAAGTTCATTGTAGTCTTAAATGTAGTGCACAATCCAATAAAATACTGAAGAGCAAGTGATATAATTTTTTACCATGAAGTGGAATTCAGCAGCTAAACCCACTAGACAACTTGAGTCCTGATGACCTTGTCAATGACCCCAAAGCAATCATGCTTATGGTTCAGGCAATGTGCAATGTTGGTGTTGAACTCTATTGAGAATGCTGGGCACTACTCATAATGGCTTTCCTGTATCTGTGTTAACAGCTGGAATTTCTGCCTGAGTAGTGTGGTTTAAATTTACAAGGCATTGCTAGGATTAACACGTGGGCTGTGGTGTGATACAGAGAAATTTTCAGTGGCTCCTCCTGTGCTTGAGAGTAAGCAGGACATCTAGTTTACCACTGTGGGAAGATAAATGTGCTCATCAGAAAAATGTCTTTAAAGTATAATTGTTAGATCCTTTTGGGAGACTTTTCCTCTTTAACTCTCAGAGCTGTAAGAGGGTTATAAGAATAGCTATAAAAATAGCTATAAGCTATTTTCAATAGGTTTGAACTATTGCATATCAGGTGTTAAATATGATGCTAATTCAATAAAATGAGAGTTTCTTATTAATCAGCTTCATAAACAAACACTTTTTTGCTTGCCTTCAGTGCCATTGTGATATTCTGAAAGATATCAGAGGAAAACTAAAATATTACAAACACTACAGTGCAAAACAATCATTTTATTAGCTGTTTCTGCTGGTTAGAGAAAAAAGTAGCAAAATGCGTAAGATTCATCACATGTTTGTCAACAGTGGAAAACAAGCAAAAATGCACTTTCTATATCTATTTAGAATGAATAACCATAATATGCAATATGCAGTCTAATAATAGCTACTTAATATGTATCACACATTAATGTTGAATATGATTCACTCTACCATTTCTTTTTTCTTCAATAAAAGAAAAAATAATAAGCAAGCAAAAAAAGTACAAAAGTGGTAAAATTATAAGTAAATATTTTGACTGTAAGATTTATAGTTTTGCATTTTAATTGCTTTTTAAACATTTTCTTTCTAAAATATGTTACATGTGCATAATACTTTAAAATTTTAATAATGTTTTCTTTTTATAGGGAAGGAGTTAGAATAAGGTGAGGCTTTGCAAGTCTCAAACAGTATCTTCTAACTTCTGGTTCTGTATTTATTTTACAGTTTTACCCTTTCTACCTCTCATTGTATATGGACAGGAGTGTATGCATTTGTGCTGCTGGGCATGGCTGAGTGTCTTTATAGGGTACTTAATGCATAATCAAAGTCTAAAAATGAATATTAAATGTTTTTCAAAGAAAATATTTATTATCTACTTATTAAATCACATTGTAGCATATTTTTATATGCCCTTTAATATCTTGGGACCATGTGCAGACACTACTCCAATTTTTTTGAAATACATAGCATATAAATATACATCTAAGTGAAATTTCTAACTCAAATTGTCCTCTTGAGTATTTTATAAACATTTGCTTGAAACTATATTTGAAGGCAAAATCTAAGCATTTGCAACCAGATATTTTATATCAAATCCAATGGTGCATAATGCTAATTTTGCTCAACATTATTTTCTTTCTATTCTACCATCAATTTTAAAACTTTTTGTTCAATATCATAAGAAGTGAATATGTTATAAGACTGAACATCAATCAAGGTACTATTTCAAAGCACTAAGGATAAAAGATGAATTCTTCAATAAGGGTGTTTGGGTAACTAGATTGTCATCTGGAATAAAATAAAGTTTTATTACTATCTCATGTCCTAGAGCCTTGTAGCTAAATCCAGATGGAAAAGCAGTTTAAACATAAGAAACAGGATTAGAAAAATACTTACAAAATAAAAAATGTATGTATAAAGTGCATATAGCAAATTGATTTTAAAATAAGACACAAAATGCAGAACATACAAGAATGATTCATAAAGGTCTGGGCATGGTGGCTCATACCTGTAATCCTAGTAGCCTCTGAGGCTAAAGTGGAAGAACTGCTTGAGGTCAGGAGTTCAAGACCAGCCTGAACAAGAATGAGACCTTCTCTCTACAAAAAACATAATTGAAAAAGCCAAGCATTGCGCTGTGCATCTTTCATCACAGCTACTTGGGAGCTGAGGCAGGAAAATCCCTTGTGCCCAGGAATATTAGGTAGCTCTAAGCTATGATGATGCCACTGCATTAGCCAATGTGACAGAGCAGAAAAACAAAAAACAAACAAACAAACAAACAAAAAAAAAACACAAAAAAACTCTTTGACTTAAAAGTTTGAAGAAGAAAATCCTACATAAAAAAATGGTAAACATTTTTCCACTCAAAACTCAAAAGGTTTATTTTTTCCTATTTTGTAATATATTCACACAAACCAATGGAAGTTCCCATTTTTTATTTTTATTTATTTTATTTATTTATTTTTTTTTGCAGTTTTTGGCCAAGGCTGGGTTTGAACCCGCCACCTCTGGCATATGGGGCCAGCGCCCTAACCCCTTTGAGCCACAGGCGCCGCCCAAAGTTCCCATTTTTTAAATGAACGGAATAATTCAAAGAAAAGTCAAATAACTTTTAACACACAAAAAGTTATGCAATCTTCACCATAATGTGTGAAACGTAGATTAAAACTAAGCTAAAAAGCAGTAAGTTAGTCTCTTGTTTGCTGTCTCCAAACAACATTTTCCATTAAGGTGAAAGAGTGCTCCTTGAAATGGCTGATCTCAAGCCTGGGGCCATAAATGCACAAGGCAGGCTTGGAATAGCCTTTCTTTCTAGAAAGCAAGAAAGCTATGAAAACTATTAGGGTTATATTACAAAGGCTTAGAAATGAAGTTGAGATACCTATTGAACAAACATAGAACAACTTGTTCATTAATAAGAACTACAGCAGACTGAAATAAATCTAAACAAATCTAAGAACATAAACAACTGAATGTTTATATCACATGTGCTGGAAATATCCTGCTAGGCCACATTAGAAAATGTCATATTATAATTACCTAATTCTGAGACTAAGGAAAGAATTTCAGTAATTGAATTATTGAAAGAACAGTACAGGCAGTCATTTATAATTTCAGCATTTGGTTCTGACTTGAATTCGTTCACCTATTATCTGTGTTTGATTTTTTTTTAAGTCAAATTTAATCTGATAAAAAATGTCATCGTGTATGGCTAATCTATCAATACCTACCTGGACTACCAAGTGAAAATTACATGGTATTTAAAGCTGGTCTATATTTAAAAAGTGGAACAAAGTTCTTCAGTAATTGGTATCATGGATACCATAATTGGTATCTAGATATCATAATGTTAGTTGCTTAATAAAATAAGCATTACTTTTGGCTGTTTTTTAACAGTTATAAACATGCCTTTACTGTATAGATATTTTAGCCCTAACTTTGCAAAAACAAGGTATTTAATATTAATAGGTATTTACTCATTGTAAACGTGTTTTAAACTTCTGATACTCTCTATGCACTGCATGATAAAGCACAGTACATACAATATGCAATGGGGTTAAACTGCATCTGTTAGGAAATAATATATGGTATATATAATTTAGATACGTACATATGATTACACATAACAAAAAAAACATGTATTTTAATATGTAAAATCATATAAGAGAATGCCAGAAATAGTAATAAACATTTATGTACGCTTTCAAAAATTTGAATGAAGAATAGAGGTAATTATTTAAACAGTTGGACATGGTAAGAACAGAAGTATCTTGCCTCCCGGGTAGCTTTAAGATCTGGGTTTCTCTGCTGTGTTGCTCTTCCTGGCCACCTTCTCTGGTGTTGACTGCTCTACTCTGACCACACAGAATGGAGCAAAAATCAAAATTCCTTTTTTTGAGGACAAAGATGCTTTTTAATAAAATCATGAATATCTACTTTTCATAGGAAGGAAGTCGTAGTCCCTTTTTAGTAGCAGACAGTTTTCAGAACAATTCCTCAGTTCTAAATCCCTCCTTCCCTTTTACTCGGGCACATTTGGAAACTCCTCAGTCCTATGAGTGTTCCTCTGCAGACTGAGTCATGCACGATCACAAAGAATCACAGTCCTATGTGGAGAAGAAAAAAAGGAATTTCTGGTCAAAGAAAAAAATCCACCATCTGCACAGTAAGAACTGGACAGCTGCAAGGGAAAGGACCCTGTCTGTAACAGCCGATTTGTCACTCAGCCCTGGCTGAAAACATACAGCCCTTGAAGTTAATAGTGTCAACAAAGAAAATTTTGGAAAATAAGGTTAATGGGCAAGTCTTTCATGATTATCATAGAAGTCTAGGCTAAAGGATTCTTGGCTTGTTCCAAAAGAAGGAAGAAATATGCATTTGTATTTGTATTGTAGTATCTTACATGTATATATATTGCAGTACTTTTATATAGCTAGAAAGTAATATTATTCCGAAATTATTTTTAAACCTAATGATAATTAAATAACTCTTTCTGATTTCATGATTCCCGGGCATAGCCTAAACTATTTTATACGTGAAGTGGAAATCCTATTCCATCTGCTTGATGGCATGGTCTTTAGTGTGGGAAACACACTTTTCACCTTCTGATTTCTCATTTTATCAAAACACAAAAATGAGCTTATATTATAGAAGTAAAAGGAACATGATAATATTAACATGGTTTCTTTTCTTGTGTGATTATTCAAAAAGCTTACACGTCTGGATTTATAACAGAATAGGATAGAAACATATAACTACGTGTCAGGAACAGGTACCCAGCATGTTCATTGGATCTCCATGATTGGCGGGAAGAGAAAGCAGAACACGCACAGCGTCCAACATGAGCTCCATCTGCGTCACTTTTCAGTTCAACGTGCCCCTCACTAGTCTGTGCAAGCAAATGTTACTTCTGGTAACATTTACCATTCTGTGAATGGTAATTTCTGCAGAGCAGTTTACAAGCTGTAATAAAGAAAAACAGCCTTTTTCTATTTTTCTTTTTACTTTTTAAATAAGAATATTAAATCTAAGTATTTAAATGCACAGCAATCCTCCAGAGAACATCAAAGAACAGAAAATGTATTTCCTGGGTTCAACCTAGGGAGGTACCATTAGTATGAATACCTCAACGTGAAAATCCATATACTAAGGTAGAAACTACTGGAGCCTAATTCTCGCACTGGGAGTAGAAGGGTGGTCTGAGTGGTTATATTTTGGGAAATATAAGACTTTTGTCTTTCCTAAAGGGAAAAAACAAACAAACAAAAAAAAAAAAACACTGGTTGGCTAAGATTTAATATTAGGAACACTTTCTGTGACATTGTGATAAATGCATTGCTTATTTATTTATTGCATTATTACATATTCATGATACAAATAACTTTATCCTTGTCTTATGATTAAGGTTTTTGAGACCCAGATATATTAAGGAACTTATGCAAACTTGCATAGCGACTAACAGGTAGATCTTATTTTAAGGTTTCTTAATCATTCCCACTATAACAGGAAGATATTCTACAAGTAGGAAAAAGACATTTTATTCAAGGCTTAGGTAAAAGATTGTGTAAGAAAGCAATGAGTAACCCAAATTGACTGTAACCAAACACATACAACAGAAGTTTAATAAGCAAAAGGCAGAGAAGTACATTACGTCCAGGATGTGAAGGGCACCATCTATCTGAGCTACAGCCTCTGGGCTCTTCCCTCAGTGTGCACTCAGTCGGGACTGGTTTGAAGATACTTATTGGTTGGCAAGATAAATTTGACAGCAGACGTATAGCTAGACTAAAAGGCAAGTGAAAACCGTAAGAAAGCGAGAGGAGGTAGGCAAAGATAATAATGGTTCTTGCCTAAGGAATCGAAAAAGAAATGGATTGGAAAATCGTTTATAGATTTTGCTTCTGATTCAACTTGGAAAAGTTAGGTTGCAAGGGAGATGTTAAGTCTGAGTGAAAAGAAAAAGAGCTAGAAGAACAATAGAAATGAAAACAATAAATTTTTATAAAAAACATCATAAACTGTGAGGGATGTTATTTGACAATTTGGGTGCTTTGGGTCTGATAGCGGAAAATAAAAAGAATTTGATATGGATATCAAAAGATAGGTTAGGACCACGAATTCACATTTCTGAATCAGTATGTGGTGGTGATCGTTGATGCCACCGGAGAAGTTAAAAAAATAAGTGCCAAAGAAAGGATGTGATGACAACGCTGCTGTGGGGCTGCCAGCGATGGCGACGATGTTGTCGACAATCACATAACAGGTACCATCGGCAGCCACTGTCCTAGGTGCTTTTTTCACATTAAATTCTCACAACAGCTCTGTATGTCAGGCACTGTTATCATTTTATAGAGGAAGACCCCGAGGCTCAAACTGGAAACATGATGTGCCCCACTTTATACAGCCAGCAGGAGGCGGGTGTGGGAATACCTATCTCTCTATACACATGCACACATACACGTTTCCATTTATATATAAAGTTAATAGCACCACTAAGCCATCGTCAGCATGTAAGTTATCCTTCTAAAGGGAAAGATCTGCAACCTGAGCCAAACTGGTCGTAGTGGGTTTGTCTGGAGGAAGGATTGAGATTGGAGAAAAGTTCAAGAAGTACTATCCGTCTTTCTCTGTTCTTTGAATTATTTATAAAGAGGAAGGCATTGACTTGCAAAACTATAAATGAGTAAAATGATATCATTACTTACCAATAAACTCATCATATGGAGGAAAATATAAAATGCCAATAGATAAAACTGAAAATAATGATTTTCAGCCCTAATACTGCGAGATAATCAGTGTTGAAGCTGTGTCAAATTTCCCTTCGGTCTTTATAGCATCTTTCATATTTTCCCACAGAGCTAGATTGTATAAAATTTTTCTTTGCATTTAAACAAATTACATGACAAGATGTTTCCATTTCTTTAGTAAATACTTCTCAGTCTCCCATGTGATATTTTAGATGCCAAACCTTTCTTTAGAAGCTAGGTTTGATGATTTGTACTTAGACGTCATGGAAATGAAAAGATGGCTACAAGGCTTGGTTTTGTGTTTTACAGACAGTCGTCTAATAGGCATAGAAAACATGACTGTAGAATTCTGAATAGAGAGCAATACTAGGAATGAGAATTTGGAGTTAGCAAACATATGATAGATACAGCCATGTGAAGAAATAAGAATATCAAGGAAAGTATGCAATGTAGGAAAACACAGACCTAGGATAGAATCCCTGTAATCACCAACATTTAAAGGCTGGGAAGGCAGAATATTCAGCACTTTAAATCATGGAGAAAACAAGTCCTAAAAACTAAAATAACTTCAATATGAAAATTACAAATCCTGTCAAATGCAGTAGTGAAGCAGCTTAGGAAGGCGAGTTAAGGAAGATACACTTAGGTGCCAACTAGAAGGTTTTGGCTAAAAAGAGTCATGTTTATGAAGTGATAGAGGCATCTTGAGCTGAAGAGTAAATGGAAGTTGAGAAGTGTCATGGCAGTTACAGACTATATTTCAAGATAGTTTTGTTTATGATTTTTATTTTAGAATAGAGAACTCCCTTGATATGCTGGAAGGAAAGAATGGAAAGAAAGGGAATGAATACTTGATGGATTATAGTAATACAGAAATAGGTGAAATAAATAAGCATAGAAAGAAGACTGAGGTCTTCACATGGGAAAGGAGGAAAGGCAGCATCAAATATTGAAATTTAGAAGTGGAAAGGGGGAAGTTATGGACTTTTATTTATGGCTTCCATTTGCTTTTTTAAATAGAAAGACTCTTCAAAAGCCAAGAGTTAAGAGCTACGGAGGCATGAGTGAAGACTTGTGTGCACTTACTTTCCAGCTTCTTTCCCATTTATGATGTCAGTAAATCCACGCAATTCTGGAAGGCTAGGAATTAGGTAGACACTTAAGTTTATAGATGAGGAAACAGAAGCTGAAAGAGGTTAAGTATTAATTCAAGGTTACACAGCTAGTGAGTAGAATAATCTGGTTTGAAATGTCTTCTGTCCATCCTCAAAGCCTGTGTTTTTTTCACTATATTAAACTTACCTCCATCGAAAGGTAGCAGTGACTTGGACAATGCCAAGAGTTAACTGAAGACTAAAGATTGAGGACATACTTTTTGGCACATCTGAATGACAATGAAGACATTTGCAAGTCCCTCTGATATTCCACAGTTTTAGAACAATAGTAGAGAAAGGAAAAAGTTTGACTGAACTTGATAAAGGTGTATACACAAAGAACAAAATGTGTGGTGGTATTTTATGACTATCAATGCAGTGAGTTCTTTACTGTGTCAAGATAATAATAAAAGCTGGAGGAGTTGAAGGACTAAGATTTCTACTGACAGTTGAGGATGAAGTTCAAGTTGAAAGAAAAAGTGGAAGAGCATGGCTCGGTGCCCGTAGCACAGTGGTTATGGCACCAGCCACACACAACGAGGCTGGAGGGTTCGAACCCGGCCTGGGCAAGCTAAACAACAATGACAACTGCAACAAAAAATGGCTGGGTGTTGTGGCAGGTGCCTGTTGTCCCAGCTACTTGGGAGTCTGTGGCAAGAGAAGCTTAAGCCCAAGAGTTGGAGGTTGCTGTGAGCTGTGACACGACAGCACTTTACTGAGGGTGACATAGTGAGACTCTGTCTCAAAAAAAAAAAAAAGTGGACTAGCAGTGGAAGGTGCAGATTCATGCAGATGTCTGCATAGACACAGTTACCATCGTGAACTTCATGTAGACTTTCACAGTTTTGCAAAATGTGTTAACAAGTATGCCATTCGGGAAAGTAACACAGCATAAGGGAAAGAACTTGGCCTTGGACCACAATGCCCAAGTTCTCCACAACCTACATAGCATTAAGAAGCCACTTCACTTCTTACTTTCCTCATTTGTCACATTAGAATAAAAATTCTCTTCCTTTGCTAAAAGTCATGAACATTGAAATAAATGAACAAAAATACATGGTCCATGGTGTCTACTCAATACATGGTGGTTATATTTATTAAGAGTCTTATAATTGGGATAACTTTATTCTTAATATAAATAAAATATTTATATTATATAATATATAAAATATATATTAAATGATATATATTAAATAATATATATTTAAAATATAAATAAAATACACAATTTTAAATTTAAAATATGCTTTCTTATCTTTTATTTTGTAAATAAGAAAAATGGGGGATTGGAGAGAAAAAACAAATTTCCTGAGGAGGCTGAGCTGGGATGAGACTATAGCTTGTAAATTTTGCTCAAGTATTTCATTTCAGAAAATAACTGAGTCTACAAATTAATCAGTCAGTGTAGCAAATGGTTCGAATATGAACACATAAAACTACCTTTAACATTTTTCATCTCAGAAGAAGGAAAGTCTCTGCTGGAGAAAAAAGAAAGGTAGACAAGAAGCTTTTCTTATTTACTCCAAATGCAAAATATAGCACTAAGGAGGCAGTTAGTGTAGGAAGTGCTGAAAAGAATGGAGAGGTCAGCAAAGGGAGCCCAGTGGCCAAAGTGGTCAGTGCCTGCCAGATATATTTCCCAATAGCAAGATACCAAAATGGCTCTTGTCTGAGGCCCTTATATTACTTTTTTCTCATTTTCTTGTAGGAAAATGGTATTGATTAACGACCCATGAAGAGTCCTGCTTTTCCATTGATTTCTTGCTGTTTTCATTCTTATCTTTCTCTGGGCAGCTGTTTCATCTATGCAAAGTCCCAAAATGTAGTTTCCATAAAAGCCTGTCTCTAACAATGTAGAATTTTGAGAGTTAGCATGGTCATTGAGGAAAAGTAGAATTTACTTAAATTTAAAAAATGTTTTACTTTCCATTTGGAAAGTAAAACCTGACAAATTTCAGCTTGCCAGCCTGGAATAAGCAAGTCATTTTAATCAAGCCAATATTTTAATTAGCCCACCAAATTTAACTCTGTGTACATCTGTTCTATATTATGTCCTTGAATTAACAATATAGCATGTGATGGAATTTACAACTAGCTTAACTTGACTACACTAG
Source organism: Nycticebus coucang (assembly GCF_027406575.1). NCBI lineage: Eukaryota > Metazoa > Chordata > Mammalia > Primates > Lorisidae > Nycticebus > Nycticebus coucang. The sequence continues at coordinate 68,149,158 of NC_069790.1, read as the reverse complement.
TAAGATTCACTGTAGCTTGGAGAAGTCAATGTATTGTTTAATCACCTAATTTTACCTGAATATCTTGTTAAAATATTCTTAAAAACAAAGTCCTACCAGGCTAGCATTTGTTCTTCTCCCAGTCATTAAGTTTTAATAAATGTCCATAGTATTTTTAGATTTATAGAATGTTGACATTTAAGGTATATTTTTTCAAACTTTCTCCAGATACTTTTAATATTTAAAACCTGCATCTAGGCTCGGCGTCTATAGCTCAGCGGCTAGGGTGCCAGCCACATACACCAGCTCTGGTGGGTTCAAACCCAGCCCGGGTCGGCCAACCAACAATGACAACTGCAACCAACAAATAGTCAGGCATGGTGGTGGGCGCCTTTAGTCCCAGCTACTTGGGAGACTGAGGCAAGAGAATCGCTTACAACCCAGAGTTTGAGGTTGCTGTGAGCTGTGATGCTACGGCACCCTATCGAGGGTGACATAGCGAAACTCTGTCTCAAAAATAAAAATAAAAATAAAAATAAAACCTGAATCTAGTTAGCATCATTTCCAACCTATAGCAGGCTAATGTAGGTGTTATAAAAATTGCACCATTGTTCTACTGCCATCATATGAGGAAAATAAATCACCCAGTTGCCACAGCATCATAAATATGAAAAGTGGTAATACTAAGGTTTTGGCATGAGGCACAGAAGTCCACATGTAGAAAGTCTATAGTCTTTGTAATTGACTTATTGTGGCCACTGCCATTATATTGGTAATGCCTCATATATAATTATATCTCAAAGCTCAAATATGAAAGAGTTAATAAAATAGCTACTTTTTATTTCATACTTAATTTATTCCTGAGCCAAGTTGTAGATATATAGGATTTTTATTTTAGATTTTATATTTAAAATATTTAGTTTTGCATTCATATTTTATATTCTATTTTATATACATATATAAATTTAATTTTTAGTACTGACTATGAAGACAATATAATTGAAATATTTGTAAGATATCTAGTTAAGTTACATAGCCAAAAGGAAAACCCAGATATTTGTGAATTCAAGCTTATGCCATTAATTTCTACTCACATCCACACTAATAAGAACTATCTAACATGGTGGTTCTCAACCTATGGGTCGCTACCCCTTTGTAACAGTGAAAACATATTGCGGCATTAGGAAGGTTGAGAACCACTGAATACACCTTTTTGTCTCTGAATTTACCTTGATTGTCAAGAAAGTCAATATCATAATCAGGAAATATTGGTTTTATGCTCCTTCCCTGTTTCTCTGTTCTCACCATCTCCTTGTATATAGAAGGCACCAAATAAAATACAGTTACATTGTAACTGTATTAAAATTTTAATAACTCAACTCACATTTTACTTCTGCAATTTTAAGAAATACAAGATACATAAGCAAGATAATGTTATCAGTATATTACAATTTTAGTACAGTTTTCTCCTTTCTTGAAATGTGTATACATTCTTTGACACTCTCTGTATATTCATCTAATCCAATTTTTCTCTTCCACGGTTTTCCCACAATTTTAGTTTTACCCTGGCTTTAAATTATCTGTTTTAAGAGACAAGGGAAGTCATAATAGGAATTTATTTTTCACTGATCCATTTTCTCTGTGCTGAATACTGAACTGGATATTTTATATTTTCTCCTTCCAAAAATCCCCTAACAAGCCCATTTGGCAATGTCAAATTGCTCTTAAATGACAACGGAAGACTCATCTCAAGAGTAACTCAAAAATCCTAAGCCTCAATGAGCATCTATCGACTTCCTTCATCAGCAGAAATGAAAATTAAAACCACAATGTGATACCACTACATACCCATCAGAATGGCTAGAAAAAGGATTGACAATGCTGAGTATTGTCTGTGAAGTGTGGAGTCACTAGAAAACTTAGACGGTGTTCGTGGGCATAAAATTAGTACAGTGATTGGAGAGCAGTTGGGTCATATTTACTAAAGCTGGACAAATGCAATTCCATTACCAGATTGTACTAAGCAAAGCCATAGGCATATTTTCACCAGAAGACATGCACAAGAATGCTCACAGCAGCACAGTAACAGCACAATAGCTGTAAACAACCTAAATGATCAGAAAAGGAAATGGGTAAAGTATATTCACATAAAGAAATGCAATAGAGCAATGAAAACACATGAACTAAAACTACACACAACACAGTTGAATCTCAGTATGACTGAGAAAAACAAGGTAAACGCACAAAAATGCATACAAAATTCTAAATGAGGCAAAACTGAGCCATGGCGATAGAAATCAGAATAGTATTTAGGGCGGGATAGTGATCTGAAAGGTAACCAGCAGAGATTCTGATGTGTTAGTGTCTATTACTTGATCTGGATGCTGGTTTGCATAAATGTGTTCAATATTTTAAACTTAAACACAAGGACATTTTTTAGCTGTATATTTTTCTTTGTGCATTTTAATAAGTTAACAAAAATGTATATTAAAAGACTATCTCTGCTCTTTGTGCTATGCTTAATTTATACTCTAAAGACTAGAAAAGTAAAAACAATAAATATATTACTACCAATCCTTTTCAAGAGTTGGTAGAATCTACACAATTAAAAGAAAAATGTTGGGGGCAGGGCACAGTGTCTCATGCCCTAGAATCCTGGGAGGCTGAGGAGTTTGAGACCAACCTGAGCAAGAGTGAGACCCATCTCTACTAAAAATAGAAAAATTAGCTGGGCATTGCAGCAGTAGTCCCAGCTACTCAGTAGGCTGCAACAGGGGAATTGCTTGAGCCCAGGAGTTTGAAAGTGCTGTGAGCTAGACTGAGGCCAGGGCACTCTGGCCTGGGTGAAAATAATAAAAGAAAAAGAACAAAAACGTTGGGAGACACTTGTAAATTCTATTTTATGAACACTTTAACCAATAAGAATTATAAAAAGCAAAAGTACGTCAAATTTTACAAAAATTTTTATATTATGACATAATTCAGAAATGTCTTAATTTGAACTTTTTAGAATCTTAGCGTTTCCTAGTAAGATCTGAAGAGACAAACCCATTTTGTCATTCATTCATCCCATGGTTATTGAGATTACTAGATTCTAAGCACTTGAGAGTTTTGAGGAGGTTCTTAATTCCAGTGTTTGAATAACAAATGCAAATGCCTATTAGGGCCAGGTGGAGATGGCAAACTGGCAGAGAGACTGGGTATTACCGAGAGCCCTGGGGACTGTGCAATATTGTTAACCACATGCTCCTATGTGGAAAGTGGGGCAGCAATTACTTAGCACCAACTGATTCCTTTCATATGGGTCCAATGGAAATCACAATTTACTGTGTGAAACCAACTGGTTTTTAAATGTACTTTCTTTAAAAGAAAACAAACAAGAAACACTGTCTGTGACAAACAAAGCACATCTGTGAGCTGAATTGGGCATACGGCTGCCAGTTTCCAATGTCTGATCAAACTAAGGCGACATGAATGCTTGCTGGGCCACTGCCATGAGCAGCGCCTTTGCCCTATAGGTGCCCAACCACTCAAAGCCCCACACTCTTTCTCCTTCTGTTTTGCTGTAGCTTCAAGATTAACAATTTAAAAATAAATCACTTAATTAAATGCAGTATGGTTCATTCTTACTATGAAATACTAGGCACCCATTACAATGAATCAGAATTATATGTCCTAATACACACACAACACAAGCAAATGTGCGCGCGTGCGTGCACACACACACACACACACACACACAAGAATGTCCATTAAATATTTGAGTGTAAATCAACAAAATCAGAATTAGGAGTCCCATGGAAGAGGTGGGCAAAATTCAGCACTGGAGCATTTTTCCATGTATTTGTATTTGTTCACATGGGGGAAAATATCCCCATAGCAGCACTTACTGCTCCCTGCAAATTAAATCTGCTTGTTCTTTAATTAGGCAGAATTCTGCTTCAATATAAGCCTCTCCCAGTTCCTCATTCCTTAATGGCCAATGGAAAAGCTGCTCAGCAACACAAGCATCACCCTGTTTTGCTCTGGGCCTTCTCTTTCTCCAATAGCTGAAGAATGGGGTTTCTTACTAACTGCCTCACAGAGAGGGGTGCAAAAGAGTGAGCAGGAAGGGTGTTTCTCAAGCAGTCAGCCTTTGCAATAGCTTTAATGTAATCATTCTCAGACAAAAACTGATGCAAGAAATCCTGTTTTCCTTCCCACCACACTGTTTAGCCAGCTTTCACTAAAAAGATTGACAGGACAGAGAGGCTGGAAGAAACTCCCTCTATTCTGAGACATTTTTAGTAACCTTCGGGATTTTAAAAATCACAAAAATAATGGATTGCGAAATCCTGGATAAAGTGTCACACTCACTTTTTAAAGCACGAGAGATTATAACAATATGTTTTTTTTTTTAAATCAGCTACACTGAAGACTATCTTTTGATTTTAAATAAAGAAAGTCGATGAAAAAATATAGAAAATGGCTGATATTCTAATGGACACAATGACTAACTTCTTTTAAAGTACTAGTGACCATTTAAATCTTTTAATGCTAACTTATCAATAATCTTGATGCAATGTCAAAAGAGTTTTGAAAGAGCCTTATTTTTGTACTGAACATTTTCTTTTTTAAGAGAACTTTTGATATATTATCTATTTGATAGCTGATATGTTATATAGATAATTTCCTAGTTTACATTTAACTTTGAATGTCAACTTCAATGCATAAAATATTCTCATTCTCCCTATTTAAGAGGAAATAAAAGAAGTACTATTGTCAGTTAATCTCTATTTCTATTGACCTTAATCTTCATTACCTTTTCAATCAAAAACATACGTATATACACATACACAAACAGCACTTAGTCTGAAAAAATGAAAAACTCATAGACTAAGCCTAAAACAAAATAAAATCCGGATTTTATAAAATGATACTCATCAGGGGCGGCGCCTGTGGCTCAGTCGGTAAGGCGCCGGCCCCATATACCGAGGGTGGTGGGTTCAAACCCGGCCCCGGCCAAACTGCAACCAAAAAATAGCCGGGCATTGTGGCGGGCGCCTGTAGTCCCAGCTACTCGGGAGGCTGAGGCAAGAGAATCGCTTAAGCCCAGGAGTTGGAGGTTGCTGTGAGCTGTGTGAGGCCACGGCACTCTACCCGAGGGCCATAAAGTGAGACTCTGTCTCTACAAAAAAAAAAAAAAAAAAAAAGATACTCATCACTTTCTAATTACTTGCTTGAAATGAGACTATTGAAAAATTACCATAATTTTTAAATCAATGAAACATTTCTATATATTTTTACATCTGGATCAGGAAATTACAAATTAGAGTCACTCTTCACAACATGTGACTAATAAAATGGAAAAAAATTACCCTGGCACAAATTTTCATCTGGACATTTTTGTTAAATAAAGGCTAGTTAAATATACAAAAATTATCTAAACGTATAAATGTTACCAAAACATGCAAATTTTCATATATTTACTTTCAAAGCTCATATTCACTCTGTTTTTACAAATTATTTTAAAATCATCTTTAATATTTTTTACCTGCTATTAAGATAATTTTAGCTAAACCAATAGAATTAAACAGAGATGTAAAAGAAACTCTTTAGAAGAAAATATTTGAAAATAATTAGAATTTGTGGGGTGGAAGGTAAGTGGAACAAGAATTGATATTAAAGAAAATACTTCGTGATTTCACAAGAAATGGGTATCTTAATTTCATAAAGAATATGAAATGCATGGCTATATTGATCTCAGATGCGTAAAACAAAATGCTAGCATCAGTCATGCAACCCTAGTAGGTAACTTTTTAAACTTCAAAAGACTTTGACTATCCCAATAATTTTTTTACTATGTACTGAAAGCAGTAACAAAAATATGTAACCTGTTAAGAAACAAACATGGATTGAGTACTTATAAGGAAAACATATCTGATTTTTAAAAATCCATGTATTTGTAACATATATAGTTCAGTCTATTTTGAATATTAAGTAATACTGCCTGGAAAAGTTTTACCAACCTTTACTGAAAATAAGGAATTTAAACTTTACAGGATCCATAGGATACTATTTAAAACACGTGGCTCTAAAAGACAAGAATAGCATTATATCTAAATAGTAATCTCTTCTTTTTCTGTCACATTACAAAATATTTAACCAGAGAAATCAAACACCTATAAAAATACATTAAGTCTATGAAGGTCAAATATGGACTGCTTTGTTAAGAACATTGTTTGGGTATAGTTTCTAACATTTATGAAGAGATTTGTGCCATCTTAAAGGTGTATGTATAAACTTTAGGATTTAGAAGCCCAAAATCTCCAAACTTAAATAGTTGAGCTATTTTTCTGCAGTAGAGAAAAACATGAATAAAAACATATAATGAAATTCATAAAGTGCATTCTCTGTTGTGCAAAACATATTTATATGACTAATTTAGTCTGCATACTTAAAATTTGAGATAAATATGCTTTCAGTAAAGATACACTGAGGAAATATGGCAATACTCTATAGTCAGATTCTCATGCTCTCAAAGACAAATTTTCCCATGTTTGGGGGAAAAAAAAATCTGCAAATGGTCTACACAATCATCCCTTAATCTTTATGGTCTTTGAAAGGAGGATTGAAATTTTCTTTCAAGAGGAAAACCACAACATTAAGAAAATAATAACTTCATTTCTCACCCTTCATTCTGTGCCTTTGTCGTACCTCCCCCAGAAACATCCTCTAAAAGCACCCATGTTAATACAAGCTTTCCTTCATGTGTAAGAAATAAAAATAACAGTTGGTGGGCAGAATGAAAGTGACATCCAAGAACATCACCCCCAGGTGTACAGTGTACACCCTTCCCTGAATTAGGTGGAACCATGTTTATGGCAGGAGGTCACTCCCAACTTCATAGTACTCTATCTGGCAAATGTGATGAGATCTCATTGTCACGATTAAGGTACCATGCATCAGTAAGCTTACTAAGAGGGATTCATACATACTTAACTGTTTGATTTTGCTTTGGGACACCTTGAGCAACTGAGCCAACTAAGCAGTGCCTGGACCCCCGCCCCACAGAAACTGTTAGATAATAAATGTGTGGAGTTTTAAGCAGCTACGGTTTTGGTAAGTTGTTATGCAACATGGAAAGCTAATGCTAGCAGTAACACACTAGCATCTCTGCACTAAGGATATCCTAAGAGTTAAGTAATAAACACACTAAGAGTTAAGTAATAAACACACTGGCATCTCTGCGCTAAGGATATCCTTAGTTGTTAAGTAATAAAAACCATTTTAATTTTTCAGTTCATTGTCTTTTCTGATTATCCAAAAATATTTTACATGTGAACTTTGTGTCTGTATTTGAACCTCTGTATTCAACACATAATTCCATTGTCTTTGAGATTAGATTTTAATCAGAGGTACATACTTATAGTGGTTTATATTTGTATAGACTTTCACTATTTAAAATGAGAAAATGGAAGCAGAGGCATACATTTTATTTTCTATAAAATTCTCCCATAAAAGCAGAGATCAAGTAGGAATGCAAAATCAAAAGTTCATTGAAAATATCTATAGCAAAACTGGCTCAAGACACCCCCATGAGCCTCCAGTTTTGAGCATGCATGGATAAACTACCATAAAAACCGTGGATGTAGCTGTAAACAACATAGGGTATTAACATATTGCAGGATGAGGCAGAGGGAAGTATCAGGCTTTATCAAACCTGAGAAGAAAAGAACTGTCAAATTTCCAACAAGTGTTCATGGACAGGAAAGCACTGCTTTAGAATAGCAGCTGAAACAGGGAGGAATTTTTGCTGATTATTCTTTGGGTGACTGCAAATGATCTACGGGAAGAGTAAAATCCTATGAGCCTTCAAAATTAACTGGCTTATATCCTTTCTAAGAAGAAACTACTGGGAGTAGAATACAAATTATTCAAGAAAGGCCTAAAGAGTCAAGGAAAAAGCAATATCCAGCCAGATAAAAGAGGATGGAGTCATAGGCAGGAAATAAAAAAAAAAAAAAGCCATATTTTTTAACATTTCACAACACAAAACAGAATGGTGAGATCTAAGACATGAAGCTAAATGTCTATTCTGACTCATATTTCTCTCCTAAAAGTTGAGAAACACTAATTTCTTTTAAAAGTGACTAACAGAAAAAGATTCAAGTTGACTCTAGTATAACATTAATCTACGAAAGGGACAGAAAATCATTTCTTTGCCACAATGAAAGGTCATCACAAAGGCACGTCACAAAATATGTGAAAATTGAGTGCAACTTCATATTTTAATAAAAATTAAAATAGAGAAAGTGAAAGAATAAAAGAACATAAACCAACGTCAGAAAAACTCAACAATGACAGAACTCAAAGAGATCAAAATAAAAAGGAAGAAAAGGAGGAGTAAACTAGAAGTAAACTAGAGCCAAACGAACAAACACAAAAGTATATGCCTTACATGAATAAAGACATAATAAAAACAAAAATAAAAATGATTTGAGCTGAGTGCTGGTTTTACAGGGTTATTCCATTTGTGAAAATGATATAGCAATACATGCTATGTACTTCTTATATTTAGCAAAAAACTTAGTAAAAAAGTTAAATGATGAAATGAAGAAAGAGATAAAAGGGATTCAAGAGAAAGTTGATGTCAATGTTTTATGTTAGAAAACCATGGTATGTATCCACATTCTAGTGAAACTTTTCTCATAAATGCCTCTGAAGACTTTAAGTCCAAGGGACACTTTGACTGTCAGACTTGTAACACTCCTTCTTTCTGTGCTATCTACCCGCTTTTCCTCCCAATCCTCCTAACTATGGTTTATTAATCTTAGTGGTTTTTCTGACCCTGACAGCTTCTTAAGTACTCAAATTTCTGGCTCCACACATAGCAATTTTCCTTTTTTACTCATATTCCTCTCCCAGGCAATCATATTATGCCTGAAGATTTCTACTTCCACACATGGATGGTTAATTGTCAAATATGTATGTCTCCCTTAGGTCTCTCTACTGAAAAATAGCTCTTTATGGGGATATCTCTGTTGACTATCCAGTTGTTCCCCTCCCTGGCAAACTTGCTCCTTAGCCAGCCCTTCCATCCCAATAAAGTGTTAGCTAGTTAGCTGGGATTAAGCAGGGAGAATGAGGGATACAGTTAGGCTATGTTGGACTGGCCTGGTCCAAGCTGACCTGAGCAGTATAGGAATGGGGCTGATCAAGACTTTGCAGGTGGGTTGTTTTGAGTACAGTTCATTAAGACCCTGGGAGGTTTCCAAGCAGCAGCTGATGCTCCTCAAAGTTGTACATAAATCCCCAAACTGCACTTTTCATGGGGCTTCTAGTCATTAGGATGGGGCCTGGCTTGTTGTGCAGGACTTTAATAAACTGACTTCTTACTTGCTAAAACTTTACTTTTGTCAATTATGTCAGTGGCTACCTCAAGTCACCATGCCACTCTAACAAAGATAAATCACTTTAGTCTTTTGTTACCTTAAGAAAAATCTTTCAACATTCCTATACTTTTTAAATCCTTTCCCATATTTTTTCCTAGAGATTCTATTTCTTTATTAAATAGAGAATATTGCTGTCGTTATTTTGTCACTGTTCAGTCACTTTTTAATCTCCTATCTAATTATTCATCCCTCTACCAAAACTGCCCTCTGTGTAGCATTGATATTAACCATCATTTGAAAACATTTTTTTTCCCTTTTACAAGTGTAACTTTGATTTTGCTCTAAACTAATTTACCTTACACTGAAATCTTTCTCCCTTCATTCTATGTTTATATTGATACTGCATAGACATTCAACTGGCACCTCAATGACATTTTCCAAGTTATTTTGGCAAAGTGAGAATGGAGAGAAGGAAGAAAAACGAGAGAAGGAATAAAGCAGATGGGGGTGGGGGGTCCTTCAGATAAGACCATTGCTCTTCTCTCTACCCCCAGTTCAAAATCCAATCAATTTTGATAATACTCTCTCTTGGCTCCAGATTCCATCTTTCAAATAACTTTAAAGGGAAATGAAAAAGGTAAAACTGAGAAACACAGCACTTGTTAGGTTCTCACAAAAAAAAAAAGTTTTGATTCTAGAGCTTTCTCTTGTTGTTGACGACTTAGTATTTCCTCTTAAACAGAGAGACATAAAATTGGAATTTTCTTTTCATTCTGCTTCATTTTCAACATCTGAGAAAATGCTCAGCTATATAAACTACCCTGCTGAGAAGCTCTCACTTCAGTTCCACACTTCCTTTTCTTTGCTATTTCAACCAGTGTCAAGTGCCTTCATGATCTCTCAGACTCTTGTAACAGCCTCCTTGAATTTCTGACTTTTATCTCTCCCTGCTTGAATCAATCCTAAATATTACTAATATTTGCCAATCAAATACCCTACTCAAAAGTTCTTCTTGGTCTCCATGTTGTCTTTAGAAATAACTCAGAACTCCACATCCTCCACCAATTTGTTCCAGCTTTATCTCCTGCTGTTCTCCAACCAACCACACAAATGTCAGCACGTCTCTTCTAAACATGCCTGCCTCTGAGCTTTCTAATCAAGCTATTTTCCTTGTCTATAAAGACTTGTAACTTTCATTCCTTCATGTAAAATTGCATAAAGATGTCAAATGATGTTTTGGGAACAAATTCCTTAATGCTCTTGTTATCATATGCTTACGCTTTCCTCTTACATACAGATTTTTTTCAAAATATGCCATATTTGATATTTAGACTGTTACGTGAGATATTTCAATTACATTCAACTATTTGAATTTGATTATAATAATATTAAATCATTCAAAGGTACGGGCATGACAAAAATTTCAATCATGTTTAATATTTGGATAATTATGTGAGACAAAAATACTCAATATTGTGCATAGGAAGCAGAATTACATAAACTTCCAGTTCTGCTAATGATAATGTATATTATATACAGACAAGTCTTCCACAGATCATAACTAAGTTAATTATATATACATATGTATAAGTATATTTTTTAAAAACAACTATTTGAAAGCACTGTAGATTGACAAAGATTAGACAATTTTTCACTTAAGGAAGAGCATGAAAAAACTCAAGTAGAAAGTAAGAGATTTTATTAGCTTGGAAAGTCAAAGAGCAAAGCTTTAAAGTATCAAATTAGCTGAAAATTAAAGGGAGTTATCCATATATTAAAGTATGCATCTAGAAATCTGTGCATAAATTATTTCCCAAGTTTTTGAATGACAGCTGAACTGTATGTACACACAGACCATAAAAAGCAGTGACTGGAATGTTGAAAAGGCTGGCGGCTTCTCATTGCAAGGAACTTTTGAATTTGACTCTAACCAAGTAAACCACCTTCCAGAACAAAAATCAACCCTCTTCAATAGGTAATAGAATCCATAATCTTGAAAATATATAATCTGTAATGTATAGTACACAACAAATACTAGCCATGCTAAGGAACAAAAATGTGATTTGTAGTCAAGAGAAAAACAGTCGAGGTAAATGAAGCCTGAGATGACCCAGATATTAGAATTAGCATGTAAAGACTTTAAGAAAGCTGTTTAAAATATGCTCAATGACTTAAGGCAAAACAGCCAAAATAAATAAAAATAACAGGGGAACACAGTATAGAAAGGGAAAATATAAGAAAAGATCTACAACTAAAAAGTGCTATACATGGACATGAATTGGGTGAGGTAAATAAGCATACTGACTGGAGATAACAGAAGAAAGAGTTCGTGAATTTGAAAATAAACCAATGGAATTTATCCAATAAATCAGTTTGAAATCTTCTCTCCTTTTGCGTTCCCTACCTCACCTGGCTGGAAGGAAGTAACCACAGAATCAGAAAGTCTTTGCATGTCCTCAGTAAAACACTATACATAGTATTTTATTCATATAAATGATGTGCGTGTATATATATATATAAAATATACATTTGTATATTTCAGTTTGGTAGTTAAATTAGTAAAAATACTATTTTAACACAACAGAACATAGTTTTATGCTAAGAAATGTTTAAATGAGCAAATGAAACAAATAAAATTGTTCAGGAATGAAGACATAGAGAATTAGCTGGTTCACGGATTTTATAGCTGAAAAGATTTTAAAAGCCCAGAGAGTCCATTTCTTTGATTCAAACCAACTGAATTAATATATGACAATGCTTTTATCATTGTAGAGAAAAAAATGCCACAGTCTTTCTTTTAAAACATAGTTGTTTTCAGCATTACTTTTATTGATACCGAGAAATAAAATCATCTTACCTCCAAATGATATCCAACTCTGATGAAGGTGCAAATGGGGTCAAAAGCTCCAGTACCACAGGTCAAAAGGTGTGTCCTGTTATAGTGATGCAAAACCCGGACATAATTTGCACATTCACTCTAATGCAGGAAAAGAAAAAAAGACATTTATTAGTATCTAAAAATTGAGCCCTTCTTTGAATTTTTTTTCCTAACCCTAGAAATCTCATATTTTAGCAAATATCTCCAGTGGGGGGAAGAAACAATGACAGATGAAAAGAAGGTACAACTGGGGAAAAAGAAACTGGGGTGACCAAAACACATTCTAGTAGCAGTGATGTGTGAATTACATTTACAATGGGAATGAATCATTTTTTCATATATGCGTATTCTAGTTCACAATTGAGAAATTAAAAAAAAAAGTGCACCATTCAGAAATTTGTGAAGTGTAAAGATCTGCATGGCAATATGTTCCACTAAGTAATTAAGTTATTCCCAATGCTGTTATTTTTTTAAAGCACAGTATAAACAATGAATCAGCATAAAGTCAGAAAACCAAAAATTTTAAAAAGCTTTTTTATTCGTAAGAAAGTATATGCAGACTTTAGATCATTACAGAATTTTGACACTTGGGAAAATAAGTGTGATCTTGTCAGATTCGCAATTTACATAAAGCATTTTCAGAGAAAAATTTCAAGTAAGTACAGAGGAAGCTAACCATAAAAATAACATTGTGAGATTACTATTATTATAAGAGAATAGCAATAGACCAGATATAAATATTTAATTGTTTGATGGGCTGTCTTGTCTCTGTTGCAACTAGCCACCTCTATAGCTATAGCATGAAAACAGCATGAATATATAATTCAAAAATGATTTTGTGTGGTTGTGTTTCAATAAAACTTTATTTACAGAAATAGGCCCAGGAACTCTAGTTTTTCAACACTAGTATTCAACTGTAAACTTCCTGCCTATGGAATCTTTATTTTTGGCATCTTCACATTCTACAGTTAATTAAACATAGTACCTAATACATACTACATGCTTAACAAATTTCTAATACATTAGTCTCTTGGTAAGTTTTATGGCCAGTATGCTAAATGGGGTAAGGGAGGTGGGGAAGGAAACAAGTTTATATTTGTTTCCAAACTAACTTGACTAAATTCATTCTAGGAAATGCCCTCTTAGCAAATTAGGTGTTGCAATTTACTCAAAAGTATTTTATAAAAGAAATACTAAACACTTCTAATATTAAATATTACTTTGAAACCAATATATGCAATTATTAGTAAATGTAATGTTTTATAAGAACAGGTTGTGACTTCAACTCTTTAAAGTCTGTCACCCAGCAATATTAGGAGGAAAGGCCCAGGAGTATCACTTCATTATAAGTGACTCAGGGAATAGCATGCTCTGGGCAAGAACAAGGTTTATGTTACTGAACTGATTATCTAGGACAAACAAATGTATCTATTTCTTCGATTTCCTGCTCGGGTAACATTTTCTTCTGTGAGTGACCTATATAGTTGATAGACTCTGATCATTCAGGCAGAGTAAAAATACCTGTTCTCATATTGCTGTGAGCACCTGCTCTTCTTCTCTTGACACACAGTCACATCTTGGAGTGAGCCAATTAGACCACATTTTGGCTCATTTGAGCTTAGATTGACATGGCCTAAGCTTTTGTTCAATTAATCAGCATCACATTATGGGCTAAGGCAGCAAGAATGTGTTGACTCACGTTTTGGCTGTGCCCCAGTTGCTACAGAGAATCAGGAGTTGGTATAATGTATGTTAGTCTTTTATGTTATTTTTTTTTCTTCAGTGAGAAGAAAAAAGGATGTTTCCTTTCTTTCTTTTTTTTTTTTTTTTTTGTAGAGACAGAGTCTCACTGTACTGCCCTCGGGTAGAGTGCCGTGGCATCACACAGTTCACAGCAACCTCTAACTCTTGGGCTTACGCGATTCTCTTGCCTCAGCCTCCCAGCAGCGGGGACTACAGGCGCCCGCCACAATGCCCGGCTATGATAAGTTCCCTTTCAAGGGCAGATATAAAGCTTTTCCTCCAAGATGTGTGTTGTGTCATCAGCTCAGCCAGCCACTCCTAGGATGCGGAAGTCCTATGTGTGTGGCTTTCGTGTGTTAGGGGCTGAGTCGGGACTCTGTTGATCCACCCACACGCTGCAGGGAAACAGTGGGAAAAGTGGAATATTAACTGCCACGTGACTTATGAACTATTCAAGTGTTGACATTACTTTTTATATTACTAATTTTCAAGTTACCTTTGTGTCAATCTATGTCTTAGGAATGTTTTGTTTTGAAGTTTTATTCTGTTTTCATAATCAAACACCATGGCCCCAAGGAAAAATGTTCTTTTTCTGCGGCAGTCAATGTGTTAAGTAGGGAGACTGTAGAAACATTTTGGAATAGGTAAAACACGTTTACCCCTCTCAAACGTTTCCTTCTCTCCTTTTCTTTCTTTTGTTATAATTTGCTAATCAAAGTGAAGTGAAATCCCACAAAGAATGTGCTTAACTTTTCCTGGAATTAAAAAAAAATTACCCACAATTATTTTTCTCTCAAAAACACAAGAAATGAGCATTAGAATAAGGAATGTACAAATCCAAGTTGATTAAAGTCCAAAAAAACAATAAAAACCTAGATCTGGATGACACATTGGCTTCTTATAACTCTACATTGAAATTAATTTTATATATTTATATGGATGTGGGTCAGTACAAAAGTTTTGAGACAGACTGTTAAGGTCCATTGTTTCATTTCCAAGAAACACAATATTTGGCCTCCTTTCTGATTCACCCAGGCAAGTTTCCACCTGCTTAGCTAATACGTGTTACTAGGAGGGCTTCTTTCTTCCCTTCGCTTGTTTCTGTCCTCGTGGATTTCATATTTCTTGATTTTCGTATATCTTAAAACTTTCACAATGATCCACGTGTATACATATCTTCTACATGAACCAAACTGCACATGCACTTTCTTGAAAGCAAATAAAGGTTTCTTGATTCAGTCTTTTGTGGCTGAACAGTGATAGACAATGGATGATTTGTTTAATTTACAATGAATAATACTCACTGCATCTTTTCCTTTCATTATGCATTCTTCTACTTTGAGAGCTGTGCTAGGCCAGAGGATCTGAAATAGAAGATAACGTACTATCACGACAACTGCATGGAAAAGTAAACCACATTGAAGAAACCACTTCATGTTCTTCTACAATTCTATAGATTTCTATTTTGTTCTGTTTTCTAAGAAAAGACTTTCTCATCTTTACATGATTATTTGCATAATTTGGAAACTTATCTCTGAGCTTTTACTTTATGCTAAATCATTTTTTTTTCCCCCAACATATTGAAGGCTCATCTCAAGTCCTGGCCCTTCAAAGGCCACTGGCACCATCTCCAGCCCTTCCTCATCTTTAATCTGATTGTTTTCCCCTCCAATCCAGGCACTCCCTGGAGTTTTCTTTGTTATTTTTACCACTTAGCACAGAATCTGGTGTGTGGTGGGCAATCAGTGATGTTTGCTGCTTGTAAGGATTAAAAGATGAATGACTTTTAAAATACTGACTTATAATGTATCATCCAGTGATATATCACACTACAACTTTGATTATTTTTTAAAGTATGTTTTTAACTCAATCAGTTTCCTACTGGATTTCAGAAAATTTAATTATATTTTATTTGTGAATTTCTTCCTTGAAGAGAGACTGTGTGAAATATTTTTCATCTGCAGTATAGTACCTAGCACGTTGCTGAGCCCAGACACAAACTGATAAATACTTATTATCTGGAATTTGTTTCTTTCCTCTGACTCCCTTCGTTCCTCTTTTTAAACTATAGAGTCAATTATGCCATGCGCCAGACTTGTGCTAAGCACTCTATTTTCTTTTCACTTTTGTTTTTGTTAGGTGCAGTGGTTTCAGTTTCTTATACCAATAATTCATGATTCATTATCACCATCAGTCTCAAAAAGCCTCTCTCTCGCTTGATTCAGGCATTTGTTTTCATCCCCCACTCCAGGATCTATTTCCACCCCCTCAAGAGGCAACTAGTCTATCCTGTTATTAGGTACTTTGTTTTTATATATTCTTACGCAGTGTATATACTGTGCCCTTTTGTGCATATATTTCTAATTTAAGTAAATATTATGGAATTTTATGTCTCAGCTCTTATTTGTTTTAACTAAGAATTGGATTTTTAAGATCCCTCCATAACCTATGTTCATTTTTTATTTTATTTTATTTATTTAGAGACAGAGTCTCACTTTGTTGCCCTCGGTAGAGTGCCGTGGTGTCACATACAGGCGCCCACCACAACACCCAGCTATTTTTGTTGTTGCAGTTTGGCCGGGGCCAGGTTTGAACCCGCCACTCTCGGTATATAGGGCCGGCACCCTACTCATTGAGCCACAGGCTCCACCCTGGACCTACATTCACATACAGTCTCCTGTCCCAGGTGCTTCGCACTGCTGAGAATATGGCTCACCCCACCCGTTTTCCTATTACTCTCCTAGTCATGAATATTCACATTGCCTCTGAGCCTCCACGGCATCAAACACTGTGCTCTCTCCTCTCTGTACTTGCCTTTTTTGATCTGTGTAAAAATATTGTATAAAACCAAGATCAGAACTGCTGGGTCTTAGGTAAGAATACATGGAATATCTCAGCGTCCTGTCACAGTGCTCTCCAGAAGGGAAACTGTTCTATCCCAGCAATCCTATATCACCTATCTTCATTTGGCACTTCCAACTTCTCTATTTTCTTTTTTTGTGTGTACTGAACACTTTAAAATCAATACCAAATTTAATCCTTACCACAACTTTATCAAGGAGCTGATATTATCTAGAGAATTTCTTTTAAAAACTGTGTATTTCTCCATGTAAACCCCCAGAGCAGTAGATCTATGGGTGGGAGCAAAGCAAAGTGATTCATGTGAGTGACTGTAGCGACGGGCTGTGTTGCCTGTGCCTCAAGGAGTCAGTCTCCCACTTAAAACAGTTTATTCCCAATTCTGCTGGATCAATCACCCTCTCCCAGCAAACTGAAACATTCAGCCCCCTTTCCTAGGCCAGAATTCCGTGGGAGCCCCACATTATGCTAACATCAATTTCATGGGCTCTGCTGGTCAGATAATGGATTTGCATCTTTGAGGGATATTGGTTCTCATCTAAACACCCCACACTTTTTACTTTGTTTTTTGTCTTTTCTTTTTTTCTTTTTAGATAGATGCTTGCATTATCACCCTTGGTACAGTGTCATGGCCTCATCGTGTCATAGACTGTTTACTTTGTTGCCTACATTGAAGCCCGGCTACCTCACAATTTTTTTTTTTTTTTAATTTCCTTCCTTTCTGTGTACAATCACCTTTCTGGTCTCAAGTTAACATTTCAATGAAAAAGTGGAAATTTCCCAGCCAATTAACATGGCCTTTTCAAGATAATATATATTTTTAACAAATACCCTCTTCTTCCTCAGAAAGTTTACCTGTGTTCAGGCCCATGGTTGAGAAGAATTCAAGTACAGTCTTTCCCATCCAATGTTTATTGTTGTTAGCCTATTGCTAGGCCTGTGACGGGAAGCCACACTTTTTTTCTAAAACAATTTCTTTGTTTCCTTAACCTCTCTGTTATCTTATGTCTCCCCTCCCTCTACTCATCACATTTCATCCATTCCATTTGTCAGCCTGGAAAGACATTCTGGTTATTGATAAAAATATTAGATATTACTGACTTGAAGGTACTCTTTCATTTAGTTAACAAACTGTAATTACTTCTAAATTAGCATCCCATGTTCAAAAATAAGAAATTTTGTATATAAATCCCTATTTCTATTTTGTATAGAAAAATATGAATAAAGCCACTTTGGGATACGTTTCTGTGTCGCAATATTCCTCTCAAGTTGAAAGTTTGAAGTTTTCTTTCAGTGGGACAGCTACTCTGATTTTCTTCAGACTTTTACCTGACTGCTCCTTTTTGGTATTTCAATTTTTGAAATCTGATATTTATGTTTAAATCACAATCATATTCACATTAAAGCTTTTTATTAGCTTTGTCTCATAAAATACCATATAAGACGTTGATATCCTGACGTGACAGAGTCTTGTCATTTAACTTATACATTATATAGAAAAATCTAGTCTCTGACACATGAATAATATGAGAATTTATAAAAATGGTGACAATAGCATTTGATGATGATCTTTATATGATTGAATTTATTATCATAGTAGTAATCACTCTCTAGTGTAAATGGTAAGTACAAAATATCAGTTGGATGTTCTTATTGGTGCATGAGCCCCCCCAAATTCTTACTAATGATATCCAGCATCAGGTGTTCTATGGCTTTCATTGTGCAGTGTGTAAACTTTTAAATGAAAACATGCTGGTTTTTTATTGTTGCAACACAAGAAAAAAAGATAAGCAAAATAGGAATCTAAAAGAAAAAGCAACTGAAAAACCAAAAACATACACACAGAATCTTAGAACAGATGTTGATTTTATCAATGAATTCACCAGTAGACCCCGAATGAGTAGGGAAAGACATCACATAAATACCTCATTGTCAGGCTAGGTTGCAACTTTGCACGAGGCTGAGGAGAGTAACCCCATTGTAAGATAAGGATTCTAGAAGGGAAGCTATGCAGAGGTTCTCAAACTGTGGCCCGCAGGCCACATGCGACGGTGTGATTGCATGTGTTCCCATTTTCTTGTTTTTTTTACTTCAAAATAAGTTTTGTGCAGTGTGCATAGGAATTTGTTCAGTTTTTTTTTTTTTAAACTATAGTCTGGCCCTCCAACCGTCTGAGGGACAGTGAACAGCCCCCCTGTTTAAAAAGTTTGAGGACCTCTGCGAGTTTACAAATGTATTTGATCTATTTTGCAAAAAACATTATCGCACTGAGGAATAGATTTCAACAGATGATTGTTGAGACTCATTCTAACTTGAGATGGAATTTGATTTAGGAATTATGATTAGACTGTGGATGCACAAATTATTCAAAGGCATAAGATCACGTGCATGTGTGTACAGACTGTATGTGTGATATATATACGTGTGTTTATATATACATATAAAAATACAAATTCATTTTAGGATAATTATCATTGGCTAATTCCCTTATCAATGTGAATAAAATAGAGAACACCTCATCCATAGTTCAGAACACTGCATTATTTTCATAATATATTTGGGAGATGCAGGACTTTTCTTTTTAGAATATTAACATTCTGTCTTACTCATTTTTCCATATGTAAATTGATGGCTTCTTCAAACTGTAATTCCATAACATATTGTCCTATTCCCCTAAATCATGGCTTTATTATGATTGATCTCAAGATTATCGAAACACCTTGTTTGGAGAGAGTAATTCTTTATAGAATTTTTTGCACATCTTTTGACAGCTTTTGTTCCAGAATATCTTTTCAAATATCCTGGAAAGACAGAGATAGAATTTCCCTCCCGGGAGAAAAAAAAAAAAATGGAAGATTTGTTTCCTGACCAGTATAATAAAAATGTCTCCAGGGAAAAGGTTGGACTTGTTTGCTAATAGCTGCTTAAGCTTGGGTGCTTACAGAGCTTGGGGTTCCTCACATGAGTCACATATCCACTGAGTATGCAGTGTCGACCTCGCCTGCTGGGAATCACCCGCTGCAGGACATGGTGGAGCTGGTGGGGGCAAGGACACTGATGAAGTATGAAGCTCTTGCTGCCTACTGTACCATGAGTAATAGGCTTTGACTTTGACCCAGGAGTCTAATATTTTCTGACAGCATTTATAAAATTGATGCGCTAACCTGTCTTGAAAATCTCAGCCCCTTCAGTTTTTGACACAAGCAAAAGATAACATTATATGATGACGACAATAAATGGCTCTTCTAGGATTGTCAGAACATGCATTTGTTCCTAGCAGCAAAACTAAAATGCAATTGCTCAAAGAATGACAAAACTATACTTTCAGGCACATTTTACAAAGTGTTTCAAAATGAAACTTTTCTAATAGTTTTTCAATGGACGCTCTTCCTCCTTCCTCTGATCCCTTATAATGCTCTTATTTTCTTTACTTGGGCTTAAATGATTTGTTACTTAATTGTAGCTCTACTATTAGACCATACCTTGCAGAGGGTAAGGCTGTGACTTATTCCTGTTTTTTCTAGCAATGCCTCCCTGATAGAATGTCTTAAACGGTCTCTGTTTATTCAATCTCTATTAATTGACTTGTATCAATTCAATTTAACTTTATCACATCATCAATAAACTTGATCAGTAAAGCAGCTTACAGTAAAGTTCAGAACATCAGATTCAATGACATGAAAATACTGTAACAAGGGTCAAATGAGGGAAAAAAGTAAAATTTTCCAGTTTAATAATGAAGGAAATACTGTAGTATTTTTACAAAAATCTAAGCATTGAAAGACTGATAGGATTTCTGAACACAGATTAAAAGATATTGAGCAGATAACTCCGGATAGAAGGAAGGGAGAGAGGCAAAAGATTAATTATGGGTCAGCATGGTGACACCCGCCTGTAATCCTAGTACTCTGGGAAGCTGAGGCAAGAGGACTGCTTGAAGCTCAGGAGTTTGAGACCAGCTTGAGCAAAAGCGAGAACCTGTCTCTGCTAAAAATAGAAAAATTAGCCAGGCGTGATGGCAGGTGCCTGTAGTCCCAGCTGCTCAGAGGTTGAGGCGGGAGAATCACTCCAACCCAAGAGTTAGAGGTTACTGTGAGCTAGGCTGACACCACAGCACTCCAGACTGAGGCAACAGAGTGACAGTCTAAAAACAAATTAGTTAGGAGAATTATGAATGCTCACCACATTAAAGACCAATACACGTGAACCCTCCAAGGGAACAACAGAATTATATGTTTACTAAAGTTGTTGTTTCTCTTTTGTTTTTTAACAAAATTAATATGCTGTACATCTAAATGTTAACTCAGGTGACAAAATAAGACTTGTAATGACGTCGCTGGAAATTGAAAGTTATTTTTTAAAGAACTGATGGCTTTAAACCCATCATGTACAAATGTTCTGCCAAGCCAGTAAAGGAAATGATATTCTTCATTTGTTTTGGCAGTTAGGATGTCTTTTGGTTCTGCTCCAGAGTTTAGCATCAACAAAAACCCATAAAATTAAGCTCTTTGCTCTGCATAAAACACTTTTAAAGGCAGTTAAACAACAGGGTATAATGTTATTTCCAAATTCCCTGTACCAAAAAAGGGTTCAAAAAGCAAAGGTTAAATACACATCATTTCATCACAATACCCCTACAATATAATTTAATCATTCCACCGCACATTAACAGGCCATCCACTATTTTTACACATTGCAGAGGAGAAAAATAAAAAATAAATTAAATTACAAAGTCTTTTTTTTTCTGGATTCCCTATTGAGCCTCATAATTAACTAGAATGAAGGATTTAACAGCTACTGTGACAAGATGTTATGAACCTCAGAGATTTTAGAGAAGCAAAAACAAAGGAATAAAAATGGAATAATTTTTAACTATCTAAAAATATGTTTTTATTTAAAAAAATCTAGCTAATATTAGTCTGTGTGCATGGAACATATTAAGGAGACTAAGATTCTACCATAATTTCATTGTATATTCTTTCTGCTTTTATTATTCTACTCAATTCTTTTTTCTGGAACAAAGCTGAGAGAAGAATTCTTATTTATATTTTTTCTTTCTAAATTTTTCATCTATGAACAGTACTAGTGTTCAACAGTGTACATTTTAATTATACAGGTTATACTATGTAGATATCATTAAAAGCAAGAAAATCTGTTTTGAATATAACAAATTAAAATAATTCTAATGGTTTACAAATGGTATTCTTTAATCTGACACACATTATCTGTCTGTTTATGCCTTTATATTTAATTACAGTGACTATCGTTATTCTCATAGTTTATATTACAGAATTATGATCTGTATGATTATAAACAAAATTTATGCTTGGAAGGATTATTCTCCAAAGCGTTTGAACTAGAGCAATATTATAACTACACAAATATTTGTAGGCTGATGTGCAACCTTTTGCATGGATGAATTTTACTTAATTGATATCATTAATGTGAATTATCATCTACATTTACATGTAAATCATATTGTAATGTCTTTCTCCGCAATAAAAATTTAAATTCTAAAATAGCAGATGTTTTTCACCTTCGATGCAATAAAGTTGAATGAATGAGAAAACTACACATGTGTTTATAAACATAATTATCTAACCAAGCCATCATATCTACAGATATCCAAGTTAAGTCGTTTAATTTTAGCTTTAATTATGGTGGTAAGAATAATTTTAGAAAAACTAGCTGAAACTTAGAAAATTCATGAAAAATCAAAGTTCCTTAAAGTTTACTACTAAATACAGAATTGTCTATCAGTTCCTATAAAAGATAGCCTACATAAATATAAACATTTTAATTTTTTTCATAAAATGGGAAAAATTGAAGAAAATTTTATACTCCTTGGTATCATCTAGATATTTCTGATTTATTTCAAAGTCTTAATATTTTTCAAGTGTGTACAGTTTTTAAGGGCTATGTGGATAAAAGGTAGATAAGTACCTGTGATTGATATCGGAGTCTCCCGGGGGTCTCAGATTTTGCCTTAAGTAAACGGAAGAACAGTTGCTTGTACTACCAGTGAGAAGTTTCTCTCCACTGTCACCCACAGCTAACTGTTCTATCAGTTCTTAATCATTACTAGCGTCAAGTCTAATAATGCAAATGGAAGAACAACCATGGGGAAAGAAGCACTTCATTGCAGAAGACAGAACTAATGGCGCACCACAGAACAATCTGGGAGACAGGAAGTTCATTGCAGAGCAGTTACCGGGTTCTCAACGATGGCTTCCTAGACAAACGAGCAAATGAGTTTTAAATTCTAACTGGTATTTACCGGGTCCATGGCTCTATTCTCATTTTCCTTTTATTCATCCAACTGTTAAAGTAATCACACTAATCTATAAATTATTTGATGTCCATATTCAGAATCCTAAGATTCTGTTTCAGCAGCATGACAGTCAATGTTCCTCATGAGCAAGTCTCTGCCAAATTTCCACCTGAACTCCCACTGTGTACCCACATGCCCCCAGCTCATCTATGGTAACCAAGACTATTACTTGTTATTCCACACTACTCCAAAATGTCTGTCCTTCCTCCCCCACCGACTCTGTTCTCACTGCCACACTCACCAGAAGTCTATCATTGAAAGTACAACTTAAATTTTATCTCCTTTAGGAACCACTTCCTCAAGCTTTTCCATACTTTCTTAGCATTTTATTGGACCTTAATTATTGTCTATTCAAATTAGGTCTATAGGTCATGTATATCTGTGTATCTTGATTATTATAAATATTTTAGGGTAGAGACCATTCATTTCTGCATACTTCATATTATCTTTATGGATGTTTCTAGAACTTAGATAAATCCTAAAAATCTGTAGTATTCCTTTCACTTAGAAATGGCAGCATATTAGAATTATTTCACTTAAATAATAAGACAGCAAATATTTAGATGATGCTTACTATGTTCCAGGCACTGTGTGGGGCCCTTAACAACTCATTTAAGCTCTGAAAATAACAAAGATAAAACTATTATGACTATCTTTTCTCACAGGTGAAAAAACTGAGAAATCAAGTTGTAGAATAATTGGCCCCAAATAACTCATCAAGTGATGGACTTGACGTGGGAGCCTGGATAAGCCAACAGTAGAATCTCTGTTCTTTGCCATTGGACTCCACTGTTTTAAAAAGTTTTAAAAGTAAATTAAAATAAGTTAAAATTAAAAACCGCATATTAGCTGTTATTGTCAAGTCTAAGAAAAATGTAAACTGTTGATCAGCTGTACCTTATTTTATAAATAATCAGAAAGAATGAGGACAAACTTTCAAACAATAAGGAAAGATAAAAAAATGTACCCAATCTAACACTTCTTTACACTATATGTAAACATACGTGATGAATATAAATTAGGAAATAAGTTTTTTCATAGAATATGGAAAATAATACACAAATATTGTCAATATTTTTAGGTGCTATATTGGTAAAATGATCATGCCATATAATACAGAGGATTTTTATTTTTCATTAGTACTAATACTAATTTTGGTTTACTAAATAATATTATTGCAGTTGCTATTTTAAAATTCTATTACATATTAAAATGTTTTAAAATTATAAGGAAAGTTTTTCTTTAATCTCTTTTTATTAAAAGGAGAATTTGAATTACAGAATAACTGTGTAAAGATTGGGTTGATAGTAACAAAATACCAGGATTTTTTGTTTGTTTGTTTGTTTGTTTACACTAGGGATCATTTGTTTAAGTGTTTAAAAAAAACTTATCAAGGGCAGCACCTATGGCTCAACGAGTAGGGTGCCAGCCCCATATGTTGGAGGCGGCAGGTTCAAACCTGGCCCCAGCCATAAACTGCAAAAAACAAACAAAAAAAGAACTTATCAATGAATTTTACGATCTTTTTAAATCTTCCTAAAGTTCAATTAAATTATACCAGCAATTGAAGTTTAAGGAACTATACATCTTATAAAATATATTTAATTCTACTGAGTGTAAAGGTGCTAATCAGAGAATCTAATGACAACATAATAAAATGTCACTATCTCTTCAGGTGGAATCTTGACATTACAAGAGGTATAAATAAATTAGGGTAAAATGTGCAAGAAAATATTGTACTTCTTTCCAAATTATTGCACTTCTTTTCAAATTACTTAGATTGGGCATTCTTCCTCAATGTAGAATTGTAACTCAAAAATCAAGTAGCAAGTAAAAGAAAATTTAATGATAAATATTTTAATACAAGAAAGACAAAGGAAATTTAAATATAAATAGCCCTGAATATGTCTATGTTTAGAGCCCTATCCCGATTAAGAGACCTTGGAGATTCATCATAAAAAAATGCTTTTTTAAGAGACGGATGATATCAGTTAAATCTATAAGCAATCAAATAAAAAGCGTCTATCAGCATGTTTTAACTTTCCCTTTCCAAGTATTCTAATCATACTAATTTCCTGATGGTCTTGCATGATGATCAGGAGATCTCAGATGCTTTAATTCTTTCACTAAGATATGACTCTAGAGAAAGGCAAAAAAGAAAAAAAGATGGTCTTTGTTTTTCAATTTCTTATACTGTCACTGATGAAATCAAGAATTCTAACCTAAAAGGTTTCACATTATCTGTGGATTTTAGACTCTTTTAGAGAGCATGATATTTAAAAACTACCTTCTGTTGGAAAGTAGGATGTTATCATATTAGATAAAGCAAACAGAATTAAAAAGTTGGAAGTTTTATAGTGAAGAGTATGATTTGGCATCAAGATTGAGTTTTGCATTTTTTAGTGGGAGTTAAGAATCTTCAACAAATCTTACATAGATACAAGGAAGCAGAATTATGTTGTGAAAAGTGTTATTACATAGTCTGGAAAATGCTAATGAGTTAAATAACTTACAAAGCAATACCGATGTCTAAAAACTAAAATAATATAGTAAATATACTAAATGGTACCTTCCTATGCATTGTAAATTTGCATGAGAAAAAAACATTCTGATGTATGTATATATCCATATGTTATGATTATTATATAGAAAATAATTATTTAACACCACATATAGGACTAGTATTTCCAGGGTCTACAGGAATCATTAAATTGTAGCACTTCACCACTCTGCTGCACATTACAACCATGTGGGAGGGTTTTATTAAACACCACTACTTGGTATTCACTTCAGTGTAGGGGTAGGGTCAAGTCACAGATATTACTTACGAGATATGCAGGAGTATACTAAGGTGCAGTCGAGGTTAAAATTATTGCAGTATAAAACAGAAAACTTACCTTCTTCCTCAGAAGAAAAGTGGGTAGGTGGTAAGTAGGTAGTTAAGGTGGGGTTGGGGAGTTCCATGAAGGAAGGCAAAATTAACTTAAAAGGAATCAGAGAATATTTAGTTTGAACATGTTTCTGCTAATTAGTGCGATGAGATTTGGAACAGGGCAGACAGGAAAGAGGATAGATTGGGCCATGTTAGGATTAGCAGCAGACACTTTCTCATTGTCTCAGGGCCTACATTCTTCTAGCACCAACCTCTTCAAGGAATAAAACACAGTACTTAAGGAGCCATCTCAGAAAGCAGACTGGCAAGTCAACAGCTGACTTTAATACAATATAGGATCAAAATCAGACTGAGGAGTTAGAAAGAATGAGGACAACTTCCTCCAAATCTAGATTAGAGGAGAAAGAACGCAGCTTTAAAAGTCTGAGTACATTTGAAGGACTGAAAGGAGTGTGTATGAATGGGGAGGCCTGGAAGAGGGGACACAAGTGGTCCTCCTGGACACTGCTGAGTTCGTGTGGACAGGCAGAGATTAGGCCATAAAGGTAGACAGGAGTTGATCATGAAGAGCTATGCTTGCTATGCTGAGATATTTAACTTTATTTTTACTCGAACATTTTTAGATGTTTTGTAGAGTGACAAGTACAGAGCAGGAGTTATTAACTGGGGCCTGAATAAAGAATTCAGGGAATGCACCACTGCAGAAATCAGGAAAAAATAAGTACTGAGTTGCACTAACTTCTGACTGAAATTTAGCATTTCCATCATGTAAATGCAAAAAGCAAACTACAGTATTGTTAGTAGTATTTGTGGTTTCATTACTAAGGCAAATAATAGATATCTTAATGTGACTTCACAGTTGTGGCAATTATCTCAAAATATTAACATTTATCCTTAATTTGAAGTTAGAGTGCTGATGAGTGAGACCTGTTGCCAGGTCTTTTTATGTAACATGTTAATAAAGACACTGTAAGTTCTTTCACAATTGTTATTTTAATACACGTGCTATATTCTGATAGCTTATTTTGGTACATTTACATTCTGGTAAGTTTACTTCAATATTTTACTTGGTAATTCCATATGTTCACTTTGTGCATTTAAGGGTCCGCAGGTTTTACCAGACTTCCAAATGGATCCATGAATCACAAAAAAAATTAAGCACCCCCATGCAAACCGTATTGTTGATTTTGTTGAGACAAAAAAATGATGAAGAAAAGACAGAAAATAACTATTCCTTAAGAAAAGGTAACAAGGTGGGATTTAGACCACATGTGGAAGAAGTGACATTTCCTAAAAGAAGAAAGCCAGGTGCTGTGACTCATGCCTGTAATCCCAGCACTTTGGGAGAATGAAGCAGAAGGATCATTTGAGGTTAGGAGTTTGAGACCAGCCTGGGCAATATAGCAAGGCCTTTTCTCTACAAAATAAACAAGCCAGGTGTGGTGGCATGCTGTAGTCCTGGCCACTCAGTAGGCTGGAGCAAGACGCCTGCTGGAGTCCAGGAGTTAAACGTTGCAGTGAGCTATGATTGTACCATTGTACTCCTACCTGGGCAACAGGGCAAGATCCTACCCTGTTTTAAAAAGACAAATGTATATGGGGTTGGGAGAAGATCCTCCAGTGATAAAGAAAGAAGTAGAAAACATCATAAATAGTAGATTTGGTGATAGAAGCATGAGGATCACCATGTTTGATGGCTTAAATTTTCTAAAGGTAGTTAACATTTAAGGTTATTTATCTTACCTGAAGAGATCTTCAGGACTAATCCAGCACGATATGTTCTAGTTGACTGTAGACACCATGGAAAGTATTGACTCACCTCCAGGTCAACAATCAATATTTGGACTCATGTCCCATATTGGTCTGTACATCCCCCAACCTGACTCAAACCATTCTGCTAAATCCTCTAGAATGTCCTTAGCAAAATCCCTGTAACTTCAACCACTTTTTCCATGTTCCTTTATTTTCATTCTGTAATTAGGACCACATGGTCTCTCAAGACTGCTGCTTCTCTACTATTAGACACCTTTAATGGGGCAGTTGTTTTTACTCTGAACTCACATGTCAAGAAGACATGTGCATTGATCACTTTGCCTCTTCCTAAGTTTTCTTCTCTCCAAACTTGCCTACCCAATTAATATCTAAAACAAAATCATAGACATAAACCTACAGTTAAAATTCATGTGATCACAATCATATCACGTTTTCCTCTTCCTTATAATCATCGGCCATCATCCTTTGCCACATTTTCATTAATTGAAGATATTTTCTACCAAGATTATTGTCCTTCCTTCACAAAGATGATTCATCAACCATTATCCTGGTAAATCAATGCTGTAATAACTTCTATTGTTTCATGATATGGTCCTTCAAATCAGCCTCAGCCGCACACTCTGTCACTGCGCCAGCTCTGCAGTGCAAGATGGTGGCCACCAGCCACACCTGGTTAGTAAGCCATGAAATATGCACAGTGGGTGACTTTACACATATTGCTTCCCCAGAAAGATCTTTTTCTAAGATTTTCATACTCTACTTACCACCCCTTCTATTCTCTTACCTCCCTAAAATGCCTTATTTGTCTTTATAGCACTTGTCATACCTGGTATTATACATGCAGTATGTTATTTTATTTTTCTCCCATGTTTTTAGATTTCTTATACTGATTGTACTCTGTAATAATAGGGTTATTAAAATTATAACCAAATAAATGAAAATTAAAATAATTAAAAATTATATTACAGCTGCTAAGATACTGAGATATTGGTTCAATGATAAACAAATGAATCAAGGGAAAGGTGTTGAAATGTGTAGATTGAGTAGAGCAACAGAAGAAGTGTTAGCAAGCACGTGACTCACTGAGGACTCATACGATGGAGGGAGCAGAACTTTGTTTAACCACGTGGGAAAGCTTTTTGATATTATCTTGACAGTAACATGTTCTAGAACTGGCCATCCTACTTTTGAATATTCCCTCTGAAAGCATGCCAGCATGCGCGTTTCAGGAGATGCTCACTACGATGATCATAGTGACAGTCATAAAGCAAAATATTGGAAGCCATCCAAATGTCCTTCAACATGAAATTAGATAGATAATTGTGCTGTATTCATATGACAGAGCATATTACAGAGAAGTCAGAGTCAATAAGAGCTTATACAGAGTGCTGTCTATGTGCCAAGTATTGTTCTTTGACTTTTACATAAACTAACTCGTTTTTATACTCAGCAAAGACTAAGATTTCCCCTTTCATAGGTGAAGAAACAGACACAGAGGAATTTAGGAACTTGCCCAAGATTGCATATACATAGGCAGGGTTTGAACCTCAAAGCCTGAGTTGTGCTTGTAATTAGCTATTCTTGCTCTACAGCAAATGCAGTAGAAATACAAGTAACATGATTAAATCTAAGAAATAGCAATGCATAAAAGAAAAGGCAATTTTTACACAGCTTGAAAGCAGTGATGTTAAATAGTGTGCCCTGTGAGGAAACATACATAGGCAATACGTATAGTATACGGAAATAGATGGTAAAATAATTTTAAAAAATGAAAACAAGGTAAAGACAAAAGTAAAATCTAGGACAGTCTTTGCTTCTGGGCAACAGAAGGCAATGCAGGGCAACAGGCTGGAGAAGGAGAGGAAGTAGCTGCCCCTACAATGGGATTGAAGATATTCTCATCTGGAGTTGCAGGATGGGGTCACAGACATTAGCTTTGTTATTGGGCTTTCTTACATATTTACGTTCTTTGTATCCTTCTGTGTACAAGTGTTACATTTTAAAAGAGTTTAAGAAATAAATAGAAAGTAAAAAAAGGAAAATAAGATTTGGACCTATTTTTAATACGCTTGATCTGAAAGAAAGCGGGCTATGGTGTCACCAGAGAGATCCATGGTGAAGTGTGTGTCTGTGTCTTTAATGGGAGAATCTGAATAGTGTATAATAGATACATAAACTAGACTCGATCTGGCTCAGGCTGATTTGGTCTCCCAGGGGATATCTGGCACTCTCTGGAGAATTTTTCCGATTGTCATGACTACGGGGAGGGCACTGCTGGCATGTGGTAGGTAGAAGCCAGCGATGCAATCGATACCCTATGATGCATATGACACCCCGTCCCCAACTAAGAATCATGCAAAATGCCAGTACTCCCGCAATGGAGAAGCCCAGGACTAGAGAAAGCAAAGCAGGCGAGATTTAAAAATGTAATGGTAGGCAAATAATCAAAGGAGCACAGGCCAGAGGATAGCTTGGCCCCAAAGCAGACACATCACATCTTCAGAGCCTGGAGAGCACTGAAGAGCCAACCTTTCCTTACGCCCACACTTTTAAACAGGGTATTATGAAGTAGACCTTCCTCCTATTCTGTGCTTATTAAAAACACACACTTAAAGGACCTATTGAGAGTTTTATTGCTAATCCTCTGGACCAACAGGCGGGATAAGCACAAGTATGAAACGTAGACGAGGCGATGGTGCTTCAGAGCTAATACAGTGTCTGCCTCAGGACCTCGCCCTGGCACTTGTTCCTACTTAGGATCTGACAGGTGTCTTTGTAATTTTGAAATTTAGAAGTATGAACTAATTTCATTACTCAAAAAGTCCCCCCAAATTATGTAAGCTGCAAGCCTTGCAAAATGAGGATTCCCATGATCGCATTAATGTACACAGCTATGATTTAATAATTAAAAAATAATAATAAAAAAATGAGGATTTATTCTTAAGTGCAGGGAAGTTATTACTAATGAGATGAAAATGTGTCAAATATTCTATGAAACAAGTGTATGGTGCCCCATGATCATATTGATCTACACATTTATGATTTAATTAAAAAAATAGATTATTGTTAAAAAAAAAAAAATTTGTAGCTCCTTTCCCTGACCTCCTGGCCCAAGGGCACCCTGAAGCTGATGGCTCCATACACTCTATTTGGTTTCCTGAGATGCAGTTTTTAAAACCTCATCACACTCAAGGTCCCTACCCTGATGTAGTCTTCACAGGTCATTTCCCCCATAAAATCCCGTCTTTTTATCTCTGAAGGCCTGAGGGTATAATTAGGACAAAACAATAAATGAGAGTAATTAAGCAATTCAATCTCCCCTACTCTGAGTGGGAATCACTTAAGAGTAAGAGGTTACCTCTTGGTCTACATGAAAACAGCTCTGAAAAACTGGTATGAAATTTGGGGTACATACGAGTCACCTGGGAAACTTTTTATCAATGTGCATGCCTGGACCCCACTCTCTGAGAATCATATTATATCCTAGTCCAAAGATTAGAATTTGAGAACCACTTCCGTAACACAAAGGTTTTAACCTTCTAGGATGGCAGAGCTTTTGGAGAATCTTTTAGTATTCACATACTATCCATTTGAACATGAGGATCAATGTATGGCATCCTTATTGTGATACCTATATTAAACAATCCTTCACAGAAAATCAGATTGGGTAGATGATATCATCTGGGGGGGGGGGGAAGAGGAGTAGTTGGGATGGAAGCAGAAAAGGGATCAACCAATGAGTGAGAGAAAAAGCCATTGAATTTAACTTGCAAGAGGTAATATGTGCGTGTGAATATATATATGTGTGTGTGTGTATGTGTGTGTGTGTATATATATATATACATTACCCTTCACAGATATTACACCATATATATCTCAAAAGAGGAAGAGAGAGGGAGAAGTCAAAAGGACTATAGAGCAAATAAAGATGTTAAAAATAAAGACTTGGGGTGAAATGCAATATTTGCCTCTACTCCACCTTCTAACCCCTCAACTGATAGTAAAAAGATTAAAAGGGCATAATCCAAAAAGGACAAATAAAATTAGAGTGTAGATACCAAAGAAATATCAGCAACATTTTAGAAACTGTAAAACATATGGGCAAGTGTTGACTGGCTTTGCACACTAGGAAAAGCAGAAATCTAGCCGCCTACAAGGTTACAGGAGCCAAGAAGCAAGCTGATTCATAAAAAAATAACTGCAGAAATTCTCAGAAATGGAAGCCTGGGCAGTGGGAATAGGGGAGGGGTGGGTATGGAGGAATTCAGGGGAAACCGTTCAAAGATGTATAATAAGTAGTAAGGCCAAGCAATAAAGGAGAAATGAATCTGACTTACAGGAGTCCCAAAAAGAACGTAAAGAGAATAGAGGGAAGAAAAAAAATTGTAGAAATAATGAGCATTTTCCAGAACTAAGGGCTACGTAGTCTTTAGCAGAAAACTCCATCTCAGTGCAATAGATACGAAAAGAATAACACTAAGAGAAACACAAGAAAGTTTATAAAAACAGATATTAAAGAGGGGATTCTAAGTGCCTGGGCTCAGGAGTTCGGAGGCAAAGAAATAAGTTGCATCCAAACTTTGAAATTAAAATAGCATCAGACTCCTCAGCAGCTATAATGAAAGTTTGAAATCAATGAAACAGCATCCTAAAAATTCCATCTGAAATTTTATGTCCATCAATCATGTGTGCAGTTTAAATAATAACGTTTTCAAATTTAAAAGATTCAAAATTTGACTTTGGATGTTTGGATGAACTGACTTTTGATCCTTTGGGATCAAAATTTGACTTTGGATCCTTCTCCAAAAAGCCAGGAGAGGACATGCTTCAGCATCACGTCAGGGGAAGCTCAGATAGACAGGGGAGCTGGGACTCCAATATTCTACACAGGTGAGAGACCAAGGGGGTACTCCAGAATGGCTGTGAAGCTAAGCTGCAGTAGGACAGGATAATAGAACCAGGAAGGATTTCTTTAATTTAAAAACCAAAACACAACTCTATGAGAGGCTGAGGCAGGAGGATCAGTTGAGAACAGGAGTTCATCACCAGCCTGGTGACATAGTGAGTTCCTGTTTCTACACAAAATAATAAATAAATAAAAATGAAAACAAAAGTCAGAACAGTGTTAACTGATGAAACTGATTAAGTTTTACTGTACGGAGTGTAAGATCTCTGATAGAAAGGTTGGTGAAAAATTAGTGAAACAAATATAAGAGCCTAAGAAAATGGGAAAATGTGATGATTTTTAATGTTAAGAGAAACCAGAACATTGAAAAACGAGATTAAAAAACTTACACTATGTGGCTCAATAGTAAATACTATTTCCCTGAATATAATAATTTAAAGACATAATTATAACCAAAAATTGTGGCCTAATTATGTTAGGGTAATAGAGAACAGAGGAGTCAAAAGTTTTTGGGGCAAGATATTTCAGGTGTGGCTCTGAAGGAGAAGAAAGCTAAAACCCTCATTTTTTCCAAATTCAATAGATGTCGCTTAAAACCAAAGAGCTCAATAAAGAATAATACACAAATGCTATTTTGAAATATAGAAGTAGGATCCAAAAGAAAAAGCAAAGTTTAAAAAGATAACCTCTAGGAATAGTGAACCAACAAGACCAAGGAATGAAGCTTTTCCCCATAAGTAAAAAGAAAAATGGCTTTAGATGGAATTGGACTATGTCTAACACACACCTTAAATGCCCAAGGTGATGAATACCCTAATTACCCTGACTATTTAAATTCACAATTTTAATACAATTTTAAATTGTATCAAAAATCACATATACCCTATAAAGTTATACAACTATCATGTACCCTTCCATAATAACTAAAATTTTTAAAAAATGACTAGAAAATACAGACATGGCTCTGTTTTCTAGAAAACATGAAAGCAAACCAATTTTAAAGAAAGTATATTACATAATGCTTGCATTTATGCCAAAAAATACTGTGTTTTAAATATCTCTATATTTTTCATGTAAGATGGATATGGGTCTTAAAAAAATTATTTCAGTTCTACTCTGTATGAGTACGGAGTGCATATAAAATCTAATTTCCTTCATCCTTACCACAATAAACCTTTTTCAAAACACGTCGGACACTTGTTTATTTTAATATTGTCTATTTGTCAACCAGGTTAAAGGAGCACCCACTTAAATGAGCATTGTTGCCAAGAGAACGATGTGAGGCAATTATATGGAGGTCATATGTGCATATTTCCTCCAGTTTGGATTTTGGAGTAATAAAGCCCAGAGGCTGGTAATTCAGCAAGCTCCAAATGCTGGACTATGTGCATGGTGACAAAGGCCACTCCATGAGAGGAATGTCAATGCAAGAGCAAGAGACTCTGGGAATCCAGACCTCAGTGTTGTGCTAGGAACGTTCATACATGATGATTTAAAAGCCGTGCTGAAAATGATTTCACTTTAATGAATATTTTATGCAAACTAATTATTCAAACATTTCAGATAGTCAACCCAACAAAAGAAAGGCAAGTGATGTCCTTGCAATTTCCCCCTTTCACTTCCTTCCTGAAATACAGTTTGATATGTCATACCTCTTTATAGCCATCACTGATTCTCTCCAAGCTGAGGGAATACACAAGGTCCCTGCCTCCCACAAAGAGTCGCTCTTGATACTCATCCAGCAGCATTGCATGGAGATCAAGAAATCCAAAAGGGCTATGAAATAGTGATGTTCTGTTCAGATCCAAGAGCTCTGAAACATAAAGAGATACATATGCTAAAGACATGAGAAAATGCAAATGCCCTCATAACATTTTCTCAGAGCTCGATTTTCATCACTACTGAAACTTAGTAGTTAACATTTATTTATCATAAATATACTTGCAATACATTTCAATGTGCACAGATTAAAATCTTTCACTATACATTTATGAATCTAAGAACTTTAACTAGTAAAATAAATATTCTATGTTTTTAAATACATAAAGATACCATCTTTGGCAATCCTTAACGTATTATGTGGAAAACTGTAATATTTTACAACTTCTATAATCTCTAACAAAATTCCAAATCTATATTGGACCCACCCAAAGTGTGGTGTGTTTATTTAGTCCCAGAGGAACACAAAATCAGAAGAATGTTTTTACTTGTAATTGATTTGGGATGTGTAATTGATTTAGGATTTGAAAACCAAATTTTCCAAATCTGGTAACCATTGGGGTTGTTAATACAATGAGACACAAATGTGCTAACATTCACTGTAGTGGGGAATCACTGATAAAACGGGTGAGGATCCATTTCCTACCACTGATTTTGGTCAATGTTCATGCATTCATGCCTATGTCAGAAATTTAAAACTGCATGTTTTAGCAATATGCATTTAATTTTAAGAAGTCAGAATCCGGCAAAACACACATGTGTGCATTTTTTTGTTGAAGGTATTTAATCGCATGTGGCAGTTCAGTACTTAAAGCTGGTAACATGATATATGTGAGACCCTTTGGTAATGACAGAGAATATTGCCCCAAAGAATAGACCCTGCCCATTGAAGAATTCCTGAGGAGCACCCTTGGGAAACATTCACAAGTTAGAAGATAATTGTCTTTTCCAAAAGCCAGTGCCTAATGCATCTGACAAAACTAAAGTGTTTTGCCCACACCTACACCTTGTATGTTCTACATACAAGCTGTGAAGAACTTTTTCTCTAAATGAATTAATTCCTTGTTCAAATCTCTGCTGAAAGTGTTAATGCCCAAAAATTTGTGGTGTAATGTTAGCTTTAAATCTTTATAGTTTAAAATGAACCATACTGCTAAAATCAATATATTCCTTATAACAGTGAAAATTAAATATAGTCACTTGAGTCATATCAAGTTTTGAGGGTGGGAAAGAAGAAATAGCAGGTGCTTTATTTGAAGAGAAAAAAAGTAAATTGAGAAATTTAACCCAGTAAGACAAATTTTTTTCCAACTTAATAATTTCATCAAGGTTGAATCATGTTGTCTTCTACTAGGGATTGACTACATCAAAAGAAGCACATTTGGGAATCCAATATTAGAAAAATGCAGATCAAAGGCGTTTGTTGCCATTATACTTTGTCTATATGTATTAGCATTTGATTTTCTAATAAAGTGAACTCTTTCCCAGAGAAGGTTTCCCAGTTATTATAACAGGTTGCTAAAATTTTCCAATTTTTATGCAAAGCAAATCATGCAAACAGGTACAACTGAAAAAATATATGATTACCTGTTAGCAAGAATTAATAGGTTTCTAAACTATGCAGATACCATAACCATTAAGATACAGAGATTAGGAGACTAAGATTGTTTGCAAAGAAAAGAAAAATCATAAAAAGATGAAAATAAGAAGGCTCTACTTTAAAGTATTTCCATAGTGGAATAGTCTGTGCCATTACTAAAAAAAAAGTTTGAACTGGAATAAGGGGTAGCCTAATTGCTAGTAGGCACTCCATAAGTGAATTTCATCCACAAATGACCCTTTTTGATTCCCAAAGAAGTCCTTAGCACATTATTACCTCTGTAAACACATGGCAAGAGAGACATCATTTTCTACTTGTTTATATGACTTGCCAATTTCTGCTAAATGTACTGTAATTCTATTTTTTTTTAATTTTAATTTTTTATTTTTTGCAGTTTTGGCCGGGGCTGGGCTTGAACCTGCCACCCCTGGTATATAGGGCCAGCTGCTGTCCAGCATACTGTAATTCTAAAAGTCAAAAAGTGGTAGTTCCCATTTTTTTTGTCAATACTAAACTATTAATGTTATTTTGTTCTGATACATTAACTCTCTTCTAACACATCCTCCTTCTCTGTCAAGTCTATTCCATAAAATCACAAAGACAGACCCGTTGTTTCTGTGCTTACATTGTTTAGAGAAAGTGAAGGAAAAGAACTGAAGTCATCCAATGAGTGGAAATTTTGTAAATGTTCATTTTTAATGGTCTTCATGTTTTTGCTAAAACAATAAGCAACCACAATAGTATAATGGTTTAAATTACCAATGTCTTTTATTTTATAGATGGAGAACCTTGGGTACCTAGAAACTGAATGACTATCTTATGCATATACGCCATCACAATGAAAAAATGTTCAAAATATGACAAAGTAAAACACACATGTATGCTATAAATTAGTCTTATAGAATGAGAATCTGGAGAACAAAGTTCTAATCTTGGCTTTGGCACTAATTGCCTGCATAAACTTTAACAACCTCTTAGTCACCTTAGATTGGATTTCCCTTTAAAATTCTTTGACTAAATTGTATTTTTATAATGAAGATAATAAGACAATGTACAAAGAAAAAAAAACAGGAAAATCTAACATATAGATAACTTACACAGTCCTTTAAATGACAGTGCTGAACCTATATTTATTTTTGGAAAGTTAACAAAGGGAGTAGCCAATGAATGAACTAAATGTCACATGTTCTATATTTAAGCTTGACTAAAGGGAAGGAATTAGAAAATTCATTTACAACTTTTCATGTGTTTTAATGAGTATAGTGCCAGACAATAATTTTTCAGTTAAAAAGAATTTTAGAGAGTGTTTAGTCTGATTCATTCATATGATCTTACAGAAAACTTCTGCTAAGATATGTTTAGATACATAAAACTGATTATAATCACATAACTTAAGCAATAAGTCAAGAAATACTACATCATTTATAAAGATATTTTCTAGAATGATTTCTAAAGTTATTTTAAAAATATATAAATACTAACGTAAAGATACTATACATTTTTTTAAACTTTCTACAATACAAGAGAAGCATATTGAATGACTCTGCCCCTCTCTACGCTAACAAACAACATATGACAGAATAGTACCAATAACTGAATTCTCAAGAAGTTCAGACTTGTCAGTAGCTATATAGTTTTATAACCATCGTACTAAACATTTATGAGTACAATGGTTTTTTTTTTTTGTTTACTTCCAGAGGCATAAATCCTGATCTTGATCCTTAATTTTCTCTAAGACCTAAACTGTTCTTCCTAACTGGCTGTAATTCTTTAAGTCAGGAAATGTTATCCATTTTATATGTGTGTGTGTGCATATGTGCATATATATGTGTGTGCATAAAATTTGTAACATTTCTTCAATGTTAACTCCATTGCTCGACTTTTATTTGATTATTTAACTTGCCTCTTTCCAAAGAGTATATGAGATTATTTATACAGGCAGATTCAATTGAATACACAAATACATTTCTAGAGGAATGCTGAAAGGAGAAAAATAGACTAAGAAGAGAAGGCTGGAATAAATTCAACCAAAAGTCATCTTCTTATATCCAATACACGATTAACATGAATCCCAAAATTGACCCCAGCCTTCCTAAAATCCAAAGTAAAATTGACTATAATAGAAGGAGAAGAAAAAGAATGCTCTCAGTTACTCAGGAGCTTTACCTGGTAATGAGAACTAAGATAAATTTCTCCCGAGGTTGTCTTACTGAGAACGCTGAAAAATACTATCCTGGACATTCAAAATCACTAAGAAATGAGGTGACACCTTCCATACTTCTGTTTATAATTACACCCCTTAAAACAATGAACTGCACTCATATCACAATGCACTCTACCAAAAGTGGCTGTATGACCATGGGCAGCCATGTTAGAACATTGCAATAAATGGGGATTAATTAGATTGATGCAAATCCAAGGACAGAAAGTCAGGCCTTATGGTAGTTGGAAACTTAATAGAAACCAAGGTGATTCATCTCTTAGGAGTGGCTGCATCTTTTTTTTTTTCTTCTTTCTTTTAACATCACTCCTGTACCGATTCTAAAGGGTTTGCCCATGAGTTTGCTCATGGCCAAATACATCTGTTGGGTTCCAATTGTACATGACCTTTCAACTCCCACTCCACCTCTGTATGACAATAGTTCCTGCCCCTCTCAATTCAAATTCTCAAGGAAAAGAATGTAATTGATTCAATGTATAGATTTCTGGCTTCCTCTAGATTGGCTGCTTTGTCATCAATTATTCATTTGTGGTCAAATATGCAAACCACATGGTAAATGGTGTGGTTCCTATAAATTAGTGTGTATGGGGTCAGAGCATACACATTTCAATTTCACAGGCAAATTTATTTAGTCTCTTTGTCATTAACTTATAGTAACACAAATTTGTTACATCTGTAGGCCTAGTAGATGAAACAAGTTGATCTGCTGTTTTACAGCTTTTCTGCTGAACTTACAGATTTTCAAAGTAATCTTATTACTCTTTGGGGACTATCTGCCAAGAATGAAAATTTGAGTTTTTCAATAATCTGAATAATATTGATCTACTATCTTTTCTGACAATAACTGGGTTGTTAAAGTCATTCACGTTATTGGAGAATAAACCTTCATATCAATATCAAGAAGAATATTTTCATTCCAATCTGTTTTGGAATGGAGAAATATTCATCTATCTTTTCCGTATGGCATTTCTAAAAATTGAATTTTACTTTATTTTTTAAAAAGAGCATTATAAACACAAAAGCAATTAATAAGATGAAATCAGTAAAGTTTGATAAATCATAAAATTCTAAGATTTACAAAAGTAGCTGAAACATAATCATTGGAAAAAAGATCTGAAAAAGGGCGGCTGCCTGTGGCTCAAAGGAGTAGGGCGCTGGCCCTAGGTGCTTGAGGTGGTGGGTTCAAACCCAGCCCCAGCCAAAAACTGCAACAAAAAAAAAAAAAAAAATCTGAAAAAATACATATATATAGCATGTAAAATCAATTACTCTTTTAATATGTTGCAAAATTATTTCAAAGAAACAAAAAAATCACCTCTGTTCTATAAATAACACGTCATTAAAGAAGACACAGAAAAAATGAATTCACATAAAAATAATTCAGCCTTGGGGCGGCGCCTGTGGCGCAGTTGGTAAGGCGCCGGCCCCATATACCAAGGGTGGTGGGTTCAAACCTGGTCCCGGTGGAACTGCAACCAAAAAATAGCAGGGCGTTGTGGCGGGCGCCTGTAGTCCCAGCTACTCGGGAGGCTGAGGCAAGAGAATCGCTTAAGCCCAGGGGTTGGAGGTTGCTGTGAGCTGTGTGATGCCATGGCACTCTAACGAGAGCCATAAAGTGAGACTCTGTCTCTACAAAAAAAAAATAATAATAATAATAATTCAGCCTCACTAAATATTCAAAGAAATGCATATGAAAATATCAACTTAATGATATTTTTAAAAACTTATGGAAAAAGCTTACAATAATCAGTGAAAATGAGTTTCGGGTTATTGCTATTAGATCTCTTCCAGAGGCCAGTGCAACATTACTGTATTTTACAAATTTTCTTGAATGAACATGTATTACTTTGCTAACAACAAAATTGTATCTAATGGATACTGTTCCAGCCCTGACTCTTAAGGTGAAAATGACAGTTAATTAACATTTATTGAGCAGTTATGTTTCACTTAGTAAATGTCTAGCCCTTAGATATTTATCTAATTTAATCTTTTAATCTACTGATTTCTATATGCATAATAGTTTTTAAGGGATTTAGCACATAGCTATTGTTTGATCAATGTTAGTGCCAAAATTTGAGCAAGAGAAATTAACTGGAGAGTTTTGCTATTAGAAATACACGGGAGATAGGGTGTCCACCACCACTGTGCACTAACGCATAGATTAACCATTCCCAGTGCTGGTCCCAGAGTCAAAGAGTAAAATGATTGTTTGGTTTGTTAAAAGCTTGTTCCTAACTCTTGACTCCATAATTCATTACATATAAAACTTCCTACAGAAGCAACTAAGAAAAGTATAGTCTATTAAGGAATTAGAATTTGTCAGAAATCAAATGCATTTTTGAAGATGGAAAAGCCTGATAGGATGGAAGATTTTTTCAATATTAAATATTTTATGTTGATATAATGCAAAAATAATAGCAACATCAATTCAGGTTCTACCTATTTTAATTATAATTACCTTTAGTTTGTAGTTCATTAACTGCCTCAAATGACTACAGACATTTTTCAGAATGCTTGGACATGAATTCATGACATTTTAGTTTTATATATGTTACTTTTCAGAAAATGGAAATGTGTTTACCTAATTTGCCACAGAGTTTCAAAATGTATTGAACACTTTGGGGTGCAAAAATAAAGGCAAAACAAAGGCAAGCAAAGAGCTTTCCTCCCTCCTTAAGAATTTTTCCTTTTTTAGTTTCAGGCCTGTACTTTAAGTCACGGTAATGATTTTAGCTCCAAAGCACAGTCCATGCACTTGGCATATTTATCAAGCAATGGCCAACTTCTTTATCCCTTTGTACTGCTTCAAGCTGCCGGAATGAAAGAAACAGAACATATACAGGAAGAGAAGGACAAAAGAAACTCTAATCTCAGGTAATCTCCAGAAAACACAGTGTGAATAATGGATAGGGCTGATTCAGTTGAAAGGATCGAACTCATCTTAAGTTCTTCCTACTCTAAAAATA
This sequence comes from Nycticebus coucang, assembly GCF_027406575.1. Classification (NCBI taxonomy): domain Eukaryota; kingdom Metazoa; phylum Chordata; class Mammalia; order Primates; family Lorisidae; genus Nycticebus; species Nycticebus coucang. The sequence goes on along the minus strand of NC_069790.1, from coordinate 68,107,916 downwards.
ACATGAATTACTTAGGGAGGGAATGGACAAAGAAACAAGATGAAACTGAATTACACCAACTAAGGGTTTATCCGGAAATTTTCTAAAGAGGGAACTAATTATTATTGCTAAGCTGCATGCTAATTATCTGCTGTCAATGGAGGTGTACTCTGAGGATTTAGTCATTTCCTCCTGGGGCCTTTCTTTCTACCCTGCAAAGGAAACAGTTTAAAAACTCACTGACGTCAATATGTTATGAAGACAGTTTTCTACACTTTGTCAAAATATATTTAAATTCTACACTTCTATGTGTAACTTAGGGGAGGGAAGAGCACACACTTTTTTCGTGTTCAGAGAAAAACAGACTCCAGGGGAAAGACGTTTCCTTCTTGAATGCATACATCGTGTTCCCCTGACACTTGCCAAAGAAGAATTTTCTGAAACCTCTGACTTTGAGTAAACTTATCATTATTCCCTGAATTAATAACTTCATTCAGTATATGTCTTAACATTAGTCCAACCCCCCCAAAATATTGAATTTCATATGTAGCAAGCATTGTTAATGCAAATGAGGTATGAACATAGCCGCTAGAAATGTCTGTAAATGTCTTAATGACGAAAAAGGATAAAGGTTTCTTACAACATGCTTTGTGATGTTGACAGATTTGACTGATAATCACTAATGGCTTGTAATAATGTTGAAACTAATTGGTAAAGAAATAAGCAATAAGCTGTCTAAAAAGTGTAAATAGCTTTTAAAAATAGCTTTAAAAAGCAAAGAGCTTTCTTAAAAGTGTAAAAGGGTATAGCTCAATGATTTGCCAATTGTTCTTTTCAGCAATGAGCAGTGGCATGAGCTTTTCATGCTTTCTTTGGACTTTGAGATTCTGTTCACACAAGTCAAAAGTTTACAATTCACATTATATCGCTCCATGTTTTTCAATCATAAATAAAATACTTCCAAAAATGAAAAAGTTCAAATGTACATAGGGATAGTCTGTCCATAGTACAGTCTTTTATTTCTTTGATTAAAGAAAACAAAATGATGTAATTCAGAATTTTAAGGTGCCTCATATTCCTATCCTATGTTAAATATTATTATTCAGTATTATGCATGATATTCTGGCTTATAGGTCACTGAACTCCCTTATGAATAAGAGGTCACTGTTAGAAAAGTTTACACAGAATCAGTGTCTATCCATGTATCGTGTATGTGTGTGAATGTGTGTGTGTGTATTTAAATTACTTAACTTATTAAAAAATAATAGAATACAAAGGGCTACTCCCCAAAAGCCAATGATTTAAAATTTATTTTTGATTACCACCTAATGTTTTAATTATAATTATCTTTATTTCATTTGAGGCCAAAGGAGCAAGTCCTGGGCTTTTCTTTTTAGGGAGGTTTTGTATAGTTGATGCTATTTCAGAGCTTGATATACATTTCAACATTTCCACTTCATTCTGGCTAAGTCTTGGTAGGTGGTGTACTTCCAGGAATTGGTTGATTTCCTTCAGATTTTCATATTTCTGAGAGTAGAGTTTCTTATAGTATTCATTAAGAATTTTTTGAATTTCTGAGGGGTCTGTTTTTATTTCTGATTGATGAAATTAGATGTTTTACTATTTTTTTCCTGGTTAGGTTGGCCAAAGTTTTATCAATTTCATTGATATTTTCAAAAAACCAACTTTTGGATTTATTGATGTGTTGTATAATTCTTTTGTTTTCAATTTCATTTAATTCTGCTCTGATTTTGGTTATTTATTTTCTTCTGTTGGGTTTGGGGTTGGAGTGTTCTTCCTTCTTCAGATGCTTGAGATGTCCCATTAAGTTATTAACTTCCTCTCTTTCCATTTTCTGAGGAAGGCTTGCAGTGCTATAAATTTCCTTCTTAGGACTGCCTTTGCAGCATCCCAGGGGTTCTGATAATTCGTGTCTTGATTGTTGTTTTGTTACAAAAATTTGGTGATTTCCTTATTAATCTCATCTATAACCCATCTATCCTTCAGCATAAGGTTGTTTAGCTTCCATGTTTTTGTTTGGATATGCCGGTTCCTGTTGTTATTGAGTTCAACTTTTATTCCATGATGGTCTGAGAAGAAGCAAGGGATAATTTTTATTTTTCTTAATTTGCTGAGGTTAAATTTGTGGCCCAGGATGTGGTCGATTTTGTAGTATGTTCCATGGGCTGATGAGAAGAACGTGCATTCAGTTTTGTTGGGATGAAATGTTCTGTAGATGTATGTTAAGTCCAGATGTTGAATGGTTAAGTTTAAATCTAAAATTTCTTTGCTTCGCTTCTTTTTGGAGGATCTATCCAGCACTGCTAAAGGGGTGTTAAAATCTCCAACTACTATTGAACTGGAGGAAATCAAGTTGCTCATGTCTGTTTGAGTTTCTTTTATAAATTGAGGTGCATTCTGGTTGGGTGCATAAATATTAATAATTGAAATCTCATCATATTGAGTATTACTTTTAACAAATATGAAGTGTCATCCTTATCCTTCCTTATTTCAGTTGGTTTAAAGCCTATTGTGTCTGCGAATAGAATTGCAATGCCTGCTTTTTTCTGCTTTCCATTTGCCTAGAGTATAGATGACCATCCCTTCACTTTGAATCTATATTTGTCTTTTAATGTAAGATGCGATTCTTGTATGCAGCAGATATCTGGCTTGAGTTTTTGTATCCAGTCAGCCAACCTGTGCCTCTTTAGAGGACAATTTAAAGTATTCACATTAATTGAGAATATTGATAAGCCTTTCGAGAGTCCGGTGGACATTTTTAATCCATTTGAGACTGTGGAAGTTGGAATTTGATCTAAATTTTCTGGGTGGGTTTACTTTCGTGGTTGAGGATTATGCTGGTCTTCATGGAGGATAGGTCTGAGAATATCCTGGAGACCTGGTTTAGTTATGGCAACATGTGAGTGTCATTGAAGTATTTAATTTCTCTGTCATAAATGAAACTCAGTTTAGCTGGGTACAGGATCCTGGGTTGAAAGTTATTTTGTTTTTGGAGATTAAAAGTTGATGACCATCCTCTTCTAGCTTGAAAGGTTTCAGCAGCGAGATCTGCAGCTATTTTAATATTCTTGCCCTTGTAGGTAATGATTTTCTTTCGGCTGGCTGCTTTCAGCATTTTCTCCTTCATATTAACTTTAGTGAAATTGATTATGATGTGTCTGGGGGATGTCTTATTTGGGTTGAGTCATGCTGGAGTTCTGAAACTGTCTGCTATCTGAATTTCAGAATCTCTTGGCATGTCTGGAAAGTTCTTCTTCATAATCTCCTGGAGAAGAAACTCTGTGCCTTGTGAAGCCACTACGTCACTTTTGGGGATCCCTATAAGACGAATATTGGTTTTCTTTGAATTATTCCAGAGCTCTCTGAGAGAGTGATCTATTTTTGCCCTCCATTTCTCTTTGAGAGTTTGGGAGTGTTCGAAAGCTTTGTCTTCAATGTCATAAATCCTTTCTTCCGCTTGCTCCATTCTGTTACAGAGGGATTCTACTGTGTTTCTCAGATCTTTGAGGGCTGCAACTTCTTGTCTCAATGTGTCAAAATCTTTGGTCATTTGGTCTTTGAATTCATTGAATTCTTGAGATATCTTTTAGATTACTGCTTGGAATTCTAATTTGATCTTTTTTGCTATCCAGATATTGAATTCGATTTCTGACATCTCAGCTATTTGTTTGTGCATGGGATCTTGTGCTATGTCTGACCCATTGATACTTGGGGGAGTTTATCTACTCTGATTATTCATATTGTCAGAGTTTTTCTGTTGATTTCGTCTCATGATTGTTTTTCACTGTTGCCTCTGGCTGTCCTCAGAGTTGGGGAGGTGTCTCTCCAAGATTAGACCCCAGCGGGATCACTCTATTATTGCTTGATCTTTGTAGGGAGTGACCCTGGTAGTTCCTCTGGGGCTGCCCCAGCCAGGGAGTTCTGTTTGTGGAAGCAGCTCCAGAGTGCGACACACCCGGATCCAGTCACAGGGCGGGAGGTGGTGCACACGGTTCTGGGAGTGCCTGGTGCCCAGTGACTTTGGCAGAGAGAGCCCAAGGCTCCAGCAGTCTCTGGCCAGGAGAAGGGCTCTGCACAGAGGCAGGGAGGGCTTCGGGGGGCACACGGCTGCCAGAGTCCCTGGCCAAATAAGCAGGCTCGTGTGGATGCAGGGTGGGTACAGGAGGGAGGATGCAGGGTTGTGCAGTTCCCACAGTTCCTTGTCAGGGCATGTGGAGGCCCGGTGGGCACAGGTCGCAGGTCGGGGGTTGCAGCACAGCTCTTATGGAGGTCCAAGTGGTGCCAAGCCCAGGAGTTTGAGGTTGCTATGAGCTGTGACACCACGGCACTCTACCGAGGGCAACAGCTTGAGGCTCCAATGTGGCACACCGTCTCACTCTACCCCTGAGTGTTAAGGCTGTAAGGCAGTTCAGTCCCTGCCTTTAGGCTGCTCAGTCACTAGGTTACTAGCTCCCGCACGATCCTTGCTCTGCTACCCAGAGGGCAGAGCTTGCCGGGGCAGTTCCCTCACAATGGCTCCCTGCGGCCCCCAGCTGAACACTATTAGCCCCGTCTGGCTCAGCTGCTTAGTCTGGGGCCCTAGACAATGCCCATAGTTCTCCGCACTCCTGCTCAAACTCTCCTCAAGGCAGTTCAACTGAGTGTCATGTCCAAAAACACTGAAACAGTTCACAGGTAAAATCTTTCCAGTTTGCAATCGCACTGCTGCTTGTACTTATGGCTGCTGGCAGGATTAGGTCAATCGAACACATGCAACCACTTGCCAGTTTTTCACTGTTTTTGTCCTCCTCTTGGGGTGCAGAAGTCCCTTGCTGACTCCCTGTATCCTCAAAGGGATGATTATAGGCAGATACCACCAACCAGAGATGCGTGGAGTCTTAGCTCCCCAAACTCACCATGCTCAGTTGCAGGGAAGCTGTTACTCGGCCGCCATCTTGCTCCACCCCCTCGACACATGGCAGAACTCAAGCAGAACCCCTCCACCATTCATTTCTCATTGTGGCTGTCTTGAAGTCTAGATGAGGGTGGGACCCTGTGTATATAATTCCTTGACTAACACCTCTCAATCAGGCATTTTTGGCTCTTGCTTTCCTGTTCAGATACCACGAAACAGGAGCCACTTCCTCACCCTCAGAATTTCCCAGTACCCAGATGTTTTTCAATAAATACTTTAGAAAAATTTTTTGTGATTTGAGACAATTGAAAATAAACTCACAGATGAACTAAGAAGCCTAGAAATTCCTTCCACCCACCTCTCCAAGAAAAGAGAAAAGAAAAAGAAAATTTTTTTAAAAAGTATGCCATGAATGTATAATGTATTTATAGATACTAGCCTATTTTATAATTTCCTACCATAAAATGTACACAAATATATCATAAAAAGTTAAAACTGATCAAAACTTACAAACACAAACAGACTTATTGGCACCATTCACAGTCAAGGGAAATGTAAACAAGCATAAGGATGCTGAAATCCTAACTGCATAACAGTAACTACAGTGCGTACTGTACTGTAGTGAGATCAAATGCTTTGAGTGTCCCCTTAAAACATGGTGTGATGCTACTCATCTCTTTTTGAGTAGTTACTCTCATCAATATATTTCATATCACAGTAAAAAGTGATCTCCTATGGTTTGCGGATAATTTTCTTATGTATTATTATTATTATTATTTTTTTACCATGCTTACTGAATTAGTGTAAACCTTGAAGCAAAGCATGGGACCCATAGGAAATGCTACTAGTGGGGCTGGAATTGCTACCAGGAAGCTGAAAAAGTCAGAACAGTAAAAGAAAAAGTTGAATTGCTTGCTACGTACCATAAATTAAGGTTTGCAAATGTGGATGCTACCGTTTCAAAATAAATGAATCTAGCTTAAGAACCATTGTAAAAAACAAATTTTTTTTTTTTTTTTTTTTTAATTTGTGAAGCCATCATTGCAGCTGTGCCAACAGGCATGGAAACTGTATGTGTTCTGAAATACTTTATCCCTACTAAAAGTGAATTTTTTGTGGGTACAAGATTTCTGTGAAAAAGACATAAATATAGACTTGATTCAAGAAAAACAAAGTTAATATATGATGACTTAAATCAAAAGGAAGATGATCTAAATCTGGAGAATTTAGTGCCAGCAAAGGATGGTTTGATATTAGGAAATAGCTTGGCTTAAAAAAAAAGTTACGATAAAAGAAGCAGCTTCTACTGCTGCTTCTTCAAATGCCACAAAGAAAATCACTGAGAAGAAAAGATATCTTCCTGAATCTCTATCTATGTTAATGTGGATATAAGTGGAACAGAATTTCACAGAAGACAGTTATTAGGAAGGAAGAGAAGCGAGCACCAGAATTAAGGCAGGCAGGGGTAAACTATCTCTACTGTTTTGTGCAAATGCATCTGGGTTTATGATCAAGAATACCCTTATTTAAAGGCTTCTAACCCCTGGGCCTTAAAGATAAAAGATTAACATAAGATTCTGGTCTTTTGGTTGTACACGAAGAAGGCCTCAACAATGAGAACGCTTTTTCCATGGTTCCATCGATGTTTTGTCCCTGAAGTCAGAAAGTATCCTGGCCTGTAGAGGACTGCCTTTTAAAGTTCTTTTGATATTGCACAGGGTCCCTGGCCATCCAGAATCCCAGATTTAAACACTAACAGTGCCAGAGTGATCATCTTGTCCTCCAAGCACAACTCTCCCATTATGCTCATTATGGAGGCTCATTATACACAGTACTTTATGGAAATGGTTGTCAATACTATGGAAGAAGATCCCGATAGAGAGAACATCTTGAAAGTCTGGAAAATTATACCACTGATGATGCCATCATTGTTACAGAAAAACCTGTGACAGCCGCCAAGTTTGAAACAATACATTCCTGCCGGAGAAAACTGTGTCCAGATGTTGTGCATGACTTCACAGGATTTGCAACAAAATCAATTAAGGAAACAATGAAAGACACTGCAAATGTGGCCAAAAAAATGGGGGGAGGGGGATGGAAGTTTTCAAGATATAGATTTCAGAGAAATTCGAGAGATAATAGACATAGCACCACTGGAATTGTAAAAAATGACTTGATAGAGATGAATGCTTCCGAACCTTTGCCAAATGATGAGGAAGAAAAGGCAGAAGCAGCTCCTCCTGCAATCAAATCGACGTTATATGTCTGGTAGAAGTTTTCTGATCATTCAAGATTGCTTTTAACTTGTTTTAGGACATATGTGCTTCTTTGATACATGAAGTTTCAGGGAAACTAAAGCAAATGTGTAAGAAGGATTGGTACCATGCAAAATCCTTCTTAGAGAAATGAAAAAGCGAAAACTTCAGACATGCATTAATATATTTCTGTACATTTACACCAAGTGTGATTGCCTCTCCTGCCCCACTTCCACTTTCTTCATATCTTTTGCCTCTGTCACTCTGAGACAAGATCAACCTCTCTTCCTTCTCCTCCTCTTCAGCCCACCCAATGTGAGGATGATGAGGATGAAAGCTTTAAGATGATTCTTTTCCACTTAGTGAATAGCAAATACATTTCCTTTTCCTTATGATTTTCTTAATAACATTGCCTTTTCTCTAGTTGATTTTGTTGTAAGAACACAGTATGTAACACTTAGTGCATGCAAAATAATGTGTTAATCAACTTTGTTATCCGTAAGGCTTCTAGTCAACAGTAGGCTATTAGGAGTTAAGTTTTTGAAGATTCAAAAATTATCCTTGCATTTTTTGGCAGTGTCCCTCACCCCACGTTGTTGAAAGGTCAACCATACATTACATTTTTTTTAATTAAATCATAGCTGTGAACATTAATGCAATCATGGGGTGATCACATTGTGATCGCATGGTGATACACTGGTTTTATAGACCGTTTGACACATTTTCATCACACTGGTTAACATAGCCTTCCTGGCATTTTCTTAGTTATTGTGTTAAGACTTTTATATTCTACATTTACTAAGTTTCACATGTACCCTTGTAAGATGCACCGTAGGTGTAATCCCACCAATCACTCTCCCCTCCCTCTCCTCCTTCCCTATATTCTTAGGTTATAACTGGGTTATAGCTTTCATGTGAAAGCCATAAATTAGTTTCATAGTAGGGCTGAGTACATTGGATACTTTTTCTTCCATTCTTGAGATACTTTACTAAGAAGACTATGTTCCAGCTCCATCCATGTAAACATGAAAGAGGTAAAGTCTCCATCTTTCTTTAAGGCTGTATAATGTTCCATAGTGTACATATACAACAATTGTCAATCGTACATTTCACGTTCACTGTGTTAGGTATCATATTTGGGGTTCAAGAGGAACATTAAGGATCTATATAATTCTTTTATAATAACACAAATCAGATTTTACTATTACCCATTTTAGTTCTGAAAACTAATTTTAGAGATAAGTTTTTCAAACTTATGTACTTGATGAAATAAAGCATATTTGCTATTTTTGTTTTTAAAAAAATACATGTTATGGTTCAAAATCAAAACAAGATAAATCTTTATAATGATAAAGTACCTTCCATCTGGACTCTCCTCTTGTTTATTTCCTAATCTTTTGCCCTCAATAGTTTAATACTATAGAATTTCTTGAGCATTATTCCAGATTTTCTTATGCATATATAACAAATAATATTTATAAATATTTATTAGCTTCCCAACTTTTCATGCCCTAAAGGAATAACAATACCACCCCCCATTTTGTACTTTGCTTTTCTTCACTTAAAATAACTTGGAAGTCTTCCCGTATCAAAACTTAGAGAGGTTATAGTTGCATAATATTTTATCTTATGAATAACCTATGACAGGCATTTGAATTCTTTCAAAATAGGCTATTAAAACAGTACTACAATGTATAATAAATATGTGTCAATTTATATATGTGCAAATATATTTGTGAGATAAATATTTAAGAGTAGAACTAAATCAAGAAATTTGTGGATTTTTCATTTTTGTAAATATTGCCAACTTTGCCCACACAGAGATTCTATTAGTTTAAAATTCCACTGCTATATATGAAATGGATAGTCTCTATCTGGCCTTGACAAATCATGTGTAATTACAGTTTATAATTTGCTGATCTGATTGGAAAAATAAAATTTAAATTTCTCTTGTTGTAAGTGAAATGAAGCACCTTTTCATACATTTCAGAGTACTCATCTTTACATTTTATGATTTTTCTCATTACATCCACTGCCTCTATTTCCACTGGATTATAGTTGCTTTGTTCACATCTGAAGTTTTTGGTACTAAAATTTGTAATATAAGAATATTTTTATAGTTCAAATGTATAAAATAAACTTTCAAACATCTGAAAATTAAGCTTAACACCAACAGGAGTACAATTTTGGGGGAGCAGGAACCCAGGAAGGTATCATAATTTGTTGTGTAACCCAGAATACTAATAAGGATCACTTCATGATGAATAAAAGGTTTCACCATCACCTCTATTCTGGCCATCACCTTAATGACTGTGGTGTCATATCCAAGAAGAAATTGCTAAAGAAATCTTCTCCTAAGCCAAATAATAGTTGGCTAAAGAACAGATCTTCAGAGGGGATAATCAAAGCATGCAAGTAGATAAGAAAAACTAAGTAAAAGTGTGTTTATCTTTAAAATAATCTTAGCCACTGGAAGATTATTCAATTTTTAGTTTTTTATCTCCTTTAAAAAACAAAATCTAAACAAAACAAACCCCAACTTAGATTTTCTTGATCTGTGATACACATATTTGCATCTTGCAAGTTTGAACCACATAATGCTCTTTGAAATTCTTCCGTGTATAACACTATAAGGAAGATACATCATTAAAGTTCACCACTTCCATACCTCATGAAAAAATGATTGTTTCAGCTTCAAGATTTTAGATTGAGTAGAAACAGTCTACATTAGAGTATATTTTTCATGTCCCACAATGAAAAATATTTCCAAAGTATTCGCTGTAAATGCTTCTCCTGTTAAATCATTTTGCAATAGATTTACTAATGCATATCCATATAAAAACCTGGAGATTGGCTCGTGTAAGTATGTTGTATTGGTAGACTACCACATGGAAAAGTATTCAGAATTATTTTGTCCTGTGGCTCTGAGGCTGTGGGAGGTTGGAGTAGACCCTGGAGATCCAGGTCATGAACATAAGCCACCATCAGTTTGTGCTTCCCTTCTGGTATGTAGTCCAGTCCTAGTTATCATTTATTGTTCTGAAAATTTTGTTATCTTTCAGGTGCTGGCCAGATTCTTCGATTAGCTATTTCACTCTGTTCTCTGACCAGACAACTTCAGTTTGTAGGACTGCCAATCCCGGCATCTTCCAGGCTTTCACTAAATGAATTATGTTATAAATTTGGTCTCTTTCAAAAGCATCCTGAGGTCAGTTTTGGTGTAATGTGTTTGTATCCCACGTATTCTTCAAACTCTCTTTGCTTTTTCCTGTCACTAGAGGAGAAACAAGTGCACTGAGGATCTCTCTTAATGATTTTTTTTTAACTTCTTTCCACAGGGATGTTAAAGTAATCACAGAAGTTGCCTGAACTCTTCCCTCTTCATTTAGGTAAGTGCATAAAGGTGTTCATTATGCTACTACTTCTTTTCTTTTTCCCACAAATATCCACATTCCCAGTGGTGATCTTTCCGGGGTATCCACTGATTATCAAATTATGACTCAGCTGAACACCCCACCTCAGCAACCTGATAAGGCAGAAGAAGTTTTCATGTAAATTCCCAGGAATCTCTGGGACTCAGGGCTTCTTCACTGAGGTATAATTCATATACTACACACTGAATATGTTTAATTCAGTGGAGTTGAGTGTCTGTATTTGCAATTGTATAATGTAACCCTAGGATAATTCCACACTCTAACTGTAGGATATTTTCATCTCCCTGAAAAGAAATCCCATCATCACCAGCTGTTCCTCTTCATTTCACCGCTAGTTCTAGGCAACCATTAATTTTTCTGCTTCTTCTGGATCACACGATTAATACTTTGAGATGGCTCCTTTTAGTTTCCAGGGCTTTCAAGGTTCATGCATACATAGCATGTGTTAGTCCTTCCTTTCTTTTTGTTGTCAAGTGATGGTTTAGACCTAAACTCTCCATGGAACCTTTTTAAGAAATGGTCTGTTTTCCCAAATGGCTACACTATTTCATGTAACCAGCAGCATATAAGGGTTCCATATCCTTCACTAGCATTTGTTATCACTTCCCTTTTTAATTATACCATATAGTTATTGCAGAGGATGTGAAGTGATATCCCATTGTGGTTTTGATTTTAATTTCCCTGATGATTAACCGTGTTGTGTATCTTTTCATGTCCTAATTGGCCACTAGTTACAGGGGTTTTTGCTTCTCTCAAAAACTGCTGTCATATCAAGAAACATTTTCAAACCTCAGGGTATGTTTTCCAGTGCTAAGGCAATTGTTATGATGTGCCTTCCTTTACTCTCTATGACATAACATGCTCCACCAGCCCATATTTGGCCCAAATACTGTACATACAGACAGTAAGGCTTGGCTGTGCACTGCCCTTTGTTAAGCCCAAACTCAACAAAACACATACAGACTTCAAAATCCTTCAGAATAATGCTGCAGTTAAGATTTTGTGAAAGCAAGTGCTTTTCTGGCCCTTTGAGCTGCATATAGCTTTGAGTAATCATCATCGGGATTATATCCTCTTCAATGGCACATTTGTTTCTTTTGAATTCTTCCCTTGCCTGGTCCTTCAAGTATGTGCAATAAGGATCATTTGGAACGTGTAGACAAGGAGAACTTGTTACTTTTTCATGAACTGCTTTAGTGTTGGTATCTCTGGGGGTAGGTCAAAAGCTGCCGTGTCTCCTTGACAGCATCCCACCATATTTGAATTTAGGAAATTCAAACTGTTAAATTTTACATTATGAAAGTCATAGCTAAAAGATGGAGGAAGTTGAAATACAGTTCTTAAATGTAGAATTTTGTGCTTCACCTGTGTTGGAAAAGAGTTTTAAATTTGGTATATGTCTTTGCTTTAGTAAGTAAACTCCCGTTTTTTTCTCAATCTTCTTTTTCATAAAGTTGGCTCTTGAAATGAAAACTTGTTACATTTGCAATGATACCCGTAGATATAAAATGTGATGAATCAGAAGTGGGCAAACGTTCTCTGTCCTCCAGAGGCTGAGTTTGAACATCAACAAATTCTTAGGCACAACTGTATGTGAGAATGAGAAATGTGTAACCTTTCCCACGGTGGGGCGAGATTCTCTCATATGGAGGGAAAAATGACTCACTCAAAACCGGCCTTTAAGTCCTCTGCCTAACTTGACTCTATGTTGATTTCTAGACACTTGTTTGTGGGAATTCCAGAATTTTGAGTAATGAATGTTTTATAATATACTGTAAATGGTCAAAGCAAAAGTAAAGAAGCCAAAAATGTAAGTGAAATGCTATAATGTTTTTCTCTAATATTAGCACTTAAAACTTACTTAAAGGAGGGGAGAGGAAGGAAACAGGTTTCTAGAAGTCTTATTAAATGCTCTCAGTCTTACAATGGAAATGTCACTATAGTGACTTGCTATAGTTTGACCATTATCTCAATATCTTCCTTAAAATAATTTTCATACCTCTATAAAATTGTCTGTGGTAACAAAGCTTTACTTGTATTTATTTATTTAATTTTAATGTTATGCATGTGTATATTAAGGATTCATTGTACAGAAATATTTTAAAATCCATTTTTGACTATTCTACTTCAAAGGATTATCTCTCGTGGAATATTTAAAACTAAATGATAAAATACCACTGTTTTACAAATTTATGTCATGTTCTTCCTTAGAATTAGGTTTAAAATAAATGGATGATATCCATCCATCACTCATTCCCATTAAAATATACATTTAATAGTTTCTAATTCCTTTGCTTGATTTACCTCTATCAAAAAAATGCTTTCTGATTTATGAACAAACTTGGCTACATAATTGTAATAAGCTATTTTATCTTATCTCAGTAATGTTTTGTTATAAAACAAGTGTGTTCTCTGTGATCTTAATTGAATTTAAGTCATGCTAAGAAGTTTAATTGGTCTATTGTCCTACTTTTCCATTTTGTATTTGATCATTTTAGTGATAGGAGCAATGTGACTTTTTAATACACAGTATCTTTTTTTATGTTTTTGTTAATTCGGTACCTTTCTCTAACAATCGCTTGACTAACATTTGATCTATAACACCTTGTCTCTAATAAATAATTCATCACTTAACAAAGAAGCAAATTAACTAAAATTGAAATTGCCTTTTTGTTTTTCGTCATATGCTAAACTGAATATTTGATCATTGAAGTTTTTCAGAGGACTTTGACTCTCTAGTTTGTGTCTCCTTCCAAGACCCCAAACCATATGTGTTGAGCCACGTGCCCACTCACTACCTTCCCTTCGTCTATTGGCCTTCCAATTTTAGCAAATGAAGAATAAGCTCTTGATTTTCAGCCACATACCAACTCCTCTCCCAGTTTTCCACTTAGCAAGTGGTTCTTTGGCTCTTGGTTAAAAATCTAGAGTTCATCCTCATTCTTCTTTCTTGAATGCTGGGCTGGCTCTTCTCAACATCCCTCCACAGCCACTCACTCGGACCAACAGGGGCTTCTGTTTTCCTGCTTCTCTTCCCCAGGTTGTCCTAAACTGTCAACAGTCAGTTTACCTTACAATAGTCAGAGTGGTTCTTTCTTTAAAAATGGGCCCTCATGTTTCTCCCTTGGCTTAAAACCTTCCAAGTATTTCCCAATGCTCTTAGGTTAAAACCTGGCTCAGGGTCTGTAATGAGCTGTCAGCTTCCTATCCCAGCCCCGATATTGCCCCACTCTCCCCTTTGGGCACAGAGCTCCAGGGCTTGGACTTTAGAGATTGGTCCTGACTCTTGCTTCTGCCTTCCCTGCACCTCCCTGTGGCCTCCACACAGTTGGCTCCTTCTCTCACTTGGATCTTTCCTGTGAGAAGCCTTATCAGTACTAAGTAATATTAAAGTTACAACTAGGCATTCTAAGTTGCACCATTCTCTTTTCGTATTCTACATTGCACGAAAACTACTAGGTTTAGTATCAGGAGACCAGTTCTATCAGGATACAAGTTCTCTGAGAATAGTAACATTTCCATCTTGGTTCCTGTGATATCCCCAGGGCCTAGACCAGTGCCTGCAGTTTATTTAGTAGGCACTAGATAAACATGGGTTAAATGAATGAACTTTTCTGAGTCTCAACTTCTCCATTGTGAAATGGGGTTAATAATAACTAATTAATAGGGTCGCTGTAAAAATCAAATGATTCATAGTACCTAACGAGCAGCCAATATATATGGCTTTCTTTTCCCTCTTTTTGATGTTACTAAATTACCGGTCAAGGGCAGCAAATGAAAATTTCCCTTGTATAAATAATCCTTTCTTAGTTATATTCTGCTGATGGGCATGGTTACCCTCAGGATTCATCATATTGGCTTAAAGTCAAATAGGAAATTTTGTCGGCACATTATTATTATGATCAGTGTAAATAGCTCTGCATATTTTAAATTAAAACCTAGATTTCATAATAATAGTAGTTTAGGTTAATTTTCTACTTATTATTTTAATCCATCTAAATTTATAAGTGATGATTTGTCTCTATTTCCCCAGAAATTTGCTTCATTTATTTATTTATAAGTTATTTATAAGTTTGACCCAAAATAAATTATACAAAGCTATCTCCACTCTACCCTTGAAATTTGAATTCTAAGTTTGACAATAGCAGGAAAATATTCTTTAGACTTTTTTTTTTCTGTTACGTTAAACTTTGGAATTTTATGAGTTGACTAGGATAGTCACGGGTCACTTCACCATGGGGATAAGTTCTAAGATATTTATCATTAGGAAATTTCATCATCGTAAGAACACATTAGAGTGTACCTACACAAAGTGGATGGAGCATAGCCTACTAAATATCTAGGCTATCTGGTATAGTCTGTTGCTCTTAGGGTACAAACGTGGACAGTGTACATCATGTTACAGCACTGAATACTGCAGGGAGGTAAAGCATAGTGGTAAGATTTTGCATACCTAAACACATCTAGTAATAGAAAGGGAACAGTAAAAATACTCCATTATAATATTGTTACCTTCACATATATATGGTCCATCACTGAGCCAAACATTGTGGGGCACGTGATTGTACTTGGTTTGGTGGCTGAGTCCCCAGTCTTCACCCAAGTGTATGGTTTGAAGTAGCATAATAGTATCACACCTAAATAGCCTCCACATTCTGCTCTCTGACCTCTAATAAATATCGTCATTCTTGTCTTTATAATAATAAAGCCTTCCCTCAACCACTATAATTTAATCCCCTGAAACATTCTTTATTAAGAAAAAAAAAGCTCCAGGTGTACCAGGAGTTTGTAATCTGACATGCAAAACATTTGCACCTTTAAAAATATGTAGTTTGAGGATGAAGGTTTCAAAGACAACTTGAACTTTTCATAACAAATGCAAATGATGTAAGCTAATCATATGTACCCTTATACTAATCCAAAATAAATTAATTAAATAAAATCTATAGTTTTCAAAGTGACATTTCCATAATTTACTAATGTATAATTCATATACTTCCTCTATTATCATCACATTTTCCTCACAGTTACAAAACTGATAGAATAGTAACTGAATTTCAGATTTAAGGCAGAATGAAGCGTAACTTTATATCTTCTTAATTAAATAGAAATTGAACCTGCTCACCCACAGTATAATAGCAAAGAAAATACTACTGGTAGACGTATACCTGGATATAGAAATAAGATTGTGTGTTATTTACCATTATTTGATAGGTTTGGAAATACTAGACAACCACCAAATGCTCATTTGCTCTTCAATTACATGCCTTAATTACTGTAGCTGCTACCATGTGAATAGCATGCCTCTTACTAGCTAATAGGCCCCCTGGGCAGGTGGGTTCTCTTCAGATTTTGCTAACTGAGGGAAACACGAAGAGGGAAGACAAATCAACGCTATGTGTACAATTCACTGGTTTTCTTTCACAAAAAGTCGCCTTAGTTATTAAGCTGTTAACAATTTTTTTTACCTTTTCTGTCAATCCTCAATTAGCCTTAATTAACTACCCAGAAAACTCTGTTGTTTATAACCTATCACATGACACATAAGCCTAAGAAGACCACCTGTGTTTTCCATGGAAACTATTAAGGGAGGGCAACTCATATTCATAGAAGGACTCTTGCATGTTAGTTACTGTATGAAATATCCAGTATACGTCATTTCAATTACCCTTTACGTGGATTCAACAATGGATGCATAATGGTTCCCATTTTACAGATTCAAAACCACAAACTCTCAAAGAAACTTGAAAGGTTCCTAAGGTCACATATTATTTGAATATCAATTTTTCTGGATCTTGTACATCATTTTGCTTATAAAAAGTAACAATAACATAAGAGTTTGTACAAATCATAGGGATTTCTTTGTGGACTAAGATTAGACATCGATTTTCAGTAAGATGAATTTTTTAGGAGTACACTGCATGTGCTTCCCAAATGTCATGCCCTTACTTAATAAATGGTCACAGACACCTTTGGAGGTAGGCATTTCTTAAAGCCTGCACTTCAGCTTCAATTGCCTCATTCATCCTAAAGGCTATTTCATGGCAGTTTATATCACACAACTTTACCAAAACAAAGAAAAAAGACTGGACAGAGGATCAGAGAATATGAAGATCATAAGTAAAAAAGAAAAAAATCCTATACTTATTAACCTCAAATAATAGGGAAAATGTCCTTAGAACTAAGTCAATTTAAAAATAAGGCAAGACACCACTCTTTTTGTTCCCAACCTTACCATTGAATGTATCACTTACTGTATAACTGTTTTTATATATATTAATTTCCCCATCTGTAGAACTAGGACTAAGATTCCTCTGGCTTCATGACTACATCATGAGCAGTTTGGAAAATAAAATGAACCAGAAATGTCTCATGGATGCTCTCTAAAATTTTTGTATTTGTTAATTTTTCAAATTAGAAGAATTATGGAATTAAATCAATATGGAAAGATAGGAATTCTGAAGATATAATTGCATATTTGTTGAGTTCTTTTGAAGCTGTCAGAAAAAACTGTATTGCTATTGGTACTAAAAGTAACAAACTTATTCTTTTGATTTATTCTCCTATAATTTTCATAAGGTATATTTAATTGCTTGCTTCTTACATTTGAAGCCTAACTGCGTACTTGTATCACATACTTATTAATAAAATGAGAAGATGTAACTTAGGTCAGGCTAAAGTTAGAAGAACTGAAAGATTTGAAAAAATCGCCATAAATTACCATGTGATCACCTAAATGAAAACATTATTACACAGGAAGCAAGTTTGCAAATGTGAGTACCTTTCCACATGCTAAGAACAAGAGAATGCATGACAAGAAAAACTATGGAAAATTTGAAAATAATTTTATAGGATAAATTAAAATGTCTATGGTAGAATTGACTAGATAAAACTTCAAAATTAGCTCTAGATAAGCAACTTATTAATAGAACAAGTTTAAAGAATAAGACCTAAATTCTGTCATAAATTTTAAGACCAGGTCCTTACGTTCTGTATTTTTTGATAGGATTTCCAATCATTTCTGAAAATCAACTGATTTTCTGAAAATATCATTCCTGCCAGCTGGAGGCAAGAGTAGCCTGCATTAACATGTAGCTGCCCTATCCCCAACCCCCAACTGTATCAGAACAGATGCTTTGTACCCAGGTAACTTGCCATCCATCATTGAGTCAAATATGATCTTAAAAATACTTGGATCCTTTTGGCAAGGTCACTGCCCCTATCTGGAAAGAAAAATTCCATATGAAATTGGGAACAGGAGGTCAATTTTCTTTTTCTATCATGACCAAGAAGAGGGCGCTTCTGCCTCTGGAAGGGAGCAAATGCATTAACCTCTCTGGATGGCAACTGGCCTTTAAAGTGATGATACAATTCTTTATATTGATTGTAGTTAATGACTGCCAGAATTTATCACCATACAACAGAACTCAGAGAGAGAGAGAGAGAGAGAGAGAGAGAAGAAGATGGGGAGACAGGGAGGCAGATGAAAATGAATCTCAAGGGAACATGTAGTATATAAAAACTTTTACTTCACTTTCCAATGGGAAAAGAAAGATGACAGTTAAAACCGATGTAAATAATATAAGGAAACTAGCATACTGGATACCATTCATATTACTAAAAATAACATATAAATGGATATGATACTAGTGCATTTAAAGGTAGCAAAGTCCAGCCTGCATTTATGAGACTTGTCAATTTAAGTGCTCAACGAGCCTCCTGATTTTCCATATAAAGATTAAAAAAAAATTATCGTACTTACATTATCAAATTCTTTCAAACTGCTAAAATATTTCTAGTGACAACACTTCAGCACATAAAAAAATATTAACTAAATGATTGGTTGATGATATTTTCCTTGACAAAGGCAATCTTACTATCAGAAGTTCTAACTTCTATAAAATCAACTATAGCAGATAATACAGTATTTACAATATTTACTAATTCATGTCTTCAGTATTCATGGATATAGCATAGTATGTATGACATTTTATAAGATATTTTATGATAAATTATCTATAGTAAAGTAAAGTTTAGGAAGGCAAATAATTAGCACTTTTTTTTAGTAAATAGAGATAATTTTAATGCATTCATGGCAAATTGCCATGGGTAAAATAATAAGTTCTAATGTAATTGACTACCCTATTTATATGACTGAAAATATACCATGTGTGGAATCAAAAGAACCAAAAAAAAAAAAAAGTTTTTGATTAGATAATAGCAAATTCTCTAAACTTACTAGGAACAGAAGGTTTATGTTTTCAGGAGGACTTAGCCTAATGAGCAGGAATGTGTATGGGGTATAATTTGGAGGGAGAAAATGTAAATGGCCCCTTGAGCCCAATTATTTAATCCTCTCCCAGTTACGCCTGTCATTAAAATTTTACAACTTTTATATTTCTGACTTTCAAGAGCTACTATTAAAATTTGGGAACCCCTGAGAGAGATTATACCTTAAACCTTTATCAGCTCACAAGTTAGCTTTGTCTGAACACTTGAACTGGGTCTAGCATAAATATAACATTATGTACACCTAGAGAAGGAGTGATTTTAAGTGTGAAAAAAGGATGATACTACATTAGAGGTGTGTTCCTTGTGGGTAGGGGGACACAGGGAGGTAGACACAAATACAACCTTCATAGTGTTGCCCCTATGGGCCAGGGTTCTAGGTCCTGGCACAGATTTAACGTGTTGCCAAAAGAGGGAGGCTAGAGCCAACTAAATTACTGATTTTCATCTGTTTTCTGGGGGCAGTCACATTCTGTGACACATGAGGGTATGTCTGAACGTCACAAAAGTCTAAGTAATTTATTCAGAAGTTGACTTTGCCTCCTCAACCAGGCATTAAAATGTCAGGGTAAGTTCAGCGTTCAGGGTGGACGATTTTCTTCGTGCCAATTGTGATTCTGTTTCCATTTCTTCCAAAACACCGATTCTCTACCTTGGTTGCACATTGGAATCACCCGGAAAGCTCTAAAAGATGCTGATGCCTGGGTCCCTTGCCAAGAGACTGTAGTGGATCTGGTCTGTGTTGGTATTTTTTAAAATGTCCCAGGTAATTCTAACATGACACAAAAAACGGAGAACCTCTGCTGTAGAATTATTCTGGTAATGCTCAGCTCTTAATTAAGGTGCAAATACTGTATTTACACAGTGAAAGGGTTCAAATGTTTGAGGATCAGTTACAAAGAATTGTCAGGGTCCCACACTTGCCAAAATATCCCAGCCATTACCTAATCCTGAGTTAATAAGAGGAGGAAAATAAAACTTATCACTGCTTGATGTTGCAGATAAGAGCGAGAAAGGGTGAGAAAAATTCTTGCTTGAATATTACAACGTACTAATAATGGAAGCAAAAATGTTGAGAGGCACATTCCTGAGAGTTGCTGTCTATATTTGAATAGTTATCAAGCTGGCTAATAAAAACATAAGTTATTCATAAGATTTAATCTTGACCAATCCACTACATTTCCAATGTAGCCTGTAACAAATGTTTATTTTATATAAATTAGAAAATATTAATAGGTCATTTCTTAAGGGTATTATGGATAATAATATCCAGTTTGTCTAGGAATAAAAATTCAATTCTGACAAGATTATCCAATATCTACTAATTTCTTTTTGTCCATCCCTTTCCACATGAGGGTTCTAACAATTATACATTGTAAATTTCTCATATTTCTAGAGGATTTATCCATTGAAGATATCATCTTTAGAGTAAGAGACAGAACAACATAGCATCTCATAATCCCAGCAGATCACTATTAACATAGTATACTTGGGCGCTTCCAAACTTTTTCCTTCAAGCACAGCACCCTGAAGAAATGA
The DNA here is from genome assembly GCF_027406575.1 of Nycticebus coucang. NCBI lineage: Eukaryota > Metazoa > Chordata > Mammalia > Primates > Lorisidae > Nycticebus > Nycticebus coucang. Next base: position 68,087,505 of record NC_069790.1, on the reverse strand, counting down.
CACAGATTTCTGATGTTACCAATGCTTTTCTCTTCTAGCAGAAGAGAATGTATCTCTCTCCTCTCTACAGAGAAGGACTTTTCTAGAACTATTCCATATTAACTGCTATCATTTTCACTTGATGAAGATGTAGATAGAAACTAAACAATAAAATCTTTTGTAGACGTGTGTAAAATGGGCTCTGGGAGCTACGAAGCAAATGTCACTGTGCCTTGGTGTTGATGTAAGTGTTCCACCATAGGGTGAGTTGATACTTAGAGGAGTCTCCTTCTTTGGTCTATAAGACAACTCTCATGTGAGGAATGATTGTTTGATATAATTTTTAAGAAAATAGTTATATCTAGATGGATAATGGCCAAAGTTGAGTATTTCAGTTGATATTTTTTATTTTTAAAAATGGTATTTCATTATTGAGATTTAGGACAATTAAAAGTCCATGAAACTAAAAAAGTAACTGTTGAGTTGAACAAGTTTGACCTTCAGCAGCTTTCAAATTTCTTGGTAAACCTTTTGGGTCTCTTGGAGTTGGTAAGGATTTTTTTTTTCCTTGAGACAGAGTCTCACTTTGTCCCTCTTGGTAGAGTGCCATGGCATTACATCTCACAGCAACCTCAATTTCCTGGGCTTACATGATTCTCTTGCCTCAGCCTCCCAAGTAGCTGGGATTACAGGTGCTCACCAGCAATGCCCGGCTATTTTTTGTTGTGGTTGTCATTGTTGTTTAGCTGGCCTGGGCTGGGTTTGAACCCACTAGCCTCGGTGTATGTGGCTGGCACTGAGCCTGGAGTCTGTAACGTTTTTAAGGCCTTGAGGTATGAAACCTTGTTAGTCTAGAAGACTTAAGACCATATTTAACTCATTTGGCTGTAAAGAATATGAGACACTGTATGAGTGTTTGCCAATATTAGAGGTGAATCCCCTATTTGGATTAGTCTTAAATGTGTTTAGAGAAATAAATCAGACATTTTGGGACATTAAGAGTCAGAGGATTGTCAAAAGCATTCTGGCATTCTAATGCCATATTTGTTATTGAAACTGATATTAAACAGCGTTCATGACTACTGCCACTGACTAGTCCTCATCAGTAGATGAGCGTTTTCAAAAGGTCAGACCTGATCTAGTCCCTGCCCACCTGTAGCTGTCTGCTTCTAAGTAGGTAGGGGTTTTGATCAATCAGCTCTCCATCCATCCACCCAGGCTGCGGTCAAGGAGAAAGCATCCCTCCATTCTTTAATAGCAACATTAAATAAAACAGGAGACCATTGCATGTTTTAATTGTTGCAATATACTGACAGTACGTTCTGAGGAAGGAGCATACAATGCCATTGTTATATCAGTACAAGAAATAAAAAGTAGCAATTTTTGAATTTCATTTGTTTATGCCAAAGAACTAAAAAAAAAAAAAAATTTGTGGTGAATGTTAGGAATTTATTTAGGCCCATAAAAACAAATTGTCCCCAAAATCTACGTCTGGCCTTTTTACCCTTATGAGTCCCACAATTAAATTACTTAAATGGTCATCCAGATGTCTGATTTCTTCCACCTCCCCAAATCTATCTTTAAAAAGTATGACCCCATTGGAAATGTATACATGGAGGAAACAAACATGCTTCCTAGACAAAGAATGAAGAGTCTTTGAGAAGGATATGTAATTAGCAGCTCTCTCAGACGGGCCATCCTACCGAAGCTGTGGGTACACTTCTAAATTGCTTGGGCTGAAACTTTTGAACTGAGTCTCAACCTGGAAAAACTCATCAACAGGAGAACTCTTGTAATAAAGACTGTGAAAGAGTTATATTCTTACTGTGAGCATAAACACCAAATAAGATCGGGCAAAGAGAGTGGCAGCCTTGGAAAAACAAAATCCCATTTTGTTCTGATTGTTACTTCTAAAAGAAGGAAACTGAAGAAAAATCAGGTAATTGTATTTTAGACATACTTGTATTTAACATTAATTTGAGCTTAACAAGAAGACTTAAAATATGTGTCAAACTTCTTTCAACGATTATTTTAGGATTATAAAACTTAGCCTTCTTAAGTAGTATCTGAAATTAATAACTTTTCATCTGAAGTTCAGATATACATGAAAAAGTGCTAAAGAAAAATTGGACCCAAAACCAAGGCAATTATACTAAATTAGATAAATAAAATGGTTTAAACGTCACAATACAGCTGTTTCTGTAGTCTGAATATGATGATGTGACATCCATTGTGCTTGTCTTTTAATTTTGGTGTAATACGGCAATAAAAATAATACGTGGTATGACATGTTAATATTGTCAATATAATTTTTAAATATTGATATATAAAAACAAAACTACTCTGAATTCAAAGCTTCTCTACTATAAATGGAAAGCATTTGTACTCAGGTTCTTACATAAAGACTAAAGGTAGAAAAGAGGCGAAACTAATCATGTGCATATTCTTTGAAGTAGGTATAGGGAGGAATTTATATTTCTGAAATATAAACGGGAGGGCATCACATCAATTATACTATGACAGTCTCCACTTATCCCAGTGTTGGTTTTAATGAATCGCCATTCATGTTTGGTGGTTCCGTTCTTTGTGATTGCACTTGTTAAGCACCACGCTCACTCATTCTCAATTAGTTAGATGTGTCTTCCTTGGTAATAGGTGGCTACCACATCACAGCTTTCTAATTTTCAGACTCAATTAAAAAAGTGATAGTGAGTCTTGGCTCAAAATCAAGCCTGTGACCTCTGCAACCATCACAGCTACTTTAATCTCCTACAGCTCTGTGCCTTGACAAATTCTCTGGACAGCATAATTACCCTTTCCCCTAACACTTCCAAATGCTTTGCACAGAATTCCCAGGGAAATCATCCCTGAGGTGCCATAAATGTTTTAAGTTAGAAGGAGCAGCGCACATTTCTAAAAACAGAATATTAATGAATACGATTATTGTCCAATGTTGATTGCACACATTTTAATATCTCATGCATTATATGTTTTCTAAGTGAAAGTGAGTGAGCTTGTCACAAAATTAAGTCTGTGAGACTATTTCTAGGTTACCTTTCAGCATTAAAGGCAAAGTTGTCTCTGGATCTTCTTCAAAATTATACACATGCAAAAAATATATACACATACAAACACATACAAATACAAATTTATAAACAAGAAAAATAATTTTGCTAGATGATTTAGTATGCACTTTTAGAGAAACAGTAATTACATTGTGTTTCTAAACCTTATACAATAAGGTTTTCAAATAACATTAATTATACATGTTTCAAATAAACACTGTACCTATTATTTTGAAAGAGCAAAGTTTCTTCAAGGTTTTTAGTGTAAATATACCGAATTCGGGATCATTTAACCAAGTCTTTAATACTTACCTTTAAAAAAAAATTGTTTTCTTAAAAATACTAATAAAAGTAACAAACTGTGTTTGTTTAGTGTAATTGCTTACCAAAATTTAATATAAACTATACATTTTATTGGCTGACAATTTTGTGGTTAATGCAGAGTCTAGGTTCTGTTTTCCTCTTTAACTGAAAACTGCACAAACTGCAAAAGGAGAAAACATTCCATTTCTGTTCTAAGTGGAAAAATGATGAATGTTGTATAGTTAGATGTATGCGGCCATTATAATTAGAATGAAAACATGCCACTTTCACCTGAATCTGTCAATTTTTTTTTTTTTTTTTTTTAAAGAAACAGGAGAACTAGGAAAGAGGAATAGTGAAAATCTGAATCCTATTTTGGATAATTTAAGATCATATTTTACTTACCTATTTTCACTTGCTACAATTACACACTTTTCCTAGTAAATGTAAAAATGAAAAACTTTTTTCCCCACAAATTATGTTCATTTCTCCCTTGAAACAGTACTCACTGTTGCCAATAGAAGCCTGACTAATTGAAATGTGCTTTGTCTTGCCCAGGACAAACAATAGATGAAATTAAACCAAGCAACAGCCTTGGTCAGAGCAGGGAGAGGAACCCAGCTAATACCCAGAGAGCCCCGCCCAGCACCTCCCGCTTTCCCACCTCTTTCCCTTTCCCTTCTTAGTGCTGCAGGCAGGGAGCAGAGGCCTCTCCGAAAACTTTCTGCCCTGCAGGCGGCTTACTTTGTGGAGCACTTTTTAAACTCAGTAAAGGACTTTTCTTATGAAAAGAAGAAATGTCCTAGATTCTAAGCAAATGTTACAAATTAGTTGGGTGTTAAACATGGTGGTTCTCCTTTTGCTTTAAGGAGTATCCGAAGTATTAGTACAAGTTATCTAGAAAACTAGTAGAAAATGATATTGATTTCCTTCAATCGCCCATTGCCTCCTCTTCTGTCCTTCTTAGCCTTCCTCTAGGAGAGATGAGCATGACTTATTCCTAATGTGCTTTATCCTCCTGACAAACAACTGCTTCCAGCATTCCACCTTTTGTTAATGCATTTGATTAATCCTTAGAGTTTATTACAGAAATAATTATTATCAGGAATCTTCAGGATAGAAAATCTACTAAACATTAGATATATTGTTAAACACATTTTAAAATCTAATTGCTAAACATTAATATATTGTTTCTCAAATACTGAAACTATAGAAAACAACTGGCTGTTGGTGATGCTCTTATGACATTAAATTGACAATATAATTTAAAAGTTTTTTTTTTTTTTTTTTTTTGTAGAGACAGAGTCTCACTTTATGGCCCTGGGTAGAGTGCCGTGGCCTCACACAGCTCACAGCAACCTCCAACTCCTGGGCTTAAGCCATTCTCTTGCCTCAGCCTCCCAAGTAGCTGGGACTACAGGCGCCCGCCACAACGCCCAGCTATTATAGATTAATTCAATAGATTAATTCATTCCTACTTAAACTTTGTTTTACTCAATCTTCTTGGTATTTTCATGCACTGGACTAATTTCTAGGTACACTAACACATAAAATAGTTACAGACCCTCGCTTTACAAAGTTTCCCTTCTTTAAAATAAAACATCTTTTCTTCTCTAAAGAGGAAATATTTCTTTTTAAACAAGCATTCTCTTTAAAACAAATATTTCTTTTTAGACAATTACATATGTTTTAAATATCATTTGACACAGATACAAAAAATATAAAGATATCTTTGCTTTTTCAACTTACTGGTTTTACTTGGAAAATAATTTACAGTAGGCCAAATTATTTAGGGAAAAACATATCCATAATAAATAAAGATAACACATATTTGAAACCTTTCAGTATGTAAAAAATACTTGGCAAATCTTAACACAAAGAGGAGTTACTATCATTTGATTTTGACATTGGCAAGGGATAGTATTTGGTTAAGTCACTGAAGAAGAGTCAATATTATGCAGACTCAATTAGGAATTATCTAAATGCTTAGAACAGAAAGAATATATTCATGACAGCCTTTAAAGCCAATATATTCTGATATTGTCAGCACATAAAGTTAACCTTCAACATCAGTGTAGACAAAAAATAATGTGTTGAAGCAATAGTCGAAAATGAATGTTTTCTTCACCTGCCTTATTTTTAACTATCATAAAAACCAGAAATGCTTGAGGAAGTGTTTTTACCAGTCCTTTTCCAGTGAAATTATAAAGTTTAGCAGTAAAAGCAAGAATGTACAATCTTAGACACACGCATGGCATGCATGTCTAATGTAGATAGAGCATGTTAAATATACATACATAAAGAAAGTTTGTTACCATCGGAGACATGAATCCATTCCCAAGACTGTTTTACTTCCTGAAATACAATTTATCCTTGTGACTACCAAAATGAAAGACACACTACACATCTTTAGTGTTCCCATAGCAGGTCAACCTCACCCCTTTCAGGGTCTGCAAGCACATGTATTTAAATGGAACATCTGCATTGACGGGACAGACTTCAGCGACAGCCTTGATGCTCTAAATCATGTGTTTTTGCAGCTGTCTTATGCTAGACAGAGCATGAAAGATTTTGCTCTATGGCCTTTGCACACTCCATTCTCCACATAATAGAGGCGTAGGAAGAAGAAGCAAGGAAGCTTGGCTTTGCAGAGGCATAGGAAGGGCAATCAAGGAAGTACTGTCACTTTGAGAGTTTTGCACTAAAATCATCAGCTGCTTTGAAAGCTTTATTTACCCAAAAGCTTATGAAAAGAAAAAGCATTTAATCAGGGAATTTAATTTCACTTATACTTCAAGAAATGCTTTTTCTATACTTCTTTTCACCTGTGACAAGAATAAAAGAAAAAGATTAATCACCAAATAACGAATTTGCATTGCCTTAGCTACCAGCTTCATGGTTATCACTCCACCCACCTCTGAGGCGATAGAATACTTTTCTTGCCTAGCTGTTGCCTTACCTTTACCATGCAGAATGGAGTGAAAATTAAGGAGAGGGGTAGCAGAAGCCTAGAGCAGCAAAATTACCATAAATAGAATGAAAAGAGAGGTAGGGGGTGAAAAAAAGAATCAATACATATGCAAAAATAACTACTGAGATCACACTTCTGGTGTTGAGTATAACAGGTATACAATACAGTTGTTATGTAAAGAAAAATGAGATTTCCTGGCTTTTAATCAAAATTGGAATCTGTGCAAAAGTAATTTGAAAGAAAAAAATGGTCAAATTTGTAGGGAGATCTGAAAGCAATGAGACTGTATCTACACAGTGGTACCCAACGACAGCCCCAGTGAAGAGGAATGACTCGGGGGATTCTGGGTGAGAAGAGGAATTATCAGAGTTAATTCTAGGAAGGGCTTAGAAATCTTATAACTATTGTTTTCATCAGAAACAAGTGACCGTGTCTATGTGTGTGGGTAAAGGAGTGGTGATAAGGGGCTGAGAGAATCTACAGAAGGGACAGAATTGTGAACAAGTGCAGAGGACGGCCTTGGTTTTCTTCATGGCAGGAGAAACAGGGCAGCTGTGAGCTGGGGATGAGTTGGCAGTTAGTAAATAAGAACTTCAGTCTCAAACTTCAGAGGTATTCACAGGGAGCACATCACAGAACGGACAAGTTGGGTGTAGAAAATTGGGTAGGGAACTCCAAAATTCCACCAAATTGCATAAATTAACAGTATGATTTTTGCCTAACGTGTTTGTTAGCAAGAAGGAAGAGACAGCAGAAGAGTGAGTACTTACAAAGCACAGGCGAGGAAAGGAAAGGGTACGAGGGGGTCTGTAATGATGACAATCCAGTGATTGAAACTGGAGGAGGGAGGAAGGCAAAGGACATATAAACGGGAAGAGGATGATGTATTGGAAATGTTGCACAGAAATGTACTTTGGATTCAGTGTGACTTGGGATTGAGTTTAAACTCACCTTCTTACTAGTTGTTTTGTCTTAGGGAAAACACTTATCCCTATCTTGTCTCCATTTCCTCATCTGTACAATGAAGTTAATAGTGCTTGCCTGATAGGACTTTGCAAAAATTGAGTTGCGTGATTAATATCAAACAGCAAAATGGTCAAATGTTACATTTATTAATAAAAAAAAAAGAAGTAAAGGTACAACAGAGGCCTCAGAATGTAGCTGGTGACCTCTTCCTGTCCTGCTGTGTTCCTTCCCTTCCTATGTCACCCAGGGAGGCCCTGGGTCCAGATACTAGCACAGCCCTTCCACTCAGGCACGCTCCATCCTCCCGGTTTTACTAATTCCCAGCTCCAAACTGTGGGCGATGTTTCCACGGAGGGCTTTGTGTGTCCCTGCTTCACAGCATGAGGAAACTCCTCACTGCAGTTGTTTTTCTTATAAACTTCCACCTTGTCTTGATATTTAGACATATCAGCTTAAATACACAGTTCCTTACTACACCTACGGTAATCTTTCTAATATCTGACCTTTCTAAAATCCTGCAGAAAACTTTCCATTTGTAAGCCTGACCTGGCCCTGCCTATCAACCCCCCACTTCTTTCTCTGACACATTCCCAGTGTCTCCTCTAACTGCGGATATCCTGGATTATTTAACATTCTTAGAAATCACCATATCTCACGTATCTAAGTGTCTTTGCTGGAATCATTGTCCTCTTCTTCTCTCCCTGGTAAAGGCCTCAAGACTCATATCAAACCTAACATCATTCCCCTCTCCTTGGAGTGAGCAAATCATGCTGTGAGTGAGATACCTCTGGAATGTGTCCCCTATTATAACACTTATCACATTGAGTTTTAATCATTGATTTTCTTCTTATATTTAGACCCTACCAAACTATGAGATATTTAGACCCTACCAAACTATGAGAATCTTGGAGGCTTTTCCTTATTTCTGCATGCGTAGAACCTGCCATAAACAATGATGACAACAGTTCTTACATTGAAGGCCTGGTAAAGATGCCTTCAAGCAGCACGATAACCCCATGAGACATGTCTCTTTCTTCTTATTGCCATTTCATAGAAGAGGAAATCATGACATGGAGAGGTTGAGTAATTTGACTAAGGTCACGCACTTTTAAGGTGTAGATCTAGGGGTTTCTTGATCTGCCTAATCCTCCTAAAAACTTTAATAACCTCTCAATGTTAAGGCTTGTCACTTAGTAGGTTTTGAATACATAGATGAACACTGAAAGAATGCATAAGGTGCACTTGAAGAAGAGTATGATGAAATTGTTCCTGATAGTCACTTGTCATTGGCACTGCTGGGGGGATCATCCTCTTCAGCAAATTCTCTAATCTCTCTGTTCTCTGCAGAATAAGCTCTAAAAGCATACTACAGCAGAGAGCTTGCACTCATTCATTGAAATATTTATTCAGTTCCATTTAAACCTTTCTTGCAACTCTCTTTAAACTTAATAGAATACAGTTTTACAGATATTGGAGAATCTCAAGAATGGGCCAGGCAGCTGTGTCCACCTCAGTTACCAAGCTCCTTCCAAGCACCAAGGAAAGTATTAATATTTGGAGAGAAACGCTTGGCAACAGAATCAACATTCGTTTCCTCCCTTTATCCTTTCTCTCGCCTTATCAATCAGCACAAAAGTTCACCCAATTTTCCCAACACCTCTTACTTCTACCACAACTGGCTCTCCACCAGTGGGAAATGGGATAAAAGCAGAAGTGCCCTCAGAGAAGAATAAAGGCTGCAGAGGATCAGCAAGAACAAGGTCAAGACTGTGTCTGCAGCAGGAGGTGACAGAAGCTGCTTAAAAAAAAAAAAAAAACCCACCTCTGTCATCAGTGCTAGAGTGTTGTCCCACCAAGTATTTAAGATAGATGCTGGAGCTGAGACTATTTCCAGGGATAGGATGGAAGTGATTGAGTCCATTTAAAGACACAGCCATGTAAAGATAATTTTAAGCTATACTGAGGCCTTGCTTGTTGAACACAGCAAATGGGCCAAGTTGAAATTCTTTGCTACTGGTCAGTTGCAGATACTTGCCCTAGAGAATATTCTGGAATGTTGTCAGCCCTGCTGGAGGGCTCCTACTAGCCATCTGCCTTGCTCTGTTTTGGGCTCTACAATATGGGGCGTTAGGCTGTGAGGTGAAGGAGATGCCAGCCACATTGCTGGCTCCCTCTTCTGCAGGGTGCCTGTAAACTGAATGTTTTCATTTCAGTTAATGGGTGCTTGGTTCCTGTTCTGGGAAGCACCTGGACCTTTTAAGATTTTCTGGATTCTGTGTACAGATGCACAAAATGTTCATGGCAGTTTTATGGGGAGCCCTGTGGCAGTTCTTGCCAATGGACATTTTCTTTTCAAATCCTGCCCTTGGTATCTTAGAGACAAACTTCTACCAGGATGTACAGAAAGCAGAGAAAGAACACTTTTACCAATACAGATGGGCAACATTTAGATTCAGCCTGGAAAAGTCTGGGGGAAAATTAAGGCCCCATTCTATTCCAAGTTTGCAAATTTATAACAATGAATATATGAAAATTACGCAAAGGATGACCTAAAAATTGCAGTATTTTCATTAGCTGGGTATTAGAAGTAAACCATTCTTTCTGGAGTTTTAAGTTTTGTTTTGTTTTAATCCTGAAGAAAATAACACATGTTTAAAGATGAATACAGATGTGCCGTCTGATCTAGCTGCTATAACCGTATGCCATAGACTAGATGGATTAAACAACAGAAATTTATTTCTCACAGTCATGGAGGCTAGGAAGTTCAAGTAAAGATACCAGCAAATTTGGATCTTGGGGTGAGTTCTCTTCCTGGCTTGCAAACAAACCACCTTATCAAAGGGTATAAAGAGAAAGTAAGCTCTCTCCTGTTACTTATTATAATGACATTCATCCTATCAGGGCTCCACGTTTATGACCTAATATAACCGCAACTATTTCCTTACTCCAAATATAGTCACATTGGGGACTTAGACATTTAACTTACAAATTGTGGGGACACAATTCAGCCTTGTTTCTGTCCATCTAAGGTAGTGCTGCCATGCGGGTCCCCAGAGCAGGGACAAAATTTGACAGATGCAATTTACTGTGAAGATTATTCTGTATGTATTCTCTATACCGGTTATAAAATATTTATACAGAAACATCATAAAGATGTACTACTTCTTTATACTGTGTCGTGCAGATGTGTCGTACAGGTATCTTGTGTGTGATTACAGAGAAATTATAAATCAAGCTTCTCCTTTCAATGCTACTGTCAACCATATTATCTAGATGCTTCATTTACATCTTCTCAAATTACTTTTTTTCACCCTTTTGTTTGTTTCTTTGTACTTTTCTGACTTGGTGCAGTTTTATTTCTGACATCTCATCTTTGTGTTTGTCTTTAGATCACTGCCCTTAGTTAAAAGAGCTGTTTCACCTCCATAGCAGAGAAGCAGATGTGCCTGAGAATTTATCCCATCAGGTAGACATTCGCTGGTATTTGACAGATACAAGAATATAAAAGTCCAGGTCCCTTGCCTCAAACAGGATACCTCTTGGGATTAATTTACCATCTGGTGTTCCCTGTGGAATCAGGCTAAAGCTAACCTCAATGGGACTTTGCTGAAATCACATCCTTATTTGTCTTTTCTCCTCCTTTCTTGCCCTGGTCGCCCCAACTTGTACTGATCCTGGTCTCTTCTAGGATCATTTCCATAATGAATTGATAAAACACTGATACTTACCTCAGGGTCTTCTGGGGGTAACGTTACCTAAGATAACAAGTGAGATAACATCTATGGCATTATCAAGAAGATGGAGGGAGAAAAACAGGACATGTTAAATGTTACCATTATTTAGCAGGATTCCTGCTAGCTGTCTTTCGCATATTTATTCAATAATTTATCCTTCATTTGTTGTTTTCTTGTCTCATCAGTACTTTTTTCCTGGTACAGTCTACCTAAGAAGCAAGGCCTCACTTAATTTCCCACTTTTCTAACAATTCTTTTACCCTTATAAACTGCTAATCATAATTCTCAAGATTGATGGAAATAAAATTGAGAAGGTGGGAAACCATAAAAGTTAGCCAGCTACGGACAGAGACTTGCACAGCACAGGCCCAATACCAGTGTAAAAAGGGCGTGAGGCCAAGGAAATAGACGGGGAGTTGGCAGATGACAGGGGCAAAAAGACCTTCACAGAGTACACCAGAGAAAATGGGCTTCCAAGATTCCTATTCAGCGCCACACCCACTCTGCACTCAGCGATGGTTCTGCCTTTTTAAAATCGAGGTGGTATTAAGGATGAAGGGGTCTGCCTTCCATCTTCTGGACCTTGATGTTGGTGAGGGAAAGACTAAACGGTTTCAATTCATGTTTTGTCACAGGTAAGAGAGACCTAACTTTCAGTTAAGTCAAGAAGAAATGTTTCCAGAAGAAGGGTCAGGGAATGAGTGAGAAATCAGAGGAGTGGTGGTTTTTTTAACTGTAACAAATTCCATTATGAACAAATAATCCTGTATCTCCATCTCACCAGCCATGAAAGCTGCATTCAGGAAGGTGATAAAACAATTCTGTCCTGTTAGATTCACTGCTGGCTCTCTTGACATTATTTCTATTCTCTCTCGGGGATATTTGTCCCCTGTAGCCATTCTGCCATCTTGAATTCTGTCTCCTCTCACTTTCCTGATTCTTTTCTTCTTTGTTCTCCTCCATCTCTGGCCAATCGCTGTGCCTCCTTAGCAGATTTTTCTTGCTCAGTTTTTCCATAAACAATAATACTGTCAAGGCCTTTCCTAGTCTATGCAGTTTTGTTTTATGTTCACACACGACATCTAAGATTTCATAGATTTCATATGCATCTTATTAAATTACAAGTAATAATACTAATGTATTTTTCTGAAGATTAAATAATGCATTATCGAGCAGCAGCAGCGCTGGGTCCCTTGTGGAGGCGCTCCTAGCCATGTTGTTTCTCAAGCAGTGGCAGTTTTCACTACAACACCAGGACGAGCGGGGGTTGGGGGGGGCACTTATCCACAGAGATCTCACTCAACTCGCTCGCCTTTGGGAAACAGGGCTGACGCGACTGAGTCCTCAGTGGAGAAAGAAAAGGAATAGTTCCATAAACTCTTTATTGGTGGCTTAAGCGTTGAACCACAGAAGAAAGTTTGAACTACTATGAGCAATGAGGCAAACTTACAGACTGTGTGGCAATGAGAGATCCTGCAAGCAAAAGATCAAGAGGATTTGGTTTTGTAACTTTCTCATCTGTGGCTGAGGTTGATGCTGCCATGGCTGCAAGACCTCAGTCAATTGATGGGAGGGCGACTGAGCCTAAATATGCTGTAGCAAGAGAGGAGTCTGGAAAACCAGGGGCTCATGTAACTGGGAAGAAACTATGTGTTGGTGGAATTAAAGAAGATACTGAGGAGCATCACCTTAGAGATTGCTTTGAGGAGTAGAGATAGGTAGTTCAATTGAGATAATTACTGATAGGCAGTCTGGAAAGAAAAGAGGCTTTGGTTTTGTTACTTCTGATGACGATCCTGTGGATAAAATCGTATTCCAGAAATACCATACCACCAATGGCCATGATGCAGAAGTCAGAAAGGCTTTGTCTAGACAGGAAGTTCAGAGTTCTAGGAATGGAAGAGGAGGCAGCTTTGGTTTTGGAGATTCACATGGTGGTGGTGGAAATTTTGAACCAGGATCAGGAAGTAACTTTAGAGGAGGATCTGATGGATATGGAAGTGGACGCAGACTTGGGGATGGCTATAATGGGTACAGAGGAAGACCTGGAGGTGGCTATTTTGGAGGTAGCTCTGGTTATGGAGGAGGAGGAGGATCTAGTGGTGGAGGACTTGGATATGGCAACCAAGGTGGGGGCTACAAAGGTGGTTATAACAACAATGGAGGAGGAAATTACTATGATTTTGGAAATTATCACCAGCAACCTTCTAACGATGGTCCAGTGAAAAGTGTAATCTTTGGTGGTAGCAGGAACATGGGGGGGCGTGGGGGACCATACGGTGGAGGAAACTACAGTCCAGGAGGCAGTGGAGGAAGTGAGGGTTATGGTGGGAGTTGCCAATATTGAGCTTCTTCCAATTTGTATAAATAGGGGAGGATGAGAGCCCGCAGATAACAGCACAGCTTCAGGTTATTGAAGAAACACTGTTAAGGAAACTCTTATCTCAGTCATGCATAAATATGCAGTGATACAGCAGAACACACTGGAGCAGATGCAGAGAGCCAGTTTGTGAATGGATTGGATTATTTAATAACATTACCTTTCTGTGGAAGACGGATTATAAAAAAATGCCTTTGAGACGGTTTCTTAGCTTTGTAATTGTTGTTTTTTTCTAGTGGTCTTTGGAAGAGTATAGAAGCATTCCTTCTTTGATAATGTTGAATTTTTAAGTTTCAGGTGCCATGTGAAACCTTTAAGATTTTTCTCAAAGGTCTGAAAAGCTATTAGCCAGGATCATGGTATAATAAGACATAACATTTTCCTTAAAAAAAATTTAAGTGCATGGCAGAATTAAGAAGCTGTTGTACATTTATGATTTAATAAAATAATTCTAAGGGAAAAAAATTAATGCATTATCAAGTCAAGCACAAGTTTTGTCTTTGTATTCCAGTTGTCTGAGCAAAAATTATTTCTAATAAATAAATAATATATACAATCAAAAATTTGTTCATAATGTCTTTTTAAAAATGCATCAAAAATGCATCAAATCATTTAAAAATCTCATGAAAAAGAAACATTTTTCTTAATCAATAGTATGCTTTGTGTATTAATTTTAATAATATTTAATGATTCATGAACAATATAAACCAATAAAATTATCTTAGTACAAATATAATACAACTTTGAGCAAAAATTACATTTTGATTCATACTTAGCTAAGCTTGTCTTATAGGGCTTGTAAAAGTAGTCTTCTTTCCCCCTCAACAAAGAATTCATATTAGTGGATATGAAAATCCCCATTATTGCTAATATTTGGATGTGCATTAGAGGAAAGTATATTTCAATTCTTCTACTGTAGAAAAATAAAAGTGAATTTTTTTAAACAGCAAAATAAGAAGGGCAAATCTATTTCTAGAAAACCCAGACTCAAAATTTTGAAAGGTGAGAAATTTCTGATATTTCTTGGAATACTTAGTCAAGAAAAAAGAAATTCTAAATTGTTTCATTACTCACTAAGTTAGCAATTCTAGGAATTCAGAGAGCACATTTGTGCAGAAGAAACATTCCTAGAAGCAGGTGGTGTGTTTTATGAATTTAACCAGTCATCATTTACAGTATAGAATTGTGAGCTCTTAGGCTATTCAAGTGTGACATTTTTTTTGGGGGGGGGGGCGGCGCCCTGCTCACTGAGCCACAGGCACCACCCTTTTTTTTTTTTTTTTGGTTCTTTTTTTTTTATTATTAAATCATAGCTGTGTACATTGATATGATCATGGGGCATCATTCACTAGCTTTACAGACCGTTTACCAAGTTTTTTTTTTTGTAGAGACAGAGTCTCACTGTACCGCCCTCGGGTAGAGTGCCATGGCGTCACACGGCTCACAGCAACCTCCAGCTCTTGGGCTTAGGCGATTCTCTTGCCTCAGCCTCCCGAGCAGCTGGGACTACAGGCGCCCGCCACAACGCCCGGCTATTTTTTTGTTGCAGTTTGGCCGGGGCTGGGTCCGAACCCGCCACCCTCGGCACATGGGGCTGGCGCCCCACTCACTGAGCCACAGGCGCCGCCCTCAAGTGTGACATTTTTAAAACCTAGCTTTGAACAAAGTTATACATAATATTATTATTTTCCTTCTTTTAATTCTTAGATTTAATATTGTCTTTATCTCTCATTTAATTTTTTTTAATCTATGTAGTTTTCTATGTTCATATTTTGAATTCATCCCCAACGTGTCTAAATACCCTCTCAATATTTTTGGATGCATCAGATAGTCCACCAGTTTCATCGTCTTGAAGAATCTCTCCTGGAGCCTCTGCCCAGCAACATCATAGTGTGTCCTCCCGCTGTCTGTGCAGCTCTCCTCCTGAGAGCTCCCATCACTCTCATTCTGGAAATTCTTTTTACTCCTCCCTGACCTGAATCTTTTCTTCCTAGATCTCTTTCTTGGTTAACTGTTCTGTTTTGGTGAAGCACCTAGTCTTCACCAAAGGTGAAGGTCAACTATTTGCATCAAGGTCAACTATTTGAGAAATTGCATGTCTAAATGGTATTTATTCAATCCTCAAAGTCAATCAACTCTTGCATATAAAATTCTATTTTGGAAATCATTTCCCTAAGAAATTAGACAACATTTTCTGTTGCCTCTTGGATTCTAGGGTCAAAACTAGGAAGTACAAAGCAATTCTAATTCCCAAAAAGCATATAACCTGTTTATTTTACCTGAAACCTCACAAAGCCATCTATTTTCCCCTGGTTTTCTAAAATGTTCTGACGACCTATTTTGGTATGAATTTGTTTTCATCCATTGTACTGAGTCCTCTAAATCTGGAAATAAATCTCTTTAAGTACTAAAAAGCTTTTTTCAATGGCTTACCCGAGGCCTTCTCTCACATGTGCACTCCTTGCTCTTTAGGAAATGCCTAATGTTTTAAGTTCTGGGTTGGCCTTAAATTTTCTTATTTTCTCACATTTTTTTCTATCACGTTCCTCTTTTTCCCTAATTCCATAATAGTTCCTTAACTGTAATTTCCAAAATTTCTGCTGTGATTTTGATTCCTCTTCTCATATTTTTAAATTCAAAGAGCTTCTTAAATGTTCTGTTCCTTTTTTAAAATAGCAATTTGATCTTGTCTCATGAATGCAATATCTTCTCTGATCTTCATGAAGATCTTTTCTTTCTCCCAGAATAATTTTTCTTTCCTCCAAGTTCTTTTATATTTTTATCTATTTAATTAATTTATATATTTGGACAGAGTCATACTCTTCCACCCAGGCTAGAGTGTCATGAAACCAGCCTAGCTCACAGCAACCACAAATTCCTGGACTTACGTAAGTCTCCTGGTTTTTTTTTTTTTTTTTTTTTTTGAGTAGCTGGGAGTACAGACCAATACCATAATTTCCAGATAATTTTTCTGTTTTTAGTTGAGACTCTTGTTCAGGCTGGTCTCAAACTCCTGAGCTCAAGGGGTTCTCCTGCCTCAGCCTAGAGTGCTAAGATTATAGGCAGGAGGCACCACGCCTGGCCTATCTTATTTTTTATTTCCACATCCCATTTTAGAAGCTTTTTTCAGTTGTCTAGTGATTGTGGGTCGTATGTTAATGTTTAGTTTTTAAGAGGGGGCTTAAGAATGGAAGCTGCAAGCCAATGGATAGGACTTGTCAACTGTGAGCTTTGCTATAGAGATGGTTGGTAGGGGGTTTATTTTAATTATTCTTTTTTTTTTTTTTGACAAATCCCAGCATCCAACATTACTATGTTTTTTTAGACTTGTCAAATTTCTTCAAGAAAAATATTTCAGTTGTGTTCTTGGAGAGTCTCCAGCACTCGGAATCCTTAGGAGAAGGCTAGATGTTTCTCAACCACTGGAACTGGCATGAACTCAATGTGAAAGACTGTGTGCATTTCTTTCCAACTTTACATTCAGAGAGATTATGCTAATAATTTAAAATTGGGCCTGGTAGTAGTATTTACACTGTAGACATCATTAAATGCTATAAATCAAGGCTCTTTCTCCGCAGAGAGCTGGTCATTAACCATATATTAGAACACTGCTTGTCTGCATACTTAATATTTAATCTTTCACTTGATTCCATAGCTTTCAGTGCAAAAATACTCTGTCCTACTCCAGATTAAAAACTCCCATTCTTTTTAGGCATGGAAGAAGAGTGGAGTCAGACCGGGTGAGGTACAACTGAGAATGGCTTATTAAACAGGCTTCTAAATAAAGTTCTGGACGCAACCTTTACTCCCACCAACATAGGAGCTTAATGCTTCCAATTCCTGAAGTTTTGGAGGTGATTCTGTGAATGAATCAGCTTTTTTTTCTTGATTTCTACCTCTGTGGGCATAAGATTTGGCCCTCTTGGTCTTTCAAGTCAATTACACACATCCACATGCAATCCACTTTTAAATAAGTTGCTGTTGTTTTCTGCCTTTTTGTCTAGTGGTTTGTGCTTTTTAAATTCTTTATTGTAGTTTTAGGAGGATTTGGGGAACACAAAAATAAATACACATGTGTTATTAACTATCTTTATTGAACTGGGTTAAAATATGTCAGGGTCTGTGTAGCTTCATGTCATTACATCCTATGGATTAGCTCTGGCTATCTCCATGCTTGCGGGAGGTCAACTGTTATCCCCCCAAAAAGATATATTCAAGTCCTAACTCCAAGCTTGGGAATGTAATCTTCTTTGGAAATAGGGTCTTTGTAGGTGTAGTCAAAGTAAGATGAGGTCATACTGTTTTAGGGTAAACTTTTAGACAACCACTAGAATCCTTGTAAGGGAAGGGAAATGTGGACATAAAAACACAAGAAAGAAGACCAGGTCATGATAGTAGCAAAAAACAGAGTAACGTAGACAGCAGCCACCATAAGCTAGGTCGTGGCAGAAAGTTGCCTTCTCGTGATCATTCAGAGGGAACATAGCTCTAGGGACACACTAATTTTGTACTTCTAGCCTCAAGAACCATGAAAGAATAAACCTGTTGTTTTAATCCACTGTATACTTTGTTAAGGCAGCTGTAGGAAACCAATATCACCACCAGTAATCAACTTCCAAGGCATTGCTCTTTTGCAGAAGTAGGTGGGCAAACGAGGAGAAAGGAGACCAGGTAACTGGTCCTATGATAACCTTTTAATCATTAAGCCCTGATTTAATTAACAGCATGATGTTTAGGTCTCTGCTTCTACCTACATCTGCCCAATTGTCTTAGCTATTCAATGATATATGACCACATTCTACTACAAAAGTCTCAGACAAACATGCTCTAATATATTTGTACTTAAACGTTGGAAGCTCTGGGCAACACAAATACAATATAAGCTTGTTGGTTTAAGTATTTAATTTTGTTGTTGTTGCAGTTTGGCCAGGGCCAGGTTCGAACCTGCCACCTTTGGTATATGGGGCTGGTGCCCTACTCACTGAGCCACAGGCACCGTCCACGTATTTAATTTTTCATATTGAGAAAGCTAAATCACATTTGGTAGTAAAGGTCAATACTTTAAAAGATTTTTAGTTAGCATTTTCTAAGAGCTAAGCTAGCATTTTCATTATAAATTTTTCTCAGAATCAGATATATCATAAATATTTATTTACAGAAGACTTCTAATGAGTTAATATTTTTTGCCTTTGGTCATTTGTAATTTTGAGAGAAAATTACATAATTTGAGGCCAATAATATGAAACGTTTATATAGTGATTACATCTGAAACCTAAATTTTCTGCCTAAAGGATTTGAGTGTTTTAAAATATGAGAAGTTATAAACTAAGAAAAAGAATAAATTATAGTGAGGCAAAAGAGCTTTAAAGCAAAACAATTTATCATCAATACCCATGCACATGAGGAAAATGACTCCCAATATTTAAGTACTGAACTTATATAATAAATGCTTACATAGTTTTTATCAGAATTCTTACCACAATGCACCTTTAGTAAAATCGATCTGTGGTAAAGAGTCTTAAGCATTTCTAACTTGGGGAACTCAAAACTTGAAAATAAATATTGAAAGAGAGAGGAAAACCTTAACTATCAGACAACACAAGTACTGTTCTCTGTGTGTGTGTGTGTGTGTGTGTGTGGTGAAAATATACAAAATTCGTCTCATTCTTTGAAATTAGAGTCCCAACACAATATTATCCAGGATGGAATAGGAGTTGGACTGACTACATGAACTACTTAAGACTGGTTGGAATGTATCACAGACTGGTCCCTGGAAATGGCTGAAGTAGTAAACTAACTGTAAATTGTAAAGTATTATTATGAAAATCACAAAGCTTGGCATAGACAAATAATATTGCCAAACTTCCTATGTAACATCAATTCACTATTCATTTTCTTTTTTTTTTTTTTTGCAGTTTTTGGCCGGGGCTGGGTTTGAACCCAGCACCCTACTCCTTTGAGCCACAGGTGCCGCACCACTATTCATTTTCATATTAAACAGTCGCTCAATTATCTACACAGGCAAGAAAAGATAAGTAAAATCTAAGAATTAATTATCAAAGCTACTCCTGTCCAAATCTTTACTAGTTTCAACAATTTAACTACATTTATAAATTATGACTGATAAAATAAAATGTACTTAACATAAGGTTCTCAAGTTTATAAGGAAAGCATTAAAATATATGTTCAGAAAGATGGTATAAAAACAAAAAAGCATACAATAATATTCAAATAAAAGTAAAATGATTTATTAGTTTTCTCTCTCTTAAAACAGTCATCAGATTTTTTTATGAACTATTCAATAAAAGGTTCAAATATGTGAAAAATATGCTCAAGAGGAGAAGTAAATACTTTTTAGATAATGAAAGCATTATGTCTTTACAAAAATCTTCCAGACAAGGTCTGACATTAAAAGATTATTCAAGCTGCCTACCCTTGAAAGGGTTATCCTTCTGGTAGAGTATTCGAAATCATTCACATAGTGATCATTGGAATGTAACATAAGTGTTTTAAATAGTAACTGAAGAATTTCATAACTGCCAGGAGAAGAAGCTCTTCAGATGACTAGAAAATTACATCCTTGATAAAAGGGAAGAAAGGCTGTTTCTCTCCTACCATAGAGCACAGTAACTTGGCATGCTCTTTACAGATACCATTTTGCCTAAAAGTATATTCTAGTGATTTTGTAAATAGATTTGCTTACCCATGACCTTGCTTTTCTGGTAAGAGTGCTTCAGAAAGACATCAAGCAAGGTATAGAATAGTTAATAGGTGTTTTTATGTATTCTTGGCAATTAGTAGAAATTGGAGCTGTCTGTTAAAAACTAACACGTTTTATATGATACATATAAGAGCATATGACAAGGAGATTTAAGTCTTATCAGGACTAGATCCTGTCTTCAAAACTTTCACAAATATTTTGTGAACCCAGGTAATTATGCATACAAAGGGCTTTTAATCCTAAAATAGGCCGTGGTTAGGTTAACGGCTATACTATAATTCCAGGTGATCAGACCACTCAACACCGCGCTTCTGATAATATATCCAGGATCTACTGTTACCTGGAAAAGGTCAGGGAAAAACTAATCAGACTAACTGAGACAAAGTGGTTGAAATACATGAACTTAAATGCTAAGCAGGGAGCTCAGCGCCTGTAGCTCAGTGACTAGGGTGCCGGCCATATGCACTGGGACCCATGGGTTCCAACCCAGTCTGGGCCTGCCAAAAAACAATGACAACTACAACAAAAAAAATAGCCAGGCATTATGGCTGGCACCTCCCAGCTACTTGGAAGGCTGAGGCAAGAGCACCACTTAAGCCCAAGAATTTGAGGTTGCTGTGAGCTGTGATGCCAGAGCACTCTACCAAGGCATAGTAGTGAGACTCTGTCTCAAAAAAAAAAAAAAAGAAGAAGAAAAAAATGCTAAGCAGAGATAGTAAAGCAAAAATCAAGTATTAGGATTCTCTCAATAATGGCAACTCAACTATAATTAAACCAAGCTTTTGAAAGAGGAAAACTGGGGATTCATATGCTGGTGCTGTCTCTCATCCTCTCTCTCCTCCCTCAATCCTCTATCTGATTCTATTTTTTTCTCTGTCTGTAGTGAGATTCACTCAGTATGTTGGAGAACAACAGGTGACAGCAGGATTCTTGCCACCCAAAGGTCATGGAAAGCTACATGCCTGCCCCCATTTCAGAGAATAAAGGGTTATAACTCTGATTATCCTGACGTGAGTTTTACATCCATCCTTTGAATCTCCAAGTCCCATGATAATGGCTCACCTTTCTTGCTTGGTGTCCCCTTACCACTTTCAGCTCCATACCTTAACAAACTTGACCTCTAGGATCATTCTTTCTTTGCTTCCATTCCAATGATGGGCACTGTGATATGCAGTGAACAGCCTCCTCTAGGAATAAAGGAATTTATTCCCAGTTGTTGAGAGTACTGCCAACAGAGCTCAGCTGTCAAAGTTTTCAGGGAATGTCTCAGCTGAAGACAGAAAGAAAGTCACTTTGCCCAAGGTCGAGCTTTTCTCAAGAGGCCCATATCTTAGACCTGATCCATGGTGCAGTTAAAAGCCCTGATGCAGGTTAACTCCAAAGAATCATCCCAACTTAAGAGCTTGCTCTGCCCCTCATTAGGCTGAGGCCATGGTTGAGGTTCCTTCTCTAACCTTTTCTCACTGCTGAATCTTGGTTTACATCCTTTCTCTTTCATATATCTCCTCCAGTGAGCACTCTCTAATAAACTTCCTACCTGCTAACCTCTCTCTCAAACTGCACTTGCTGGGGAAGCCAAAATGTAATAATCTGCAATAATAATCCCAATGTGTCAAATTTCAGTTTGGCAAGAAACTGCAGATGATAGATGCAGTTTCTAATTCTATGTAAAATTATAGAAACGTGTCTGGGAGAAACACAATAGTAATCACCCGTATTTACAGCCTTGACAAGTATAAACAGGCTACAACTCCATCAACAAATAACAAGAAATCAAAGGGGGACTTTGTGCTCATTTTTTTGTTCAGAGACATACTCTTCTACAATTCTTTGAAAAAATACTAGAATTCATACTCTTTTTTATGGTAAAATAGTTTCTGGTTATTTTAGTGACTTTAATTTTTAAAGTATTGCTTTTTCACTTTCTCAATCACCATAGTTTAAGCATAGAAGTTGTCCTTCCAGCATATTTTTTCTTTTAATTCTCCCTAACAAATGACAAAAAAAAGCATGCCCATTATTAAGCATGCTTACTAATTTTTATCACTGTAAATAAAAATGTTTATTTATTAAATACTTTACATTTTTATTTGTGGATAGATGTTTCTAGTATTTCTAAGTTCTGTATTCTTAAAAAAAAAAATGCTTGTGTTATATCTTCCACAGAAAATACTGCTACTTCAATATGAAACTAAACAACTGTATTTAAAGGCTATTTTTTAGTCAAAGAGGTCAAAATATTTTCAAATTAATTTAACTCTTTTGCACTTTTCAATTTTCAAAAATCACTAAATTAAAATACTCATGATAACCTATGAGAAAATCAGCACTATTCAAATTATGTATGCATTAGAATAAAAGAATATATTTATTAGTAGAAAGACAGTATTCAACAAACACATTATAAATGTTTCCAGTCCCAGCAGTTTTTTATCCAATGAGCCTTAGGCTTTTAATTCCAATTCTGAGCTCCAATTTTTCCTATAACATCAGCAATCTGCTCTATCTAAATTATAGTGTCTTATGAGGATTCAAAAAATATGTAAGATAAAAAACAGTGAAAACTGGAAAATGTAAATATACTATTAACAATTTCAGTGAAAAGATTGATAACATGTTACACAGTGGATTGTTATGCAAAAGTGAATCATCCAGTCTGCTAAACCTTATTTTTAATAATTGCATCTAGATGTAGATTCAACCTTCATGACCTTGGGGATGTACGTACTCAGGACTGTGCATTTATTTCACCGATCCATTTTTGTTTACATGGCATCAAATAGGAAATTGATTTATCTGGGTCAATACACTTTGCCATTTCACTGATACAATGTGCACAGTCACACACTACACACTAATTGCTCTGCCTTTTACTTCATTCCCAAACTCTAAAATAGACACTACACACAATATGTTCTGCTTAAGTGAGTCATTTAGGAATCGTAGAGTGGAACATTATGTAGCCATTAAAAAGCATAAGTAAGTTTTATTTGTTTACATGGAACAATTTCCAAGATACATTTTTTTAAACAAAATTTAAAGTTCTAAATTAGGAGTGGGTAAACTGCAGCCTTAAGGCCACACATGGCCTTCTAGGTCCTTAAATATGGCCTTTTGACTAAATCTAAATTGTACGGAACAAATTATTTTATTGTTTTAATATAGTTTTTTTCATCTTTTATGTAATTACTTTATTTTTAAAATGAATGTAGTTAAAATACCAAAGAATAAAAGTTTAAACAAAAATAAATAAATAAATAGAAGTTTCAAAAAAATAATCTTCCCAGATTAACCAGCACAATTAGTACATTAGTAACACACAAGGGCTAAATTTATAGCTGCTACACTTATGATTTAGTTCTAACTTCCCCTGCCTAACTGGCACCACTACCTGCCAAGGCTGGTTGGTGAGAGTTTATGAGACTTAAGTACTACAGTCTATTATCAGCATTTGGCAGTGTGCTTCTATTTGAAGTGCATAGTTGCACAGATCAACAATATTTTTTTAATGCTGTCTGCTGAGTAGCTCATCAAGTCAAAGAAAACAAAGAGAATATTGAAGTAAGGAAATAGATTTTTTATAGAAGATTGAGAATTGCAATATTACTTTGTTTCTGCTAAAGATAACCTTCCTTTGTGATATTGCAATTCAACATTAAAGAAATTCAGTGCCCTGGGCGGCGCCTGTGGCTCAGTGAGTAGGGCGCCGGCCCCATATACCGAGGGTGGCGGGTTCAAACCCGGCCCCGGCCAAACTGCAACCAAAAAATAGCCGGGCGTTGTGGCGGGCGCCTGTAGTCCCAGCTACTCGGGAGGCTGAGGCAAGAGAATTGCTTAAGCCCAGGAGTCGGAGGTTGCTGTGAGTTGTGTGAGGCCACGGCACTCTACCGAGGGCCAGAAAGTGAGACTCTGTCTCTACAAAAAAAAAAAAAAAAAAAGAAATTCAGTGCTCACCAGCATGGTAACACTCATCAGAACCATAGATATTTTAAATTGCAGGGAGAAGAGTGAAGGTTGTATTGTAGAAATTAAAAGATGAAAAGCAAAAGCAAACACAATTCTTTCAAGCAGCAATAAAATCTGGGAATAATTCTACTGAATTACTTAGAAAGTAGCTTGTATACTCATAAAAATGAGAAGCCATTCAATGATATAGAAATTGAGAAAAAAATGCATTGTTGAAGCTATAGGATGCTTAAACCCCAAATAACATTTCAAAGTACAAACAATGGCTTCCTTCAAAGAGAACCATAAATTATCAGCAGCATGACTTAAGCTTCAACTTAACAGAATACTTCACAAAGAAAATACATATTATTCAATTGCTTTGGATAAGTCAACTAACACTACTGACTCAGCATGGGTGTTATACTTCATTTGGGTCATAACAGAATATTTCCTTTGCTAGGAAGAGTTACCTGCTTTGGCCACTCTTGCAAACAGAATACAGGAAATAGATGTCTTCAACAACTTTCACAATACATGTCATGAAGTTGGACTGAATTTTACAAATTTAGTGAATGTATATACAGATGGTGCACCTTCCATGGCAGGAACACATGAAGGGTTTATTGCATAGATAAAAAAAAGTATTGACAGAACCAAATGCTCTTATTTCTTTTCACCGTGTCTTGCATCAGAAAAATCTCAGTGTTAAAGCTACCATTTGAAATGACATTTTTCAATGATTTATACGTAATGATAATTACATTCTTGCAAATGCAATAAGGCATTGTCAGTTTCATAACACACTAAAGTTGAACCATGAAGTTTGGTGCAGATTCGTCATATCATTTTAGTGTTTTGGCTGTCTCAGGGACACGTTAGCCAAAATTCTATAAGAGCAGATAGTTAAATTGTATGAAGAACAGAATCAGCAATGTAAATTATTAAAAGAAGATTTCTATAGGAGTCTATATAAATTCATATTCACATTTTCATAAATATATATTTTCATAAATTCATATTCACACAGCATTTCTATGTGATATCATGTCAAATCAAAATAACTTGAATATTTCTTTGCAAGGTAAAACTAAGTCTACACATGCATACAGCATGGCAAAAAATTCAAGCATTTTGAAAAAAGCTGTCTTCAAAACACCACTTCTTTAAAAGGAAATTTCAGATATACATTTTCCCCAGTTAGCAAAGGTCACTGATGAGCAGGATGATATATGTGAATCCTACAAAGACTACACAGCTGTTATAGATCTATTAATTGCAGAATACAGTGAAAGATTTACTGACTTTGAGAATCATGACATTACACTCAAATTAGCTTTTCAGCCTCACATAGTTATCACCAAGGCACTAAAAGAAATTGATTGAGCTCTCAGTAGATGGCATGTTAAAGTCATTGTTTGATGCTAAGAAAGATTCATTTGAAATATGGAATAATGCAGTAGAATACTCACACCTGAAAAATGCTGTTTTGCTTTTCAACCACTTATTGGTTCAAATCTACATTCTCCTACCTAAACCAAATCAAGAACCCCTTAAGTCACAGATAACTGATACCCATCCAGAGGATCAATTGAAACTTCAGACCTCCATGCTGCAGCTGAATATTCAAATACTTTCCAACAAAAAAACAAACACAACAAAGTCATTAAGAGGTTAACTTTTAAACTTTTAACTTTTAAATTAACAATTTAACAATTGTTAAACCATTAACAATTTAAAAGTCGTAAAATTTATTTTATTAATTATTGACTTTTGTAAAAGTTATAAAAGTCAAGTATTTGTAAAAGTTGTAAAAGTCAATTATTGACTTTATTATTGTCAATTATTAAGTACATAGTAGTTAGATTTTTATAAAATCATGTACATTTTTAAGTATATCTAATTTAAATTCTTAAATGTAGCCTTATTTTATTATGGCTAAATTAATGTGGCCTTCTAACATGACATGATTCCCCACCCCTTTTCTAGATAGTATATATGAATCCAGTGTGTTTTGTGTAAATATATCTTTTACACATAAAAATCACACACACACACACACACCCATTTACAAATACAGATGTTTTATTCTGGAATTCCATGGATTTCTTAAAGAAAGGAAATATAGTATTTGCAATTACTAGGAAAGTTTTATCTTGGCACACACTATTAGTAAAATGTTTATAAAATAAAATCAGTATGCCCCAATATCTATTTAATATTATGACAATTTGTATAATTAAGTAGCTCAGGATTTTATTTTTTTCAGTATAAATATTTATTTATACTTTGTCACAATATCAAACTAGAAGCAAACAACTTGGGAAAATTCATAAACCTAAGGGTTTTTTTAAACAGTAAATTATTTTTGTGTCTTTTCATATCTTGTATTATGCTTCTTGATTGGGTATTTTTAATGTTCTCTTTCATGTTTCCAGACACTTATTAACTTATCTAAACTTACTTTCCAATTTAGAACACATTTTAAGATAAAATATTTTACTTAACAAAATTTCACTTTTTGCTGTAAAAGTTATGGAGGAAAGATTTGTGTGTTTTCTTTTTTATTAATTTGAACCGTCTTACGACAAAGATTGGCACCTATGAAAATAGTATAGATATAAACATTTGCATTCAACTGTTCCATGTGGAGAATCCTCGGGAGACGGGACATTTGGCTTTTGGCTTGCAACCAACATGGGATAAACGTGACTTTTTAAAATTAGCATGCATTGCTCACTGTTATTTCTTCTGGATAAAAGCGGGTGCAAATTAAAGACACCTGAACAAGGTATTTTGATGCAAAAATTTAAGACATCTGTCAAAAGAGCAAATCAGATCTTTAAGAATTTAAGTTTTCTTCATCACATCTTTTATTCTTCTTGTTCTTTAGTTATTTTCTTGGAATTTGGGGACATTAAAATGGAACTAAAAAGCTGTTCTCCCTTTCTGAAGAATAGGATTTAATTAACATTGGTAGATAGAAGTCTTCAGAAAGCCCATATTCAATTGCTTTTCCTCTGCAGAACTGAATATTCTCAAGGTGATTCAGTATTTCTTTCCCCTACTAGAGTAGGTACCTGAGGGCAGATACCAAGGGTGTCTAAACCACTTTCAGAGAGAAGTACTTAACAGAGTGACAGGCACAGAGGAGGAATTCTGGTAACAGGAATTCTGAAAGGATGGATAAATAAATATGGGAATGGACTGCATGACAACAATCCAGTATACACAGCAAGATGTAACCCAAAATGCTTCCAGGAAACATTTCAACCTGGAATCGTGAAACTTGAGATCTAGTTTCTTCCTTGTTCTTCTTTCTGATTGACTTTCTTAATCCTTCAATTAAATAAACAAGTAAAATAAACAAAAAGACAGATGGTTTTATGATTTAAGTAAGACAGATGCAAGGTGAAATGATTCCTGTTAACTTTTCTTTTTTGACTGCTATTTTTGTTTTCAAGTGTTTTCTTGTTTTGTCCAATTGCTTGTTTATGAAAGAAAATGTGATGTGTGTTAGGAATGCTCACCAGAGGAACTTCATCATTAAAGGCATTGTGTATCTTTAATGAACACCAAGTCCTGAAAATAAACTGATTAAGTCTTATCTGATTAATTTTTACATAAACCTCCCTACCCCCTAACAAATCTCTAGGATTCCTTCATCCCCCAAATGGAAATACATATCTCACCACACACCAGTCTATAGCCAGTCTTCTCTTCAACCTATCCATCTGATGTTATATAAATTTCATTTGGGCATCATGTGCAATCCCAGGATTTATAACCTGAAAGAAAATCTCCCCTTTCTCAGCTCGTTTTATGTTTGAGCCATACTTAAAAAAAAAAAAAAATTATGGGGCAGGAGAAAAAAGGAGATCAGAATGAGACAGTACAAAAGTTCTTGGACTGAGACCAGAGAGATGAAAGATTTCTGGTACTTACTGTGTCTAAACCAAGGTTATTTCACCCTACAAATAGACAGCGTTGCCTTTATCTGCAACTTTTTTACATTGTTTTACTCTGCTGAATTAAGATTTGAATAAATTAAAAGGAGGAGAAGGAAAAGTCTTAAGTTATTGGAACCATGGCTGTTTGGGTGGTCCAGGCCTTGCCGATGGAGCTCCTGCCCGCCTCCCCAGCTGTGCTTGAAACCTGTGGTCCCCACGCCCCACTGCAGACAGGTCTCTTCCCATGGGGGAGGAACCCAGCTACACAGCATCCCTGCCTGAGCTCCACCTCCTGTCTCATCTGCCCCCATCCCCGCATACCCCTCCATCTGTGTGAAAATTGTCCTCCATGAAACCAGTCCCTGGTGCCAAAAAGGTTGGGGACGTCTGCTTTAAACTATTGTCTTAAAGAGCTCACCCTCCTACCTAATGTCCTTGATTGATTTTAGGAAGGGCTTCTTACCTCTAGGATTCTCCGTTTTACCCCAAGTTCTATGAACAATTCAAGTATTGTTCTATATTCCATAATATTAAAATGTGGGAAAACAATGTTTTCTGTTTTTAAGCTTTTGTCAATTCTAGGTGGTTTAGGGAAGATTTCAAACTTTTTAGAACATGTCCACAGGATACAGAGATTAAACTTAGCAGCCAGTACACAAATACCTATAAAATATAAATCTGAAAACAAGGTTTCATAAAACTATACTTATCCTTACCATACACAATACATGCTGATATATTTTGATGTATTCTATGTCATGTTCTTTAAACACTGGCTGGACCAATTAAATCAGGTCTTTGGGGAGCAAGGCTCAGGCATCCAGATGTTTGGAAGTGATGCCCATATGCGGATAATGTTCAGAATTGCCATCCTACAGGGTTTTCAGGCGGTCTTCTTAGGTTTTGAGGAATACAGTTCTACCATTTATAAATAACAATAGTTTTATCTTTCATTTACAATCATTATATATTTTATTTTGCCTCTTCATACATTATCTAGAATTTTTTAAGTAATGTTAAATAATCATAAAAGCAAGGATTTATTTTTTTCAAATACTGGCGATAGCCTATAAAATTGATTTCACACCGTATTAAATAATGGCAACTCACAGTTTGTAAATAAACACGAATCAGCAAATTATGGCCTAGGGGCCAAAGTAGTTCTGCCACCTGTTCCTGTAAATAAAATTATATTGATCACAACCAAGCCGATTCATTAATGAATTATCTGTGGCCACTTTCCTGTAACAGTGGCAGAATAGTTGTGACCGATCTCATAGCCCACAAAGCCTAAGCTATTTATTATCTAGATTTACATCAACCTACTGTTCTTTAAAGTAAATATTTTACCCAGGAGGGGCAAATTAAGGTAATATGCAAAGAAGTTTAAAAAAAAATCAGGATTCACATCTTAAATTGTAGTACAAGCTATGTAATAGATTTTATCCTTGGGACAAATGAACTATCCTTTGTAGGAATGGAACTTTAACCAATAGTCTCTCACTGGTTCTGAAACCCTGAAAATAAAGCTTATTAGGCAGGGATGAAATTTTCTTGCTTTCTGTGAATTCCTTGGCTCCAGTTGTCAACCTTCCTTGTGAATACAATAAATAAGAAATCAGCCTTTGCCTAGTTTGAGTAAGAACCTCCTGGAACTTACATCCTCCTTTCTATTTTCATATAAGCCTCTTGCCTGAGTCTCATCAGAGGGTTTTAAAACTTGGGACTGTGTTCAATGAACATTTTGGCTCCACCTAATGTTGGTTTTTCCTTGCTCCCTATAGGAGAAGTGGTATTAGGGATCAAACATGCATCCTGCCTGAACCAACAGCTGTGGCTTTGACAGTACTTAAAATAAGTAATAAACCCATGAAATTAAAGGTAACAAGAGAACAAGTAAAAAAAAAAAAGCAGGTAATTTTTAATTCATTCAATAAGTAGACATGGTAAACACTTATACTATAGTCAGCTATCTATCAAATATGTTTTGCTTTAGGAGGTAATCACAGCAGCCATAGGCAGAGTTCTTAGTGGCAATTTAGATTTTAGTCACACTTGCTTCAAACATAGCATTGAGGAATCTGTCGTTGATCTTGAGACAGATTACTAAAATCATTTTTGTTCTAATTTACTATCCAAAGCTGACTTTTTATACCTTTTCATAATGTAAAGGCTATGGCAAAGAAAAAGAAAAGAAAAGAGTGAGGCAAAAGATCTTAATTATTTTAATGTTTTATTTTTTTTTAACCAAGTGAGTTTCATTGATGAGAGGTTAGAAAATTAAAAAGATATTCATGGCATTCAGATAAGTATATTTAGCTTAGAAATAAAGATCCAATAAATCATTTATTGAATTTTTTTCCTTTGTAAATACCTAAATTATGATAGAGAAAATGAAGGTGGTTTCCAAAGAGAATGTTTAGGTGTCAAGAGTAAGATGTGAAGAATGCAGGAAGATTAATAAAACCAAGCAGGGTCTCATTAATCAAACATCCCCAAGTGGCATGAATGATTTGAGTTGAATTTGCCTCTGTATACACCAATGATGGAATCTGTTTTTTTGTGAAGCAGCCAAAATGTCAACTTGATAAATGGGATAACTCTTTCAAAAGTACCTACTCTGTTGTTTCTTCTATATGTTGATGAATGCACACAGTATAACTAAGATTAATTATTTGCTAAACATATAAATAAAGCTTTGATCACTTTGACAAATAAGACTTGATTTTTTTTAATGAATTGACCAAATAACATCTTTACACTGAATTTCTGTTTAAAGAGTTGAACAAATAAAGAAATACCACAACATAAAAGGATCTTAGTTTGCCAAGAGAATGTCTTAGATCAACTAAAGCTAATAAGTGTATATGTTACTAATAAAGTCTTTGAATAATAGGTAACAATTTTTCAACATAGCATAATTGCCTGTACATTTCAGTTCTAGTATTATACTGCTTAAGAAATGATTGGGTTGTGTTTTGCATAACTGGCACCTTTCTTCCTGAATCTTTTCAAAGGTACGATAAATATTTGTGCCCAAATCTACCTAGAATCAAAAGGATCATGCCTATAAACAGCCCAAATGTATTTTTTAAAAATCACATATATTAAAAGAGTTGTTAAAAAATTTCACAATTAAATTTTGGGAAGATTGGACAAATTAATATAAATATCTAAAACAACAAAAACAAACAACAAAAAATAATGTTCCTAATACTGTTTTTTTCCCCCTAATATTATTAATAGTATCACCAGTAATAGTGACTTCACTGGCATCTTGAAGAAATAACTTTTGCAGCTAATTTTATTATAGATTTTCTGTAGAAATATTTATTATTTGGTTTCTATTTTATTCAAAGTTATACATCTTTATGGACTGAATTGTGTCCTCCCCCATTCATATCTTGACCCTAACCCCTAATATTACTGTCTTTAGAGATAGTAGTGTTAGAATTAAGGTCTTTTGGGTAGAGCCCTCATCCCATCAGATTTGTGGCTTTATAAGAAGGCGTTATCTCGCTCTCTTTGTCTCTGTCTCTCTTTTTCTGCCATGTCAGGACAAGCATAGATGAAATCCCTTATTAGAAACAGAATCGCTATACAGTAGGGTTGTTTTCCTGCTTCTCAATTCATTTTGTTACAAACAACTTTGTAACTCACATAGCACATGATTCACCCATTTAAAGTACACAATTAAATGGTTTTCAGTAGTTAGAGATATGTACAACCATCACCACCCACAGTAAATCTTGGAACATTTCCATGACCTCTTGTAAAAGAAACCTGGTACCCTTTAGCCAACAGCTTTTTACAAGATGCCTCCCCCAACTCTTTTATCCCAGCCCTGAACCACGAATCTCCTTTACTTTCTACTTTGTCCACTAAACTCTATTCATTTCCCTAGGCTGGAATTTCTTATAAATGTAATCATGTAGTGTGTGAACTTTCGTGAGTGGCTTCTGCCACTTAGCACGTTTTCCAGCCTCCCCCGAGTCGCAGTGTGCATCAGTATTCATTTCAGGGTGTAGAGACGCCACATTTTGTTTATTCATTCATCGTTGATGGACATTTGGAGTGTTTCCACCTTTTGGCTGTTGTGAATAATGCGACTATGAACATTTGTGTACAAGTTTCTGTGTGAACATGTGTTTATTTCTTTCAGTACGTACTTAGTGGAGTTTCCGGGTCATATGTTAACTCTGTGTTTAACCATTTGAGGAACTCACAAGTGGTTTTCAAAAGCAGCTGCACTGTTTTACATTCCCACCGTCAGCACGTATGAAGAGTTCTAATTTTCCCACATCATTCCTCCCAATACTTACCTGCCCTTTTTATTCTGTCCATCATAGTTGGTATAGAGTGCCGTTTCCCTGTGGTTTTGATTTTCATTTTTCTGATAACTAATGTTTCCTGTGCTTATTGGCTCTTTGTATATCCATCTTTCTAGGAGAAACATCTACTCACACTTTGATCTGTCTCATTCTCCCTCAGCAACCCCCAGTAGGCACACACATTCCATTCCTTTTTTCTCAATATACTAACCTTGTTAAATCAATATTTGTTTTCTACATGACTGTACAAATAACAAAAATGTAGAATATATAAAATATCTTAATGGCCTAACCATATATTATATTATGATTTTATAACTTTGTACCTCTGGGATAACTGTCTTGTTGTTTGCTTGGTTTTCTATGTCATCTTAACTACTCTATTCCAGAACTCTTCCTTAGTTGTATTAATCTCTTCTCAATTAATTTTTAAAAATTCATCTTCCTGAGTAAATATCACCTGTAGCCATCAGCTACACAAATGTTATTGAGGTGTCTTTTCTCATAATCTCCTAAGGATTCCCTTTCCTCTCTTATGTTGGAGACTTGGTTTCTGTATTCTATGACTTTAAATTTCAATCTTTCCTCAAATACGTAAAGAGAGTCATGGCTACTCATATGTAAGACAGGGATGGTAAAATGCTCATTGGAAGCTCTGAATGGGTGAGGCTTTTCAGGTAGGGGCCCACAGGGTGGTTTGTTTCGAAACATTCTAAGGATGTATAGAATCTTACCTTTGGGATGATCTTATTCATCTCTAATGATAGTTTTAATCTTTTTATGTTAGACAAAGTCTAGTGCCAGGCTCTGAGAACCCAGGGGGAAGAAAACTCAGATTTCAACAGGCTCTAATAAAATTTTTCCAATCTCCCAGTTTTTAGAAGAGTTATCCTCCCATTCCCCTGTGCCTGGTATCTGTCCCCCAGTCACCTTCTGCTTTATCCTCTACATGCAATAAACCTAACTTTTCTGATGACAGAGGAAGCAAAGGGCATCTGACTGTAGGCAAGAGAAAGAAGGTCTGATGTTCTGATTAATTTGTAAACAGATTTTTTTCAGCAAATCTTCCTATGTAGAACCTCAATTTAAAGAATCTCATTTTAGAGAATCCAGTACTGCCAACTCCTAAACTTTCATGGTGTTCTATGGTAGATTAAATTGGCTCTAAGTCTTTTTTATTCCAGTTTGGAATCCAGCTTTCTTGGTTTGCTAAGTTAGTTGTTACTTACCTGTTTGGTTTCTACCCTTCCAAATTTTATTGCTGTTAAGTCCTCCCTAATTTTGTTTTCCTAATGTCATTGCTGCCAGAATTCTCATCCCATTCTTTTCCCAAATATTTTAGGGAGAAAGAGTACTAGAGCTTAAGAAAAAGAATTTTCACATATCACATTGACATTCTTTCTAGAGGTCTGGGCAGGACTCACTCTTCAAAAATTTTCTGAAGTGATGTGAAGGTTGTAAGTAACATTTCTATACATCAGGAAAGCGGGGCTGGTGCCACTCAATTTCCTTACTAGCATGTAGCACAGTGCTCACCATACACAGTAGGGGTCAGTAAATATTTGCTGAATAGATGAACAAATAAATTGCACTGACCAAGACAGACTCTGATACAAAGAAATCCAAGATGTTGTTCAGGGGAGTTGTTGCTACATTCAACCATAATTGGTAAGGGAAGCCTAAGGCTCGCCCTTAGTTCCTCTCCTCTCTCCAAGACAGGCAAAAACAGATTGTTACTGGTAGCACATTTGAGGACCATCTCTAGAGTCCAATGAAGCAACAACAAGATAATAATGGCAGATTATTGAATGGGTATGTTTTGACTTAACTCAGCCCTCTTTGGGTAGACAGGCAAATATTAAGCCACCAATGCAGTAATTGTCAGCAAATACATGAAAACTCAGAGCGGTCAGAGCTTAGAGTTCTGTCCCTTTAGAGACAGTGGAAAAGGACAGCCTGAGTCTGGTGTAAGTTCTAAGAGTGAGACCTCAAACGATGGTGCCAAAAACACAGAATGATCAGGTATGTTTTTGTAAGTTAGAAGGAATATATACTCTTCTGTTTCCAAAGAGTATTCTTAGAAGAGAACTGCATGGGAAAACAGAGTAGTATGGGAATAGCCCTGTGAGGACCGGATTGAAAGAAATAGACTCTGTGAAGAGCCTGGTGTAAACTTGCTTGCTGGTAGAGTCAGCTGCATCCTTACAACATGTGCTAGTCCTAAGACTTTGGAATGGTTACTTCTTATACTAATATGTGCCTATGTTTTTCCTAATTATACTTACCAATATACTTGCATAAAAGACAATGTACAAATACTTTATATATAGGGTATGCTCAATAAGTGATGGTTATTATTACTGATAGTTTTAGGCTGACAAAATACATGTATGGAGTGACTTTTAGTTTGGGGAGATGGAGACAAATACAATAGAACCTCCAGAGTTGATCACCTCCCTGCATTGACCATCTCCTTAAGTTGACCTGATTTTGATAGACCGGACATGAACCACATGTATATATCAGTAGTCAGCCTAGTTCCTTATGTTGACCACCTCCATATACTGACCAGTTTGTTACGCAGTCTTGGGTGGTCAATTTACAAAGGTTTTACTGTAGATGATGTAAAGTTATTTGGACAAGTTAGTCCAAGAGGGGGAAAAAAAAAAAAAACCCACTCAATTCGTTTCATTAAGCAAGACAAAAAGCCAATTCAATTAGGGTTGCAAGCCCTAAAATACCACTTTTGTGATTCTGGAGAGCCTATCTATGGCTCCAGATTCACCTAAACTCAAGTTTGTTGTTTTGATTCTCAATATGGTAAACTTCTAACTTATATCATCCTCTTAACAAGGTCCTTTGTAAGGGGAAATTTACAATTTAATAACTAAAAATTTAAGGTGATATACGCATGTAAAAATGCTTTTTTGGGAACCAACAAGCTAAGACAGCTTTGTTGCAACTAAGAGAGTAAAGTGAATTTCTCCTGGCAAAAGATGACATAGATGGAAAGAAGAGAAATTGGATAAATATGGCTCCTTTCCTAAGAAGACGAATAACTCTATTATCCTTATTCCACATGCCTATAAAATAATATACTGAACAATGTTGATTTCAGAATTAAGACCACACTCTTCATTTGCCAGGTATATGGAAAAGAGAAAACACAAGCTAAAGCTTCAATATCAGGGTGACACTTCCATCACTCTTCTTTCACACTTTATTACTTTACCTTAAGGTTAAAACTTTATTTACTCAAAAAGTCTTTATTCATCCTACTACACTTTCTACTTAATCTTCTCTCTTAAATGTGTTCTTTAAATTATTGTTTTTGTCTTTTCTCTTTCACATAATATGTTCTTTTAGAATAAAGACATTAACAAAATTCTGTAAAGTGCCAATTAAGTTATTTCCTGAGATTTCATGAGACATCTTGGAAATAGCCACCTGTATAATCGCCTAGTGGAAAATACTAACAATTTGTACGCCTTTAATGGCAGGCTTCTTAAAATATGGTTAAGAGGACTCCATAAATTCTTCATACTGTATCCTTCCTTAACATTCCATTTATTTAAAACCTTAATTGCAGATAATTGAGAAGTATAGCACTTGAACAAATCCAGTGTATATCATATCAAATAATATCAATGATACTGTTAGAAGTGGTGTAAATTCTTCATTTGTGCAGCTACACATATAAATAATAATCAGTTCTAAACCCCGAGTTGATAACTATTTACTTGTATGATTTGTGGTAGTCTAGAGAGCTCCCTTTGGGGAGACGTGGAAGCTTCATTGATGAGAGAAAAAGCTTTCTGCTGTACTGTGCTCTGAAGGCCCAGGTAACAAGAGCCAGATACTAAGTGCCTGCAGGTGCATTTTTCCTAAGGACTTCACATGCATTATCTTAATTATCACAACTCAACATGGTAGATACTAAATTTCTTTTCATTTTATTCATGAGAAAACTGAAACTTATAATTAAAGTTGTTTCTCCAAAGTCATGTTGCCTACAAACAGAGCTGGGTTTCTAAGACAAGTACCTCTCAATCTAAGCCTTAAAATTGGCTTTCTTTATCATTACGCTGGTAGGGTTCTTACGCTGTAGTTTAATAGTAATAATATCTCACATAAATGGGATGTTTTATCTTCCTGCTTTATAGCTCCTTGGATTATTTATGTGTTTTTAAAAACACGATTTAATGGTTTCTTTGACTTGGATAAACTGTTTGTTAAAAATAATAAATGTTTAATTTTTTCCTAATTCAGAGGAATAATTATGTTTCTGGATAAAATAGTCTCAATCTTAAAACTTTTCTGCCAGCTAATAAATATTACTAGTTGACAAAATTAACTAGCAGAAATACATTAATAAAAAACTTAGAATCTGCCGACCTTACTAAATCCAACAACTTAGTTATTACTTGTTCCTCCTGAAACTAACAATTAAAAATATGATTTTATTATACATTATATACCCTATTTAGTGCTAGGAATGTTTAGAAATGGGAGCTATAACTGAATAAGCTATCCAAGGGACATAGTCCATTAGCAAATATGTTGATTTGCTAAGATGACAAATGTTCTTTCTTCGTCTTCAAAACTTCTGAAATCAAATAAACTCCTGGGCCATGGCTTCGCCCAATTCCTAATCCTATCCATTTTGAGTCAGTCTTTCCAAGCTGCAATGATAATTTATCATGCCTTCCATAATGACGAAATTCTTCTCCCTGTCCCTAAATACCTACTGATTTTTCTTGAAAACTTTTCAAGCCTTTATTAAGCTTGTAGTTTTATATCCAAAGTGATAACCTTTCTTAGCATATTTTTTCCACCCATTTAAGGTCAAAACTATTCAAGAGAAATGAAAAAGGTAGAAATACTGAAGAAAACTAACAGATGTGCCAGTTAAAACCCAGGGAAGTGCTGTGCCATTTGAACTTTCAGTTGTTAAGGACATTTGACAGGGCTCTCTTCCCTTTCCTGGGGCTAGGTCAGTAGAAAGTTATGTGTTAACACCACTTTCCGGTAGTGTAATGGATATACATATGGTAAATTACATGTATATCTACATAGTTGACCACCTTCTTAAGTTGACTTCATTTTCATAGAGCAGACATGCATCACATGTACATATCAGTAGAGTAGGCCTAGTTCCTTATGTTGACCACCTCTGTATGTTTACCTGTTTATTACAGTCCCTTGGATGGTCAACTTACAGAGGTTCTACCATATATATAATATTTCTAAGATGACCAGTAGTTACATACATCGCATTGGTTGAGATTGAATGAGGGATAACTTCATGCTTTTATTTTAGAAAAAATGTTCCATGTTTATCTGATAGAATTAACGACATCAGTACCTTATAATGTTCCATTAGCGCACCAAGATTTACAAGTCTCTGCTCTCTCTGCAATTATAGGTTTAATAGATGATTCCATAACTTAACTAGTTGAATACTGGGTGCTTAATAGAGTGTTAAAGAGGCACTTTAGGAAGATCGGGGTGTGTGTATATGTGTATGTGATGGGAAGGAAGAGGGATATAGTGAATGTGAAGGTAAGCTCCAGAGCTTATTGGGGGGTGAGGGGGCTGCCAAAGTGGTCGGGTCTCATCTCTTAGTATCACAGAAATGAGAGTTGGCAAGAATGGAGGAGACCAGGACAAAAATAACCAGTATTTTGGGCAGTGCCTGTGGCTCAAGGAGTAGAGCGCCAGCCCCATTTGCCAAAGGTGGCAGGTTCAAACCCAGCCCCAGCCAAACGCTGCAAATAAATAAATAAATAGATAACCAATATTTCCTATGTTAACAATTTTACTCAAGACAAGCCTTATGTTTCTTTGTTCTCCATTAGTTATCATAGATTTCACTTTAGATTCAACATTAGATTTGTTTCAATACCTAATTACCTACTTTGATGTCATTTTTTATTAGTTGTGTCAAACTTTTCAATGCTGTCCACTGTGTTTAGGCAAAAGACTCATGTTCATTATCTTACAAATCTCATATTCTCATCGAGAATTAGTCAGTGATCAATAATGCAGTATTCATATTATGAGTTTATATATGTGCTTAGTAATAAAAATAGGGCTCATTTGTGTGCAAACATCTTACTCAAAGTTACTTAAACAAAAAATGCTTAACAAATTTAAAATGAAATTATGCAAGCATAACGTTTATAAAACAGAATGGCAGCCAATGAAAATTATAAGCAACTCCAAACAAGGCTAAGAACAACCTGCTGAATTGCGTGTCCTAAAATTCCAACCTATGCCTACGTGATTGTACTCTAAGACTTTAAAAAACAAATGTTAATTGAAGCCAAATTTTCTTAAAATAGAAATAGAAATTTAGAATACTAAGTATATTTTAACAAACATTAACATAATTTTATTTCTAAATAATGATATTTTGTGATCTTTAAAGAGATACCTTTTCATTTATTTATTAGCATTTAGGCAGAATCAGAAATCACAGTTGATGGAACTGCACATTATTCACCCGTAAAACCACACAAGGTCTAATGTTCTGAGACCAACTGAATCATCTAAATAACTTTCCTCATTTTTTTTCCCCTAGTTTATAAATTTTCTGCTATAAA
This sequence comes from Nycticebus coucang, assembly GCF_027406575.1. NCBI lineage: Eukaryota > Metazoa > Chordata > Mammalia > Primates > Lorisidae > Nycticebus > Nycticebus coucang. The sequence continues at coordinate 68,048,555 of NC_069790.1, read as the reverse complement.
TTTAGCAGAAGCCCAGATTTATGCAACAATACCACCAACTCCACTTTTTTTAATGGGCATGATTTCTCTCCACAATGGAATCACTCATTCTGTCACTTTCACAGCCTACCTTAAGCTGGTCTGCTGTGGTCAGACACACTCTCCTATAAATGTCCTCAAAAGGAAGAAAGTGTAGTATTGTAATAGTCTTATCAAATTATATTTAAAGATTCATGCTTAGCCTTAGAAAACTGGCTGCTTGCCAAAACCTCTTGGTTGCTGCTAGCGACGATGGTTAGGCTTGCCTGAAAGCAAACACAGGCCAGGGTAAATTATCTTCTACCCACAGAGTTTCTGAGAGGTATATCCTGCTTTTTAGTTGCCAGGTAAGGCAAGCCGCCAGATTCCTGTTAGCTTACTAAGGCAGACATAGGAAAAAGTTCGCCCACTCTGATGCTATTTAGAATAATCATCAATCTTTCAACAGAAAATAAAATACACAAGAATGAGAATTGGTAGCATTTCTCAGTCTGGAGGGGGCTGCCAGATCCAGAGGGGTGAACTTTGCTACCCTCAATAGAATATCTTCTTCCATGTCTGGCTCCAGCAGTTCCAAAGTGGGCTCCTAACAGAGCTTTAGTCTCCTCTATTTCCTGTCTTTGTTTCAGGATTAATTCTTTCTACTCTCTGTTTAACACACTGTATCTATCCCCAGGCCTTTCCTTTCTCCATTTTCACATCTATGTTTAAGAGATTTTAGAGAAACAAAGGATAGCAATGAACTTGATCACTTTTGACACCCACATACATGCTGTAATTTTTCAGGTAATTAAAAATCTTTAATGACCTTAGGTTTTTCTCTACCTTCAAGATCTACTTCAGCATTTTCATAGCTTGCTAGAAACAAGCCAAGGTATAAAGATCTGTAATTTACTATTTCCCTCAAGATCTGGGACTCCATTAAACAGAAAGGAGGAATTTCGATTTAACACAGTACTGAGTCTTCGCTTCCCTGGAGAGTACAGAGAAGATCCTTTGAGTCTTTCTTATCTAGAAAGAACCTTTGGTAGACAGATCATTTGATCTTTGGTCCCCTGATCATCTCTAAAACATCTGAGGTCCCAGGCTGCATAGTCCCCAAGGAGTCGTTAGCCCTCTGGTGTTTCCCAGACTTGAGCAGTAAGGTTCCGACTGAGGCTAAGAGCTCCCGTGCCTGGTGCACTGAGACCCTGTCCCTCAGCACACCACACACCACTCTCTATGTAGGGATGGCTTCAGGGAAAATGAGGACAGTGGGGTCTCACTGCTTCCAAGTGCCCTACCTCTCTGGCCTTGCTGACCCAAGGACTCTTCTCACTCACAAGTAGAATTCCTACCTGTCTCCCTCAACACTTAGGTTTTAGAAAACAAAAGCCAAGAAGAGGGATGGTCTTTGTCAAGCAACCTCTTCTTTCAGCCTAACACAACAGATGCCCAAAGGAAGCTAAAACCTTGGCTACCCTCTGAGAATTTATAAGTTTGAAAATAGAAGTACAAAACAGATGCTATTATAATTTGTTATATTAAATCATATTTCATTTCCTATCAAATATAAATTTCCAATATTGAAATTTGTCTTCTAGCACATAATGAAAACTCAATTTTCAAGTTATATGGAAACATCAATATCCTATACCAACTTAATGTTTATATATAATCTCTTTAATTACAAAGTAAATTATCTCATTTCATTCTTTGACAAACCAGTACTACTCTTGTGATTTCTCAATATTCAAGCACTGCTTTTATAAATCATAAAAGGTAACAGCTGAGCGGAATAACCTATCAGATAGACCCGAGTTATAATCCTCTATTTACCACTTATTAGTCTGATAATCAAATGCAATTCTTCTTTTTCTTTGACATGTGTCACTATTTTCCTTAACATACAGACACAGCTTCTTTAATGATTTACTTTTATTTTTAAATCTGTCTTATTTTTAATCCCATCCCTATTATTAAAACTGCAGTGAGCCTCTGGATATAGGTATTTAGCAATTTCATAAATAGCTATTGAATCATTATTGTCTCCATGCATGCATCTAATATACAACTCACCTTTCCTTAATTATATATCCACAAGACATTTTCACCAGTATTCTCATTTTCCATCTCCTGCTAGTTTTCAGACAGATGTCTTACAAGTTATAAGCTTCCCCACTGGTGTTAGCAATAGGTCTCATTTTCCCAGAATATAATAATTATGAGGTCAAAGCCATTTTTCCTTCCCATATCTTCTGTGAATTCACCACCTTAACAATCAGTTCAGCAATGAATGGTAAATAATCACATTTAGTTTTCATTTCCAAAAATCAAGGAGCTTTTGTAGCCCAAAGTTAGCAAGCTTGATTGGCCACAATATCAATATTGGTGTCAAAACACTTGCCAAGTATTCTGCAGCAAATTTATTCTACTCCATTATTTTTACAAAGTAAAGAGTGTTTTATTTACACTGTTTGAGATTACACAAATTAATCCACAGAAAATACATTAAAGAAACATGCAGAGATAAGACAATCAACTGGCTTCATTCATTTAATACCCCCTGAGAGTAAACATAAATGGAATTGACCAGGTCGGCCATTTATCATTTGGAGAAATTGCAATACTTGCATTCAGAATTGCATAAGACAGATGATCTTTTGTGTTGATTTGTTAACCTTGTTTTGAAGAATGAATCAAATTGTTATTATCTAATAATGCTTATTTTATTCAATTCCAGGACGCTAATTTCTGAACTCTGGCATATGTGAGTGGCACCCAGTGATAACAGTGGAATGCCTTCACGTGGAAAGGCCTGATAGGCATTACTTCATTTCCGTATTTTATATTTTTCCTTTCCAAGTAGGGGAAATTGGAGTTGTTGGTCTTTCTTTTTTATGTTTCATGATTTAAAAATAAAACTTTTGGCTTATCTTTTAAAAAGGTAAACAGAAATACATTATAAATGTAAACAAGAAGTTATTAGCCAGCATTCCATTCATTTATGAAGAAAATACATGATCTTTAAAGGCAATTTTTTTATTATATAATAGCCAGCAATTTCAGTGACTCTTGCTGCTGCTGTATGCCTTCTCTTATCATGTGTTCATCAGAGAACACACTTCTCTATCCAGTAGTTATGAGTTGACTAATAGAAATTTCAACTATTTTCTGGGATAGTTAAACTTAGATGTTGCATAAGAGAACTGGTAAATATACCGAAGTCCTACAAATAAACAAGAAAAATGCAGACATACTAGTAGAAAAAATATAAAAGAAATATGATCAGACTTTCACAAAAGAGGAAATATGAACGTCACAACACATATAAAAACATTTCAACTTCATTAGTAATAAAAATGTAACATATTAAGACTTCAAATATATATCCCTTTAGACTGATTATATTGGCAAAAAATAAAAACATCAGAAAATGTTGGTGAACACGTATGTGCATTATGGGAACATATGCACATATTAGCAGGACTATAAATTAGGATAACCTATGAAAAAGTGTATCATTGTCTGGACATTCTTTCCTATACCGATGACCCAGCAATTCCACTTCAATGTATGAATCCTAAAGTAACCATTTTAGGGCGGTGCCTGTGGCTCAATGGAGTAGGGCGCCAGCCCCATATACCGGAGGTGGTGGGTTCAAACCCAGCCCCTGCCAAAAAACTGCAGAAAAAAAAAAAAAGGAAACCATTATATATATTAACCAGGATACACTGTAATGTTAATGACACCATGTTCCTAATACCAAAAAAATACTGAAAACAGCACAAATGTTCATCAAAAGTAGAATGACTTTATGGATTTAAAAATTTAGCACATACTTTTAGTTTTTTATGTACACATATTGAAGTCAAAGTCAATGAAAATGTCAAAATCAATGAAAATTTAGTAGGGGGGTAGGGGAAGGAGGAGGTCGGGTAAACATACACCTAACTGGTGCAATGCATGTATTTCGGGTGAAGGACACACTTAAACATCATTCAAATATAGCCAAAATGTGTGTACTCCAGTAATACTCTGAAACAAAAAATAAATTTAAGAAATTAGCATATAATTACTGTGTGATAATACGCAATACTAGAAAAGAATGGAATATGGCTTTTCTCTGCAATATGAAAGATCCTTAATATTGAGTGTAATAATTACACCTAACAGAAAAATACATACATTATGATACTGGTTTTACAAAGTTCAAAATCAAGCAAAATCAAACTAATCGAGGACAATTTTTTCTTAAAAACTAAAGGATAAGAATAATCAACATAAAATTCTGCGTAGTGGGGTGGCGCCTGTGGCTCAGTGAGTAGGGCGCCATCCCCATATACCGAGGGTAGCGGGTTCAAAGCCGGCCTGGGCCAAAACTGCAACCAAAAAATAGCCGGGCGTTGTGGCGGGCACCTGTAGTCCCAGCTGCTCGGGAGGCTGAGGCAAGAGAATCGAGTAAGCCCAAAAGCTTGGAGGTTGCTGTGAGCCGTGTGATGTCATGGCACTCTACTGAGGGTGGTAATGTGAGACTCTGTCTCTGCAAAAAAAAAAAAAAAAAAAAATTCTGCGTAGTGATACCTCCTGGAAGGAATGAAGAATATGGGACAGGCTCCACGCCTGTAGCTCAGTGAATAGGGTGCCAGCCACATACACTGAGGCTGGCAGGTTCAAGCCTGGCCTGGACCTACTAAACAACCACAACTGCAACCAAAAAATAGCTGCATGTTGTTGCGTGAACCTGTAGTCCTAGCTACTTGGGAGACTGAGGCAAGAGAATTGCTTAAGCCCAAGAGTTTGAGGTTGCTTTGAGCTATGACGCCAGTAACACAGTGAGACTCTGTCTTAAAAAAAAAAAGAATATAGGACAAGGAAAGAGCACACAGCTTGAAGCTGTAGAACAGAGAAAGTTCTAGATCTTAAACTGTGCAGTAGGTTCACAAATTTATATGTTTTATGAGTTACAATGTAATTTGTTCATACTAAAACATTTAAATGCAATACACAAAAACTCAATTTCATTTTATTTTTTGAGACAAAATCTTACCATGTCAGCCTCAGTAGAGTGCGGAGGTGTCACAGCTCACAGCAACCTCTGACTCTTGCGCTTAAGCGATTCTCTTGCCTCAGCTTCCCAAATACCTGGGACTACAGGCGCCTGCTACAACGTCTGGCTAGTCAATAATGACTACTTGTCATTATTGTTTCGCTGGTCCGGGCCAGGTTCCTACCATTCAGCCTCAGTGTATGTGGCCAGCAACCTAACCACTGAGCTACAGGTGCCGAGCCTCAGTTTCATTTTCCATGGACTTTTTATAAAACGTGACCAATAGGAGCCTCAAGGTCAGCCCTCCTGACAATTTGGGCTGGTAATTTTCTGTGGTCTGGGACTATCTTGCGCATTGCAGAACATTTATAAGCAAGCTCCCAGATGCCTCAATCAAAAATTTCTCCAGATACCACCAAATAACCCTGAGACTAAAGTCAACCCAGTTGAGATCTGTCATCTTCTAGGGATAATGTACGTGAGATTCATATGAAATAAGACTTGCAGCCAAATATTAAACACAAAATCCCAGAGCCTCAGCTATTGCGCTCATTCTCACATACACACTTTATACAGTATTTTTTATATTAGGCATACTTTTTGTAATTTATCACAATCACTTTGTGTTACATATGAAGTGTGAATCAACGACTCTGCAAAAGCATGTGCTTTTAATGGCCTATCATAGTTCTGGCTCTGAAAAAACATATGTATATATACTTTCACCCTCATTAACTTGCACGCATTATTCTGTCAAGAATGGCTTCTATCTCTGCCCAAGTTACAGCATCCCTACCCAGAAAGCAGAATTGATCTCTCCTGTGCATCACATAACTCTCAACAGTCTTCCCCTCTAGCACTCATCCACACTGTTACTATTTTTAACGCACATATAGTTTCCTCCATTCCTTCAGTTACTTTCCTCGAGGTTGGCAACATGCTTTCTGCATCTTTATATTACCAGAGCCTAGCTTAGTATCTGGCATCCGGAAGTAATTAATCCATGAATGAATGAACCTAGAAATGGTGCTAACCTCAAAACAGCTGATTAAACCAATCAGTTGTCATTAACTTAATACCAAACATATAAATCCAACAGGTTTTAGCATTATTTTTGTACAAAATTACAAACATTTTAAAATTCTCTTTGTATTTTTGTAAGCTTATGGTTATATAGGCAATGTTATCAGTTGTAGTTCATAAATTAAATAAACTCATTTAATGACTCATTTTTAAAAAACCAAGTATGTCTTTAGGTCAAAATGTTTATATTTTTATGTATTTGCAAACGTATGTAAAAGTTGAGAAGATAATACTATGAACCCACATATACCCATCATTTAAATCTAAAGAGTGTCAAAGTTTTGCTCTAATCACTTTATCTTTTTAAACGTTTTTTTCACTTGCTGAATTATTATTTCAAAAGCTCAGCTATCAGAAATATTTCACACCACATACTTAAGTGTATACCCATAAAACTCCTGAATGTGAAACGATGCATCCTTATAATCACATCTTTAAAAGAAATTAAGATATAGTATAAAGAGCACTTTTGTAGCATGAGTTTAGCCTGAAGTTATGTATATTGTATGTGCACTTTCACACTTTATGGCCAAAATAATGATTATTGACTTTTTACTTAAAAATAGGTATGAAAATACATAGCATCTTTGAAGATTGTGATAGTAATCTTAAATCAAGGTTATAAAATTACCAAGAGATGGAAAAATGAGGCCCTTTGAGACAAGATGGCGGACTGAAGCCAGCTTTCAACAGAGGCTACCGTCCAGAAGGAGAGTTAAGGGACAGGAATTTAGTAAGTATCCTGGTGGACTTGAGCCACACCAAGAGAGAAGGTTGAAGAACGCACATCAACACTGCTGAGGCAAGCTGTGATCACAAGGATGCAAACAAAAGCTGAGACTTCAAGCCACAGTAGAAGTTGCAATAGGATCGAACAGAAACCAGCTGAAAACAAGACAGAACCACTTAACTCCAACACACAAGACAGGGGCCCCAGTTTCTCAGGCCACAACACTGTATGGGCCCTCGATAAAGCCCCAGGGGAAAAATCAAAGGGAGTAAAATAACCATGGGGCGGAATCAGCGGAAAAACTCTGGTAACATGAATAACCAGAATAGATCAACCCCCCCAAGAAAAGATACGGCAGATGTGATTGAAGATCCCATTCATAAACAACTGGCTGAGATGTCAGAAATCGAATTCAGAATTTGGATTGCAGATAAGATTAATAAAATGGAATTAGGAATTCGAGGAGAAATTCAAAAGTTGTCTCAAGAATTTAACGAATTTAAAGACAAAACCACCAAAGACTTAGACACACTGAAGCAAGAATTTACAGCCCTCAAAGATATGAAAAATACAGTAGAATCCCTCAGCAACAGAATGGAGCAAGCAGAAGAAAGGATTTCTGACATTGAAGATAAAGTCTTCGAACGCTCCCAATCTCTCAAAGAGGAAGAGAAATGGAGAGCAAAAACGGATCACTCACTCAGAGAGCTCTCAGATAATTCGAAAAAAAGCAATTTACGAATTATTGGGATTTCTGAGAACGATGAAGTGGCCTCGAAGGGCACAGAGGCCCTTCTGCATGAAATTATGAAAGAAAATTTTCCAGACATGCCTAGAGAATCTGAAATTCAGATAGCAGACAGCTTCAGAACCCCAGCACGATTCAACACCAATAAGTCATCCCCCAGACATATCATAATTAACTTCACTAAAGTTAACATGAAAGAGAAGATTCTCAAAGCAGCCCGGCAAAAGAAAACTATTACATACAAAGGTAAGAATATTAGAATAACTGCAGATCTCTCTGCTGAAACTTTTCAAGCCAGAGGAGAGTGGTCATCAACTTTTAATCTCCTAAAGCCAAATAACTTTCAACCCAGGATTTTGTATCCAGCTAAATTGAGTTTCATCTATGATGGAGAAATTAAATACTTCAATGACATTCATATGTTGAAAAAATTTGCCATAAGTAAACCAGCTCTTCAGGATATTCTCAGACCTATCCTCCACAATGACCAACCCAATCCTATACCACAAAAGTAAACTCACTCAGAAACTTCAGATCAAACTCCAACTTCCACACTGGCGAAAGGATTAAAAATGTCCACTGGACCTTTGAAAAACTCGATACCCAAAATACCACCAGACTTATCAATACTCGCCATCAATGTGAATGGCTTAAACTGTCCTCTAAAGAGGCATAGGTTAGCTGACTGGATACAAAAACTCAAGCCAGATATTTGTTGCATACAAGAGTCACATCTTAACTTAAAAGACAAATACAGACTCAGGGTGAAAGGATGGTCATCCATATTTCAGGCAAATGGTAATCAGAAAAAAGCAGGTGTTGTAATTTTATTTGCAGATACAGTAGGCTTTAAACCATCAAAAGTAAGGAAGGACAAGAATGGTCACTTCATATTTGTTAAGGGTAATACTCAATATGATGAGATCTCAATTATTAATATCTATGCACCCAACCAGAATGCACCTCAATTTATAAGAGAAACTCTAACAGACATGAGTAACTTGATTTCCTCCAGCTCCATAATCGTCGGAGATTTCAACACTCCTTTGGCAGTGTTGGATCGATCCTCCAGCAAGAAGCTGAGCAAAGAAATCTTAGATTTAAACCTAACCATCCAATATGTAGATTTAGCAGACATCTACAGAACATTTCATCCCAATAAAACTGAATACACATACTTCTCATCAGCCCACGGAACTTACTCCAAAATTGACCACATTTTAGGTCACAAGTCTAACCTCAGTAAATTTAAAGGAATAGAAATTATTCCATGCATCTTCTCGGACCATCATGGAATAAAACTTGAATTGAGTAACAACAGGAATCTGCATGCCCATACAAAAACATGGAAGTTAAATAACCTTATGCTGAATGATAGCTGGGTCAGAGATGAGATTAAGAAAGAAATCGCCAATTTTTTGGAACAAAACGACAATGAAGACACAAACTATCAGAACCTCTGGGACACCGCTAAGGCAGTTCTAAGAGGGAAATTTATAGCACTGCAAGCCTTCCTCAAGAGAACGGAAAGAGAGGAAGTTAACAACTTAATGGGACATCTCAAGCAACTGGAAAAAGAAGAACATTCCAACCCCAAACGCGGTAGAAGAAAAGAAATAACCAAAATTAGAGCAGAATTAAATGAAATTGAAAACAAAAGAATAATACAACAGATCAATAAATCAAAAAGCTGGTTTTTTGAAAAGGTCAATAAAATAGATAAACCTCTGGCCAATCTAATCAGAAAAAAAAGAGTAAAATCTCTAATATCATGAATCAGAAACAACAAAGACGAAATAACAACAGACTCATCAGAAATCAAAAAAATCCTTAATGAATATTACAAGAAACTTTATTCTCAGAAATATGAAAATCTGAAGGAAATTGACCGATACTTGGAACCACGCCACCTTCCAAGACTTAACCAGAATCAAGTGGAAATGTTGAACAGACCCATATCAAGTTCAGAAATAGCATCAACTATACAAAACCTCCCTAAAAAGAAAAGCCCGGGACCAGATGGTTTCACGTCAGAATTCTACCAAACCTTTAAAGAGGAATTAGTACCTATATTACTCAACCTGTTCCAAAATGTAGAAAAAGAAGGAAGGCTACCCAACATGTTGTATGAAGCAAACATCACCCTGATCCCCAAACCAGGAAAAGACCCAACAAGAAAAGAAAATTATAGACCAATATCACTAATGAATATAGATGCAAAAATATTCAACAAGATCCTAACAAACAGAATCCAGCAACACATCAAACAAATTATACATCATGACCAACTTGGTTTTATCCCAGGGTGTCAAGGCTGGTTCAATATACGTAAATCTATAAATGTAATTCAGCACATAAACAAATTAAAAAACAAAGACCATATGATTCTCTCAATCGATGCAGAAAAAGCTTTTGATAATATCCAGCATCCCTTCATGATCAGAACACTCAAGAAAATTGGTCTAGAAGGGACTTTTCTTAAACTGATAGAGGCCATCTATAGCAAACCCACAGCCAATATCATATTGAATGGAGTTAAATTGGAATCATTTCCACTCAGATCAGGAACCAGACAAGGCTGCCCATTGTCTCCATTGCTTTTCAACATTGTAATGGAAGTTTTAGCCACTGCAATTAGGGAAGAAAAGGTGATCAACGGTATCCATATAGGGTCAGAAGAGATCAAACTGTCGCTCTTCGCAGATGATATGATTGTGTATCTGGAAAACACTAGGGACTCTACTACAAAACTCCTAGAAGTGATCAAGGAATACAGCAGTGTCTCAGGTTACAAAATCAACATCCATAAATCGGTAGCCTTTATATACACCAACAACAGTCAAGTTGAAAAAGCAGTTAAGGACTCTATCCCATTCACAGTAGTGCCAAAGAAGATGAAATATTTGGGAATTTACCTAACAAAAGACGTGAAAGATCTCTATAAAGAGAACTATGAAACTCTAAGAAAAGAAATAGCTGAAAATGTTAACGAATGGAAAAACATACCATGCTCATGGCTGGGAAGAATCAACATTGTCAAAATGTCCATACTACCCAAAGCAATATATAATTTCAACGCACTCCCTATAAAAGTTCCACTGTCGTATTTTAAAGATCTTGAAAAAACAATACTTCGTTTTATATGGAATCAGAAAAAACCTCGAATAGCCAAGACATTACTCAGAAATAAAAACAAAACAGGAGGAATCACACTACCAGACCTCAGACTTTACTACAAATCGATAGTGATCAAAACAGCATGGTATTGGCACAAAAACAGAGAAGTAGATATCTGGAACAGAATAGAGAATCAAGAGATGAATCCAGCTACTTACCGCTATTTGATTTTTGACAAGCCAATTAAAAACATTCAGTGGGGAAAAGATTCCCTATTTAACAAATGGTGCTGGGTGAACTGGCTGGCAACCTGCAGAAGACTGAAATTGGACCCACACCTTTCACCATTAACTAAGATAGACTCTCATTGGATTAAAGATTTAAACTTAAGACAAGAAACTATAAAAATACTAGAGGAGAATGCAGGGAAAACCCTTGAAGAAATTGGTCTAGGTGAGTATTTCATGAGGAGAACCCCCCGGGCAATTGAAGCAGCTTCAAAAATACACTACTGGGACTTGATCAAACTAAAAAGCTTCTGCACAGCTAAGAATACTGTAAGTAAAGCAAGCAAACAGCCCTCAGAATGGGAGAAGATATTTGCAGGGTATATCTCTGACAAAGGTTTAGTAACCAGAATCCACAGAGAACTCAAACGCATCAGCAAGAAAAAAACAAGGGATCCCATCGCAGGCTGGGCAAGGGATTTGAAGAGAAACTTCTCTGAAGAAGACAGGCACACAGCCTTCAGACGTATGAAAAAATGCTCATCATCTTTAATCATCAGAGAAATGCAAATCAAAACTACTTTGAGATATCATCTAACTCCACTGAGACTAGCCTATATCACAAAATCTCAAGACCAGAGATGTTGGTGTGGATGCGGAGAAAAGGGAACACTTCTGCACTGCTGGTGGGAATGCAAATTAATACATTCCTTTTGGAAAGATATATGGAGAACACTCAGAGATCTAAAAATAGACCTGCCATTCAATCCTGTAATCCCTCTGCATATACCCAGAAGACCAAAAATCACAACATAACAAAGATAATTTGTACCAGAATGTTTATTGCAGCCCAATTCATAATTGCTAAGTCATGGAAAAAGCCCAAGTGCTCATCGATCCATGAATGGATTAATAAATTGTGGTATATGTACACCATGGAATACTATGCAGCCTTAAAGAAAGATGGAGACTTTACCTCTTTCATGTTTACATGGATGGAGCTGGAACATATTCTTCTTAGTAAAGTATCTCAAGAATAGAAGAAAAAGTACCCAATGTACTCAGCCCTACTATGAAACTAATTTGGGGCTCTCACATGAAAGCTATAACCCAGTTACAACCTAACAATAGGGGGAAGTTGGAAAGGGTGGGGGTGGTGGGTAGAGGGAGGGGGATTGGTGGGATCACACCTGTGGTGCATCTTACAGGGGTATTTGCGAAACTTGGTAAATGTAGAATGTAAGTGTTTTGGCACAGTAACTGAGATAACGCCGGAAAGGCTATGTTAACCATTGTGATAAAAATGTGTCAAATGGTCTATGAAGTGAGTGTATGATGCCCCATGATCATATCAATGTATACAGTTATGATTTAATAAAAAAAAAAGAAAAATGAATCCACAGAGAAAAGTTAAATTAAAATTGCTTGACATGAGATAGCACTCATGTCCTTTCTGAGGTGAGTCAAACCTGTGGCTTGCAGACTCAAGGAGAATTATATTAAGACTTTTTGCTTATCTGAAGCAACACATATCATGAAAATTATGCACAGACCATTTTTTAATTTTTTTTCTTTTTCTTTTTTGCTCATCATCTTTTATTAGTGTTTGTTTATTTAAGGCGTGGCCCAAGAAAACTCCTCTTCTTCCAGAGAAGCCAAAAGGTTGGACACTCCTGCTAAGCCTTTGGGTAAAGAAATGTTTGTGCAATATATGCTTCCAAAATCTACATGCAGCTAAGCCAATCCTTCTGACTTTTTTTGAGATATAGACAAATTCAGTAAAATAAGAGGAAAAATAAAAAGTAGTAGGGCTTTTTTTTTTTTTTAACCAAGTATACTAAACTTAGTATTTTAATAGTGATGTGAGAGTAATTGTCTTAGCCCAAGGTAAAAAGAAGGAAAAGTATCCTAAGCATTTTTCTTTTTAACTCCAGAACATTCACTTTACAAAAAGATTAAGAACATTTTAAAGACTTGGGCCACACACAGAAAAAATTCAATTCAATAGAAAAAAACGTAAATGTAAGTAGAGAAATCATTCCTTCCATAAAATAAATGCAGCCTTGATTCCATTAAGAAGGCACTATTTTCTTGTCATTTATTATAGACCAAAATGTATTTTGCCAAAATAAATATAGGGCCCTGCCCTGAGGTGTGGAAGTCAATCTATCTAATGCTAGTTTTTTTCTATAGAAAAAAGTCGAAGTAGATTAGTGTGGTTACTTGTTTCTTTTTTCTTTCTCCTTTAAGTGCTTAAAAGGACTTAACAGAAAAAAAGCACATGGTAAATATCACATTTTTTTCATCATAAAGATAAAAGTGCTTGTTTTAATAGCTAAGGTAATCATATCCTGAATTCTGATTCTCTTAGTTATTCTTCTATAGAAAGAGGAATAGAGGAAAACATGCTTTCCCACCAGAGAAAAACATGTTTCTCGTGTGTAAAATGAGACCTAAGAACATTGAGGTGCAGTATAATTACAATTCGCCCATGTCCCACTGCAAATCAGCAAATGAATCAGTTCACATATTTTTTAGAGATATAAGACCCCCTAGGAAAACCCTGACTTAATCCTTTTTAAAAAGTGGAATTCTTCCCTTTCAAGATGCCATCTCATTTTTTTCTCTGAATATCTTTACTTCTACTGTACTTTAGAAAATTCTTTTTTTTTTTTCTTGTTTCAAATCAGTGCTTAATAGCATGTGTCAGCCCATTATAAAGTGGTCATCTGTGGACATGTTAATACCAGGAGCGTGGAGACCTTACCAAGAAACTGCCACACGGAGAGGGACTATGCTATGCCCTTGGAATTTTCTCCGACATATTTTTCAAACTGCAGACTTTATAATTTTTTTTGCTCCCTATAATTGTCCCTAATACAACTTCTAATAAATGGGAAAGGCAGCTCCAACTGCACTTTTGTTCTGTTCTCTTTCCAGAATGACAGGAAATGTTTATAAACTCTAAGATGAAATTGTTTTTAAAAAGACATTCCCCCTTCATTTCCTGTACATATCTTCTCTTCTTGAGGTAACTATTGATAATAATTTGGTATATATCTATGGGAAATGTGCTTTCCAGATTAATAGCATGGGTCAGCCCATTATAAAGTGGTCATCTGTGGACACATTAATACCAGGAGCATGGAGACCTTACCAAGAAACTGCATGGATTTCTTTCTTCTTCTTTTTTTTAATCTTCCAATAAAACTTTATTTTATTTTATTTTTTTAATTTTTATTTATTTTTTTCTTTTTTATTGTTAAATCATAGTTGTGTACATTAGTGCAATCAAGGGGTACAATGTGCTGGTTTCATATACAATCTAAAATATTCTCCTCAAACTGTTCAACGTAGCCTTCATGGCATTTTCTTAGTTATTCTATGTAGACATTTGTATTCTGACTTTAGTAAGTTTCGCCTGTACCCATTCTAAGATACACCGTAGGTGAGGCCCCACCATTACCCTCCCTTCAGCTTAAGCTCCCTCCTCCCTTCCCCTTCCTTGGCCCTTTCCTCATAGTCTTGTGCTATAGTTGGGTTATAGCCTTCATGTGAAAGCTATAATTTAGCTTCATAGTAGAGCTGAGTACATTGGATACTTTTTCTTCCATTCCTGAGATACTTTGCTAAGAAGAATATGTTCCAGCTCCATCCATGTAAACATGAAAGAGGTAAAGTCTCCATCTTTCTTTAAGGCTGCATAATATTCCATGATATACATGTACCACAATTTGCTAGTCCATTCATGGGTCGATGGGCACTTGGGCTTCTTCCATGACTTAGCAATTATGAACTGGGCTAAAATAAACATTCTGGTACAGATGTCTTTGTTATATTGTGATTTTTGGTCTTCTGGGTATGAACCCAGTAAAGGAATTATAGGATCGAATGGCAGGTTTATTTTTAGATCTCTAAATATTCTCCAAACATCCTTCCAGAAGGAACGCATTAGTGTGCATTCCCACCAGCAGTGTAGAAGTGTGCCCTTTTCTCCACATCCACACCAACATCTCTGGTTTTGGGATTTTGTTATGTAGGCTACTCTTACTGGGGTTAGGTGGTATCTCTAAGTAGTTTTGATTTGCATTTCTCTGATGATTAAGGATGATGAGCTTTTTTTCATGTGTTTGCATATAATGCATCTGTCTTCTTTAGAGAAGTTTCTCTTCAAGTCCCTTGCTCACCCTGAGATGGGATCATGTGTTCTTTTCTTGCTAATATGTTTGAGTTCTCTGTGGGTTCTGGTTATTAGACCTTTCTTGGAGGTATAACCTGCAAATATTTACTCCCATTCTGAGGGCTGTCTGCTTGCTTTACTTACTATGTTCTTGGCTGTGCAGAAGCTTTTTAGTTTGATCAGGTCTCATAGTGTATTTTTGATACTGCTTCAATTGCCTGTGGAGTCCTCCTCGTAAAATATTCACCCAGGCCGATTCCTTCAAGAGTTTTCCCTGCACTTTCTTCAAGTATTTTTATAGTTTCATGTCTTAAGTTTAAATCTTTTATCCCGTGAGAGTCTATCTTAGTTAATGGTGAAAGGTGTGGGGCCAGTTTCAATCTTCTACAGGTTGCCAGCCAGTTTACCCAGCACCATTTGTTAAATAGGGAGTCTTTTCCCCACTGGATGTTTTTAATTGGCTTGTCAAATATCAAATAACAGTAAGTAGCTGGATTCAAATCTTGGTTCTCTAGTCTGTTCCAGACATCTACTTCTCTGTTTTTGTGCCAATACCATGCTGTTTTCATCACTATCGATTTATAGTACAGTCTCGGGTCTGGTAGCGTGATTCCTCCTGCTGTGTTTTTACTGCTGAGTAATGTTTTAGCTATTCCAGGTTTTTTCTGATTCCAAATAAAATGAAGTTTCATAGTTCTCTTTGTAGAGATCTTTCAAGTTCTTTGTTAGGTATACTCCCAAATAGTTCATCTTCTTTGGCACTACTGTGAAAGGAATAGAGTCCTTGACTGTTTTTCAGTTTGGTTATTGTTGGTATATATAAAGGCTACAGATTTATGTGTGTTGATTTTGTAGCCTGAGACATTGCTGTATTCCTTGATCACTTCTAAAAGTTTTGTTGTAGAATCCCTAGTGTGTTCCAGATATACGATATCATCTGCAAAGAATGAAAGTTTGATCTCCTCTAACCCATGTGGATACCCTTGATCGCCTTTTCTTCCCTAATTGCAGTGGCTAAAACTTCCATTACAATGGTAAAGAGCAATGGAGACAATGGGCAACCTTGCCTGCTTCCTGATCTAAGTGGAAATGATTTCAATTTAATTCCATTCAATACAATATTGGCTGTGGGTTTGCTGTAGATGGTCTCTATTAGTTTAAGAAATGACCCTTCTATACCAATTTTCTTAAGTGTTTTGATCATGAAGGGATGCTGTATATTATCAAAAGCTTTTTCTGCATCAATTGAAAGAATCATATGGTCCTTATTTTTTAGTTTATTTATGTGCTGAATTACATTTATAGATTTAGGTATATTGAACCATTTTAAGACCCTAGGATAAATCCCACTTGCTCGTGGAGTATAATTTTTTTAATGTGTTGTTGGATTCTGTTTGTTAGGATCTTATTGAGTATTTTAGCATCAATATTCATTAGTTATTTTGGTCTATAATTTTCTTTTCTTGTTGGGTCTTTCCCTGGTTTGGGGATCAAGGTGATGTTTGCTTCGTAGAATGTGTTGGGTAATATTCCTTCTTATTCTATATTTTGGAGGAGGTTTAGTAATATAGGTACTAGTTCTTCTTTAAAGGTTTGGTATAATTCTGATGTAAAGTTATCTGGTCCTAGGCTTTTCTTTTTAGGGAGATTTTGTATAATTGATGCTATTTCAGAACTTGATATAGGCCTGTTCAACATTTCCACTTCTTTCTGGCTAAGTCTTGGTGGGTGGCATACTTCCAGGTATTGGTCAATTTCTTTCAGATTTTCATATTTCTGAGAGTAGAGTTTCTTATACTTTTCTTTAAGGATTTTTTGAATTTCTGAGGGGTCTGTTGTTATTTCATCGTTAGCATTTCTGATTGTTGAAATTAGAGATTTTACTCTTTTTTTCCTGGTTAGGTTGGCCAAAGATTTATCTATTTTATTGATCTTTTCAAAAAAACGACTTTTGGATTTATTGATCTGTTGTATAATTCTTTTGTTTTCAATTTCATTTAATTCTGCTTTGGTTTAGGTTATTTCTTTTCTTCTGCTGGGTTTGGGGTTGGAGTGTTCTTCCTTCTCCAGTTGCTTGAAATGTCCCATTAAGTTATTAACGTCCTCTCTTTCCATTTTCTTGAGGAAGGCTTGAAGTGCTACAAATTTCCCTTTGAGGACTGCCTATGCAATATACCAGAAGGTCTGGTAATTTGTGTCTTGTTGCTTTTTTCCAAAAATTGGGTGATTTCCTTCTCAATCTTGTCTATAACCCATCTATCCTTCAGCATAAGGTTGTTTAGCTTCCTTGTTTTTATATGGGTATATAGGTTCCTGTTGTTATTGAGTTCAACTTTTATTCCATGATGGTCTAAGAAGGTGCAAGGAATAATTTCTATTTTTTAAAATTTGCTGAGGTTATATTTCTGCCTAGGATGTGGTCGATTTTGGAGTATGTTCCAAGGGCTGATGAGAAGAATGTGCATTCAGTTTTGTTGGGATGAAATGTTCTGTAGATGTCTGTTAAGTCCAGATGTTGAATTGTTAAGTTTAAATCTAAAATTTCTTTGCTTAGCTTCTTTTTGGAGGATCTATCCAGCACTGCTAAAGGGGTGTTAAAAATCTCCAACTACTATGGAACTGGAGGAAATCAAGTTGCTCATGTCTGTTTTGTTAGAGTTTCTCTTATGAATTTAGCTCTCTGGTTGGGTGCATAAATATTAATAATTGAAATCTCATCATATTGAGTATTACCTTTAACAAATATGAAGTGTCCATCCTTATCCTTCCTTATTTAGGTTGGTTTAAAGCCTTTTGCATCTGCAAATAGGATTGCAACGTCTGCTTTTTTCTGCTTTCCATTTGCCTGGATTATAGATGACCATCCCTTCACCTTGAGTCTATATTTGTCTTTTAATGTAAGATGAAATTCTTGTATGCAACAGATATCCGGCTTGAATTTTTGTATCCAGTCAGCCAACCTGTGCCTCTTTAGAGGACAATTTAAACCATTCACATTAATCGAGAATATTGATAAGCCTTTCGAAAGTCCGGTGGACATTTTTAATCCATTTGAGACTATGGAAGTTGGAATTTGATCTAAATTTTCTGGGTGGGTTTACTTTTGTGGGGGAGGATTACACTGGTCTTCATGGAGGATAGGTCTGAGAAAATCCTGGAGAGCTGGTTTAGTTATGGCAAATTTCTTCAACATGTGAAAGTCATTGAAGTATTTAATTTCTCCGTCATAAATGAAACTCAGTTTAGCTGAGTACAAGATCCTGGGTTGAAAGTTATTTTGTTTTAGTAGATCAGAAGTTGATGACCATCCTCTTCTAGCTTGAAGGGTTTCAGCAGAGAGATCTGTAGTTATTCTAATATTCTTGCCCTTGTAGGTGATGGTTTTCTTTTGTCTGGCTGCTTTCAGAATTTTCTCCTTCATATTAACTTTAGTGAAGTTGATTATGATATGTCTGGGGGATGTCTTATTTGGGTTGAGTCGTGCTGGAGTTCTGAAACTGTCTGCTATCTGAATTTCAGAATCTCTTGGCATGTCTAGAAAGTTCTCCTTCATAATCTCATGGAGAAGAGACTCTGTGCCTTGTGAAGCCACTTCATCACTTTTGGGGATCCCTATAAGATGAATATTAGTTTTCTTCGAATTATCCCAGAGCTCTCTGAGAGACTGATTTTTTTTTGCCCTCTATTTCTCTTTTTGAGAGTTTGGGAGCATTCAAAAGCTTTGTCTTCAATGTCAGAAATCCTTTCTTCTGCTTGGTCCATTCTGTTACTAAGGGATTCTACTGTGTTTCTCAGATCTTTGAGGGTTGCAACTTCTTGTCTCAATGTGTCAAAATCTTTGGTCATTTGGTCTTTTAATTCGTTGAATTCTTGAGCTATCTTTTGGGTTACTGCTTGGAATTCTAATTTGATCGTTTTTGCTATCCAGATTCTGAATTCAATTTCTGACATCTCGGCTATTTTTTTGTGCATGGGATCTTGTTCTGTGTCTGCCCCATTGCTCCTTGGGGGTGTTGATCTACTCTGATTATTCGTATTGCCAGAGGTTTTCTGTTGATTTTGCCTTATGATTGTTTTTCACCATTGCCTCTGGCTGTCCTCAGAGTTGGAGAGGTGTCTCTCCAAGATTAGACCCCAGCGGGATCAATCTATTGTTGGTGGATCTTTGTAGGGAGTGACCCTGTGTAGTTCCTCTGGGACTGCCCCAGCCAGGGAATTTTGGTTGTGGAAATAGCTCCGGTGTGTGACACACCCAGATCCAGCAACAGGGCGGGAGGTGGTGCTCACAGTTCTGGGAGTTCCTGGCATCCAGTGATTTTGGCACAGAGAGCCCAAGGCTCCAGCAGTCTCTGGCCAGGAGAAGGGCTCTGCGCAGAGGCAGGGAGGGCTCCAGGGGGCACGCAGCTACCAGAGTCCCTGGCCAAATGAGCGGGCCATTGTGGAGGCAGGGTGGGTACAGGAGGGAGGACGTAGTGTTGCTCAGCTCACTCAGTTCCTGGTCAGGGCTTGAGGAGGCCCGGCAGGCATGGGTCGCAGGTTGGGCATCGCGGCAAAGCTCTTATGGAGGCTCGGGTGGCACCAAGCCCAGTAGTTTGAGGTTGCTATGAGCTGTGACACCATGGCACTCTACTCAGGGCAACAGCCCGAGACTCCAGTGTGCCAAAACCGGTCTCACTCTGCCCCTGAGGGTTAAGTCTGTAAGGCAGCTCAGTCCCCTCCTCTAGGCTGCTCAGTCACTAGATTACTAGTTCCTGCCTAATCCTTGCTCTGTGACCCTGAGGGTGGAGCTTGCCGGGGCAGTTCTCTGACAATGGCTCCCTGCGGCTCACAGCCGAACACTATTAGCTCCGTCTGGCTCAGTGGCTCAGTCTGGGGCCCTAGAAAATGCCCAAAGTTCTCCTCACTCCTGCTCGAGCTCTCCCCAAGGCAGTTCAACTGAGTGCCAAGTCCAGAAATACTGAAACAGTTCACAGGTAAGGACTTTCCGGTTTGCAGTCTCACTGCTGCTTGTACTTATAGCTGCCAGTGGGATTAGGTCGATCGAACACACGCAATCACTTGCCAGTTTTCCGCTGTTTTTGTCCTCCTCTTGGGGTCTAGAAGTCCCTTGCTGACTCCCTGCATCCTCAAAGGGATGATTATAGGCAGATCCCACCAGCTAGAGATGCCTGGAGTCTTATCTCCCCAGACTCACTGTGCCCTGTTGTAGGGAAGCTGTTACTCGGCCACCATCTTGGATTGTTCTCTGCACGGATATTCTTATTCAACTTGTATTATGGATATGAAGTGTCTACTACTCTTATTATTCATTCAACAGCTCAGTACTGAGCCCCTTATTAAATGCCAGGCAATTTTAAATGTCATAGACATTAATGAACAAAGCAGATAGCAATTCATGCTCTCATGAATGTTACATTTTAAAAGAAAATTGTATTTAGAAATAGACCAAGACATTGAGGAAGTTGGGAACAAACTATACTTTTAATGGCTACTTTAATACAGGTACACCACATGCCGTGGATACATGCATATGTGCAAGTGACAGGCATATATGATGACAGAATACCATGAGGGCATCTCAGGAAGATTATTATGTGATGCAAATCTATCATTGGATTTATAAATGTGTTATAAATAAATAGCTACTGCTATAGCTTGTATGTTTGTGTCTTCTCTACATTTTATACTGAAATTTAATCCCCAGTGAAGCCATATTAAGTGAGGTGGTTATGGGAAGGTGAGCAGGCTGTCAGGCTTCACCTTGATGAATGGGGGGAGCCATGCCAAGGGGCTTGATGGAAACAACTAGCCCCTTTTGGCCCTTTTGTTCTTTCATTTCTTAGCCATGAGACAACAAAGAGTTCAAGGAACCATCTTAAAAGCCAAGACCAGGCTCTGCCCAGACATTGATCCTTCCAGAGTCTTGATCTTTGACTTCTAGAACTCTGAAAAATAAATTTCTGCTCTCAGGTATTTTGTTACAGAAGCCTGAAGGAATTAAGGCATTCACAGAGTTTACATGTTGCTGGATAAATGTAAGAAATGCAATATATTTGAGATGAAGAGTCTCATGCCAGTAAACTTTATTTCTAAATGAATTTGCTTTTTATTACTAAATTTATATAATAAAAATACTTGTAAGGCTTCTTCAGTTAGATGCTTTTGTATTAAAATGAAGCTTACCAATTTTCTTTGTACAGGTAAAGGATAAGTAATTTATATTAGTCTATAAATAGGGTACAAAATAAAAATTACTACTATTACACATTAAAATATAAGTATAAATCATAAATATTGATTAATA
Source organism: Nycticebus coucang (assembly GCF_027406575.1). NCBI lineage: Eukaryota > Metazoa > Chordata > Mammalia > Primates > Lorisidae > Nycticebus > Nycticebus coucang. The sequence continues at coordinate 68,027,119 of NC_069790.1, read as the reverse complement.
GCCAATTAATGAAGCATATCACATACGTTTATATTTTAATCCATGTTCTTATAAGAAAATAACCAATTAAAATTCTATCTAATTCACCTTATAAATATTTTAGTGCTCATTATTCTTTTTTTTTAATCTCTTAGACTATATTTTATTTTTAATTTCAGATTAATATGAGAGTACAAATGATTAGGTTACATTGTGTTTATTAAGTAAAGTATAGGTTTTGGCTGCACCCTTCACCCGGGGGTATGTAGTAAGAATAGTCATTCATTACGAATGCCAGTTATCAAGAGTATCTCCAGGGATATTTTAAACATGTATTATTTTAAGCAAATAGAAGTTATATTTGACAAGTTGTTAAAAATCCTTCCACAACTTTCTATATTTTGAAAAAACTTAATTTTATATTTTATGTCATCAAAGATGCTAACAATTAAACAAAGAGAAAAAATATCCTATCCCCTACTGTGTTTTGAAGATTGAGATTACTACTGCCCACGGTTTATACCTCAACTTCAGCATAACAGTTAGCTAATTAAATATACTTTCTTCTTTTCTATTTCCCATCTTTTCCTACTTAGAATTGTAATGGGAGGAGATATGAAGCAAACTACAATTTGTTTCCCAGAAATAAAGCTTTAGCACTTTGTTCAAAACGTATACATTATGCTTCCAAAACAATTAATGACTTTCTTGCATACATGCCCAAGAAGGTAGTAAAACCCACTAACATGGCTTTTCTATCCGTACATGGTTTAGAGGGACAGCAAATTTTTTGTATGTACCCAGGTTAAAGGAGAAAATTAAGGCCCTGTCCAATTAAGCTTATCATTGATTTATTATCTAACATACATTCTCAGTGATAGCTTTAATAATATTTGTAATTTAGAAACCTAGAAAAGTAGATCCAAGGTAGTATTCACTTTCAGAAAATAGTGGGGAAAAGCATTGAGACAAAAATTTGAAAGAATCCCAAAGGTGACCCATTCTGCCTATTTTGTCATGAGTAATTACTCAAATGGTTATGTATGTGAAGAAATATCAACCTTGATTTTTTCAAAACAATGTAGTATTCATATTGTTTTAATTTATAGGAACTGGTACCAAGATTTTACTGAATAATTTTGTGGTCTTCTGTGCTACTGGTATTTGGTTTCAGAAGACAAATATAGGGTTGTTTAAGGAGAATTTATTCAGTAATTTCCTTTTAAAGTTTAAAATGTGGCATTTTAGGAAGGAAACTTTTAGAAATATGCATTTATCCATTTTCAAAAGGTATAGTTGTCAAATTATGAAGCAGAAAAAAGCAATAGAGCTACTAATATTAACAAAGATGTATTCGAGATGGGTTTCTTAAATTATGGTTACATTTCAGAAAGGAACCAATTACTTCAATGCACTTTAATAAACTAAGATTGAGAATCAATACTATAATGGCAAACCACAATAAGATGAGATAATAACGCTTCTTTTACAAACTTAAAATGAAAGATTAAAACTCTTATCTTTGGTGTGATTAGGAATGAATAATGTATCTTGTCATCACAAAAATCAAATGTTTAACAAAAAGTATTTTCTTTTAATAGAAAAATAAATACAATACAAATGAAATATATTTCTAAATTTGGCTCTCCTTTCTGCATTCCTAGAATTGTAAAATCTACTTAACTCACTAGTTAAATGTTTTTTAAGTCCATAGATTTCAAATAAATTACTAGTTTAAGCAGCTACATGGGTAGGTGAAAATTAAAGCCTATTTTGGTGTTTAATAATCATAAGTAAAACACCAATCTCTTTGACTGAATCAATTTTGATGTATAAGAAACAGGATTGGACCTGGAGCAAGAGAAAAGTCCGAATCTTCACAGGCACCATTGTTGACTGCAGCACCTCAGAAAAATTATCTATGTAAGCCCTAGTTTTTCTGTAAAAGGATACCTTTAACAAATGGTAATTTATAGGCTTATATGATATATATATATATATATATATATAGCACTAGCATTATGCAAAGATAAAAAATAACTGTCGATGGAAATGCAGTCTTAAATGTTATTTACATTTTTGTTGAAAGTCTAAGAATATTGATGATATTCCACATCATCATATGTCAGTAGGGAAATATAAATTAAAACAAAGGTATCCGGCTGCACATCAGTTAGAATGGCCAAAATCCAGAATACTGACATCAAAAGCTGATGAGGATCTGGAGCAATACGAACTCTAATTCATTACTGGTAAGAAGGCAAAATAAGGCCACCACTTGGGAAGATGGTTTGGCAGTTCCTACAAAGCTAAACAAGCTCTGACCATGTGTGCCCAGCAAGCACACACTTTAGCCGCTATTCAAAGGATCTGAAATCTTATGTCTATATAGAAATCTGCATATTGATGTTTATAGCTTTACTGAAAAATTATTAAACTTGGAAGCAGCCATCCTTCAGTGTAGGATGAAGGAGGAAAAAAAAAAACAAAAACCTGTGGTACATCTAGCATCCAGACAATAAAATGATAAAATGTTATGCAGTACTAAAAAGGTATTAACGATCAAACCATGAAAAGATATGGGAAGAATCTTAAATTCATATTGCTGAAAAGACTACATACTGTATGACATTCTGAAAAAAAAGCCCAAACAAAGGAGATAGTAAAAAGATCAGTGGTTGCCAAGTATTAGCAGGGGAAGGTATGCACATGTGGAAAATGGGATTTTAGGGCATTGAAAATCTCTGTAGGATACTATAATCATGGCTACATATGAAATATATATGTCCAAACCCATAGAATGTATGACATCAGAAGTGAACCCTAATGTAAACTATGAACTCTGAGTGAAACTGATATGTCAATGGAAGTTCATCAGTTGTTAACTAACACACCCCATGTACCCCTCTGGGGAGGGCTGTTGATAGCGCAGGAAGATATGCACATGGGGGAAAGGGTGCTTATGGGAAATCTGTATCTTCCTTTCAATTTTGCTGTGAACCTAAATTGCTCTAAAATTTTTTTAAAATAATGATGCCTTGCTTAGTTCACCTAACTGCTTTTCATGTAGGAGACAAATAATGCACGTCAATGGGTCATACCTGTAATCCTAGCCCTCTTGGAAGGCTCAGGCAGGAGGATCCCTTGAGCTGAAGAATTGGAGACAAGCCTAGGCAAGAGTGAGGCCCATCACAACTAAATATGAAAAAATTAACCTGGTGTCACGGCAAGTGCCTGTAATCTCAGCTACTTGGGAGGTGGAGGCAAAAGAATCTCTTAACCAGGAGTTTGAGGTTGCCTGACTTAGGCGGATGCCAAGGTACTCTAGCCTGGAGCAATAGTGACTGTATCAAAAAACAAACAAACAAACTTATAATGCAAATGATTCTTGCCCCTCCAAGATGCGGATTGTGCATACTGGTATGCAACTGATCTATTTGTAAATTCTCTTTATTCTCTATATATGTGTGATCCTTAGAATTTTCCTTGATCTGATTATATCATCTTCCTGGCTCTGTTTCTAATTAATGATTTAAATAAATTTTTGACATATGTTGATTTAATATATTTATGAGTCAACATTTTAACTTTTTAATTTTTTTCAGATTTTAACTTTTTAAAATCTTTAAAATACTCTCCATTTTAATGACTTGTATGGTCTATGTATAAATGAAGTTTGCACATCAGGAAATAATTTTTCAGAAGATTGCTTTAAATATAGGTTGTTATTACTGTTGAACATTTTTAACGTTCATACTAACGTATCTTTTAAGTGTATAACAGAGTTCCAAATACAGGGATTGAGGCAAACTTATTTTGTCAATCACAGAACATTGCACTGCTTTCCAAAGTACAGTTTTAACAGAATAGAACAAAGATACAGGATGAACTATGATTTAGTCTCCTAGAATTTACTAATTTAGACATCTCATAACACACGTATAGAATTTTAGTACCCTTTTATTGCATCCATTCATAGTGCTAAGAAAGTATAGATGTTCTTACAGAATTAACAAAACCAACAGAATTTGTATTTAACAAACTGTATACAAGATTGCCAGTTTGAAAATACAAATTATGTTGAGACATAGCCACGCTTTTTCAACATGACAGATGAGAAAACTCATCTTGAACTCTAAAATGATGTTTTGAGTGAGGTTTAATTTCTATAAAACAATCCTACAGTTTATTCTAAGGAAAAGTTATTTATCTTTCTATTCTCTATGTGTGGTAAAATATTTCCCACGGGGTTCTCCTGATTCCCTTAAAAATTGGACTGTTCCATTTCCTTCTAAAATAATTTCACGGTGGGCGGTGCCTGTGGCTAAGTCGGTAAGGCGCCGGCCCCATATACCGAGGGTGGCGGGTTCAAACCCAGCCCCGGCCAAACTGCAACCAAAAAAATAGCCGGGCGTTGTGGCGGGCGCCTGTAGTTCCAGCTACTCGGGAGGCTGAGGCAAGAGAATTGCTTAAGCCCCAGGAGTTGGAGGTTGCTGTGAGCTGTGTGAGGCCACGGAACTCTACCGAGGGCCATAAAGTGAGACTCTGTCTCTACAAAAAAAAAAAAATTAAAAAAAAAAATAATTTCACTGTAGACATTTCAAGTTTTTGCAAACACTTCAATTTTTTTTCTTTTTTTTTTTTTTTCTGTGACAGAGCCTCAAGCTGTCTCCCTGGGTAGAGTGCCATAGCATCACAGCTCACAGCAACCTCTAACTCCTGGGCTCAAACAATTCTCCTGCCTCTGCCTCCCAAGTAGCTGGGACTACAGGCACCCCCCACAATGCCTGACTTTTTTTTTGGTTACAGCCATCATTGTTGTTTGGCGGGCCCAGGCTGGATTCGAACCTGCCAGCTCAGGTGTATGTGGCTGGAGCCTTAGCAGCTTGAGCCACAGGCGCCAAGCCCAATTTTCTTTCCTGGATTTCCACTTTGGCTGCCTCCTGATCCCTAATCATATTCTTTCCTATGGCAGGAAAGTGTGTTCTTAACACTCTGCCCTCAAGGAATCAATTGATGTTTCCAGTGAAGCTGCTTTTTTAAGCATCCGCCCTTTTCAGTAGTGCCCTCTCCTGACCTCTCACAGTAACTAACTAGCTGATAGCATTTTCAGTTCACTTGGGGAATTGTGTGTCAGTCTTGCCTAGACATACATGATAACAAACTGATTTTAACAGTTAATCTATTCATTTGAGGTAAGTACTCCAACAATCTGCTAACAAAAATATTTTCACGGACTCTACTGCACATGTGCATAGCAATGCTGATTTTTGTAGTTAACACAGGTAGCTCAAGGAAATCAGAAGCTAGTTGCCTGCCATAGGAAAAACAACTTAGTGGAGAAGTATACTAATAACTAAGGATTGAGTTTTCACATAGTTTTTAGCCATAGAACGCCTTCTGAAAGAAAAACATACACAAGTTCCCTGTAAACTCTCTGCTGACTTGGAGGAGATGTATATTTGATGGCTTTTATCAAACAAAGAATTTGTATACAGTATGGAAAATGTAATGACAAAGAATAACCCAACATATTCATAATTCATCAGTCTGATATTCAGCATTTTAGCAAGAATCGAATATGCATATTTAAAGTGAAAATGTTTCAAAAGAAATATTTGAAAAACACATTTTAAAAAGAGCAATCTAGGCCGAGCTTGGTGGCTCGCTCCTGTAATCCTAGCACTTTAGGAGGCCAAGGCGAGTGGATAGCTTGAGCTTAACTAGTTCAAGACCGGCTTGAGCAAAAGCGAAACCACATCTCTAGTAAAAATGGGGGAAAAAAAAAAAAAACTGAGGCAAGAGAATTGCTTAACCACGAGATTTGGAGGTTGCTATGAGTTATGTCTCCACAGGACTCCTCTACCCAGGGGGACAGTTGAGACTGTTTCAAAAAAAGAAAAAAATAAACCAATCTAGAACAGAACTTTTCTAACCTTAATTTAAAATTGAAAACTTTATCTTGGAGAGTGATTTTTGGTTTGTGACTGGGACCCCCATCTTCACAAGTCATATTCTGCCCTGACTATTCCTTTGGACTGACACTTTGAGAGTTAAGCAGGGTATCTTTATCCCAGAATTTCCTTAGAAACTCCAGTTCCTCAGGAGCAAGGGGAATTTGGTGTTGACTGATAGCAGTGGTTTCTAAGACCTTCAGAAATGGCTTTTATTTGCAATTTAGTACAGGGAAACAGTGTTCAGATCCTAGCCCAGGCTTTCAAGTAGTGTGAAACAGAGACACATCCAATCTGGCTTTGAAAAGGGGGGAGTGAAGAATTATTGTGCAGATACTGAAGTTACCTAAGAATCCCAAGAAGATAAAACAAAATAGAGCTAACCTCAGTGGCACAGGAAAGGCGTCAGGAGCAGACTAGTTACCCTTGAGGATGCCGTGATACCCTCTCAGCTCATTCTCCTCTCTACCTACTGACTTCCTTGTTTGTTCATTATTTCCATTGTTTCATGATTTTGGCTGAATCTATTCACTCATTCATTTCATAGTTCCTGTGTCTACTATAATAGGCATCTTCTGTTTGTGTGTCTCTGTTCAGATTCCTTGCAGAATCTGGCCATTGGCCAGTCAGTGGATTGAGTTAATTGTGCAATCAACAACAATGTTAGAAATACAGTGTTGATCAAGACCAGCAAAGTTCCTGGCCTCGGGCAGCTTGCCTGTGTGGAATATGGTCCTTTAAAGACAGAGAACTGTGACAAAGACAATTTTTCTATGAATGGGCAAAAGAAAAGCATACACAAAATCTACACTTACCCTGTAGCCTTTACTTTTTCCAGTGCTTTGCCTCACCATAACTTTCAGCAGTATTGCTTTTATGGTTTTGATATCTCTTTATACTTAATGACTACTTCTCTTAAGCAGACATACTCTATTCCAGTGGCTCTCATAGTATGGACCCTGGACCAGCAGCAGTAGCAGTACCTACAATCAGTAGCAGATTTATTAGAAATGAAGACTTTGAGGCTGGGCCTGGTGGCTCACACCTGTAATTCTAGCACTCTGGGAGGCTGAGGCAGGTGGATTGCATGAGCTCAGAGTTCAAGACCAGTCTGAGCAAGAGCAAGACCCTGTCTCTACTAAAAATAAGAATCAAGCAAACTAGCCAGGCACTGTGGCACATGCCTGTAGTTCCAGCTACTCGAGAGGATGCTGCAAGAGGATTGCTGGAAGCCAGGAGTTTGAGGTTGCTGTGAGCTATCACACCATGGCACTCCACCCAGGATGACAGAGTAAGACTCTGTCTCAAAAAAAAAAGAGAGATGAAAACTTTGATGCTTTATCCCAGATCGACTTAATCAGAAACTGGATGGAGGGCCTGCATTCTTTATTCTAACAAGGGCCAAAGCTGAGCACCACTGCTCCAGGTCTTTGATCCAAATACGTCAGTATGCCTTTATTTTACTTTTTAGTAAGTCCTTTTTTAAATTTTTCTTAAATGCTTGAGTCATATGAAAAATATAACTATATAGCTTTAAAATTATTCTATTTAGCCTTTCCTTTTCTAAGCTAATAAACAAAATTCTTTGCCATTTTTCTTCTTTCCCACAGAAGCCAAAGCTGTTAATCCTCTCCTATTTGTTATGTCTGAAATGGTGTCTAGAATTCAAGTCACAAAATGTAAATATAATTAATTGATTTTAAATTTTTATATGACAACATTTCAACTAAATTGACCATTTCATTTTCAACCAGTTAAACTTACATGTAGGAGTACAGTACTAAATAAGAGTTGTCAATTTACTAGAATTAACATACTTCCTAGGTTAAAATATTTTTTTCAGAGGGCAGTGAACTCACTTTCTCTGAAAAGTCCCTGCTTTAGGTAGCCTTTCAATATTTATTTGACAAATAATGTCAGTTTTTTTTTTTTTAATTTGAGAAAAGCTATTTTTCCAGGAATTTTTTAACAGCTTTAATTATTAAAAGAAAAAATCATAAAATCACTTTCTTAGAATGCCACATCTGAATCTTTCCTGGCTTAGTGACCTTCTCATGATATGGTAGCTAACACATATTAATATATCACCCTTAGTTTTACTAAAGTATTTTTAGTAAACATTTTTGCTTTTTAGTCACTATTGTTATTTAACAATTAAGTTAATAATTTATGCAGTCTTCTTCCCCCCATCCCCAATTAATTGCCAGGTACATGAGGGTAAAAATTTGTCTTTTATTTCTCTTTTTTTTGGAGAGAAGATCTTGCTCTGTTACCTGGGCTACAGTGTAGAGCTATTATCATGACTCACTGCAACCTCCATCTTCTGCCTCAGTGTTCTGAGACCTGAGACTACAGATACATACCACTACATCAGCTAAATTTTCTATTTTTATGGAGACAAAGGTTTCAATATTGCTTAGGCTTGTCTCAAACTCCTGGTCTCAAGAAAACCTCCTGCCTTAGCCTCCCAAATTACCAGGATTATAGGCAGGAGCCACCACACCAAGCCTAGATTTTTTTTTTTAAATGTTAGATTAATATGACGGTACAAATGGTTG